>NW_026516218.1:0-600000 GCF_025602895.1 Polychytrium aggregatum
AGTGGTGCAACTGGACAAGATAACGAGAGACGAGGGTGCAAGCACGTATGGAGGGGGTTCAGGCCCTTTATAGGCCAAGAAAGGAAAGGAGCCTTGCCCTTGGCTGCGCAGGACGTGACAAAATCCTCCACCTTCTCTTGGTCTCCCGAGGCCCATGTGAGGAGTGAACAAGCGCAAGGACGAAGACCAAGTGCTTGGTATGAGCTTTATTAGCTTTTAGCCCCGAACACCAAAGAACAAGTTTTGTTCGAACTGGTGTTCAACATAGGCTCAGACATGCAGAGCTATTTATAGACCGGGAGAAGGTCGAGGGGCAAAAGTGGGCGAGAAGGGTGGAGCATTACAGAGAAGCGAGAAGGGGGTGCGAGAGTGGCTGGTGTGCAAGCGAGAGAGGCTTGGCACAGCCCGGGGACATGTGCCGAGCGGGGGGGGGGGAGGAAAACCTGTCAGATCACGGGATCAAGAGGAAGTCAAAAGAAAAGAATAGAGAATATGTTTTATTGATCTTAGCGAGGCTAGTGTGACGAACCGGCGTGTTCGTCACATAGCGCGTGCACGCAGACTGAGCGACGCAGCGTGGGAACCTCGACCCGGTTCCCCGCACCGACTCTTGCTGGGCCCAAACTATAAAAGGCGCCATCCCCGTCGCCCGAGAGGCCCAGCAAGAGGAATCACCTGTATTCTCCGCCTTGCCCTGCGTCGTTCGCCAAATAAACGACCGTCTCCAGTCCCCGTCCCCCGATCCCGTCCTGCTTCCGCCCTGCCGTCGCCTCGCTTCCGTCCTGCCTTCGCTCGAGCCTCGCCCGCCGTTCCGTCCTCTCCAGCCCTGCCCGTCCGTGACATTTGATTCCTCTTCTTCTCCTTGCCTGCCATGGCCGACGCTCCTCTCCGCCTCCCTGACCCATTTGACGGCAACCGTCGTCGCTTCCGTTCCTTCCTGACCCAAGTCAAGATCATCCTGTCCATCCACGAGGCCCGCTACCCCACGGACCGTCACCGGGTGGGCCTTGTGGGCACATTGCTCGCCGGACTACCCGCAGACTGGTTCGCCAGCCTCGTTGCAACGGAGAGCCCCGCATCCAAGATTTTGCCACCTTCGTTCGCCAGCTCGAAGCTCGTTTTGGCGACCCGCACTCCGTCGTCCGGTCTGAAGGCGCTATCATGCGCCTCACCCAAGGCAAGCGGTCTGTTGCGATCTTCGCCTCCGAGTTCCAGCTCCTCCAAGCGGAGATCCACTGGGACGAACAGGCTCTGATCGCCCAGTATTACCGCGGGCTCAACACCGACGTCAAAGACATGCTCGCGATTCGAGGCGACTGCCTGCCACGCTTGACGAGCTCATCGAAGTGGCGACTCGCCTCGACGCCCGCATCTACCAGCGCCGTCTCGAGGAGGACCGCCGCCCTCGCCGTCCCAACCTCGAGCTGCCTCCACCCGCAGGATTCAAGGAAGCCCAAGACGACCCCTTGGTGGCTCAAGTCCCCGGCTCCGGTTCAGCCTCCCGCGAAGCCGAACGCAGACATCGCAGAGCCAATAATCTCTGCCTGTACTGCGGGGAGGCCGGACACTTTGTCAAGGCCTGCCCCAACCGCCGAACCAACACCGAGTCGGGAAACGACATGCGCCAGAGCCTCTAAGGGCCGCTGCTCTGGCGCTGACCGACAATGTCAGCAATAAAGTCTTTTCCAAACCTCAAAGACCAATTGCTACCGCCCATCCCAAGGCCCAACCTGCCCTAACTCCCCGACCCGTACCCATCCCGCAACCCAGCCCCGCCTCGTTCTTCCAGGCCGCCCCCCAGCCCCAGACCATTCGACCCGTCCAAGAGCATGCGCCGCTCTCAAACCCTCGACCACCGCCGCTACCACTTGCCCTCGGGCCAAGGTGGACCTCCGTTACCTCATGCACCCACCCATCCTCGAGTCCAGCAACCTGCCCATCCACTTCCCAAAGCAGACTTCCCATGCCCCAGTCCCCCCACATGCTCCCCCACCTGGCAGCACGCCCCTCACAGCCAACACCGCCCCCCCACCACATGCCCCCCGCATGGTGGTGGCGACACGCCCGACCCCGACTGCGTGCATATGGTTGCCGCTTTGTCAATGATTGCACGCCGCCAAGACTCCAAGCTGTTCCTTATCCCCATCCAGCTCCAACAAGGTGACCTCGTGGCCCCAACGCTCGCCATGGTCGACAGCGGATGCTCCGCATGCTTGATCGATCCCACGTTTGCCAAGGAAGTGGGACTTGCCATCCACACCAAAGACAAGCCACTGGCTGCGGAAGGCATCGACGGACACGCCCTTCCCACGATCACCGAAGAGACCGAACCGCTGACGATTGCGGTCGGCGGCCACGAGCAGCCCCTCGTGCTCGATCTCATGCCCAGCCCGCACGCGCCAGTTGTGCTTGGCTTGCCTTGGCTTCACCAGCACAATCCCACAGCCGACTGGGCGGCCGGGACCGTCGATATCCCGACGACTCCCATCGTTGTTGCCGCCTCTCACCCAACTGGAGGAAGCAATCCTCCAGCTACATTGCCGGAGAAGTACGGTGACTTTGCCGATGTGTTCAGTAAGGGAAAGGCAGACCGACTGCCCGACCACCGCCCATACGATTGCAGCATCGACCTCGTCCCCGACAAGTCCCCCCCTTTCGGTCCCATTTACAATCTGTCGGTGGAAGAAACGAAAGCACTACGGGAGTACTTGGACGAGAATCTTGCGAAGGGATTCATTCGCCCGTCCAAGTCTCCCGCGGCCTCCCCTGTCCTATTCGTTCGGAAGAAAGACAGCACACTGCGCTTGTGTGTTGACTACAGAAGCCTGAACAAGATCACAGTTCGGAACCGGTATCCGCTTCCACTGATTCCCGCACTGCTCGAGCGCCTGAGCGGGGCAAAGGTGTTTTCGAAAATCGACCTGCGCGGTGCGTACAACCTTGTACGCATCCGTGCAGGCGACGAATGGAAAACAGCCTTCCGCACCCCGTTCGGCCTCTTCGAGTACTTAGTGATGCCCTTTGGGCTCACGAATGCACCCGCCGTGTTTCAGCATTTCCTTAACGATGTGTTCCGTGACCTCCTAGACACCTATGTGGTCGTCTATTTGGATGACATTTTGGTGTTCTCGCCATCACAGGAGACACGATCAACACGTCCGGGAAGTCCTCTCTCGCCTCAGAAGCCACGGGCTCTTCGGCAAGCTCGAAAGTGTCTCTTCGATTGCCAAGAGGTCGAATTCCTTGGTTAGGTCGTATCTACAGGCTGTATCAGCATGGACCCGGCCAAAGTCCAGTCTGTTATCGAATGGAAGCCTCCCCACTCGGTCAAGGGGTGCAACGGTTCCTGGGATTTGCAATTTCTACAGACAATTCATCAACGCATACTCCTCCGTGGCAATCCCGCTCAACGAACTTACTCGCAAGGACATCCCCTTTGCGTGGACACCCAAGGCACAGCATGCATTCGACTCACTCAAACAAGCCTTTACGTCCGCACCCGTCCTTGCACATCCCAGGATGGATGCCCCATTTGTGGTCGAGACTGATGCGTCCGACTTTGCCATCGGAGCAGTACTCTCGCAGCCGGACGGGGAGGATGTGCTACGCCCCGTAGCCTTCCACTCCCGAAAGCTGCTGCCCAACGAGAGTCGCTACGATGTGCATGACAAGGAGTTGCTCGCCATCGTGGATGCATTCAAGAGATGGCGGCACTTCCTGGTCGGATCGGCACATCGAGTCACGGTCCACACCGACCACAGAAATCTGCAGTATTTCATGACCGCACGGGCGCTCAACGGACGCCAAGCACGATGGGCCATGACCCTGGCAAACTTTGACTTTGTCATTACTTTCCGACCTGGCAAGCTCCACACCAAGGCCGACGCCTTGTCTCGCAGGGCGGAGCATGGCTTTGAGGAGGGAGAAGGCTCCGCCCGGGTCGAACAGCCGCTCATACGACCCGAACAAGTCCTAGCCAGCGCCATCCATCAAGACGAGGCCGACGACGACGAGAGCGACCTCGACAAGGAGGATGCGCACGCTTGCCCAAATGACCTGGACGATACGCATCCGGATGGTACAGAAGAGGCCGACCCTCTCCCAAGTCAGGACGACCAGCACCACCCCCCAAGCCCGGAACGCCAGCTTGAGTTACTGCGTCAGTATCACGACAGTCCGCTCGCAGGACATTTCGGGATCTCCAAGACGTACAAGCTGCTCAGTCGTGACCACAGATGGCCCGGAATGAAGCGTGATGTTGCCGATTACGTGCGCACATGTGATACGTGTGCACGGGCCAAGACTCCAAGACACCCTCCAAGTGGCCTCCTGGTACCACTCCCAGTCCCAAATCGGCCTTGGGGCTCAACATCAGTCGACTTCATAACGGACCTACCGCCAGCAAAGGGAATGGACTCGGTCATGGTCGTCGTGTGTCGCCTGACCAAGATGGCTCACTTCGTACCATGTACCAAAACAACCACTGCTCCACAGGCCGCCTCGCTGTTCATCCGTGAGGTTGCTCGACTGCATGGGATGCCAGACACGATCGTGTCCGACCGGGGCCCACAATTTGTCTCCCGCTTCTGGAGGCGACTCATGGAACTGCTCGGTGCCACGGTCAATCTCTCATCTGCGTTTCACCCGCAGACCAACGGGCAAACCGAGCGGGTGAACCAGATCCTGGAACAGTATCTCCGCTGTTATGTCATACCAGCAGGATGACTGGTTGGAACTCCTGCCACTTGCAGAGTTTGCGTACAACAACGCAACTCACGAGTCGACAGGAGTGTCCCCATTCTACGCTAATTATGGCTTGCACCCTCGTTTCTCAGTCCTCCAGCCACAAGCAACGGTCAATCCCGCCGCGCAGGGGCACGCAAAGCTCCTTGAAGATGTTCGTCAGCGTCTGACAAAGGTCTTGACAGAGGCGCAAGAACGACACAAACGATTTGCCGACCATCACCGGGCAGAACCACCGCCGTATGCACCGGGCGACAAGGTGTGGCTCCGGCGGGTCAACATCAAGACCACACGCCCGTCGGAGAAGCTCGATTATAGGCGAATTGGCCCTTACAAGATCAAGAGGAAGGTGAACGAGGTAGCGTTCGAGCTGGACCTCCCAGCACACTTCCGAGTGCACCCGGTTTCCACACCGCACTCCTGGAGCCGTACCACAAGTCAACGATCCCCAACCGGGATATCCCTCCTCCACCTCCAATCGAGGTGGAAGACCAACTCGAATACGAAGTTGAAGAGATTCTGGACTCGAGAAGGCAAGGGAGGGGAATCCAATACTTGGTCGCCTGGAGAGGCTATCACATCACCGAAGCCACTTGGGAACCCGCTTCGAATCTTGCCCACGCACCACTGATTGTCAAGGAGTTCCACCAGCGCTTCCCAGAGAAGCCAGTTCCCCCCAACAAGCAAGCGCAAGGGTTGAGAAGGGTGTGATGTGACGAACCGGCGTGTTCGTCACATAGCGCGTGCACGCAGACTGAGCGACGCAGCGTGGGAACCTCGACCCGGTTCCCCGCACCGACTCTTGCTGGGCCCAAACTATAAAAGGCGCCATCCCCGTCGCCCGAGAGGCCCAGCAAGAGGAATCACCTGTATTCTCCGCCTTGCCCTGCGTCGTTCGCCAAATAAACGACCGTCTCCAGTCCCCGTCCCCCCGATCCCGTCCTGCTTCCGCCCTGCCGTCGCCTCGCTTCCGTCCTGCCTTCGCTCGAGCCTCGCCCGCCGTTCCGTCCTCTCCAGCCTGCCCGTCCGTGACAGCTAGGATCTAGAGTCAAGTGTGTCTGGGGTCGAAGGTGATGACCAGAAACATGAGCGGGCGAAGGCGGGCTATTTATCTGTCTGGCGGTCCCGGAGGCGAAGCCTGCCGCAGCGGGGGCGAAGCAGCGGAGGCGGCGGGACAGCAGCCAGGCAGCAGCGGCTAACCGGAGAAACATGTGAAAGTCTGACAAATGCTCGGTGGCTGACAAATGCGGGTGACACGGCGTCTGACTAATGCATGGTCGATGACAGATGCAGGGAACACAGAGCGGCGTGTGCAACATGAGAGCAAGGAAAAAGGAAACGCGTCGCAGGACAAAGGAAAAAGAAAGTGTGCAACGCAAACAGTGACACAAGTGCGACGGTGCAGCCAAGCGGGCAGAGGGATCTGTGACATCCCCCCCAGAAAAATTGTGCTCAAGTCAAACCATCAATTCTTCGATCCCGAGTTGCGTTGCACTTGTGCTTGGCAAAGGTCGATCAGTGAGTCGATTTCAGGAAGGTTGCGGTTGCGGCTGAGAAAGTCGTGGATGTCTGCGAGTCCTCCATCCAAGAGTTCGGCCAGTGGTGCCCACGAGTCGTACGATGGGTCGTATCCCTGCCAGCGGAGCAGGAACTCGTGTCGATATCCAGGAAGTCGACGTCGTCGGTTGATCCTGTGTCCAATGATCGCTTCGAACACTGATTCGTCGTTGCGATTGGGTCCGGGTTCGTCAAACACAAGTTGGTCGGTCGATGGTGTGTTGTACGGGACGAGGGCGGAAGCTGGGAGTTCGGTTGTGAATCGAAGGGTCCTCGGGAGTCGAAGTCGATATCCAGTCGTCCCGATCTTCTCGACGATCTTGAAGGGTCCCAAGTACGGCATCCGCATCTTGGAGGGTGTGACGTCGTCCGTGCTGAAGTGGTACGCGGTCGTGTCGATCAGGACTTGGTCGCCAATGTCGTAGCTGATATCGCGTCGATGTCGGTTGGCGTAGTACAGGGCCCGGTCCTGGGCCTTGCCGATGTTGTCCGAGACCAAGTCCAGAGTCGCTTGCATCTCCTCGATCGACTGTGCTGCGGGGTTGGACTCGGCGATGATGTCGGTGTTGGCAGGGGTGCGAGGATGCTGACCGTGCATCAGGAAGAAGGGCGAATGTCCAGTCGATGCTGAGTTGTGTGAGTTGAGCGCGAACTGGATGTATGGCACTTGATCGATCCAGCGGGAGCCGAGGGCCAGAGTCGAACAGCGGATGGCCTCGGCGACGGTCGCCACAAAGCGTTCGACTTGTCCGGCGGCCTCGTGGTGGTGGGCAAAGGCGATCCGGAGTTCGGTCTTGAGCAGAACGTTAAGTTCTGTCCAGAAGGCCGACCGGAAGCGTGTGTCGTGATCGGAGATGAAAGTGCCGGCGAGTCCAAAGTGCACAAAGACATCGCGGAAGTACTGGCGGGCGACGTCTTCGGCCGAGTCGGTCTTGTTGCCGGGGACCAGGACGACGTACTTGGTGAGGGAGTCGACAAAGATCGTGATCGAGTTGAAGGTGCGGCCCGAGAGTGAGTCCGTGACAGGCGGGAGTCCGAGGATGAAGTCGAGGGCGACAGTGTCCATCTTGCGGGTGGCCACAGGGATCCGGGAGAAGTGGCCGTACGCTTGTTGTCGTCGGATCTTGGCTCGCTGGCAGATGTCGCAGTGCGAGACCCACTCGGCAATGTCCTTGGACATGGCGGGCCAGTAGTAGTGGGTTGAGATGGCCTTGTAGAGCGTGTTGGTGCCGGGGTGAGCTGCACAGACAGAGTCGTGGTGGTCCTTGATGATCGAGATGCGGAGGTCCTTGCCGGGGATGCAGATGCGGGTCGAGTCGAAGTAGAGAATCCCGTGTCGAAGTGAGAAGCGGTGCAGCTGTGCCTTCATCCACGGCTTGAGTCCGTCGGTCGAGTTGTCGCGGAGGGCCGAGATCAGTGCTGACAGGATCGGGTCGGAGCTGTACTGAGTGCGGATGGTGTCCAAGAGATCGTCGGGCGAGGGTCCGAGGTTGACAATCGCGTTGATGATCGAGACTTGGACGGCCTTGGAGATGGCTGTCGGTGTGCGCGAGAGCACGTCGGCGACCTTGTTCCACGAGCCGGGGATCCACTGGATCTCGAGGTCAAAGTCCAGCATCGTGTCGATGGCTCGCTGTTGGCGCTTGTTGAGGGTCTTGGAGTCGAGGATGTGCTTGAGCGCCTTCTGGTCGGTGTGGAGGAAGACTTTGCGGCCGACGAGGTAGTTCTTGAACTTGTCGAGGTGGCGGGTGATCGATAGCAGCTCGCCGTTGTAGGGCGAGTAGTTGAGCTCGGATCCGTGCAGTTTCTGCGAGTTGAAGGCGATAGGGCGCACTGTGCCGGATCCGTCCATGTCCTGGCCGATCCATCCACCAATCGATGCGCTTGACTCGGACCAGTCGGTGAAGAGGTGAATGTCCTTGTCCGGGTTGACCATGTGCAGCGACTGAGGCGAGAGCAACTTGAGCTGCTCGAAGGCGGCGATGGCGTTGTCGTCCCAGACGACGGACTTGGTCGAGTTGGCAGAGCGGGTGGTGATCAGCGTCGAGAGCGGACCGGCGAGGGCAGCGTAGCCAGGGACAAAGCTCATGATGGTGTTGGTCAAGCCGAGGAAGCTGCGGAGTTCGTGTTCGGTTGTTGGTCGCGGGTAGTTCTTGATGGCGTCGATGCGCGAGGGATGCACTTGGATGCGTCCTTCGCCGATGATGAAGCCGAGATAGGTGACGGTCGAGTTGAAGAACGAACACTTCTCGGGTCGGATCTTGAAGCCGTGTCGGTGGATCTTGTCGAGGACCAGTTCGATGTGGCGGATGTGCTGGTCCTCGTTCTCGGATGCGATCAGGATGTCGTCGATGTAGACAAAGACAAAGTCGTCGATGTACTCACGGAAGATGTCGTTCATCGCGGCTTGGAACACGGAGGGACTGTTGGCGAGGCCGAAGGGCATCACAAGCCACTCAAAGTGGCCGTACTTGGTCCTGAAGGCCGTCTTGGGGGTGTCGGCGTCGGCGATGCGGATCTGGTGGAATCCGCGTTGCAAGTCGAGCTTGGAGAAGACACGGCACTTGGACAGGCGGTCGATGATCTCGCGCATGTTGGGCAGCGCGGTGCGGTCCTTGACGGTGATCTTGTTGAGGGCGCGGAAGTCAAAGACGAGTCGGAACTTGTCGCCCTGCTTGACCCAGAAGATCGGTGCGCCGAAGGGCGAGACGGACTTGCGGATGTGGCCGATCCGGAGCAATCGGTCGAGTTCGTCTTTGAGTCGAGCGAGTTCTTCGGCCGACATTTGGTAGAGCGACGACCAAGTTGGCTTGGCAGAGTCGTCGAGTCGGATGTTCATGTCGATGCCGGGTCGGTGAGGCGGGAGTTCCTTGAGTTCGTTGAAGGCATCGCGGTACTTTGCGACGATGGATCGGTGTTCGGGGGTCAGTGGTTCGAGGACACGGGCGAGTTGGGCAACGGGGTCGTAGGGTTCAACAGCAACTGTATTCAAGTCACTGCTCAGAGTACAAACATACACGGCGCCGGGAGTCGAGGCGAGTGCGTTGATCTGCTGGGTCGACATGTGGTACTGGGATCGGAGTTCGAGGGTCGTGAGTGGCATTCCGGAGTCGGGTCGCGATGCCGTCCAAGTGTGGTGCTTCCCGTCGATCGAGAACTTGATTCGGTTGGAGGGCCAGTCGATCTCGGGGTTGGTCTGGTCGAGCCAGTTCTTGCCGAGGATGACGTCCCAGGTGAGTGGCGCGGTGAAGAGGTTGATGCGGGCGTGGTAGTCGTGGATGGTGAGGTCGACGGGATCGGTGACGGAGGACGGGAAGGACTTGCCGTTGGGCATCGTGACGGCGTTGGCGGTGGTCTTGGTTCGAAGGTCGAGGGTCGAGGCGAGGGTCTCGGAGATGTGCGAGTTGGTCGCACCAGGGTCGATGAGGACGGTGATCGGGGAGCCGTTGAGGGTGGCGTCGATCACAAGCAGTCCCTTGCCGTGGTTGGCGGCAATGCGGTGGGGTTCGTCGATGAGAGGAGTTGATCAGGTGAGGTCCGGTGGCGAGAGTCAATAGTTCAGCGTCGGGGGTCGGAGTCGGATGGCGGCAACTCGCCGGGTCCTTCAGAGGTCGTAGGATCCAGGGGTTGCCGCCTCGTCGTTTCCCTGATCTTCGTAGAAGGTGGCCTGGTCGGCGGTCTCGACGATAGGCGTTGATGCGGGGCTGGTTCAAGGGACACTGCGAGGCGATGTGGCCGAACTTGCGGCAAGCGGAAGCAGCCTCCGTTAGCGGCGAAGATACTCCTTCTCGCGGTCGGTGAGCTTCTTGATCGGGCGCATGTCGACGTTGTCGAGGTCCATGGCGTTGGGGTCACGTGCGGGAGGCTGGGTTGGCTGGAAGGCGGGACGAGGAGGACGGACCATGGGGCGGAACTGCGGCTGGACCAGGCGGAGCGCGGAAGAGAGGAGGACGCTGGAACTGGAGCTCGCGGAAGGGTTGGTCACGGAACGGAGTGCGAGCTGGCTGCTGGATCAGTGGTTGAGATTGACCCATGATGACCTCGTATCGCTCGGCGAGGGCCATGGCATCTTCGAGGGTGGCTGTGTTGGAGTCAAGCTTCCATTCGACTTCGATGCGCACCCTGTGCTTGAGCTTGGTGAGGTAGCGCTGCAGGTTCTGGCGGTTGTTGCTGAAGGTGGGGCAGCTCGAGGAGGAGATCGCGGAAAGCGGGAGTTGAACTGCTCGACGGAGCCGGTGTGGCGCAGTGCTTCGAACTCATCCTCGGTGGTGCGCAGCGAGGTGGACGGAAGGAAGGTGTCGCGGACGAGGGACAGGACGGCGGCCGGGGTCAGGTTGTCGAGTTGCTTGCCCTGGGACCAGAGGCGCCACCAGGTCTTGGCCTTGCCCTTGAGGTTCATGGCGACGGTGGCGACGGCGGTGGCGTCATCGAGACTGTGGAAGGCAATGTACTCGGTCATTGAGAAGACAAACTCGTCAACGACAGCAGCCTTACGCTCGCCAGTGAAGGCGTCGGGGAGCGGGATCTTGGGACGCTTGAAACCGGGAGGGACCGTGGGGAGATTCGGCTGGGCGGTCAGGGCGGAGAGGACCAAGGGCGCGGTCCTCGAGCGAGAGTTGTTCGAGGGCCTTGGAGGCAGGCATTGACGGCGGGATCGTCCGATGCTACCATGTCAGATCACGGGATCAAGAGGAAGTCAAAAGAAGAAGATAGAGAAGGTGCTTTTATTGATCTTAGCGAGGCTAGGATCTAGGGTCAAGTGTCTTGGGGTCGAAGGTGATGACCAGAAACATGAGCGGGCGAAGGCGGGCTATTTATCTGTCTGGCGGTCCCGGAGGCGAAGCCTGCCGCAGCGGGGGCGAAGCAGCGGAGGCGGCGGGACAGCAGCCAGGCAGCAGCGGCTAACCGGAGAAACATGTGAAAGTCTGACAAATGCTCGGTGGCTGACAAATGCGGGTGACACGGCGTCTGACTAATGCATGGTCGATGACAGATGCAGGGAACACAGAGCGGCGTGTGCAACATGAGAGCAAGGAAAAAGGAAAGGCGTCGCAGGACAAAGGAAAAAGAAAGTGTGCAACGCAAACAGTGACACAAGTGCGACGGTGCAGCCTGACGGGCAGAGAGATCTGTGACACAGGGCATAAACTCGACAACCTGACCCCGGCCGCCGTCCTGTCCCTCGTCCGCGACACCTTCCTTCCGTCCACCTCGCTGCGCACCACCGAGGATGAGTTCGAAGCACTGCGCCACACCGGCTCCGTCGAGCAGTTCAACTCCCGCTTCCGCGATCTCCTCCTCGAGCTGCCCCACCTCAGCAACAACCGCCAGAACCTGCAGCGCTACCTCACCAAGCTCAAGCACAAGGGTGCGCATCGAAGTCGAATGGAAGCTTGACTCCAACACAGCCACCCTCGAAGATGCCATGGCCCTCGCCGAGCGATACGAGGTCATCATGGGTCAATCTCAACCACTGATCCAGCAGCCAGCTCGCGCTCCGTTCCACGACCAACCCTTCCGCGAGCTCCAGTTCCAGCGACCTCTGTGACGAACCGGCGTGTTCGTCACATAGCGCGTGCACGCAGACTGAGCGACGCAGCGTGAGAACCTCGACCCGGTTCCCCGCACCGACTCTTGCTGGGCCCAAACTATATAAAGGCGCCATCCCCGTCGCCCGAGAGGCCCAGCAAGAGGAATCACCTGTATTCTCCTGCCTTGCCCTGCGTCGTTCGCCAAATAAACGACCGTCTCCAGTCCCCGTCCCCCGATCCCGTCCTGCTTCCGCCCTGCCGTCGCCTCGCTTCCGTCCTGCCTTCGCTCGAGCCTCGCCCGCCGTTCCGTCCTCTCCAGCCCTGCCTGTCCGTGACAGCCAGCCCCGTTCCTCCCATTAACCCCGACCGGTTCTCACGCCCCTCTTCCCTGCCCAGTCCGGCTTTGTTCCTGTTTCTTACAACGGAGCTCACTCGATCGAGCCAGGCATTCCTCTAAAATCCTCTCCGATCCCTACCTTTCTTTTGGAGAGAAAGCTTTGAACTTCGATCTCCTTCCTACTTGAATAGCAATAAACTCTTCTCCCTATTCTTCTCATTCCCCCTCGACATGTCTTACGATCCGTCCCCTGACTTAGGGCGTGGGAATCGGGACGAAGGAAGGAACAAGAAGCAGGGGTAGGGAGCAAAGGGGAAGGCACCAGTGTTGATCTCTTATTCAGAAAGGTGATATTACAATTTACTGGGTGTGCATTCCCTCTGGGCCATGAGCTCCTCTATTTATACTTCGACCATCCAATCTATCATATCATCGAGATCAGCCACGGGATATTCCACGCTGTGATCAAATAATGAAAATGAATGTACTAATCTCGTGAATGATGCAAGAGGGCTCGATCACTTTCCACCACCATGTCCATGGGGACCATGACCAACTGCCGCGCCACACCCCTTATCATGTCACGCGTCCATAACACTCTTGAGCTTAACAATAAACTCCAGGTAGACATCACCAGTAAAACCAGTCCCGGTTCCAGTCCCAGTCCAATCCCAGTCCCAGTCCAATCCCAGTCCCAGTCCAGTACTTGGCATTACCCCATATATATCGTTGTAACTCAGCATGAAGCTGTGGGGGTCGTGGTGGAGAGTCTCCACACTCGACTGCACGACCCGGCCATTGCGATATGTAGCGACCGGGTCGAGTTGTCATATAACCTGGCCCAACATGGGTGGGGTACAGGCCAGAAAACAAGAGAGGCACGGCTAATGACGACAGCAGATGCTTAGTGGGCTGGTGTATCCTGAAAAATCAATTTTTATGGCCGGATCTGTGAGTCATTAAACTGGTCGTTTTGCTCCCTCCTGATACTTGTGGTGTATTTCCAGATCCCTTCGTTATCAACATCGATCATATGTTCCTCAGCTCTTCATTCTTGGGTTTCCGATCATCCAACTCATACATTACCGTCGTTTTCCTTTGGCTTTCGTGTCCATGATCTGTCACCCATAATAGCCTCGACGATGCTTGCAAGTCAGTCCATTCAATATATTGTCACCTGCTCTGTCCTCAATTTAGTATGCTCTCACCCCAGCTGCCCACGCCCTCAATGTCCAGACGGCAAAACACAATATATTTTTCGAATTTATGAAGGTCATATCTTTTTCGAGATTCTTTGGGACTGTAAAGCAAAATAGGACGATATTCAATGATTCCTCTCCATTTTATTCCAGGCAGCGCTGTTTCTTGCAAACTGTGACCAAATGGGCAATTTGTGTGGCTCTATGATCTAATTGTGCCTTATTATCATCTCATATCTCTCGGAATGATAATTCAAATCGAGATCGACCATCAGACCCTTTCTTGATTTTCTGGAGCAGCAACAGGCTCAAATGGAATATGAGTGTGAGGGCAGGCTCCAGAAGTCCAAGTAGTAAGAGTTTGGTTGGAACGAATGTATGCTGTGAATCGATGAATCCTGTACGAGCGGAGATCACGACTGCCCAGCTCCTGTGCAATAACGAATATGGAGTTGTTTGTCAGCCCTTCAACTGATATGACCCCGCAACCCCACTCTACTTCTTCCATTCCCCATTCGCATTATTCCGCATCCCTGCCAAACCTCAATTCTCCGATCATGACAAAGACTACGCACCTATCGACAGAGTTGATGCTATAGGCGTATGAAATATCTCCCGAGATGCTGGATGGAAGCATTGCACTTGCATACGTAAAATTGTCATACTGAGCCGATGGAGTGATGGAGTAATGCCCAAGATACTGATTTCCTGGGGTATTGCTCATGTCAAACAGGAACAAGTCGATGTTCCCGGGTAGTGCCAGTTCAGAAAGCGCAGCATTGATCACCCTGGAAATGAACGTCGTTAGCTCGTGGATGCCAGCTTACATTGCCGATATGGTCAGATTTCACGTACATGCTTATCTTGGTCACTCCGATCACGATCCCAAAGGCCTGGTTTGTCGTGCCTGAAAGGCCGGTGACCACCGAGCCGTTGCTAACATACAGTGGCATCATAATCAATGCCCCGTATTCCGGAATAACCGACTGGACGAGTCTGACACGCGCGGTGGAGGCAATCCCCCCTGTCTGTATCGCTTGATCGATAGCGGCTCGGCGAATCGGTTCCGAATACAGATCGTATCCAAATGCTGCCGTATTCCCGGCCACTGGTTCAGCGTACTGAGCCCAATGTGACACCATTAATCATTCGGATTGGTGAAGCAGTTGTGGCTGTCATATGGTACTACCACGGACTAGTTCAGCAATGGCCATCATTTCATGTTCCCGCCCGACCCACCTGCACAGCGTAGTATACAGTCTCATTGGGAGCAACGATGAGGGTTCCGTTTGCCAGTTTCTCGGTGTAAGTAAAGGTTGGAAGGTAGTTTTGTTGACCCTCAGCTTCCCAGCTGAGCCTCTGTTGGTATGAAGTAACGTAGGGGGCGAACTCGACAGCCTGCAGGAAAGGATTGCTCCAAATAGACGTTGATGTCGCGGTATGGAAATTCTTTCTTGATACAGTCCCGTTCTCAGCAATGAAGTAGTTTGCCATCATCTTGACAGCGCAATGTCGAGGTTGATATTGGGGTCAACGGCATTTACCAACAATGTACATATTGTGTGCGAAGGATTCATGAGCAATAAGGAGCGTGGCCGCTCACCTTTGTGTAGAATATCGAGCTATTGAGTTTAGATTCGACTAACGGGCCGGGGTCACAGAGCCGTACATTTAGATTCTTCATTTTCCTTGTTGGTCTCAATTTCTTCGTAACACCAAAGCCATCATGATACCGACCTGCCGTTGCCATCGTCTGGGCCGTGAATAGGAAATGATCCTCGGCGATCGAAACCTCATCTTGAAAGGCAATCTGCCACTTGTAGATTGCAATTGGGATCGAAAGCATCAAGCTTGTTATCAAAACAAAGATGGAATAGTGTCGAAGGTAGTAGTTGATGACCCGCCGGAAGAGCGACACCTTCTGTGGTGGGACATCAGCTCTCGGCGAGCTCATATCTTCAGGCACAGCTAGAGCCGAGCGGACGCTCCTCTTTCCGATTTCTTGATCGACCGACTTGCTCATATCCAAAGGTTTGCGTCAGGTAATTGTGGGTGGTGGTACCGCCGAAGACTCGGCTGGGAGGAGCAGGCTTTATAGCCGTGTAGCGAGAGGATCTACGCCTCACGTCACCCGTGAAACTTGCGTCAGATGGTGAATCGAATCGTTTTCTCTTGCCATATGGCGTCTCTCGTCACTCGCATTCTCGATCAACTAGAGCGGTGAAGTGACGGATGCGGACGGGCTGCTGCTTCTCTCTGCCGTCCCTCCAGACCGCCGCGACGACCCACTCCCTCGTTCGCGGGGTTGCAAACGCACCCTGGCTTTCCCACCCTCGTTCGTCGCGTCTCTTCCCCATCTTCCTGATGAGCGAATCACACACCGCTGGTTAGTTCTCGGATGAGTATTCGCGTCCTCGTGTTCGATCTGCTGCTCATTCGATCGATCTACAGCGGATGACTCACATAACCGGACTTGTCTGATAGGCGAGCTTACGCCCGAGATTGAGCGTCATCTCGCTGGCCAAGCCCAACAAGCAAAAGCACACTCCTACTCACCTTACAGCAAATTTCGTGTTGGCGCCGCTTTGCTCGCCAAGTCTGGCAGAATCTATTCCGGTCTGTGTGCGATTGGGACTGCAGCATACTGGGGGGGGGGGCTTTTTCTGGTTTGCCGCTGAGCTATCTTCTGATCGGACATCTTCGTCACAGGCTGCAATGTCGAGAACGCCTCCTATGGAGGCTGTATCTGTGCAGAGCGAACAGCGTTCGTCAAGGCTGTGGTAAGAATCTTGATATCAATCACAAGTCATTCTGATTCGGGGGACGCTTGGGCTTCGAGACAACGCTCTGCCCAGTCCCTCGCTTCATCCAATAACGCAGCTGTGATTTTCACAGAGCGAAGGAGAGCGCGAGTTTGTCGCAATCTTCATTTCCAGGTAGGCATTTGGCCATCGCTCGCTGGAAATGAACCGACGCTTCTTATCCCCGTCCACAATCCGTCGACAAGTGTGCAAATCCTGACCTTGGCGAGTTCTGTCACCACAGCGATCTCGAAGATTTCATCTCTCCGTGCGGCATGTGTCGCCAGTTCATGGTCGAATTCGGAAAGGGCCTCAAGGTAGCTGCTTCTCCTGCCATTACCCTGTGCTTCAGACCGGCTCTGGTGAACAGAGTAACTTTCGGCTGCCCGCTGGGTGACCGTTGTTGAGCCCCATCGCCTAAAGATCATCCTCCATCCTTATCTATCTCAAACCGTCCTCCTCTTGCTTTGGCGAGCCAGGTCTACCAAACCAGCATCAACGGGACCTGGAGACTCCAGCGGCTGGACGAGCTTCTCCCAAACAGCTTTGGTCCTGAGGACCTGCAGCCACAATAGGTCTGCCAGCCGCGGAAGTGATCGCCCAGTCAGTGGAACTGTGT
The DNA here is from genome assembly GCF_025602895.1 of Polychytrium aggregatum. Classification (NCBI taxonomy): domain Eukaryota; kingdom Fungi; phylum Chytridiomycota; class Chytridiomycetes; order Polychytriales; genus Polychytrium; species Polychytrium aggregatum. Next base: position 16,788 of record NW_026516218.1, read on the forward strand.
GCTGTTCTGAAGATGTCGGCCAGGGCCCAAAGCGCAGTGCGAATGCAAGGCGCCAAGCAGAAAGCTGTCGGCCGGGCTCGTTCCTCTGGCTTGCTTGCCTCGATACAAACCAATATACCATCCTTTGATATGGATCCATACAAAGATCTGCCGCATGAAACATTGACCAATGATGCTGCTCACGGCAGCCCCCTTGATCTGACCAGCTCGATGGAGGCAGAAGAAACAGGTTGCTGTCTTGTTCACCTCCCCCCCCCCAGCGATCGCTCGTAACCTACCTTTAGCATATACACATGGACTGTGCACAAACTGATCTGTTTCCGCTACCAGAAGAAGCTCTTCTAAACAAGCTTGAAGGAATCCAGAGGAGAAACAAGATCCGACGTCAGATTCTTGCAGCCTGCCAAGAGTCTATTCAGATCATGGAGCAGATCAAGGCGTATGAACTCAAGAGCCAGGTGGACGAGCTCACAATCGAGAACGCCGCACTGCTCCAGAAGATTGGTTTTCTTGAGGGAAAACTAGCTAAACCGCAGGGTGATGGAAGCATCTCTAAAGTTTGCGACAGTCAGAATCAGAATCAAAGATCAATGAAGGAGCAGACAAATATCAAGAATGATCCAGCTTCCGGCCGAGGTCCTTGCAGGCTCGCCCACAATTCGGAGACGGTCGTGGCCGTCCCCAGAGCATCCAAGAGCCAAGACAAGCCCCACCCATCTTCTCAGTCGCCGAGGCCTGCAACGGCGGTGTTGGAAATGTTGCCGGCAGACCCCAAGTCAGCAGCGGAGCCGCAGCAAACCCGGGCAGGTGCGATGTCATGATCGTGTCTGAGAGCATCTATGCACTGCGGCAAAGGCTATTGTACAGCTACTATCCGACGACGAATGCACTAATCTGATATTTCGGCATCTCCTCTTGCCAGATCATGAGGCTGAACTCGCCTCTGGACCCGACGACATCGAACCGCTCTCAGGCATTGCTTTGCGGTGAGACGAGATTCGACACACTACTATGCCGACTTGGGCAACAGGATCTATCGTTTGTGCTTATGCGCCACGAACCTCTGGCTCTTCGTAGGAATCGAGTGACTTCGGCCGCCATTTTCACTAGCAGAATGGCTGGCCGACGACTGATTCGACTGGGAAATGTCACCGTTGAAAGCAAAGGCACGGAAAGTATTGCAGGTGACTGGGTCACCGTGGGCATAATCGGCAACAAATCTGAGCCCAGAACCAGCAAGATTCAATCAAAGTACATTGTCGTGACCTTGACTGATCTGAAGGGAACGGCTCTGAATCTGTTCTTGTGGAAGTCGGCCTTCGAAAAGCATTGGAAAATATTGCCTGGGACGGTCGTGGCGATGCTGAATCCCCGGATCAAACTGCCAACTCAGGTAACCTTGCGTGCATGACCTTGCTGGAATCCTGCGGCCAATGAAGCAGATGCTTGCGGAAACAGACTCGACCGGCCAGCGGTCACACCTAGCAATCCAAAAACCCTGTTGGGACTTCCTAGCTTGAATTATACATCATTTTTGAGCCATTCGATTAAGCTTGCCTCAGAGGGCTGGCCTTATTGACTCCCCCGCCTATCCTGTGACGGCATCCTTTCGGCCACTTTTCAACACAGACTACCGGGGTCCTCGGGTTGAATCTTGATGATTCAAACCAGCTCATGGAGATTGGCACAAGCAAGTACTTTGCTTACTGCCAAGGACTCAAGCGAGTGGGATCACTGTGTCAAGAAATTATTGATCTGTAAGTTTGGGTTGAGTTGGTTGCATAGCGCATCGGATGAGCGGCATTGGCAAAAAATATGCGTGGGAATCCCATTTGGCCACGATAACTCATTACTCACTTTGCTGGCTGTCCAAGCCGCCACGGGGAGTATTGCAAGTTCCATGCAACACACGCCTATCGACAAGCAAAGTCGAATCGCCCAGAGCTTTCGCTGAGGTTGGTATCCACACATAATTGGTCGATGTCTGCTTCGATAAAGCGCTGCAACTGATTTCCATCTGTTCGATCTAATGGACGAATCCAACAAAATATCCCAACATCGTTTGTAGTGACTCGGTCACTCCTTCTCATAAGGAGCTCTCAAAGCGAATGCACGCAAGGAACCATATGGCAATGGATTCATCGTACGTTATGAAAAGTGGCGAGGTGCTTTCGATCTCAGACAGCGGATGTGCCCACAGGCAGAAGGGCCAAGGCGGAAAGCGTGAATCAGTAGTGATCGAGGAGCAGATGATGTAAGTAGCATGTGCTGCAGACAAGGACGGCCAAGGAGCTCGATCCATTTCATGAGCCGAAGCAATATTCAACCTGACCGGAATCCTCGCTGCTGATAATCTACAGGCAAATCATCCAATTCGATTCATCCGCCGGAGCACGAGCACTTAAACGGGCGCGCGGAATTGAAGTCGAAGAAAGTAAGATGGTATCCCGTATGTGCCTGGGCCTCACCAGTCCCACCACATCACAACTCGCACTAATGGCCCCCAATAGCCCATCCTAATGTGGCTCGATTCTGAGCGCGCTTCCCAACGGAGCTACATTCCTCGATTCCGGTGGTCACGATTCTTCATCAACACCAACATACACTGTGTTTCATTAACTCCTTCACTCACTGATCTCCAATATTTGCACACAGCCGGAGCAGATCCGAAACTTAGACTCGTGAGCAACGACTTTGTGAGTCGCATGGGCTTTGATCCTATCACTGGCCAAACGGTGCGCACCAAGCCCATCGCCCCGGGGCCCAAGGCGACGACGGAATCGACCGATGTTTCCAGAGGCGTTATCCTGGACATGGACAGCGATGACGAAGGCAGCAGCAACCAAGACAGCCTGTTCCAGGTGAGCATGACATGACAGATCCTCAGCTCCTTTTGTTCGCCAGTCCGTTTGTTAACACGTCACGCCCTGCAGAAATTCATGGAGCGGAAGAAGACGGGGAATAGCACCTGAAGACGTAGCAGGGTCGTGCGAGACCCGGGAGAGGCATCATTTTGCTTGCCAATTGCCCCTCTGTTTTCTGGACCCCAAATGCACAAATCCAGTATTCTACAGTTGTTCCAGAAAACGGGACTTTGCCCCTTTCTCTGGCATCAGAGGCCTGGAGCCTGGTGAACTTTAGTAGGCCCTGGTGAGCAAGCCGTGTGATTGCTTCGTTTCTGGTTGGAAAACACCGCCCCGAATCCACCCGGTCGATCTCCTGTGGCGACGATCTCCTGTGGCGACGATCTCCTGTGGCAACGATCTGCTGGCATGCCGGGACCATGTTCCTGGCTGCATCGATGGCTCGATTTGGGGGTGGAATCGCTCGAATATCAAGTCAACCTGACTCCCCGTGGGTTGGAAGCGTATCTCTTCCTTTGCTCCCACGAAGCGTTTCCCAGGCGATCACAATGTTGGTCTTCTTGGGCACACTGTTTGGCCATGGTGGGCGATGGATGGGGTGTGTATTCACATCCAGAAAAAAATCGCCATCTGGGCTCAACAAGGTGTCTCGTTTCGTTTTGGGAGAGCGGCGATGTGGTCAAGAACACACATGTGGAGTTAGCGTCGATCGCCACAAAGGGAGAGTGGCCTGCACAGATCCATCGAGGTGTGCTTGTGTTGCAGTGCTTTGGGTTAATGCACAATGATCCGGAACTTCACCACCACAACACCAATGTGACCAGGAACATGGTCCCGGTATGCGAGTCGATCATGACGGTTTCCAAGGTTCGCCAGAGCTAATCGGACCAGGAGAGAATCACGCCGGGCATTCAAGTTCGCTGATACCAGCCGTGATCAGATTCCACAGCCGTGATGCCAGTACCTCGTCGCCATGCAGCCAGCTCAGCAGGACGGCTGAGGGCGGGCCAGTGACAGCCACTCTAATGGACTTGCCAACGACGATATGATCCTTTGCCCACTCGATCCGAGCGGCTTTTGATGCTAAATCAGCTCGGATTCGCTCGTAGAGGCGACCCAGGACTATCTTGGTGATGTCAAGTGAGGTGGATTCGGATTCGGATTCGGATTCGGATTCGGCAGCAAGTATCGCGCGTGGGTCGAATGCCTTCCTAAGGACGCATTCCAGCTTCAGGCTGCGGAGCCCTAAGGAGCTTTCGGCCTCTGAAAAGTCCACAATCTTCATGACCGAGCCGGGAATACACGACAAGATTCCTTGGAAAGGAGTACCCTTGTCACGGGGTCGAATGGCTTTCAAGTTCGGCTGACCCTGTCCTCCCAGCAAGCTGTCGAGATCAGGGACGGCCTCCAATTGTGAACGATCAGCCAGCCCTTTGGATAAATCGACCGGCACAAACTTGTTGGACGGAATGATGATGCTCTGACCATTTGCCGGATTGAAGCAGCCCACATGCGGAATCTCTTGCTGAATCTGCTTCTTCAAAACCTCCATCTTGGATCGCTCGCCGTGAACCATAAGGACGTTTCGAGCTTCACACATGTTAATGAGCTGCAGAATCCCTTTTGCATCGGCATGGGCCGAAAAGGACAGATTCTTGACCTCCATCTTGACCTCTACCGTGGTCCAGTTGTCGACCTTTATCTGCTTCTCCCCCGCAAGAACCTTTGCACCGACGGTTCCGGCGACACAGTAACCCGGCAAGATAACCATGTTGAGAGGGTTGCTGCACCATTTCTTGAATAGCTCGAGCGACGTGCCAGCGTGGAGCATGCCCGGAGTAGTGAATACGACCATTGGAGTGGGCTCCTCCGCGAGATGCATGGAAAAGGGCTTGATGTGCTTGAAATCGAACATGTTGTGATCGACAAAGGTCTGCTTAATCTTTTGATTGGTCCAGCCGATGAAGAGCTTGTAATATTCGTTGGCTCGCTCGGTCAGGCCGCCAGAAAAGTAGACGGGCGCCTTAAGCCCCATTTGCTCCCAGTATCCTTCAACCAGGATGCAAAGCTCTTGAGCCCGGCCCAAGGCAAACACCGGAATGAGCACCTTCCCTCCTCGGAGCACGCAGTCGTGGAGGCTCTGGAGAAAATACTGCTCTCGCTCGCGCTTCGAATCTCGGATCGTGGTGGCATAGGTTGTTTCGGTAATGAGCACGTCAGGCCGACATCGATCGATCCAGGCGGCGCCGAGATGCCGATCGGGAGTCATATTGTAGTCCCCAGTGTATACGACCGATTGGCTGCCAACCCGCACATGAAACATGGCGGCTCCCAGAACATGGCCTGCATAGTAGGCCTTGATTTCGATGTCGTCGTTGACCTGGAGCAAGAGTTGAAGGTAAATGTAAAGTAGAAGTAAGGTAAAGCAAAATAGGGGGGGGTACATAACCACTTTGATGTCAGCATCAGCATCAGCATCAGCATCAGCATCAGCATCAGCATCAGCATCAGCATCAGCATCAGCATCAGCATCAGCAACCGTATCGTCAACTACCTGGATGGTTTCATGCAGATTGATGGGGGTGACTCTCTTCATACAATTCTTGATGTCTTGTGCAGAAAAAAAGTTTTTCTCGCCCTTCCGCTCCACTGCAATCTTCCGCATATCCTCGAGCAACACCGGGCAAACGGCCTTGGTGGGATGGGTCATGTAAACAGGACCATCGTATCCGCACGTCTCGGTGAAGAACGGAAGAGCACCGCAATGATCCAGGTGGAAATGCGATACAATGACGCAGTCGATCAGCGCCGTGTAGTCCGCCGCTCGGTTGGTCCTGGATATATAGGAAAAATCGGGATATCGTCTCGGATCGCCTTCCGAATAGCCCATATGCATGCCGCAGTCGAACATGATGTTTTTGGTCCCGATCGACACCAAAACGCAGCTCCGACCGACGTCTTGGCCGGCGCCAAGGGGAACAACACGGATGACTTGGGCATTGGAGGAAAGGAGCATGATGTAACTTGTGCTCGCAGGTTCTGATCGGGACGACGCTCTCAGAACAGCAAGATCTCGAGGAGTTGCAGGCAAGGGGATAGGCTTCCTGCGGAGTAGCGCTTTGACCACGATCTGCTTGTCGGAGTGATCCAGGAGGCTGTTCGCTGTCGGCCGCTCCTGGTCCGTCGAGTGAAGCGCCGATCGTAAGCAGATCGATTGAGAGAGATCGGGGGCTGGCGGGGCCTTCGCGTCCAAAGGGAACCGCGAGGATGCCCCTGGGGCTGCGACTGGGCAGGAGCCGTCGAGAACTCTTATAAGGATCGATGCCATTGGATCCCTGGGCTGCAGCAGGATCGACGTCGCATCCGATGACTGACGTATGCCGGGCCGGGCCAGCAAGGCTGACGTCCGTCGCGGACCACTGGTTGAGACTCCCAGACCCAGTCCTCTCTCCCGACCCCGAAAGGGCCTGTGTCTCATCCTGCATTTGGTCTGCACATCCCCATCAGCTCCACCGCTGCCAGTCCTGAAGCCGGTCCATGATGCCTGAATACGATCTCCAGGAGCAACAGCTAGTCAAGCGTCTTGATCTCAAGATCCTCCCGATGCTGATGGCGATGTGCGTGTGGCACACATTGGTAGGAAGTATCCCGGCACCCGTTTGTTCTTTGGGATGGCAACTATCATAGGCATCCGCTGACTCGGCCAGGTCCGTTCTGCCTGCCCAGGTTCGCACGAATCTTTCTCCGGGATCACTCATGAACATTGACAGCGAGAGCGCAATGGCGCGAGAACTCAACCTGTCGCCGCCCGAGCTCCAGTGGATATCGCTGTCGTTTTATATCGGTACGGCCTCTGGCTTGCCGCCGGTTCATGGAGATGCTCGTCAATGCCCTAGAACCTGTATTTTGGCCGGCTTGCTTCGATATCCAATGCCCATCAGTCCGCTCACCTTCAGGTCTTCGCCGCAGCCTCGGCACTATTTGCACTCCCATCAAATCTGGCAATCGGGATATTTCGACCATCTAGGTGGCTCGGTATGTTCCAGCTCTCAAATGTGCTCCCAAATGCACCTGCAGCGCTCCGAAGGAGAACAACTTACTGACCGTCTGCCCTTGCCGCCTCGACATAACTGGCTGCGCTGAACGAATCGGCTGTGTAGCCAAGTAAGCTAATTCGTGATAGCTGTCTTGCGTCGAGGAGCGGCTGCTCTGTAGATGCTACAGTGCAGTTGCCACTGCTGCCTGTATCTTTTCGAAAGCATCGCAGTTGCTGGCGAATCGGAGAGCCGTTGCTTGTGTCTACGACCCCTGTTCGATGGGGTCAGGCCAAATGACATCCGCTGCTGCGGAGTACTCAGGCCCATCAGTAACAGTCTCTGTATCACGCGGCCGGGTGCAAAATGGCGACTCTCTAGCATGATGGTGTTGTGGGGAATCATAGGGTCGGCTATGGCGGCCCTCCAAGACGTTGGTGGCTTTGTGGCCATCAAGGTATTTCTGGGCATCACAGGAGGAGGGTAAGTCGGATTTGACTCGGTTGTCTGTCGCCCTTGTGGAACCAATTCAAAGTGTCGACAGAGTCGATTGCAGGCGCCAACGTCGTGTAAAGCTCGGAGACAAGCTAACTTATTTTGTGAATCGATTGCTGTACCTAGATATCTCCCAGCCGTGATGCTGTACATGACATTCTTTTACACCCAGCAAGAGCGCGGAAGGCGCTTTGCGTTGATTCTGGCCTTTGTCGGGCTCATCGAAGCTTGCTCTCCGTTCCTCGCCCTGGTTCTGGAAGAAATCGATGGGATCTTTGGCCTTTCGGGATGGCGCTGGTATGTAGTGTTGGTGGTAAGCTCCGGGGCCGAGCTCTATCATTCGATCTCGCGTCTGGAGCTGTGACTGTGACTGTGACCGTGACTGTGGCTACGATTGCGGCTCACCTCCTCAACGCTATTGATGTTTTGCTAGGCTCTTCCTTGGCGAAGGCTTGGGATGCCTTATCATTGGACTTTTGAGTTTGTAAGTGCAGCACTTTTGAGCCGGTGCCGATTCTGAGGAGGCGGGGTGGGGGAGGAGTTGGAACAACACGACGCAGAAGTGTTTGGCGAGTATAGCTGTCAGCGCTGGGACTGTGATCAGACTCGGCAGTTGAGGTGATGATCGGCGTCCGGTGAAACAGTGATCCAGGAGGGGTAGAACCGAACCAGTTCTAACGGAATATGTACATATTGAATTCACAGCAAGTGTCTGGCAGACTATCCTTCAACCGCATCGTATCTTACTGTGGCAGACCGGGTGCTTGGTTCATCTCGACTGCAAGACCAGGAGTCCCAGAATGAAGCGGCCTCCGAGTTCAATCCGATTGCAGACAACGTCAAGAGCCTCCCAACTCGTACGTTTCATTACTACCAACTCACCAACTGCATCCAGAGCTACCAGCTCTGGATGCAAGCGATTCTATTCATGGCTCTCCGAAGCTCGCTCGACTATACGACGATCCTGATAGAGCAGTTTTCCTTGGAGATTGTGCACACGTATTTGCCCTCGACAGAGCACGGTTCGGGACACTCATCCAACATCCCAATTTCGGCCTTCAACGTATACGGACAGCTTTTGACGACGCTGCCGTTTGTTGTTACCATCCCGCTTGCACTGAAGCTTGCAGAGTGGAGCGACAGTAGTCAGAGTCGCAGCTATGCTCTCGGTCTTTCTGTGGGAATTTCAGTCGGGTCGCTGCTTGCACTGGTGTGGATGCCAGAGATAGCTCCTGTGCACTACATCTTTCTGGTGGCAGCGACCGTGGGAAGCGCATCGGCACAAGCGATCCTCATGGCATTCTCGCTCGAAGACTCCCGCGGAACGACTCATCGAGCATCGACGATTTCTATCCTAATTGCGATGGGCTATGTGGGCGGCGGAATCGTGGTGCCCTTGTGTCTAGGGGCCGACGGCACCTACAAGGCTAGAGTCACTGCTGACCAGCTCTCGATCGGTTATGGAACCACTCTGGCAGCACAAGCCCTCGCTCTTGGAGGAGTACTTTGGACGAGATATCGATCAGGACAGCAAGACCAAGGACATCTGATCACTGCGGCAGATGATATATGGGAAATGAGCCCAACAGACTCTCTCTCGAATTCAGAGAGAGGACTACCCTCTGGTCCAGCCAAGGGACTGCTGTTCCAGGGATTCATCTCAAAGCCCAAGGCAGTTAAGCCGAGCGCCAAAGCCCGACACGACGATGCTGACTCGGCCAAGTCTGGCAACATGAGTGATTGGGATCTTCGCGACTATTCATCTGGAGGACGAGCGATAGTCGAGTGAATTCTTTCGATGGGCTGGGGCACCTACAGCACCGACAGGCAGACACCAGTATGTTTCTTTTGGGAATAAGGTCGAATTAAAGAGACACCCACACATTCACAAGCAACGGGACGATGGTCCTGAAGCCAACCAAACCAAAGAGATTGCCAACCAGGACTGGAAACAATTGCACGAAAGTTCAGCAGGCTTCAGGCCTCTGATGCCAGTGAAAACGGGTACTGTCCCGTTTTTTTCTGGATCGACTGTAGCACATGCTTGCTTCAATCAGACCTGCAGTTTCATGCATTTGACTCATGGGAATTCGAGGCATTGTCCGGTTCAATCGCACATGTCATCGACGATAGCCCGAGCCCGGGTGCCCCCTTTCGCTTTGCGAGCATTTCGTCATGCCGTTCGGCGTGCCGTTCGTCGTTTCCCATGACCGGATGGGCCGACGATTGTGCGATGCGATCGGGTTGTCATCTTGAAGAGCAGACATGCGTATCGCTGGGCCTCCACGGCAAACAAACACCCCCAGACGTCCATCCAGGGATTCAGGCGCCCTCCCCCGTCGCCTTGGGCACCCAGGCACCGCCCAGCCCGCCGTCTCGGCGTCGGCCACCCCCGCAGGCGCCCACGCCAGGCGCCCAGCCACGCACGCCGCTCCTCTGCGCCGTCGCGACACCGCCGCGCCATGGCCATGAGTCACAAGGCACAAACCGGGAGGGAGACGACGCCTCGGTATCGCCGTCGCCTGTCCCCCTGCCTCAAAACCCCCCAGCGGGCGCCTCCAGTCGTCGGTGCTGCTTTCGTTTGCATCCCGCTCGTACCATCGCCGGACCTTCATCGACAGCATCGGCATCGACATAGGCATCGACATAGGCAGTAGCAGCCACGATCGCAAGGCAACCAGCAATCGCCACCAACACCACCAACACCAACACCACCAACACCAACACCAACACCAACATCAACAGTCATAGCAGGAACGCCATCAATCTACACTTTTTTCTCATGATGTTGCCGTCGCGCACCACATCGCTCGTTGCGCTCCTAGCGGTATCAGCAACGCTCGTGCAAGCCCAGCAATCGTCCGGCTGCCTCGTCCTCACGGGCTCCAAGGCTTGTCCCGACTACCAGCAATACGGTACGAATCGTTGGCACGACCAACGTGCAAGTTTTGTATTCTCTAGCAGGCGTGGATCGCTTTGCTGTTACGGAACTTGCTCCGTCTCCAGGAAGCCAAACACTTATCCGAATCCTCGTCGTTTACGTATCGGATCTACAACCTTGCGGCGTGCTTCTGCTGCACACCGACAGCGGTCAAGGCCATTGATCAATTCAAGTCCGTTCAAGACTTTGACAACTTTGTGTTTGCGTCTTTCGACAACAACACCGCGTACCAGAGCCAGTTTCAGTCCTTTTTCGACTGCCCGAACTGGAAGGGATCCGGCGAGCGCTTCCACATCTCTGTCGTATGCACCTTTGTAAGTCCTTTGCCGTGGCGCCATGAGAAGCTTGCCTTGAACGCACTTTCGAGGCCCATAGTCATGCACGTTGCGGTTGCTGATGTGGCTTTTACTCGTACACCTCTATGGTTTCAGTTGGTTGCTCAGTCGCAGTGCCAGCAGCCCGCGCCGTGGACGCCATTGTGTCAAGAGTCATGTAATCTGTATTTGAGCTCGCTCAATGCCGTCTTTGCGAATCCAGCGAGCTGCAACCAAAACACCACATCCCAATTCTCGCAACGCCGGGGCATCCAGAGCGATTTGCAAACAAGTGCCTATGCTCAGTACTGCACAACACTCCCAAAGAACAGCACTGGTGCAGCCTGCACGACGGGCATGAAGTTTGAAGCCACGCAGTGTGGTGAGTTGTCGGCGCAGTTGCCGGATCATGGACAACGAGATGTGTATTTCGTGGGCCACTGGCTGCTCGAGCATTTCTTTGCACATTTTCGCCTTGGATGTCCTTGGGCAATCTCTCTTCGCCGGACGATTGTGCTGCGCTTCATCTGTCGTCAGGACTAATCTTGTCAATGATTTTCTGATGCAGGATTTTTCAACACGACCGACGCTCAGGCGTATTGCAGCTCGGCGAGTGGCAGCAATGATCCGTGCTGTCCTCCGTTCGTCAACCAAACTCTGCAATCCGAGTCCAAGATCCTGCTACCCATCGATCCAAAAGTCTGGATCATCTCCGCTTCGGTGCTTGGCGTAATGATCCTGGGCGTGGTCTTCTATCTTGTGTGTATCCGGACCGGCCGATGGAAGAAAAAACGAGCCCAGGCCTTTGTCCCGCTCCCCGAAGAGACTTCGCCAGCAGGCATGAGTGGTTCTGGATCGATGCTCGGCAGCGCTTCCACCCAACGCAAGAGTCTGTTCAACTCGGATGGCCGCCGTAGTTTGTTCAACGGCCTTCGTAGCAATCCAAACGGCCGGATCAGCGTTTTCAGCCGCAAGTCCAAGATCAACGTTGCATCGGACTTTTCTCGGCCGGACATGGAAGCCCTTCCGGTGCCCATGTTTGTCCCGCCTGTCCCCAGCCTGCCTTCAACATCCCAGCGCACCAACATGCGCATGAAAGTTATCGAATCGTACACGCCTATGATGACGGATGAAGTAGCGCTACGTCTGAATGACATCATCTTGGTCGAAGAGATGTACGACGATGGTAATGCGACATTGAAGCAACACACTATCCGGGCTTGCTCAATCCGTTTGGAACTGTGGGAACAATGATTCTCCAGCCATATGTGAACCTGTTGGGTGTTGCGCAAATGTGTGCGTATACGCTCCAGATCCATGTCTAACCACTCGGGTACAACCGTTTCGTGTTTCTTCGACAATAGGCTGGGCAATCGGCCAGAACGAAACCAACGGCGGGTCGGGCGCTTTCCCAATGGCATGTGTGGCTCCGTTGTCGTCGGCTCCGCAGGAGGCGCGGGCGAGCCCCGTCCAACAGCGAACCAACTCGCTGATGGCGACGCCTCGATCGTGAGCGCGCAGGCTAGCTCGAGTCGATACATTTGCACTGGCTGGCTCGGTCGACAAGTATCGGTGATAATCTGTTGTGCGGCGTGGGGGCGGTAGTGTTTGTCTACGCATCTCGAAGTAGTCTGTGAAAGTAAATGCGAGGCATCAATCCTGCCTTTCGGAAATGGAGTTTGTTTGAAACGAGAAGAGACCGTTGGTCCTGAATGTACTTCATGTCGACCACTGGTTGTGTTTGGTTTGGAAAACACCGCCCCGAATCCACCCGGTCGATCTCCTGTGGCGACGATCTCCTGTGGCAACGATCTGCTGGCATGCCGGGACCATGTTCCTGGCTGCATCGATGGCTCGATTTGGGGGTGGAATCGCTCGAATATCAAGTCAACCTGACTCCCCGTGGGTTGGAAGCGTATCTCTTCCTTTGCTCCCACGAAGCGTTTCCCAGGCGATCACAATGTTGGTCTTCTTGGGCACACTGTTTGGCCATGGTGGGCGATGGATGGGGTGTGTATTCACATCCAGAAAAAAATCGCCATCTGGGCTCAACAAGGTGTTTCATTCTGGGTCATATTTGTTGGTTTGGGAGGATTGCCTTGAGATACAACACGTATTCGGCCTCTGGAGAGCTCCATGCAAGGTGTGATTTCTGAAAATCCGGAAGCCGAGTCAAACGAGTCGCTTTGCTCCATGCGTGGGTACTGGCAGCATTTGATGTGTATGAGCTCTTTCGCTCTCTTCTTGTAGGGCCCACAACGAGTACCTTCAGCCCCGCTCAAAGAGAGCAGCTGTAGCTCCGTAGACGAGCGTCAGGGCAAGTGAAGCGAGATAGGCGGCCCACAGACATGGAATCGGCCATTTCTTGGTCGAAAATGCCGATATGCAGCGTGAGGGGGTTGCCGCAGGGACGTTTCGAGGGTGCAGCCGGGTGCCAGCACAGGGAGAAGGACGAAGCCACAGATTAGCTGATCGGTCCACCATGAAGGTCGTTATCAGCGGTTGGGCGACGGTTCCCCAACAATTTGATGATGGCGGACCAGTTGAGCAATCGACCATGACGGCAACGGCGAAAGCAAGACAGTTCGTTCTCGGCGACTGCATACTTGACTGCTCCTTACTCATTACCTGCCAAGTCCACTGCCAATCCAGAGGCAGACAGAAGGTACTTGCCCAGATTGCAAGGGTCGCCAGCACAAGGACATCGCCGAGCAGCAGCCAGAGGTGGCTGCACTGGCCTCTGCCGTTGTATCCGAAGGATATCGAGCACAATGGTGACAATAAACATGCGATATCATTTGATAGGCAATCGAATTTGACAGAGAAGCAGAGACGTGTGAAACGGACGAACGCAGAGTGCTGCTTCGATCGGTTCAAGCTTGTAAGGCATACTGACATACCGGTGCTCAGCATCGATCATACTCCTCCAGTCGAGTCTCCACAGACTGCCGATAGGAAAGAACAAGATAGTCGAGACATAGAACGCCGCAATCGCAGTCTCGACTCCATAGCTGGATGGTGAGGTTGATGTATTCACGGGCAAGGCGAGCCCATTGCAGCACATAACAACCAAGAAGGCGAGTGAGTTGGGGTTCCGAGTCTGTCTGTCTGTCCCTCCTCCGGCTTTCAATCGTCCCTCCCACTCAATCGCAGGCAACGGGATGCAGATTTGCGGATGACCCGAGTTTGCCGCAGGCCATGCTATCCCAATTGATTCGGGATGGGTTGCTGACCTTGCCAACGGAGAGCCAAACAGGACAAACACCACCAACAAGAGGGCGGTGCCCAGCAGGGTCGCTACGAGTCCGAAGAGCAGCGAACTCACTGCCTTCTTGACAAGCCCATAGGGACTCTAACGTCGTCATGCATTGAGAGCGAGAGTCCAAATACCGATCGCAGACGATGGATGGGGTGGCGGAGCGCCGGGAGTGAGCTTTGACCATTCAACCCGAGCATCCAAGCCAGCCAAGATCGCAGCAAGTTCAGTAAGCCGAGCAGATCTCATAGAAGGAAGGAGAAACGCCGTGGGCCATCCAGCGCAAGTTTGCAGCCGGGCTCACGTCCGGATGCTGAACATTACATGAGTAGATTTGCCAATCCAGGCCGGGACGAACGAGAACGCCAGCCGGGTTGCAAAGGCCCATCCAGCAGCGGCTTGCAGCAGCTCCGGGCTTGGTTCCAAAGGAGGAGGGATGAGTAGGGGAAGTCCAATAACAACGAACGAGATCCAGTCGTCGCCTGGCATTACGAGACGCCGGGGATCGCCGAGTGCAGACAGAGCAAGGACAGGCCGAACACAGGCAGATTGAGGGCAGGCCGCCAGCAGCCAAACCCGCAGAGAGGTGGAGGGCGCATTGCAGGATCCACGATCGGAGCGCGCGATCTGCGTGGTCAGAAATCAGAAGCGACTCCTGAGCCACCAGCCTCAGAATACGGCCCGTCGATACCGAAGCGGGAGTGGAGTATATGCGTGGATCGAGCAAGTCGATCGATCTCCTGGATGAGCGATGTCGGTCGGCGCTGTTGCAATCGACTCGGCCGATGGGATGCCCCTCTCTGATTCCTGAATGCACATGGCCCAGAACACAACGGGCGCCATCCAGGTCAAGCACGGAGGCCAAGCGACCCGAGTAGCGAGTATCTTGATGCTGAGCAGCCACACTTTGAGCGGGGCTGTCCAAAGGGTCGAATGGATGCACCAAACTCCCAAGTCGAGACATCGATGCAGCCAGGAACATGGTCTCGCCACAGGAGGATCGACCGGGTGTATTCGGGGCGGTGTTTTCCAAACCAAACACAGCCAGTGGTCGACATGAAGTACATTCAGGACCAACGGTCTCTTCTCGTTTCGAACAAACTGTGAAATTGAGCGATTGATCATATCAACAACAGCATAGCCATGATGGGAGGAGCAAGCGTGTCGTGAGCGTGTCCAAAGATGACTACAGGTAAGAGTTGTCGTGTACCGTTAGATGGGCTGCATCAGCGACCGAACTGGTTGTTGCCGAATCCAGGATGCATGTTTGCGCCGCTCTGCATCATGGCAGGATTGAAGGCATTGGGATTCTGAGCCATGCCCATCATGGCAGGGTTGGCAGGGTTGACTCCAAGGGCCATGGGGTTCATGCCGGCGGTTGCTGGGTTGAAACCGGCGGCTGCTGGGTTGAAACCGGCGGCTGCTGGGTTAAAGCCGCCGAGCTGGGGATTCACGACGCCGATACCGGGGGTGAGCCCCGGTGCTCGCGGGTTCATACCAACCAGTCCGGGATTGGCCAGGCCGCTGTTTGGCATCATACCGGCCATGCCAGCAGACTGGCCGATGGTTGGCTGAGCCGGGAGCGAGCCTCGGTTTAATCCGCCCATCATCGGATTGATGGCACCAGTACCAGGCACAACCCCCATCATCGGATTCATCGCAGGCAGGCCCGAGCTCGTGCCCGGCATTGTGTTGATGGAGCCCATTGGCACACCAAGGTTCATCCCTCCAACCGCGACGGGGTTGATGCCTCCAGCGACTGATGTCATAGGGCGATTCAGTCCCGGAGCGATTGGATTGAGGGGGACCATGGAGGGATTCATGCCACCGAAATTCGGACCAAGTGCCTGGCTAGGCATATTACCACCAAACGTTCCTGATGGTCCCGTTAGCGAGCTTAGGTTGCCCGAGCTGGTACTGTTTGCCAGGCCTCCGAAGGAGTTGAAGGAGGTGCTGGGTTGAAGGCCGCCTAGCAACGATATCAAAACAGATGACAATCGGCTCGTCAGAAAAAGTCAAGCTTCTTTGAGCGATTTCCGCGGGTAGACGGGCCCATTGCTCCGCTCAGGGGATGCCCGGAGGACACCGGTGGCTATGGGCCAAAATCTGAGAGATGCAACAGATGGAAGACTTTGCGCGTGCAACCACCGTAATCCAACCCACCAGGACGAGTTGGGCCAAGGGAGGATACGACAGGTGCTTGTTGTGCAAGGGCAGCATTAACTTCAGGACGCATGATGGGAGAAATGGGATACATGCAGTTAGCATGCGGTGGAAAAAGTCGCGAGGCAGCAAGATGTCAATACACTTACGCTGAGCCGCTGGCTGGTTGAAAACCGACGGTGCATTGACGTTGATGTCCTTGAAAACCGAATATCGATCACCTAGAGATTTTGTGGTCAGTCCAGCCAAGATTGGCCATTGCCAGGCTGCATCGATCAAACGCACATACCTGTTGTTTGGGGCTGCAGAGACGGAAGCTGGCCCATGCTGAGCGAGTTAGGGATGCCGATAGCGCTGTTCGGCATGGAGATGGTGCTGCTACCCGTGTGCTGAGGCTGAAGGATTGAAACAGGTGCGGATGTGTTCATGGCCAGACCGGCCGTCGAAGCGTTTCCGAGGGGAAGTGCCGGGGCAAGATTGCCCACCAGCGTTGTGGGAGCGACCACGGGCTTTGGAGGACCAGTTGGAACGAATCCACTGATTGGTGCCTGTCCGAGTCGCGGTGCGGGGATCAGCGGCGTTGTCAGAGGCACCATGGGTTTGGTGGCCAGGGACGGCATCGGTGGCGGAGCGGATAGGGCGGCCATCTGCTGCTTCAGCTGCTGCTGCTGCTGCTGCTGAAGCTGTTGCTGTTGTTGCTGTTGTTGGAATTGCTGTTGCTGCTGTTGGAGCTGCTGCTGCTGTTGCTGTTGCTGAGCAAGAAGCTGCAAATTCTGTTTTTGAAGCGCCTGGAGGGTCTGCTGCGCCTTCTCGAGGCTCTCGGTTTGAGCCTTGAGCTTTTCGGCCTCGGCCGCCATGGCCTGAGCCTTCACTTTTTCAGCCTCGGCAGCCATCTGTTGGGTACGGGAGACAGTCACGCTTTGCGCAGCCAGGTCGCGGGCAGACGCTGTATCTTTGGCGGCCACAGCCTGAGCCAAAGGCTTTGAGGTCGTGGATTTTGGAACATCCCAGGGATCGTTTTTGATTGAAGAGGCAGCGGCCAGGGTGGCAAGCCCGCTGGCGGTGGAGTTGGATCGAGATGGATGAGGCGATGACTTTGGCGACGCCTGTTTTTGGGCGGTTAAGAGCGTATCCTTGGCTTGGCTCAATGTATCAGGGTTAATGGTGGATCCAGGCGGCCGAGTGGCTGAATGGAAGAGCGGCAGGAGAGTTAGCACCGACGGATCATGTCATGGGCCGGGAGCGGCATGTCAGGGAGACTACTCACGACGGCGGCTTGCAGATAAAGGTGCTTCCAGGCCCTGCAAAGTTCGTGCAAACTCCTCGTCTGACTTGAGCGTCTCTTTCTGCGCACCCACACCGGCAACGACGAATACGGAACGGTCCCGGAAAGCAAAGTTTTGACATTCCCAGTGCGGATGGCGTTGCGCACCGAACCAGGTCGAACCGGACCGAAGAATCGATGTACCCAGTCAGCATGCAACCGAAGAGCAACAACGCCGCGCAGCCGACAGTGCAGATTCCACAGCAATTCACACACTCGGCAAACAGCCTCCAAACGACAAGGCACTCAATGAGCTGCACAGCTCGAAAGCACGGCAAAAGGTAGATCGCAAAGCAGCCGCCCCAACATACCTTGCGAATGGCATCCAGAAGCTGCAAGTTCCGCGTCTCGGCCTCCTTTTCCATGCGCTCGCGGTCTGAAACTGGTATCTGGTCATGAGAGCCTCCAGAAGGCTTTGAGGCCTTCTTGATGCGGATAATATCGGGCTCGGAAACACCCAGTGCCCGAAGAACCTCGGTGTCGAGATCAGGAAGGACCGATTTGTCCATCTTCTGCTCAACAAAGATGCGCGCATACTTTTCCGAGTCTGGAATAGTACAATGGGCCTTGATCAAGAAATCCTTCCAGTCAAAACCGTTGACCATGTACTGGCCAGCGGTGGGTCTGGCCGTGGCTCGAGCGGGAGCCGGAATGAATTCGTTTCCAGGTAAAGTGCGGATAAACTCGGAATCGTCGGCCGAGAGCTTATCCAGAGCAACAGCAATCGTGACGCCATTTGATTTGAGCAAGTGTACTTTGCCATCGACAACTCCAAGGTACTCAGCCTCAACCTGGAAGGAGCCTGTTCGGTCGGTCCAGGTGCGAGCGATTTTGTTCTTGGTTTGGCTGGAGCGCGGACTGTCGCCGTGGGCGGTGGCGGCTTCGGCGGGGCGGCGGGGCATAGGAGGGGCTTCGTTAAAGGCGACGCGTTTGGTTGAGTCCAAGGCAGGACGGCCCGGGATCGGTGGTGCTCGCTCCTCCAGCGACGGTCGGCCGGGAAGGGCTGGGGGTTCGTTCAGGGAAGGACGCGAAGGGATTGTCGGAGGAAGATCAATGTTCGGGCGCTGGGGCACCAACGGGGCCGCTGGAGGAGGCCTCGAAGGCAAGATAGGGACGCGCTGCGGCAGAGAAATTGGCTCGTTGGCTTGGTCTTGGCGCCGCATGCTGTCCAAGCGCTCGGGTTCTTGGTCCAGGCTCGGCCGGTAAGCCGGGCGCTCAGGCACAGAGATCCGGGGAGGAAGGGCCACCGGAGCGGCAGCTGAAACTATTGCGGGAGATGGAGAAGCCGTGGCCGATGCTTGCTCCTCATCCAGACGCTGTTTGAGCTGCACGTATGTTGCAGGCACGAGGCCCTCGCCGCTTCGGCCCTTGGCCACGAGCCGAACCTTCCACCAGTCAGAGTCCGAGTCGTCGGAGACCATCAAATTATCGTTTTCTCGAATCGAGAGCTCTTCGTCCGTCTGGGCATCGTAGTCGTATAGAGCAACGGCAATCTTTGGAGGAGCAGATGACTTTTGCAACGCAGCCGGAGAGGGCGTAATGACTGGTGCAGTCGGTCGAGAGGCGGGCGATGGCCCCGGGGCTATAGGCGGAGGCACTGGTGCTGCCACAACAGGACTGGGTGCGGCTTGTGGTACTGGGGCTCCTGAGAACGTTGGAGGAGGGCCAGAAAGAATCGGAGCCGAGATCTTGCTCTTGGAAAGGCCAAGGGCAAAAGTAATCATTAGTCGCGAATGAGCGAGCATAGCGGTCAAGCCAGCCACCAAGAGGAACAACCTACCCGAGTTTTGATCTCCTCCAATCTCGCCACAAGACTCTGGATATCAGGCTTTTCGCCCTCGTACTCGCGAACGCCGTCGCTGAACTCGATGATGACTTTTTTCTTCTTATCGGTAAACTTGCGAACCTGGCTGAATTCCCACTTGGCGATAACGGTCTAAAAATAAAAAATAGAAGGATGGCCTGAGACCTATGCTGCAGCCGGGGTGAGCATGCAGGCGGTTCACGGGAGTAGGCTGTACCTCAGTCTCGGATGTGAAGTATACAACATAGTCGTCGCTGATGCCCATGCGCCCCTTTCGGCTGTTCTTCTTCTTCTTCTTGTCAATTTCCTGATGTTAAAACCGAGAGCAACCTTAGCTGCCTGTGTTGAACGAGAAGGTTGCAATGGCTCCCAACGTGCGTAGCGGCCCACTGAACAGCGATAGGCTGCCGGCTGTTGCCGTCGCCTCCATATGTGCACCCGGAACGAGCGATATATCGTACCGTTACGGAGAACAGTTTGACACCTGCGGGCGCATATTCGCTGGCGGGCTTGGCGGGCCTGGGCTTTGCGGCGCTTGAGAAGCCGAGTCCGTCCAAGGCACTCAGGAGCTGATTCTTTTGATCAAGGGCAGCCGGTGCGTGGGTGGTATCGTCTTGTTCCGGGGCAGACATTTCTTCGTGGGGAGCCTCATCTTGCACCATCTCGACTCCGTCCTGTGGACGAAAGAGGAATGGCGATAAGTAGCATTAGACAACCTGGAATAGAAACGAAGAAAGCGAAGTCTCCATCGCATTGAGGTCAATGAATGCCGATGTATGTGTACATATACCTCATGGACGTAGGAAAAGGGCACCAAGCCGATGCCATCAGCCGACTTGGCCAGCCACCAGTCTTCGTCCAGCTTCCAGATGATGTCCAGGCGAGCGTTCTCGGCAAAGGTCAGTTCATCATCGGTTAGGGCGGTGTAGTCGTAGAGTGCTGTTGCTTGGGCGACGACGGGTGCCGCCTGGATGTAGCTCGTGGGCACTAAGCCCGTCAGAGGCTCTTTGAAGGCATCCAAGGGCAGCTCCTTGACGGACGTCCAGTCCGGATCCGAGTCATCCAGGACAAGCAATAGGTCACCCTCGCGGATGGTGAGCTCCTCCTCTGTTCGAGCGTCGTAGTCGTATTCAGCCCTTCCAACCCATTTGCAGTTCATCGCGCCGAGTGGAGGTTAGGTGTTTTGAACGGAGCTGCGCCGTTCAAAAGAAATTCGAGTGGTAGGGCGGGCAGGGGCTTGAAAGCAGGAGGCTTGGGGTAGGTTTGGGCCTTGTCGGAGAGCACGGGGTCGGGATATGGTCAATCGCTACCAAGAAAAGAATGCAGCGCTGCTCGGGCGGCAGGGCGATAGCAGGGAGCAGAAGATGGACAGAGCGAGGAAGCCGATGGGCTGGCTGGCGGTGGTCAGGACAGGGGGGCAGCGACGGCGCTGGTGGGCGACTGGCGAGGGAAGGGGCCGCGGCACCCCAGCACAGCGCGACAATGGGTCCAGTGGAGACGGATGTCACCAGGTCATGTGGGATCCACGTTGGCGCTGCGCCACGATCCATCCATCACACCAGAACCTCAGCGACCAGCGAGGGCAGTTCCGGCATGGCGCATATGTATTCATGTCAGGGATCGAGCTCAGTACTCTGCGTCCACGATGATCCGCATTGTCCGGCGGCGTCATGGGCGGGCTGGCACTGGTTAGCCTGGTACGTGGCCAGGCAGAATCCCCCCCCCAGAGGTTGCCATGCGAGCTGTGGAAAAGTTGGACAAAGACGGGGCTGGATGGTCGGATGAAAAACCGCCCGGTGACTGAGTGGTGGGTTACTAGACTCACGTCTTGCAGTATGCACCGCAAAAGCGCGGCGGCGGACCGCTTTGCGATCGCGCTACGTTTCTAAGAAGCCTTGGCACCGGAACCTTGGCCGCGAATGATGTTTTTGATATAGAACTCGCCGGCCTTATAGCTGGAACGCACAAGAGGCCCACTAGCGACGTATCGGAATCCAAGCGATTTGGCGACGGCTTCCCAATGGGCAAACTTGTCGGGATGAACGTATTCCTCAACCTGGGGGCAACTTTGATCAGCAACTCACAAACACGAGTAGCCTTGATGTTAAAACGGCTCCCGAGAGACCTACCTTCATGTGCTTCTTGGTGGGCCGCATATACTGGCCGAAGGTGATGACATCGACATCGATTGCACGGAGGTCTGTCGATGAGCCAGTGCAAGTTCAATCACTTGGGTGAGATCGCGCCACCAATTGCTGTGTGCTAGCAGTATTCTATGCCGAGAGCATTGGATACAGTTCTGCCACGACGGTGACGATGTGAAGAGAGCCCTACCCTTCATTGCTTGCAGCACTTCGTCGTCTGTCTCGCCGAGTCCCAGCATCATGGATGTTTTCGTGACAAGGTCGGGGCGAACCGACTTTGCCTTTTCCAGCACACTGAGGGACTGTCGGAAGTTGGCACGGCGGTCGCGGACGTATTTTTGGAGGTTCTCGACGGTCTCGATATTGTGGGCATAGACATCCAACCCCGAGCGGGCAACTCGCTCGACGTCATTTAGGTTGCCACGAAAGTCGCCAGTAAGGCACTCGACGAGTATTTGTGGCGCCCTGAAACGGAAGATTGAGTGTCGATAATCCGTAAGGATCCCGGGCCTGACCACTCCGTTGCACATGCCCATCGCGGTCTTTTGCATGCAACACTCGCCCGCCAAGCGGCGGGGACCAGGGCCAACGACTTACTTTTGCTTGATGAGCTCCACGGTCGTGCCGAAATGATTGGCACCTCCGTCAGGCAGATCTGTGCGATCACGGTCAGAAATCCACATGAACACAATAGCACAATAGCGCAATAGCGCAATAACTGATGCAGCCTCGCCAGGGTCATCTGGTACTGCAGCGACGACTCACCATCGCGATCCACCGATGTGAGAACAACGTAATCCAAGCCCCAGCGCGAGATGGCTTCGGCTGTACTTTCGGGCTCGGTTGGGTCCAGCGGAGAGGGATTTCGGTTGGTCTTGACAGAGCAGAAGCGGCAGCCACGAGTGCACTCGTCGCCCATGAGCTGCATTGCACGAAGAGGTGGCATCAGTGCGATTGATCGGCAATGCAAAGGATCGGCAGGATAATCAACTGAACGTCAAGCATCTTGGGTTTGATCGACCTACGGGCTTACCATTATTGTTGCCGTTGCCGTCTTTTCTTCACCACCACCCCAGCAATCGCCGATGTTGGGGCAGCGGGCCTCCTCGCAGACAGTGTGAAGCTTGAGGCCTCGGAGATCCTGCTTGATCCGATTGAAATCGGTGCCGACAGGAATGTCGGTCTTGAGCCATTCGGGCAGGCGGACGTGCCTGAGTGGTGAGTTTTGTTTCGTACAGAAACGTCGGGTCAGGGCACAGAAAAGGGTTGACAGTCAGTGAATGCTGGGTGTGCTCTCTGCTTCTCACGAGCTAGCGTGCTCCAGAAGCACACGAGAGTAGGGGCAGACTGTCCCAGCACAGTGGGCTACAGTATCGCAAGGGACTGCCGGCTGTACTTTTTGTTGAAAGGCTTCGATGAATCCTGCGACTTGAGTTCAAGAGCCTCTTCGACCGTGAACTGGGATGAAGCCTTGATGAACTCTCCCAACGAAGGGCCTTTCTCGAGCTTCTCAGAAAACGCCGACGACGACTTGGGCCGGAGAGCAACAGCTGACGAAGAAATACATCTTTGGGAAACCGTGCCGAGCAAGCTCCACCGACGCATAAGCAGAGACATTTTGCGCGAGGGCGATGCAGATCGATGCAAAGCAGTCCAGCAGGCCAAGAGCGGACCCGCTGTGGTGCTTGCGGGATGGGTGCGGAGGAAATCGGCGGCTGCCTCGGGCCGGCTGCGGCTGCGCTCCGGCCCCACGCCGCACAGAGACACCGAAAATGCGGCGACACAATGCGCAGCACATCCGGATGTGCGCAGCAATTCGATGCGCAGCGAGCCATTTTTTTTTGTTTGGCATCGACCAAATCGACCAAATCGACCAAACCGACGACCAAATCGACCAAATCGACAGCGTCGGCCTGTATTTTGTGCGAACAGGAGCCCCCTCACAACAACAATAGCAACCGGAGCAGGTCGCCCAGTGCACACACAAATAACCATCAGAACTATGCTGCGAACAGCGTAAGTGTCGCCTCGCCGTACAGGGCACAAGCTGGGCGGTCAGGCGAGAGATAAAGCTGCGGTCGCCGATGGTCACTGATTGCTGGCTGGTGCTGCGACTACAGAAAGCCTAGAACCGCCGCGGGCAAGAGAGCCCTCAAAGACAAGGCACCCAAGGTTGTCGAGGATGTCAAATCCGCCGTCTTCATCCGTGGAAGCACAACCAACGAAATCACCAACATTGCGCTGCATGAGCTGGTAGGCCCGCTAGCCCGCAGCCTCGGGTGCTTGATGCGTTTGGGCCTCAGGCGCTGCCTTGCCGCACTATTGAGAAGGCATATACTGACCGTTTGCGTATCATTTGTAGCTCGCGCTGAAAAAGCCCCATGGAGTCATGTTTTCCCGGAAAAACGATATCCATCCGTTCGACGACCCCCAAAAGATCGAGTTCTTTGCCCAAAAGAACGATGCATCGCTCTTCGTCATTGGCGCTCACACCAAAAAGCGCCCGCACAACCTGACGCTGGTCCGCACCTTTAATTACCAAGTCCTGGACATGATCGAGCTTGGTTTGCAGGGCTTTGAGCCCATGTTCGAAATACCCGTGAGTCTTCTGACGAGCCTGTGTGTCCGATGTTTTGCACCGAGCTCCTCACGCTCTCTCGGATCGCTGAGCCCTCGTTGCCACACACTCTTGCCACGCAGGGTCCAAAAGCCTCGATCGGCAACCGTCCGCTGATGGTCTTCCAAGGAGAGTTGTTTGAGACCGATCCAAGCTATCAGCAAATCCGATCGATGCTACTGGACATTTTCCGGGGCGAAGTATCGGAGCAGATCGATCTCAAGGGCATCGAGCATACGATTGTGGTCACTGCTGCGCCCGATGGGTTGCTCTACTTTCGGGTTTACATGATCGATTTGAGAAAGAGCGGAACCAAGTTGCCGCGAGTCGAGCTGCACGAGATGGGTCCGTCGTTCGACTTTGTTGTGCGTCGAACTCGCTTCGCACCAGACGATATCAGAAAGGAAGCCATGAAGGTTCCCAAAGAGACCAAAGTCAAGAAGGTCAAGAATGTTGAATACGACCCTATCGGTGACAAGCTTGGCCGTGTTCATGTTGGCAAGCAGGATTTGGCAAAATTGCAAACCCGCAAGATGAAGGGACTGAAGCGCACAGGAGCAGATGAGGATGACGCCGATGTCGGGACCGGGGCCGATGGTGACGAGCCCCGCGGCAAGAGGAGCAAGAACTAGAAGATAATGACGAATATGGTCTGCGAGGTGGACAGCAGAGGCAGCTTCTCAACCACAGATGGCACCGCCGCCCAGTCGGACTGCCATGAAACAGTTCACGTTGACGCACCGCCTCCAACGACCGCAGATATCGCTTGACATAGCCCGATGCGACCAAGCACACGTCATCGAGCCTCCGACCGGGATCGAAAGTGCATATGGTCCTGGCTGACAAAAGTCTCGAGGTCACAGACCGGCCTGACCTCGACGCTATTTCAGGCGGAGCGGCGAAGATCTTGGACTTTGAATACATATTCTTGAATCCCAACGGCAGCAGTTGATTATTGCGCTTCCTGCTGCCATCCTCTGCACCCAAAGGTGGATATCTCGCAGGCATATCCATGTCGCAGCGGATATAGTTGGTACAGAATGATTTATCGGCTCGGTACATCACGATCCAATATCGCGAGATCAATGTAGCCAAGGATATGGTCGAGGTGCGCAGGTCGACAACCACTCATTCACGAACGACCAATGATGTACAGAGCAGGTTGCCGACCCTCCTCCTACCACGCTCACTCGCAACGGTGGCTCTATTCCCAGTCGTCGTTCTCCTCGATCTTTTCCTGAAAACCAAAGATTGTACTTCGCACGGCTGCCTCAGTTGTTTGTCCTTCGCTTGTGATGACCTCTGCAGCACGGGAAGAGTCGGTCAGGGCCGCCGAGAGGTGAAATGGGCGTGGGAATGCAGGGTATGGAATGCAAGGCACGGAATGCGAGCAGGGCGAGCAAGGGGAGGGCAATCCGCATTAATATATGCACGGGCCAACAGCCTGCCTCAGAGACCGAACGGCTGCCTTGGTGCCGCCCAAGGAAGGAGATGGAGATGAACGCAGCTTTCCAGAGCAGACTCTCGGCAATTGCTCAAGGAACACTTACTGGACTGGCTCAATCGCTTTTCGATCGCAGCAGTGGTAAAATTGTCTGTGCTTCCCAATTCTTCAAAGCCCACCAGACTGGCTCCGTGCAGCGTTCGGAGCAGGCCAAGAGACCAGTATCAGATCCAGACATGAATGTGCGTGTCCGTACCATCAACCACAGCAGATTCCGGAGTAGCGAACGAATCCGAGATTTCCCTACCGATCCACAGAGATGCCGTCCACAAACGATATGATACAGGGAAGCACTTGGATCTTGAGCCTCTCCACTAAAAAAGGGACGCTTTCGACGTCAACCTTGGCGAATTTGGTTTTGAAATGCTTCCGCGAGAGAATCTAGGAGCCAGCAGGTCGCCGAGAGTGCCAAGTTAGCGCCTGGATCAGAGAGCCACCACGATACCACAGCATCGACGACGGCCGAAGCATTTGGTTCGAGCGATGCAGGTCTTTCTTGGGGGTTCCAACCTCGAGGTGCTTATCTACGATCTGGCAGCGGCGAAACTCCTTGTGATAGAAATGGACAATCACATGTTTGGTTTTGGTGCATGTTTCAAGGACCTCTTTCTCCGAGGTAATGTTTTCGTAGGTTCCGTGGGCATTGTTCTTCATTTCCTGCAGCCTCTCGACCCTTGTATTGTCGGGGCAGGACAGCGACAGAGGGTTGCATGGCTTTAGGACGGGATCTTCATTCAGCCGGCTCAGATGCGCATGGTGCCGAATGAGAACCATCGGCGACTGCATTTGGCTCCGGACGCCTGGAGGCGAGAGGCTCAAGCAACAATGGTAAGAGCTTACTCTCGCTTGAGCTCCTCCATCCGCTTTTCGCGGATATTGGAGTAGTCAATGTCTTCGTCACGCTCGAGCTCCTTGAAGAGCTCGTCGTCGTCATTATCGAAACTGTAGCAAAGTGTATTCCGTTCGCCGCCGAAGGTTAGCACAGCGCAGTGGCGGAGCACACGGCGAGGAAAGGCCGAGTTGGGGGCTGCGTTGGAATTGGGGCTACGATGGATCTGCGGCTAGAGACAGGAACATACGCTTTGGACATTGGAGATGTGGCTCTTGCCAGACGGAAGATCAAAGGGAGAGCGCAGATTCCGGCTGGCCAGATCGCCGAAAACGGATGACCCGAGGCGGGGGAAATGTGGCGTCGCTCGCCAAAACCGAGACCAACCACCCGACGAGAAGCGAACCTGGCCAAGTGACCAGGGCTCTCAATGACGATGCACTATGGAAATGGGAGATGTCCCGGTTCTGAATATAATGCATCGATTTCAGCTGTCCCATAGCAGAGTCACTGGAGCACGCTCGCTATCACTACGGCACTCTTGCGTTTACTCTCCCAGGCATCTTGTCGCAGCCACCTCGGCTCAAATGCAAGAACGCAAGCAAGGAGTAGCGGC
The DNA here is from genome assembly GCF_025602895.1 of Polychytrium aggregatum. NCBI lineage: Eukaryota > Fungi > Chytridiomycota > Chytridiomycetes > Polychytriales > Polychytrium > Polychytrium aggregatum. Next base: position 43,693 of record NW_026516218.1, read on the forward strand.
CGAATTGCAGCGCCAACTCCGAAATAGGTGGGGAGATCCGCCTCCGGAGCGAATCAGAAACACGTCAGCATCGCACATGAGCCACCCAGACACTCCGTTATTTTCTTGAAGCGGGTATGGTATCTCGCATTTTGATTATTATTATTATTATTTTTCGCTCAGCCGCAACCATCTGACTGGGCGATTGTCTTGCTTTCGCCACCCAAAGACGCAGGCGCGCATACCATACTCATGAAGAGCGGCGTTGATAAGGACGGGGACGCTGGCGAAAGCACCCAGCCGTCAGCGGGTGAGACGCGTTTGTCGTCGACTCGTATCAACAAATCAATTCTGGGATCCTCATCGGCTCTGGCATCCTGTTAGCGTGACTCCTTCGAGGACTAACTGAACCATGATTTTCACTGTTTTTCCACGGCCCGCACGCACGGGTTCTAGACTCGTCTCGCAAGGGCCGGACTGCAAAGTAAGCGTTCTCCCCCCCCTCTCATTGCAAGAACAATCAGACCCTCAGGGGAGAAGGCTAGCTAATGTGGTGTCAGCGGTCAGAGTCGTCCGACCGAGCACCGCTTAGATTCATGCCACCCGGAGATCTCCACCGTTTTCATGACCTTTGCAGTGGCTGATAACTGCCCTCGTGGAAGAGACGCTGAATACCCACAGGATCCGGCAACCACGCACTCTGACTCTGGCCTTGATCCTCCGCCTTGCAGCTTCAACAGCGATGTTCAGCAGTATATGAACATCCATCACTTTGAGCAACTTATGATCACTTTTCGAGAGGCCGAGATGGAAGATGGAGAAAGTGGTTTCGATATTAAGCAGGCATGGGCGCTGGATTCCAAAACTATGGACATGCACAGCTCGAACGGATGCTCGCCCTCATATGTCATCATCTTTCTTTGTATGCTCGCTTCCTTCCCGCGAACCTGCCCCCGATTACTTAAGCCAATGGGCTGATCCTTCGTACTCACTTCCGCAGTTTCGAGAGGTGTTCGGCAAGGTACTTGGCGGCAATTTGAGTCATGATCAAATGACGATGCTCTTTATGAAAATCGACGCCAATTCCGATGGTACTGTCGATTGGGACGAATTCTCGACCTATATGATGAGTGCCGGCCAGGGTGCCCTCGGGATCGATGAGAATGCTGGCATTTTCGACGACCGTACCCGAAGGCAAATCAACACTCCAAACAAAGACATGATCAAGAGGATCGACTACATTGCGAAGGAAAGAAAGTATATCACTGTTAGGTAGGCTGATCGGTTGATCCAAATGGTGCTCTTTGTGTCAATTGCCGAGAGTCGGGAAAGTAAAATCTCTGAGAGGGAGCGCATTTTTACGCTTTTAAAAGTTGTCCAGTGGCTGTGCATACAATATCGACCTTGGACCACAAAACACCATCTCACCTCCATTGGCTCAATCCCAGCCGAGACGGGGCTATATGTTTGTGGTCACCAAAACTCAAGCTGCAGAAAACGATTTACATCAAGGACTTCACTCCGGGCATGTCGTGGATCGCTGATGCCGTGTATATGCAAGATCACAACAAGTTGGTTATTATCACCGATGATAGGCAGTAAGTAAGACGCAACGATGGGACTGGCTCCAAACCCCAGCGCGGAGTCGTTCTGAACCAGCTGCTACCACGGTGTTGTGGTAGCCGTCGAGGCAAAGTAAGGATCGAAATGAACTGTTTATCGAATATGGCAGGCTCTATATCTACGAGGTGCTTTCGATCAAACCCCGAATCGTCGTGACCATATCGCAACTCGAGTACAATCCGCTATGCATTTCTTATGCGGGTCCGTAGTGCGATGGATCGCGTGGGATGAAATGTGTCGACCCGCAGTCGAACTGTCGAACATGGGCCAATTGATACGCACTCTTGGGCGGGATCCATACCCAACCAAGAGCAAGAAAAGTCCATTTGTGGCCAGGAGTACCGAAGAGAACTGACTCAAATACGTACCTCCGTGTCTCAGGTCACTACGATGAGGACACTGATCTGATTCTGTTTGGAGATGACGGCGGATACGTCAACATCTTGACCATCACACGACGCTTTCTGGTTGACTGTGCCAGTGATGGCGAGCTAAGTGAGCCGTGGACCTTGTCCAAACTCTCCAAGAAGGACAGCCTCAAGCGAAACAACGTGTCGTTTTTCCATGTAAGCTGGTCACGCTTATCAGCAAGTGGACGCTGGTGACGAGACGACCAAACTCTAAGCGCGCCCCTTTCCCTATCTATCTATCTATCTATCTATCTATCTATCTATCTATCTATCTATCTATCTATCTATCTATCTATCTATCTATCTATCTATCTATCTATCTATCTATCTATCTATCTATCTATCATCTTATTAGCGAAAAGTTCATAATGATTGGGTCCTCAAGGTGCAGTACTATCAAGAAATGAATGCCTTCGTTTCTTGCACATCAGAGCCGACAAAATCTCTCGTCATCGGTGACCTCGAGCGCAAAACAGCGAGATACATTCATGTACCCAAAGGAATCAAGTGCTTTGACTTTTGTCGACGTCCAAGCTTTCTGGTCACCGGTGGTCGAGACAAGATTGTGTCGGTATCATCTTTCACAGATCAATGCATACGCATAGGCTTCGGTGATAGATGAGCGATCAGAGTCATTGCCCTTGATTTGTAACCACATGGATTCACTTCATGCGCGCTGATGGTGTCCGGAAATGTCCTCCTGTTTGTATATTTGCTCTAGTCGACTATGGAATCCATATGTTCTGTCCAAGCCCGCTGGAAGTCTCTATGGACACAATGCAGCAATCGTCAACATCATCGTCAATCACGAGAACAGCCATGTTTTGAGCCTTTCTGAGGATAAAGTGAGAATTCGTATAGCCACGAGCATTCTCACTACAGGCGTGATCTCCACGATTTGGTGGGAGAATCTATGTACAGTATAGCTCGATCAAACTAAGCCTCGAGGACTCTAGGTCGTCAAAATATGGAACGCACGCAACCTTAACTGTCTCCAAACTCTGACGGACAAGCTTTGGCACCGGCCTGAGAACATCATCTCTGCAATTTACTTTGACCAACACAATCACCAACTCTTGACAGGGAGCAATCGACTCGAAATTTGGCCAGTGAGTCTGCTGCTTCGGTGTTTGAGGATCGATACCCTTCGGCGGTGCTTGTGCCATGAGAGTTCACGACTGACAGAAATAGGATCTGCCGAATGAATGACAATCGCACCAACACAAACTGGGCGCGTTGATGCACGCACACTGATCCATACCAAAATTTCAACAACAATCACATTACCTCACTATCCATAAGCAACTATACAAAAACCTCAAACAATCCGCCGCTCGGAGTCACGATGCACCTGTTGTGGGTGGCATGTTCAACGAAAATTTTCACCAGGTTGTGAGCGCCTGTCAGCTTGGAACTGTGAGCATCTGGGATCTCGGGACAGGAGAGAAAATCTTCCAATTCAATAATGCCCATGGGGTAAGCCCGTGAGTGCGGCACTAAATGTAGCGACAGACTGTTGGATCAAGCAGCTTGGGATTCATAGAGCGCTGCTGCCAGTGATAGGCTGGCTCGAAAAGCCATTCTGATCCACTCCCACCATCACCTAGAAACTAGAGATTACTTGTATGTGCTTTGATCGAAGTCGTCGTCGACTCATCACCGGTAGCCGAGATGGGATCATCAAGGTACAGCACGTTGTCAGAAACCCGGTTTCGTGAACATGCTTATAGCTTGCCGGAGCTCTTGCGGTCGATCATACTGTCGCTGCACAGGAAAGCTGTGTGCTTCATGGTCTTGTCAGTTCGGCGATAGCCGGACGATTTGGTTGCTGGTTTGCGTTGGTGGAAAGCCCCTCCGCCCGTCTGCTCGTGCTCATTGCCCAAAAATGGCCTCATCGTGACTTTGGCTTGATATCCGAAAGATGTGGAACTTCAACAACGGCCAGATCTTAAGGAAAATGGTCAAGGATAATACCATGGAGGCAACAGATGTAACCTTTGTCGAAGTAGTGAGTATAAAGCGTCTTTCACTCGCACGTGCATTGGCGGCACAGCGCAACACACCCAGGTGCCCGGCATACATGCATATACGTGTGTGGTGCACTGCAATTCTCCTCAAAATGGGATGTCTAATGTGTTTGTTGCCTGAACTCTCTACCCAGGGGGCAAACAAGTACATCATTACCGTAGGCTGGGATCGTAAGATCACCATCTTTCTCGACGACTCAAGCCATTTCGAAGCCCGTCCAGTCCGAGTGCTGAACGGCATTGGATCTGGCGCACAAAGAGGGTGCGTCCTAGCGCGATTTTGGGTTCGATTCCTGGTTTATATGAGACTGGCGGTTGCGGAAGAGATACCTGCTCTGCATCCGTCGTCCTTGTGTCAGGACGCTATCTTCTCCGACTGACTACATCTCTCAAACATGGCTATGTAGACACGAGGACGACATCTCCTCGGTTGCGTTTTGTCCACCCAACAGTTTAGCAACTGGAAGCATGGACGGCGTCATTGTCGTCTGGAATCTGGAGTCGGGCTATATCAAGGTTGTGATGCGTGAGCCGTTCCTCGAGCTGCGGAGCACAGAGGAGAGGGCTGTCGAAAAGGTACGAGAGTACTGTGCCCGGATCGCAACCGGGCAGCTCGCCGGTCTCGGGTTGGGAGAGAATGCGGAGAAGCTGGGTGTGAAGCTGACTAAACAGAGTCATGCTTCACTCGGTGTGGCTCGCACAACTTTGTCTCCTCGCTGCCATGAACCTGTGTTGCTATACACTGTTTGCGCAGTGGTCATTGCAACATCATTTGCTTGAATACCGGGATTGATCGATTATCTTTATACACACTCGCGAGTTATAGATCATGTTTCTCGTCAATCTCGACGACGAATCGGAAAAGTCCAAGGCGCCCTTAGTCTCGTGCCACTCTGATGGCTGTCTCAGATTCTGGGATGCACTGGAGGGTAAAATGATTTGCGAAGTAAGTTACATACCCGATTGCTCACAGCACGGATTTTGCGGCGTAGTTTCGCCCATGACAGGTCGCATTGATAATGTGAGCGAATGTGACATCATGATTTTGGTTGTGCGAGAATGCGAGATTGCATTGCATGCGGTTTGACACGGCTGTGGCTCGGATGCATACTAGATGAATTGCCAATCGTACGAGAACGAAGGATTGACGTCCATGGCTCTCAACCCCGAAGTGACAATCCTCTTCGTTGGTGGGTCATTTGGACATGTCCGGGTAAGTAAGATCGTGTTCGCCTGCTGCCCAGCTTTACGGGTTGGTATTGCTATGCCCTGCGTACGAACAGATCTGGACACCCTGACATCTGACTTGATGCTCGAGCCAGATCTTTGATATCAAACTGGCTCACTTTGAAGCAAAACGTAGCCATAGCAGCGGATGCGTACTCCGAAAGGAATGGCGAGCACATGTGCAGACAATAACGGGGTAGGCTATCGGTGACAAGGACGCACATTGCGATCCGACCAGCCGTATCTGTTCGTGATGCAGATTCAATTGTACTGTGTTTGGCAGCTTTGGATAATGGCATGACTAGCAGCATGAACTCCATGAAGGACTACACCTATGAGAGTACTGTGTGGCCTGGAACCAAATGTGTGGAATGGGTCGGTATGATGACTGACCTTCCCGTCCAAATCCAGCGTCAACTATGTCAACACCCAGGATGTTGTACTGACGTCGTCCAAGGATTGCACCATCCGGGCCTGGACCTTGCAAGGTCCGAATTGCCGTTCGATCGATCGATAGCTCCCGCGAGTCTCCGAGACGTTAATTGTGAATGCCCACGGAGCAGTGAAGTTCTCAATGCAAATGCTGATATCTGTGCTGGTGTTGGCTCCAGGGGTACATATCGGCATTTTCGGCCAGGATCAGCCTTGGGATCTATCGGACCCCGCAACCTACATGAGCGCACCCACCGATACGACTCACGAGACTCAGCTGGAAGAACAGCGCAAGGAGATGATGAGCAGACAAAAGGAGTTGCTGAAGAAGAATGTAATCGAAACGTGGCGAGGTGAGGCACTGGGACACTGCGCTGCTCGATATCTCGGATACGCCAAGCAAAGGCAACTGTCGCAGAATAATCCGCTGAATGGATACTGCACCTCTGAGATCGCCCGAGGCATGAGCGCATCGAAAGATCTCGTAGCACAGACAAACATACACCAAATCTGGTGCTGTTGATATAGTCCCGCCAGATGAAGCAGAGTCTCCTGATATCGTCGTCACGGGACGCTGTTTTGGAGGGTTGATGTTAACGGCCACGCAATTTTCGACAAAAAACAGGACTGTCTAAAGACTTTCAGCACGCCGAGAATGACGGTACGATCAAATACGGCCTCCCTTGGACAAAGAGTGGTAGCCAGGCCACCAAAGCGCATTTGCATTCAACAGGAGGGATGTCGCTGAGAATCGCTGGCTTCGTTTTGTTTGCAGAGCTGGCTCACAGAGAGTTCACCTCGGATGAAGAGGACAAGCTGTTCCTGGAGCGACTTAAGCGACTCCGGTCAAAAGCCATACAAACTCATGTCACCAAGAAATGGAAAGGTTGGTTGGATGGCCAGGTCTATCACACAGGATCGGTAGAGCGGGGCTGGTGTGACACCAGAATCTCGAGCGGTGGTTGCCAGGCGTATGTGTGTACACTGTCGATGGTGCACAAGCGGTGAAGATGCCATAGTTATTTGCGCGGACTTGGAGGACATCGAATTGACCCTCATCATGCCAATGGCTGGCTCCAGAGTATTGCATACGGCGACGGAATGCGCAAGACTGGATGATCACCGACGACCTCCGCGATGTGCAATACCTGAAGGTGGGCGTGTCTCGACAACTTGCACCTTTGTCCTGCCAGTATATTATCAGCAGAAGTGTCGCAGATGGCCTTGGCTTGTGCGAGGTGGACTTTGCTGGATTGAGAGACGCCAAGTGGCGCCATTGGCATCAGGCACTCGACACAAAGCCGAAGCTCACCATTTTCTTCACGGTGGCGGATTCAGCAATCGTTCTTCAAATTTGACTCGGGAAGGCGACACCGACACGGCCGGTTGAACATCAACGCCAAGCACGATTCTGTCTATCATATGATAGAATGCCATCCTCTGGACGATATACCCAATTGTCCGATGCCGGGAATCAAGCCCAAGGCAACCAAAGCACACGATGCATCCAAGCAAGCAAACGCCCAGGCGCTGGTGAGTGACTTTTGGCCGACTTTGAGACTCTTGTATCCCGGGCCCCGAGAGGAAGCAGATGGGATGAAGGTCAAATGGATGCATCTGCTCATATTGCTAACCGAATGCCGCTGCTGAAACAGAGACGAGAGCGCACGCAAGTTACAAGACAGGCGTAGATATTGTGATCGCTACGTACTGGCGATACAGTGGCACCACGGTCAAGATCTGAGGACCGGTTGGCGCCGCAGTGTGCGCGGATGAGCATGGTGTGGAATATATGACACTGACAAATGCAATGTGCAATGTGCAATGTGCAATGTGCAGTGTGCAGTGTGCAATGCGCAGAATCCATACTCAAAATCAACCACAACGGAGCCTCGCCGTATCATGGACGCCTGTTGACCAGGTGGCTCATAATGTATCTCCAGTGAGTGTTCTCACCGCTCCATGTTTGAATCGTGGGCCCCACACACCCACTCATATCTTGCAACCGAGCAAGTGCACCAACTGCAGCTTGCCAGGAGCCCGCTTTCAGTTTCAAGGTCCTTTTATTCCCACTGCACTGTGTGCCTTCCTGCAAATCATCGCTGGGGCCTGTATGCTTGCTCCAGGGGCGCATCTCAGAGCTTTGTCTTTTCGCGCTTCTTGGTTGCGTTTTTGATGGCCGTCAGATTGATTTCTGCAGCCCACAGACTCTGGAAGATACTGCGCTCGTAGGTCAAGGACTCGGAGATGGAATGGCAGTCGTCGGCGTACTGTACGACCCTCTTCATGTTCCGGATGATCTGCGGTGAGTGTTGCGTGCCATCTCCAGCATCGCCCAGATATGAGTTTAGGATGCGCTTGGACTTTTCAACAGCATCGCCAGGATCGGCAACGGCATCTGCAAGGCCGATGGCCATGCAGTCGTCGCTGCTAAGCTTGGGAGAGCTCGAGAGGACCTGAAGTGCCTTGGATTTGCCGAGGATCTTGGTCAGCCGAGTGGCGCCTTGTGACAGGGGGAAGATGTGCGCGATGTTGGGAAGATAGGCAAGTCAAGAGAGCGTGCGAGGATGATGAGACACTGGTTCCCGCTCGAGAGAATCTCTGGTGGGCAGAGTACCGATTCACACGGTCGTGAGATAAGCGGCACCCTCTCCAACGGTCAAATAGCTCTGCTGGACAACCGCCAAGGCTGGGAACGAATGGGAACCCACCTCCCCATCCTGGCACGACTCCCATTTTGACCTGGACGAATCGCACAATCGCATTCTTGGCGACAACTCGGTGGTCGCAGGCGGTGGTGAGCTCTGCGCCGCCACCAATCGCATATCCTGTTGCATGTGGCCAAGCGAAAGGTGAGCCAACAAGCACCATGTCGGCAGAAAGGGGAGGTTTTCAGTACAAACCCGACCTTCGACAGCGGCGATGCTGATGAGTGGAAGCTTCTGGAATCGCTGCAAGGTATCATGCATTAGCGTCGACATTTGCTTGCCAAACTCGGGTTGGAGCGGATCGACCAGCTCAGTTGAGCACGACAGATCTGGGACACAGACGGGATTCGCCGGTCGTATGGACAAGGTCAATCGCCGGTCATATGGACGAGGTAAATCAGTAAAAGTGAGACACGAATAGCCAGGAGCCGAAAGCATCGACGGTAGTGATCGATAATATGCATGCATTCAGCTCGCCCTTCAAGTGTCCTTACCAAACCCAGAGCAGAAGCTGTCGCTTTCGCCCTTAACGATGACGCCTATGAGCTTGTTCAAGCCCTCGGATGCATTCTGGGCGGGCTTTGGAGACCGCCCATGATTGACCGCATGCTCGAGCTGGTCCACGATGTCTGAAAGCTGCACCATCATCGACGGCGAGAACGCATTCTTTCTGCCTTTGTTGGACAGCTCTATGATTGCAATCTCTGGGTGCTCCGGTGCGACGTGGAGAGTGACTCGGCCGTTCCCGATTCCTCCGAAGGTGGCTCGGATCGAATTGAGGTCAAGTCCGGCCGCGGTGGTGAGCTGTCGCGGAAGAACGCAGGCCCGGGCAGCGCTGAGCCCCAAGCCATATAGGACGGGTCTGGAAAAGAGAGCTCCGTGAATCGACATACTGCAGATCAAAGAGTGGCGGATTGACGAAGCCGCACCAAGGAGGGGGGCTTGCGCCGGAGCAAGAGCGAAATGCGCGCCTTGCACATGCCGAGAACGCTGAGCGAGAAGCAGCTCCTCGCTGTTGGGACGGCCTCGACTGATGGAAGATCATGGAACTGATACCCAAGGAAAGGATGACGCCTGGTCGTCTTCGACTGAGCAAATGGCATGATATGTATGAATGATATGACCCAGCGACGGCGTGCCTGCCTGGGCCCGATAGCCTGCTCCTGTCGACCACACTGTTGCGGGCCTATTGCATATTGCAATGGCATAAAATGTGTCGCATTGAGCCCAGTGGAAATTTGGAACGCTTTGAGCATGGTGTGATGTTTTTCAGCAGCACCAGCACCAGCAGCAGCAGCACCAGCACCAGCAGCACCCGCAGCTGCCTGCCAGTGCGGTTCATGATCATGGAACCAACAGACCCCGGCCCGATCGCACAAACCAGGGCGAGTTCTAAATCACGTGAGTGGGCGGTTGCAACACTGGCTGGAGCCGGCTGGACACGTGGCCGCGGCTGGCTGGAGCCGGCCCATGGCACAATCTCTGGCTCGGCGCGGATTGGCTGGGGGCGAGTCACCTTGATGGCCGGTGCCGCAACAGGCAGGGCGGCAGCCAATGGGAAAATCCGCGAGTGCGCACACGCGTGCTCACACAGTGTCAGAACAGCACAGAGAGCGTGCAGCCTACAGACACACTGGCACGCCGGCACATTGATGCAACAGTGCAACAGCAACGCGGACACACAGACACACCCGCGCGTGATTGGCCCGCGAGACAACTGGCACCGCACACACACACGCAGCACAGCCGCGCACACACAGACTGTGGCTGCCCAGCCGGCGCCCTCGTCTGCCGCCCATCGTCTTTTTTCGCCCCTGCGAGCCCAAATGCGCTTTCGGCCTTGCCCTCGTCTGTCTGTCCCGTCGTCTCCTCCCCTGCGTCTGAGTCCGCCGGTAAGTCTTGGCTGCCCCCAGCCGCCCCGCCCTGCATCCCAGTCCAGTCCAGTGCAGCCCAATCGCCTCTGTTTCGATCGAGCTCGATCCAATTCAGCTCAGCCCAGCCCATTTCGTTCTTTTTTCAATCAATATCTTCCTTGCGTGTCGGTGTGCTTCTTGGGCACCTTTCTGTCCATCTGGGCTGCGGCACCTGCTCCCCAAATCCAATTCCTTGTCGACGATCACTAACTCTGCCGTTGTGCATCGGGCAACCCTCATCCTCCCACCCGATAGCCCAAACGTCTCTCCCCGCTACCGTCGCCATGGACCGTTCCGCAGGCCGCTTCTCTCCAGTGTCGGCCATTTCGCGGGTCGTCAAGCGTCTTGCTTCCCATCCCCTCGAAATCCTTGCCATTGCAGTCCTCATCGCCTCTTCATGCTACTTTGCCCTCGTCCACGCCTCCTTCCAGACTCCGGAGCTCGCCTCCCTTGTTGAGCCTCGGGTCTCGATCTCGGCCGGCCACTATCTACCCGTCGATCCCGCTGCACCCTTCCAGCCCGAGCGTGTGCTGCTGCTGAAGCACTTCGCCATCACCCTCCCCCCACACACCCAGTCGCCGCCCCAGGGCGTCTTGGCAAAGTCGGTGCTCCACTCGGCCCTCAAGTTCCAGCAGGCACTCGAGTCTCTGGCCGTTCTGAACCTGCATGGCACTCGATATACTTGGGGTGATCTGTGCTTCCGCGCCAGCGCAAAGTCTGCGTGCTTCGTGTCTTCGCCCTTGTCGATCTGGAAGAACAATGCCACCCTCCTCGAGGCTGATAACGACGTTGCAGCTTCGATCTATAACTATGTCAAGTCGTTGGACTCGACAGCGTCGGTTCACGCCACCCTGGCCAACCTTGTCCTCGCTGAGGATTCGTCGGCCTCGTCGCTGCCCAAGGTCTCGCTCTCGTCGTCGTCCCTCACCATCTCGCTCCTATTCGACGTTACCGATCACCAGAGCTCCCAGCTTGTCCGTCTCTGGGAGCAGAAGGCGGCCCAGCTGCGCCCCGCTGGTCTCTACATCCACACCAAGGTCCAGTCTTGGGCGTGGTCCGATGCCGTCGCCAAATTCACCGAGTATTTCGAGGTAGGGCCCCTCCCAATCGCTCTGCTGTCCTTGAGTTGAGCTGCTGCAGCCTCGCTGACAGCTGCAGTCCGGACTGATGGCTCCTGTCTCGACATGGGGCGAACACAAGCACCACACCTCCCACACCTCCTCTGAGCCAAATCGCCGCATTATCATGCGATCATCTGATTTGCACTTGCCTCAGCCCCTCTCCAGCTTGAGCAAGCCGAATGCTGATTCGACTTGGCGATACGCTAGCGCTTTACTTGCACAGCAGCTCTCGTGTGCGCGCCTAACGAACCTGTTCGCCTATTGCCCTACAGACCTCGACCAATAGCGACCATCTGATCCTGTTCATCAGCTTCCTGCTCATGCACGCCACCTTTGTCACGATGTTCATGAACATGCGCAAGCTCGGCTCGACCTTCTCCCTGGGCTTCTCCGTTCTCCTCAACGGCACCTTTGCTCTGCTCCTGGCACTGGTCGTTACTCGTGCCGTTGGCATCAACCTTGGCATGGTCCAACTCCTTGAGGCGCTTCCCTTCCTCGTCATTAGCATTGGATTTGAGAAGCCCTACACCCTCGCCAAGGCCATTATGGAGTCGTCTGCCCTCGACCCCAGCGCTCCTATTGGTGACCGCGTTTGGAACGGCATTGCCAAGGTGGCTCCTTCGCTCCTCACCGATTACGCCATGGAGATCGGGGTTCTCGCCCTTGGCAGTGTTTCTGGAATCGGCGGTGGCATGTCCGAGTTTTGCTTGGTGGCCTGCTGGATTATCTTCTTCGATGGCATGTTCATGATGACGGCCTTTGTTGCCGTTCTGATTCTCAAGCTCGAGGTAGGCGCGACTGTGCTCTTTCTCAACATGTGCGCTGCTGGCGTTGGTGCTTTGGCCACTGCCTTCATGTCCGTTCCTAGAATCGCGAGGGTCTGCTTCCGATCACCTCGTCATTGACTTCATAATCGCGTCTGTCTGTAGCTCAATCGGATCCGTGCCAGCGGCAACGGAGGTGATAGTGCCAAGGGGCTGTCGTTTGGCAGCCTTGTCGCCGACGCCTTTGAGTTTTCCTCCTCATCGGACCCGGCCGCTCCGCCCAAGAAGGCAAAGGGCAACGACAGCTTCCTTTCGCGGTTCAAGCTCATCTGCGTGAGTATTTCCGTTGATACCGACCACTGTGCATGGATCATATCGCTACCAATGTGGTAGCAGCGTCGCCCAAGACCGTCTCGCCTCGCTCGCTATAGTGTCGATTACCTTTGCGCTCCCAGTGGCTCCCAGCGGCTCCCAGTGGCTCCCAGTGCCTCTCAGTGGCTGCCAGGGTTGCACATATCCATTCTGACATGGCCAATCTGTTCCTTCATTCCGCACTCTCTAGATTCTGGCTGTCCTGGTGGGCCATACCCTCAACGCCTCCTCCGTCCAGACGGATGCGCTCACTGCCCCCGCCGTAGCGGATTTGGCCAACCCTGCGACTGCCTCGGTTCTCAACACCATCTCGACAGAGCTGATTCAGGATCAAGTCTCCACGATGATCAAGGTGGCTGCCCCCACGGTCGCGTATCCGTTGCGATACAGCACCGAGGAGCTTGATGGAACCCAGGCTTCGATCTTTGAGCAGCTGTCATCGGGCTTCCAGGAAGGACGAATCTTTGGAACCGTTGCTCTGGGCATTTGTGTGCTGATTGCTGTCTTTTCGATCGCTCGACCTGAGGAGCAACTGACCATCACCCCTGGTACCGCTCCGGAGGCTGCCCCCGAGAGCCCAAAGTCTCAGGACGGCGCTGCCAAAACCACCGTCGAGCCGGTCTCTAAGAAGGAAGCCGTCGCTGCCGTCGAGCCTCTCAAGCTCGTCTACACAACCAGCAACGATGTGCGGACAATTGACGAGTGCCAGGAGGTGCTGAAGAGCGAAGGCTCGCGCGCCCTGAACGACATCGAGGTTCTTGCCCTTGTCAAGGCCGGCAAAATTGCCCCCTACAATCTCGAGAAGGTCCTGTCGGATCGATATCCTACCGATGAGAAGAACACCGACTACATTCGCGCCGTCCACATCCGCCGCATGCTCATTGGCGAATCCATCAACTTTGACATTGTCTCGAGCAAACTGCCTTTCGAACACTACGACTACGGCAAGGTTCTTGGCCAGTGCTGCGAGAACGTTATCGGATACGTGCCTATTCCCATCGGCGTTGCGGGCCCCGTGCTCATCGATGGGGTCTCGACGCAGATTCCCATGGCTACGACCGAGGGCTGCCTGATCGCATCCACCTCTCGTGGCTGCAAGGTTTTGAACATGGCCGGCGGTGTCCACACCGTGCTAACAGGAGACGGTATGACCCGCGGCCCGGTGATCCAATTCCCGACGGCCGGCGACGCCAACGAATGCCGGGTCTGGATTGAACAGGGTCCCGGCGGCGACCTGCTCGAGAAGGCCTTCAACTCCACCTCTCGCTTTGCCCGTCTCAACAGCATCAAGGTTGCCTTGGCCGGACGCCTCATGTTCATTCGATTCTCTGCTGTGACGGGCGATGCTATGGGCATGAATATGATCTCCAAGGGCGTCGAAAAGGCCCTCACTGGTGAGTGATTTGTCGATCTGCACGGTGACATGACCATATGTTCGTGCCTCTGTCTCTTGGCATCTTCCCATCTCTGCGTGTGTGCATGCCTGGACACTGCGTACAGAAAGACGCATGTGTTAAACTCGGCCTTACCTCGAGCATGCGTGTCGAGCATATGTGCTGGGCTCAAGCAAAGTGCATCCGACTGTGCTGGCAGCCTCCGCGACCTGGCCCTGATCCGTATCCATCGACACCCACCCCCTTCCTGCTACTTACGCCCACTTCCCCTTCATGCAGAGCTCAAGGAGCGTTTCCCGGCCATGCGCGTCGTCGCTGTCTCTGGAAACTATTGCACCGACAAGAAGCCCGCTGCCATCAACTGGATCGAGGGCCGAGGCAAATCGGTTGTCGCCGATGTCACCATCCCTGGCTCGGTCATCCAAAAGGTTTTCAAGACGACCGTCAATGACCTGGTCCAAACCAACATTGCCAAGAACCTGGTCGGATCGGCCATGGCCGGATCCGTCGGCGGATTCAACGCCCATGCGGCCAACAACCTGACGGCCATCTACCTGGCCACGGGCCAAGACCCGGCCCAAAACGTCGAGTCGTCGCAGTGTCTGACCTTCATGGAGGCAGTCAACGACAATCAAGACCTCTATGTCTCGTGCACCATGCCATGCATCGAGGTCGGCACCGTAGGCGGCGGCACCAAGCTCGATGCGCAGGAGTCGTGCTTGAAGATGCTCGGGGTTGCGGGTGCTAACCAAGAAACGCCGGGCGCCAACGCCCAGCGACTTGCTCGCATCATCGCCGCGGGTGTTCTCGCTGGTGAGCTGAGCTTGATGGCGGCTCTGGTAACAGGAACCTTGGTCCAGAGCCATATGGTTCACAACCGCGCCGGCGGAGCACAACAGGCCGCCAAACCGGCTGCCCCTGTCTCAAGCTCAAACGGCTCTGCTGCTGCCGGGGCCGCTGAGAAAGCCCCCGAGGTCGTTGTTGGCTCTTGTATCAAGTCTTGATCTGCATTTTGCGGTGGGCCTGGATTGCGAGGCCAATGCACCACGCACTTCTCCCCCGGGTTTCGGCTACTTCCGCCCGTCTTGCCTTGTCTCCCTCCTGTTTTTGGCTTCTGCCTGGTCGCTACTCGAGCTCCATATTTGGTTGAGTAATAGCATACAGCTCTCGTCTGAAACAAAGTTCATCCTGGCGATATGGATGTGGGTGGCCAAACGAGGTCGGTCATCAAGCCAGGAACAAGAAGCGAGAGGCTAGAGATCCGGCCAAGACATTCCAAACGGCGATCTCGCTCGTCGGCACTCAGAACTTCCCAGTCCAATCTTCCTGTCGCTCGTTTGCACGGAGAGCGGGTCCAACATGACAAATTCGACATTGAGTTTATTGAATGCAAAGAGGTTGAATCATAGGAATGGGAGAAAGATTGGCGATGGGCGCATCGGTGTGTGCACGGGCAGGTCTCGCCTGCCCGACAGCGGGGAAACGTCCATCAGAGCACAAAAGGTAATGAGCGAGGCAAATCCAAGGAGAAATCGATTTGAAGGCCGATGGAAATCTAATCCAGTTGACTGAAAGCACCGCAGGAGTGCTATAGACTCCGACGGATGGATAGGAGCGGGGGAAATGACATGAATTGGAGGGTGGGGGCACTGGGTGCTCCTAGCGACGGCCTGACGATACAGAGTCACATCTGAGAGAATGAGAAGGAAAGGAGTTGAAGTCGAGAGGGAAGGAATAAACCGATACGATGTGCCTGTGAGGCAAACATCGACAGCTTGGTGGGCGGACGAGACAGAAAGCTTGCGAAACCGGGTTTGGCAATGAGCGCGAGAACGAAAGAACGTCGACGGCATCGGGCGAGACGCTGGCCGAGGTGCTCAGGAAAGGCTCTTAGAAGACCCTGAAGGGACCACGGCTGCGAGACCGTTCGCGGAAGGCGGCCAACGAAAACTTGCGGGGCGAGCGACCACGCTCCTCAGGCTGCACGATCTCGGCTACTTTGGCCTGGAGGGCCGAGATATCGGATTGCAAAACAGGGTTATTGACAACGTCCGATGGCCATGGCTTCTGGCCCTTTTGCTCCTGCTGCCGCTCCTGCTGCCGTTCCTGCCGCTCCTGCTGCTGCTGGGGCTGCTGCTGGGGGAGAGTCTGGCTGACGTACCCATCCGAGTCCCGGGCTTTGCCAACAGCAGCGCTTGGGAGTGGCGCCGCTGCAGGGGGCTCGGGGTTGAACGCTGCAAGGGTCGGCGGGGTGCTGGTGCGGCTGTCGGAGCGGCTGTCGGAACCGCTGTGGTCCTCAAGTATGGTTTCTTCGGCCAGGTTGGTGGCTCGGGCCTCGGAGAAACGTACTCGAGACATGGTTGACTCAGTCATGGACAGAGTCGGGAAAGTCGTCTCCAGTTGGTCTCGAACCAGGATGCCTTTGGGCGACGACGACGATGTTGCGCCAAGTTCGAGGCTGGTAGTCGATGTCGACGGGAGGGTAGTCTGGAGCTCGAGGCTGGTCGCCGAGGTCGACGGAATGGGCGGCAGCACCCGCGAGTCCAGGGCCGAGCCAGGACGAGGCGAGTCCTTTCGCTCGGTAAACGCAAGACGAGAGACACTCTTGGAGCGCTTGGCGCTCAGGGCCTCCTGCTCCGAAGGCTTGGACTCTGAGGCCCAGGGAGGGAGGGACTTTGCGTACTGGAAAGCGTGCTGGAGTGCCTCAATCCAACGCTGGTACTCCTTGGATGTCCGAACGCCATAGCGGAACTCGGCCAAGCCAGTCTTGAGAGCGATCTGACAGGCCGAGCCGACCTCCTCCTCGTCCTTTATGGCCTTGACCGAGGTCAGGGGGATGAAGATGCGCTCGTTGGTGCCGACAATCAGCACGGGCGAACCTGAGACGTTTCAAGGTGAGAAATCTGTCAGCCAGGTGTATCTCCAGGCGGCCAAGACCAGGGGGTGTTTGGGCAGAGCGATCAAGGCAAGGTTTGTGAGTGGGAGACGGACAAGGTCGACATGGTGGCCAGGGCGAGACGCAGATACGCTCGGACCGGGCGATTCAGGCCTGGCTTGGCTTGCCTCGACTTGGGCAGGGGCGATCGCAGACAAGAGCAGAAAGGACAGGCCGGGTGCTGCAATATGGGGTGGGGCTCTTGGCTAACCAAAGTCCTGGCGAGCGATGGCAAGACGGGGAGCGCAGACACACATACCCGACATGGCGGCATAGCTGATGTGGCCAAGGACCTCGACCGAGTTGGTGTTGGAGGGCGCAAGATGCTTGACCTTGTCGAGCTTGAGCAGGGCCTCGTGGATAAACTTGATGTCCTGGGTGGTTTTGGGGTTGCAGAGCAGGGCGTTGCGGTAGTGTTTCTTGACACCGCCGAGGCGCCTCTCGATGAGAATGCCTTGATAGAGGATAGGAGTGAGCTCCGCTTGGTCGTCGTCCCAGACCATTCTGGACCACATCAGATGAACGGGAGCGAGGGTTGTTGGACGGGTGCCGGGGAGGTGATGGAGCAAGACGAACGGTGTCGGCCGGTCCAAGGGGGGGTGTGTGCAGGAGAGCGAACGAAACGCACAGAAAACCAGCCAGGCCCGCGAGACAGAAAGAGCAAGAAAAAGGCTGCCCCACCGTTACTGCGTCCCTCCACCGCCCGTGGTGCTGTCCGCCTTGCAGAAACTGAGCAAAGGCCATCCACCGTCCGCCATCCACCGAGGACACGGCCGGACGAGAGGCGGAATGGACAGGAAGAGCACAGTTCCCCAGCCGCAATCACACAGCCCGGTGGCAACAAGCACCTCAGCGGCACTTTCCTTCTCAAAACGAGCGGCCGAGCGGGTCGTGCAGTCCTCGCGCTGCCCGAGCACCAAGTCGCATCCGGCGTTTGTCCATTCGGAACCAATGGGCAGCGGCGAGGGATCCCAAGAGCAACAGCGAGCGAGCGGCATGCGCATACAAAGCCCATGGCGCCATCTCCGGACGGCAGCCGGCGAAAGAAGACCGGGCCGAGATCGCACCATCGTGACGAGGGCAGCGTCTGGCCCGGTCCCACGATTCTCCCAGCAGGTCGCGGTCACTCCTGTGCGCAATGGACTTGTCCCTTCCGGCCTCGTTACCGCCTGGGATGCCTCCAAGCCTCGCTCGACCAATGGTGGCAGAGACACCAAGAACAGGATGCGTCGAGCAGCCCTCCGCATCCTCGAGCGCACCCGATGCCTTGTCAACGATCTCCACCGCAAGGCAGCCAAGGTGTATCATTGCAGGGAGTGAGTTGATGATAGATCGAGGCATCAATGGGGCTCTTGGACACGCTGAATATGGAGGCAACCTTTGGCAGGCAATGTATGAGGGCGTAGCATCGCAAGGCAGCTATGCGAAAGTCGAGTGTGCGGCGAATGGTCATGGCCAGCGCGCCATGGTATTGGGTGACAAAAAAAGCGATCGATGGTCAAAAAACCATGGTGTCCCGTTTTTTATTGGACTGGCTGTAATACGGGCCTATATTTTGCGATAGCGACGCAAGTTCCAAATCGACACCATCTCCAAGGCCTTGCTCGTTCCATAAAGCCATCGAGCCAGCATAGTGGCCGGTCGACGGACTTGCTCGGACACAGAGCATTGCCCTCAGGCAGACATCTGGTGGGACTGTAGTGCAGCAACGCTCTCCTTGACCTTCTTGCACTTGTCTATCAGGATCTGCACGGCTTCTATGAAGATGACGTTTGGCTTCAGCACGCCCGTGGACTCGACGCTGACTGTGTGCCGCAGTAAGTGCCAGATATCCGTTAGTGTCTGCATCAAAGCACGGCATCGCAGTCGACTTGATCCCATGGCCCCACAGGCCGAGTCCTCGTTATGAATTGGGTCCCGGCGCTGCTCTGAACATCCTCGTTCAGCGAGAGCCCAAGAAGCGGGCTTGCGATTCTCGGTTAAATCGCAGTGCACATTGCTGCGGCGATCTGTGAGAGCATGCTCGAAGCAGCCATACGTACAGATGAAGTGGTCTCGCACACGGGCAAGCCGGACTTTGTTTTCAAACTCCTTATGTCGCAGCACCTCGCGGCTGACGGTGTCCTTGCGTGGATTCTTGACAAATGCCTCGCGCACGCCGTCGGCGTTCTTCTTGATCCCGATGACACCAGAAGGGAAGCAGTCCCGGAACTTGTCGGCATCATCATTCAAAATAGGGCTCAAGATGGTGATCTCAGGAAGCAACCGATACGACGCAGTCGCTGAGCGACGCAATCGTGTCCGAAACCATGGCGACAAACAGCAAGAGATATTGAAGTCAGCGCAGTGTCATACACAGCGAAAGTTCAGCCGGCGTCGTTCAAGGCGGCTGTAGCCTCAGCCAAGGTGAGGTGCCGTACTGTACTGACACCTCTGGCTCGACTGCGATTATACTGGCACCAGCGTGCGAGTCCGGTGATGCTTCCCACCCATCGACATCTGCCGGCATGATATTCGTCACAGAAAATCAACCTACCCACTGGAGACCACTTGGCGTGCTCCTTGCCAATGCCCTTCTGGCAATGCGCTTGGAGGCTGATCTCCTGTCCCGGTCGTAGCTTGGTCAAAAGAATGTCGGTGTGCACGGGCGCGATGGGAGTTTCGGCAAATCGGACATCCTGCTCTCCTTGTGGTGCCCAGATCAAATGCCGACTGAGTGCTGTGCAGTAACCAGGGATCGACCGATTTAGATACTGCATGGAGCTCCCATTTGCCCGAATCTGTCGCCCTGGCATACCGGGGCTTGACTAGTCCTGTCGACGACTGGCAATCACCCGTCGTCTGCTGCCCATCAACACCGACTCGTCACAGCCCCTATCGCATTTGTCCGTTGAAATCCGAGGCAGGCCTTTGACCACTAACCACTCGAGTCGATGTACTTGTCCTCGGGATTAACGGCGTTAGGCGGCGATTTCGGATTGACCTGACAGGCAATGTTGAAATCAAACACGATGGTGTTCATATCCGTGGGCGGATCCGCGTCTGTCAACAGAAAGGATAATCCGTAAGTCTACGGGTCCCAGAGCCCAGGGTCCCATATTGGTCAGGGTCCCGGAGACAGATGCCAGCCCAACAGTAGCGGACAGGCACTGCTCCCCAGCCAAAGACAGGCACTGAAACTTGCATACCGCCCATTTTGAAGTCAAAGAATCGAGGATCGGCCAGGATAGGAATGAGACCCAGTCGGTGGGCCAGGATTTCGTCGTGCATGATTGTGTCGTTCTTGAAAATATAGACCTTCTCGATTGCCATGGTCGGAACCTGCGATGTTCGGATACAAAAGCGCCGTCTGGGATCAGCGCGATGCGGCCCAGCAGCTCTACCATAGCCACTGTACCCGAGCCTCTGGCTACCGGAGCTATTCCAAAGGCTTCGGTGCCAAAGACCGCGCATACGACCAGCGAAACGGAAGGAAAGCTCGAACCTCGCCGATCATGATTCTTCGGAAGGCATTCGCGATAGCCGCATCGACTCCGATCAGATCAAACTCCATATCGTCCTTGGCCATGTTGGTGACAACGACCTTGAAGCTCTGGCAACAGGATTCGGCCGAAGATTCTCGATATCAGAGAGCGCTCGCGGTATTGCAACACAGATCGCAATCCATTCATGTCGGGGCGAAACTGCTCGTCGTCAGTCCAGCAGTACCTTCTTGAACTTTTCCAGGTCCCATGACAGATCTTCGCCAGGGAAGTTGTGGGGAAACTCCATCGACGAGACCTTATTCAGATATCAGACAGTCAGTCGAGTTGGATCGGTGAGTCGACTTCGGCATGCGACCGTATCGGTGGCCTTGCTCATGTGTATGTCGACGATGAGCGCGATAGAGTCTACGACGACACGCCGGACCAGCAGCGGGCCAACGGACTCGTATCCCTCCTCCTCCTCCAAGTCAGACAAATGAGCATGTCGCTCGACAAGAGAGAGACACCGTATGGACCGTGTAGTCTGTCGGGTGTGGGAGCGAAGAGAATGCTAGAACAGCAAGCAGCAGCAGGGGCAGGGCCGTTGGTGGGTATTTACGTGGTCGACCCGAGATTTCTCGATGATGACTCGCGACCGGATCAGATCCATATCTTTGTCCGTGGGTGCCATGGGTGCCGCAGTGGATGTGAGAACGATGCTGCCGTGTGGTGTACTCAAGCAGGCCGCTCGTGTTGGTCGTTAACTTGCTTGCTTGCCGGATTGCTTGCTGGATTGCCGATGATCGCCGGGCGATATTCAACCCGCGTTCAAGAAGAAAAACGGGGCCAAATGGAATTCATTTATCGTGCTGCGCAACCACGTGTCGCCCACGTGCATGTCCGCGATGTATTCTGGTGAACCACCACCACTCCCACCCCCTCCAAGAGCTCACGGAACTAGTGGGCGGTAGAAGACCACGGCAATCGAGTGCTCGATATGCACAGCGACGACCGTCGCCATGATCCTACATATTTAGCGGACACGCCGGCTGTATTTATCTCGGCCATGATACTCCAAGAGCAACAGAGCCAGGAACCTGGGCGCACATGAAATCTCTGGCATGTTGCGCCGGAGGAGTCGGTCCACACCGGCTCGGGAGCAGACAGGGGCCCCCCGTGATGCTCCGTGTTTAAAGCAGCTCCACATAGTTGCCGGGGACTGTCGTGATACAGATGGCGGAGAGATGTGGAATGCCAAGCGCGGAATGGTGACGCCGACAGAGGGATCAGCGAGTGGATCCGATGTGCGATGTGCGATATGCATCAACAAAAATCAGCCACAGGGATTGGTTGGTTAGCACAAAAACGAGTCGACTGAAGCATGGCTGGAAGCAGGGACGTCCACGCGCAACCTACATAGTCCGACGCGACCATGGACAGAGCCTTGCCACCAGTCCTCCGAGACAAACTCGATATCCAGGATGTTGTCGCCAGCATTGAAATTGAGTTCATTCTCTTCCTGAGCTTCGTAGTCATACTGCATGCGATCAAGCACGCAGACTCGTCCGCGTCAGTATCGTCGAACAGCCTGTCGACAAAGCCAGCAGCATCTGAAGCCAAAGAGTTCTGTTTGAATGCAGCCAGAGCCTCCCAGAACATGCACGGCAGCATACCAGAGCTGTAGCACATCTCCGAAGGGGAGCGGATGTCGGGACAGGAGGGGCTGGGACAGGTCGGATGGGCTGACAAGAAGATGATAGAACGTGAGACGCTCGGGCCGGGGTTTCGGTTTTTGCGCCAAGATGACAGCATCGTGCACAAATTACCTCAGGCGACGCTTCGCGAGCGGGCTGCAGCTCGACATAGTTGGCCGGGAACAATCCACGCTCACCACGGAGATTGGCGCCCTCCCACCAGCCTTCATCGACCTGCACAATATCAGTGATGAGCTCGTTCTCATCGAAGCCGATTTCGTTTGATTCCTCTGCAGCAGGAGACAAATACGGAGGTTACGAACGAGACCCACATAAACCGACGGAGCGCCATCCGTCAACAGGGGTCCGTCGTTACTCCCACGAGCCAGCAAGCGGAGCTAACATACCAGGCTGATATGCATAGAGCGACACGGCAGCGAGCGATGTGGCAGCGGCCTTGGGACGAGCGGGAACTGGATACAGCGGGGAAAGACATAGTATGAGCCGATTAGAACCCATTGCTCTCCCCCATAAACAACGTGCGGCAACGGCAAAAGGACAAACATACCTGGAGCCTGGGTTAAAGCGGCCGCGGCTGCAGCCTGTTCAAGCGCTCGCTCTCGCTCGAGCTGCTCGAGACGCTCCCGCTCTTCCCGCAGGCGGCCAAGACGCTCTTGCTCCTCCTGTTCTTGCTCAAGACGCTTCTGTTCCTCGCGTTCCTTCTGGCGCTGTTGCTCTTCGCGCTCGTGAAGCTGCCGATTGCGTTCATGAAGTTCACGCTCGCGCTCTTCGAGCTCTTGTCGTTCTCGATCTGCAGTCGCCTTCTTCTGCAACTCCTTTTCTTTTTCGGCCTCGAGCTGGTCTCGCTCCCATTGCTCTCGCTCCGCCTTTTGACGAGCAACCCGCTCGGCGTACTCCCGATCGCGTTGAGAGACGGCTGGGGATGGCGCTGCTGCTGCTGCGACTGTGACCTTGGCTTGGGTGCCAGGACGAGGTGGGACCCACTTGGGTGTAGGGCTGGGGACTGGGGCAGCTTGTGGGGCGGTGTATGCCGAGGGAATTGCAGGCTTGGTCTCGGGCTGTTGCGTGGAGCTGAGTCGTCCGGAACTGAGGGGCTGCGGGTTTGTGACGATCGGTTTGTAGGAAGCGCCCTGATGGTATACCACAGATGTGAGCAATCTCATCTCGATGAGAAGCAAAACAACCAGCAAAGCCATCCAGAATAGTACCGAGAAAGCACAAAGCACAAGCACGATCATCCATCAATCGTATACGAGTCCCCCAAGCCGCTCAGCAGCCGGGCAACCAGCAACCAAAGGTGATGCTAACCACTGGCTCCGGCTCGGCATCTCGTGCGGCATTGCCGGCCTCGTTGTGGATCGAGTATTTTGCGCCGGAGCTATCTTTGACCCGCTTCATGATGTAGTTGGGATCGACGTCGGACTCTGTACGAGCGTTAATGTGGACATGGTGGCCCTGGTGCAAGGCGAGACATCAGCCCAGGAGCGTCAGGCCAGAGCAGTTCTTGAGGGCCAGCAACCAAGATGCACAGACGCAACGACGTGACATGCTCGGCCGAGCGGCGATACGCACCCTGAAGAAAGAGATGGCATCATTAACCCAGACATTGAAAAGGCCTTTCTTGGACACTGGAACGCCGTCTCCGAGCTGCGGTCGTTGATGGGGAAGGATGTGTCAGCTCGCGGTAGAACGGCAAGCACTGAGCCGCTGACATGCAGTGATTTGCCCGCCCGTCGATGACGAGCAGCCTCCAGGGCAAAGTTGGCAGACGGCCACCGCAAGACGCAAGCTCAGGGCTCCAACAAGACCACACCGGGGACCGAGATACATACCCACGAGATCAGCACAAATTTGTTGAGGTTTGAGATTGGCTCCTTGACTTGGCAGAAGGCAAACATGACCTTGCCCTCCTCGAACTCCTCTTGGAGCTCCTCGAGGCCACCCTCTGCACGGACAGTGTTGTGATGGATAAGCAGTTGTGTCGGTTGGATGAATATATGAGGGGGAGACTCGGCGCACTTGCGAGCTTGATTTTGCTTCTAGAAGAGCAATCCGGTACGACGCCTTCGCCAAGCGACCAGCCGCATACTCAGCCAGGCTATCGCTTTGAGGACTCACCGCCAGAGCCGATGTATTTGATCTCGGAGACGTTGGCGCCGATGACAGAGTACAGGGCCCAGTTGGTACGGTCAGCCTCGCTCAAGACGGCCGAGTAAGAGGCATTGATGTCGGCCGCGAAGCGAGAGAAATCCAAGTGGGAGGACATGGTGGAGAGTGTGCTCGAATTACAGCAAAGGGGGGAGTACAAAAGGAAAATAGGCAATGGAACGCAAGCGGGCCGATGGGTCGGTGATGTGTCGATGTCTGCAGAATATTCACCGCTGACGCTCGGCGATGCAGGGGATGTCTTTGGCGAGATGCGAGTCGAAGCGGGTTTGCTGGGATGGCCAGGAGGCGCGGTTTTTGCCAAGGGCCGTGAACCCGAGGCCACCAGCAGCCCCGGCACCACGAGCAGGGTATCGTTGCCAAGAAGCCAGCAGACAGAGGAAGCCGGCAGCGAAAGCCAGGGCGGGCTCGAATAACTTGCTGTATCTGGGTTGTGTCCGACGGCACCTCCCGCCGGTTGCGAGTCCGGAAGACAGTGCGAATCTACTCGAGAATCCATTCGGCGAACACGCCAGCCCTCGCGTCTCCACAATCGATGCACACCGTATCCATGCTCGGCTGCGTCGACGATGCGATATAGTCTATGGCAGCCGAGACTCTTGCAGCCCTTGGCAACATGGGATCTCGCAGCCGCTCGCACGTTGTGGACTACATGGGGCAGCGCGGCTGGGTGGGAATCGATGGGAGTGACGGACGGTCATGTATCTATTCTCGTCCAAGCGAAGCAGCAGGTGTGCCATCTCGCATTGTGAACACTGCATTTGCCGTGCAAGGGCATTTGCCGCGCAATGGCGCAAATGAGCGGCAAACCGCAGCCGATTTTCCCTCCAAAATCGATGGGCCCGATGTTCATAAAGTTGGCATCTCGCGAGCGAGTCCGTCCAAGCTATTTCGAGCCATGGCCTTCCTTGGTGTCTCCTTTCCCGCATTGCCGACATTGCCGACATTGCCAATGAGCAACCCCAAAGCCCCCTCCAAAAAGCCCGTCTTGATCTTCCTTTTGATCTCGTGCGTCATCTTCCTTCTTGTTGGCCTTATTGGCAACCCCAATGGACTGCTGAACCAGACCCCTCCTCCCTCTCATGATGTGCCGGCTGTGATCGAGCACACCGATATTTTGGCACCGCCTCCAGTGCCATCGCCCGATCAAGAGCTTGTTGAGCACTCGAGAATGCTCAATGTTCTTCAAACTAAAATGGGCCTGTCCGCAGGAGAACTCAAGATGCTGCTGCAGCACTTTGAAGCCTCCCAGCCCCCCAATCAACCGACCGTCAATACCGAGTGCCAGAGCGATGTGGCATGCGGTCGTAAGGCGTTTCAGAACATTTTTTGGTTTCTGACAAAGTCGGGTGTGCTTCCGGTTGCCGCACCCTGGAGTGGACATCCCGAGAAAAACTTTGACCGAGTCTGGATCGAGGATTTCTTCCGAGAGTACGCCATGACCCATACGAAACCGGGATCGCGATGCCTGGAATGGGGAATCCATTACACCGAGGAGTTTTTCGGCCAAGTCTGTCAGATCCGCGATGCACTTGAATACGGCGGACCCAGAAGCCCTGTCACGCACGCAACCGGTACTACCTTTTACGGAGACGTCCATAGCCTGCCCGAGGAGATGAGCAACACCTTTGACATCCTGATCATCACCCAAGTCCACGAGCACCTCTGGAATCCCATGAAGGCAAACAAGGAACTCTTTCGCATTCTGAAGCCGGGAGGTCTTGTATATGTAACTGCGCCGCACATTTCCGTCTTCCACGGTGTGCCGGACGACTTTTATCGATATACAGTCAATGGTCTGAAGTCGATCTTCATGGACGCTGGATTCGAGTGCCTTTTGGCGAGACCATATGGAAATCTTGGAACAACGGTTGCAACCATCATGGGTTTCGACGTCGATAGCTACACCACAAGTGAGAAGCACTACGCCCCTGCTGAGGATGGGCTCTATTCCGAAGTCATGGGAATCTTCAAGAAGCCACTTTAATTGTGTCCGGTACTCGCGATGAAATCGCCGCGATCACAGCATGGTCGAGTGAAGTTCGCCAATAAAGTGCTCTCTGTCACTGGCATCACGGCTGGGAGTCTGGGAATGTGCTTCACCGAATAGCTGTTCGAAATGTGAATGAGACACCCAGATTCTCATGGTCGAGAAAAAGCAGTCTTGTTGGTTTACAAATTGTTGAACGACAAGTGGGGCACACCGTTTGTCTCGGCCAAAATACGGTGCTGAGGGAACCACACCG
Source organism: Polychytrium aggregatum (assembly GCF_025602895.1). Lineage (NCBI taxonomy): Eukaryota > Fungi > Chytridiomycota > Chytridiomycetes > Polychytriales > Polychytrium > Polychytrium aggregatum. The sequence goes on from NW_026516218.1 coordinate 70,189, forward strand.
TACTCGGCGAAGAGCCCGATCCAGCGTGGCCCAGAAACGACCCCTGGTTTCCTCCACACGCCTTCGCCACCCGCTCTCACAACCCTCGTCTCCAAGCATCAACATGCGATCGAAGGGATTCAAGCGTTCGAATGAACCAGAGTCGACCTCCGACGACCCTCGAGCGAAAGCGATGAGAGCCGACCCGGCACCCACCACAGACTCGATATCCATCGCAGACCTGGTACCCACCGCAGACTCGATATCCATCGCAGACCTGCGTCAACCTGGCCAGAATTGTGCCAAGTCCTTGAATGCCGATTCCATTCAGGGCCACTCGCTGCCTTCATGCTCGGGGTACGATCTCCTCATCATCCTCATTCGCAACCACGCCTTTGTGAGGACTCTCGGCCTCCCGTCGCTCAACAGACTCCCCCGGCTTGCCCGGCAGTTTGCGGACATTCTGTCCCTCGTTGCCAACGACCATTGGATGGATCGACTTTACCACCACCTGGAAATCACCGACCCTGCTGTATATCAGATTGCCAGCACAAACAGCAGGGTTGTTATGGAAGGGATATGCGCCCTTCGCACACGCAGCGGTGGCTATCCTCAAAGCCGTGCGGCCTATCAGAAGGAGATCTTGCTTTGGTGGGCCTATGCACTGTCGCCAGATCTGGAGAGCGACTTTGGAAGCCTTATCGACGATGCAGTCACCAAGGGAAGCCCCCATCACTGCCTCGACAACGTTGATACAAGACCAGACAAGATCAGCGCACTGAATCTCCAGGATCAGTTTCGACTCTTTGACTGCCTGCAGATCCTGCGAACAAAATCCTGTCCGACATGCATTCGGAACATACGGCAACATCAGTTGCGCGGAGCCTGCATTATTGCTCGCTTCGAAAACCACCCTCTCCACATTCCTGAGCACATGTCCCAACTTCTTCCACACGAATACCTCCGGTTCGAAAGGAGCCAAGTCACCAAGCTGACCCTCATCGACTGCTCCTTCGAATCCCTTTCGGGTTGGCCGCAGGCCTTGAATGCTCTAAAGTCTCTCACCATCGTTAGGACGTCGATGGGACGTCCGATCGAGAATCTCAAGAGCATGCCGTTTACACCCAGATTGGAGTGCTTGGTACTTCCGGACACATTCCGAAGCTTCGCAGGTGCTGATGACAATCTGACCTCCCTCAAGACACTCGATCTTGGCGCTTGCACTCGTCTCACGTCTCTGAAAGACATGACTCCGCTCCCAAAGCTCCAAAGGCTCACGCTGCCACGGTCGAGCCACAGTCTGGTGGATGTCCCAGACTGGATCGGCAAGGTGAAAGTGTCCAAAAAGTGAAGTGGAGGACGCTTTTTATTGAGCTGAAATACACCAGCTGCTTGGAGAGTGTGCTGAAAACAACCGGGATGCAAAAGTGCATGGTCCGGGAATCGAACCCGGGTCTGCCGCGTGGCAGGCGGCAATTCTACCACTGGACCAACCATGCGAGCTTGACCTTGATCTCAACTTTTGGATCCACAGGCACAGGCTCTCCGTCGCACTTTTATCAACAAACCGCTCAACACTCTCAACCAACGACCCCCTCCACATGCCCCCGACCCAAACGGCCATCAACGAGATGGCCATAGACACCTCGGGCAGCTCTGCTGCCCAAGAACCAGGCCAACCGGACGAAAATCGCAGCCTAGAAAGCAACGGCCATCAGGTCAGTAGCGCCAATATCACCGAGGCCACCGAATCAGCACCCACCAAAAAGCACCGCAGGGATGGTGAGCCCATCCAGCTGCACGTCGGTCGCAAGAAGACCGTCGAAGAAATTATCGAAGAGCTCTATGCAGATTCGGCAATCTTTCCCAACCCGCCCGACGTGGTTGAAGAAAAGAAGTGGGCCCTCTCGATCCTCGAGAAGGCCAAGAACAACACTCTCACCGACCAGGACTTCATCCCGGTCGATTTCAAAGACATCACCTACCGCCGCTTTAGGTTTGTCTTCGCTCTGAAGGCAGACCAAGTTCAATGCTCCCGTTGCAGAGGGAGCAAGCCCCCCGCCTGGCGTATCGACGACGCCCAGCACTCGGTCGTCTGCAAGAACATGCTGATGAGCCCGGACGCCGCCACCAAGGTGGAAGAATGCGGGAAGCATTTTTCCATCCTCGTATTCTGGGGCCTGATGACCCGCCATGACGAAGCCGGATGGAAGCTTTTCGAACAACGGGCCTCCCTCGCCGATGCCAGGGCTGTCGGGAAGCGCGTCTGCGCCACCGACATGCGCAAGAAGCAGAGTCCACAACAGCAGCTTCAGCACATCCAGAGTGAGCTTCTCAAGAAAGCTCAGAAGATTAACGAAGAACTCGCCAAGCTGGACCTCAGCAAACCCGAGGAAGTTGCTAGACTCAAGGCCCTGACCCAGAGCGCCACCGAGTGCATGCAGACGCTCGCCTCCGAGCTGGAGCATGCGTCCCGGGCCATCTCGGAACGCCCAGCTCCGACATCCTACGCAGCAGCCGCCCAGCGGGGTGCCAAGAAGCAGCCCGACAACAAGACAATCGACGCGCGCAAGCTGGCGGCCCTCGAAAAAGTCCACCAGGAGGCCGATGCCGGCAAGAAGAACGAGGCCATCGGCGCCATCCTCCGCGGCCGTGACCCCACCGACGGCAAGTGGCTGGTGCCCAAGACTGCCACGCCATTCAGGATGATCAGATCCTCGGTCCCTGTCGAGGAAGGACCCTTAAAGGATAGGATGGACAACGCCGCTTGGGTTTACGTAAAGGGTATCCCTCGGGGTAGCTACCGCACGATCAGACAAGCTTTCAAGGAGAAGGGCTTTGCCACCAACCAGATTCTCAATATCAGCTTTGTCAACAACAGCGTCTGTGAGTTTGTTCTCAGAGACAAGAGCTCGAGAGAAGAATTCTTGAAGCACATTACGGACATGAAATTCACTGAAGTCGCACAAATAGACGTGTCAAACTTCACCGAGGCCGAGAAGGAGTCCAAGAAGCTCCAAATCAAGAGCTTCATTGAACGCGCTGCCAGGATATGTGCGGAATCCAATGACCTCCTCACGGCGACCTTGTACCAACGGAAGATGAACGACCCAGCCGTCGCCGAGCAGATCACTGCTAAGGCGAAGGAACTGGCTCGCAACAAACCAGGCCGCCAAGAAAAAGGCGGACGCGAAGGAACCACTCCTCCCCGCAAATGATGCAGCCCCAACCTACGCCCACTATTAGGTTCGCGACCCTGAATGTCTGCGGACTTGAAACCTCTATACACGAGGTTATCGAAATGGTAAAAGCAAAAGACCTCGACTTTATAACAGTCCAAGAAACGTGGCTCAAACCACAGCAATCCATCGGACCTTACAAGAACCTCATAGTTTTCGAAACCCGAGAGCCATATGTCTCTGTCGACGGCCTCGCAAGAGGCACCGGAGGAATCGCCCTCATTCGGAACCCGAAAACCACCAACCTCGAAGACTTTAGCAACTTCCGCGTTGGACCTCATCACACGAGCATCTGGTTCAAGTTCCGAGGCATCGTCTTTGGATCTTTCTACCTCAAGCCTGCTCTATCAGCCAATGCGGCAGCCCTGCAAAAGTTCCGAGAAGCCCTGTCGGCCATCAAGACCAACACCACAGAAATGAACAATCCTATCCCATCTGTGATCATGGGCGACTTCAACACCCGCATGGGCCAGACAAGCAGAGACACCCATGAAACCGCCAACCGTTTGCAACCACTGCGGACAGCTGTAGCGGGTGGCTTCCTGGAATTCGTGGATTCGACCAACCCCACGGGGCAACACTGGACCCACGTCGTCAACGGGAAGAAACCACAACACTCAGTACTGGACCTCTTCTTTGTCTCGACGGCACTGAGACACAACGCCAAGACGGTGACGGTCCACTCCAACGACACCTGTAACTCAGACCACCGCATGGTGTCGATGGAACTTGAATGGAACGCCGCCAGAGAGCCTGCCCGCCCACCAATCCTCGTGTGGCGAACCAACAAGCTCGAAGATCCCGAAACCCTCCAGCAATACACGGAAGCCTTTAGAGTCCACCACCCAGTAGTCGTAGAGCAGATCACACAGCTGGGAACCCGGCTACCACAAGAGGACGGACCTATGGCACGCGAAGACGCCGAAGCCCTCGTTGAATCTGGGTGGAATATCATCAAGAACCACGTCACAGCGGTGGCACAAATCGTCATTGGGAAGCGAAAGAAGGATGGCCCGGCTCCCCGCAACGGCTTTTGGACCCCGGAAATGGCTGACATCAAGAAACGACGAAACACGGCTTATCGAATCGTGAACCAGTCCCCACAAGGCTCGAGAATCCAACTGCAGGCCATGGCCGACTACGAAAACATGAACAACAAACTCAAGGACCTCATACGACGACAGAAACGCGCCTTCTACAACACCTGGGCCCAGTCTCTCTCCACCAAATCGGACTCTGAGCTCCTCAAGGAAATCAGCAAGCGAGACAAGGTCAAAAGCGGCTTCTTCAACCGGTCGATTCTTCCGAACGACCAAGACAGCATGGACCAGTACCGGGCCCACTTTGGGAACATCTCAAGTCGTCTCGGTGTTCAAGAAGCCAACGATACACCGCGTCCTCAGGAAATACTATTCAGTCGCCTCTTGGGCCGCGAAATCACAGCAGAAGAAGTAAAAACAGCCATCCGACGCATGGGGAAACACAAGGCCCCTGGGTCCGACGGGATCAGTGCCGAGCTCCTACACCCAGTAACCGACCAAGTCTCGGATTGGCTGCGTCAGCTCTTCAACTGGTGCATGTGGACCGGCATCGTCCCTCAAGAATGGAATGTCGCCATCAACCACCCCATCTGGAAGAAGAAGGGCGAAGAAGAGGACATCAAGAACTATCGCCCGATCTCTCTGCTACAAGTTGTCCGAAAGGTATTCGAAAGGATCTTACATAGCCGACTCCTCCAGGAGATGGGCCCCATCGACATCTCCCAAGGAGGCTTCCGCAGCAACAGGGGAACCCTGGACCAGGTATTCGCACTCGATTCAATCGTCAAGTTCCTACAGAACGACGGCCACACCCCGTGGATCGCGTTCATGGACATCAAAGCCGCGTACGACTCAGTTGACCGGGATCGGCTCTGGCACAAACTCGAGCAACGAGACATCCCCCCGCATACCATCCGCATCCTACGCGCGCTCTTCGACAACGTGACCACCGCTGTTCTCGTGAGCGGCACCAAATCCCGGCCGTACTGGCTGGAGATCGGGCTGCTGCAAGGGTCGGTTCTTTCACCCACCCTCCACAGCCTCTTCATGGATGACCTCGCACAGAACCTACGAGCAGTCACATCACCCAGAATAGGGAACCTCATCATCAACAATGTCATGTACGCGGACGACATGGCGTTGGTAGCAAAAAACCAAGAAGACCTCCAAAGACTTGTTGACATCTCCGAAGCACACGCAGACGAAAACAATTACGCTTTCTCTCCGACCAAATGCGAAGTGCTTACCGCGGAAGCAAACCCGACCCCAATCACACTCAAGGGAACACCTCTTAGCTTCGTCACCAGCACCTACAAGTACCTCGGGGTGCAGTTCGGCCCTGATGGCATCGACGCAGAGGCCCACGTCACTCAACTAAAGCACAAAGCCCAGTTCCGAACCAAAGAGCTCAAGGAACACGGCATCTTCAGCAAGTCAGTCTACCCTGGACTGATCGTCAAAATCTACAAGGCTTTCATCCGGCCCCGTCTGGAGTACGGCCTTGCCATCGTCAACATGAAGGGCCCGATAATGAACACTCTACAGGGGTGCATGCTGGACACACTGCGATCGGCACTCAACATCCGCCAGAACGCGTCTGGTCCGGCTGTCATGACAGCCACAGGAATCTACACCATGGCGACCAGAAAACAGATACTGATGATCAAGTGCTTCGGACGGTGGTTCGACAGGAAAGACGACCCAGGATATCTTGGATCCCACGTGCTCAAGTACATCACCGAGTTGCCCCCAAGAAACCCAAACAAGAAGATACTCTCCAAGCTGACCGGAAGCGCCGCATGGAAGGAGCTCGAGAGACAGCACCGAGACTCCCCAGACAGAACAAGACTGGACCTGTTTGAATCTGGAACTGGCACCGGCACACCCATCAAGAAGGCGGTGATCGTTCACAGTTTTGAAAAAGAGCGGAAGCCCGAGAAAGTAATGTCGATCGCAGGCACCTACAAGTGGGAAGGCGACCCCATCCTGACAGCGCGGATGCCAGTAGCAACAGTTGCCCAAGCAAGGAGAATGCTCCTGTGGCGAGTCGGGTGTTTCCCACCTAAACCCGACAAGGAGTGCAAAAAGACCGGACCCAACGGCCCCAAGGTGTATGTCAACAGAAAACATGCAGCAGAATGTGTCCGAGCCAAGGACCGACTCGAGAAATATGTTCACCCCACATCGATCCCCGAAGGCATCACCTACATCGACCTTGCAATCGACGCACTCCCCAAGTTGGCTCGAGTGCCAACAAGACCACTCACCACCGATCCTGAAAAACAGAGAAGATGGCGTGCCAAGCGCAGCCGAGTACTGAACAACAGACCAGCGATCTGGCTGGATGTCGTGGCGGTGCTGGATGACATCGCAACCAAATGTCTGTCGTGGACAGCGGCCCCTCGGGCTGACCAATCGCAGCAAACAAGTACCTGAGAAAGAAACCCTCCCAGACGCATGAGCAGACACTTGGACAGGGAAGCCGGAGCTGGAGTCCCAAACTGTCACTGAATGGATGAGTTCGGCAAAACTTGACATCGCCGTCCCTCCGCAAACAGGCCCCATGGGATAGAGAGCTGTACACCGACGACCCAAATGTCCCGGTTGGCAAAGCCAACACCCAGTGCCAGAGCCCAAAAGGGACGCTAAGGCAAAGTCTTTAATAAAGACCCACCTATTGACTGGACCAACCATGCGATGGTTGATTGATTCCAATTTGTATATATCCCCTATCAAAAGCAGTCGGCTTCGATTGATTGTTGGCCATCGCCTCTTGGCCCATGAGATTCGCAGTCATGCCCACATCGACCATCGCCGCCATGGCTGTCGCAGCAGGAGGCGCAGCTTCTCTCCTGCCAGACAAAGAGGCCGTCCGTCGGTCCTTCCGCCTCTACAGTCACCAGCCGCGAGTTGACCCAAGCTCCCTATGCCAGATTATTGTGTCCACCCTTGCCCATCCTTCTCGGGCGCATGCAAAGCCATTCCCGCAGTTGCGATCGAGGGACCACGGCTGCTGTTGACGCCCTTCGACGAGTCGATCACGGAGGAGGAATCCAGGACTCTGTATCAGTATTCGTGTGTTGACCAGGATCTCTATCGATGGATGCGATTTGACCCTCGCTCCGGCTACGATGTCTACCGCAACCAGCACCTGATTGGGCGATGGACCCGGAGTGCCGATCGCCTTCCTTTCATCGCTCGCGACAAGCACACCAACGAGATTGTGGGCATCAACAGCTTTATGAGCATCAACGGCAACGACAAAACCATCGAGATCGGGCATATCTGGACGGCCGGCCCCTTCCAGGGTCAAAAGGTGGCCCTGGAGTCCACGCAGCTCCTCATGCGATATGCGATGGACCTTGGCTTTGTGCGCATCGAATGGCGAGTAAGTGTCGCTCGTTGGCCTGGCTTTTTCTTCTTCTTCTTCTTCTTCTTCTTCTTCTTCTTCTTCTTCTTCTTCTTCTTCTTCTTCTTTGCTCTGCAACTTTCTTTCTCGTTGCTGCCAAAGCACACAGCTGGCTCCAGCTCCCCATACTCACGGACACTCACCTCTGCGATGCGGGCTGCAGACCCACCACAAAAATGTACCGAGTCAAAGGACCGCCGCCGCAGCCGGGTTCACATTCGAAGGTATCTTGAGGAAGCAGCGGTTCCTCAAGGGCGAGACTCAGAACACGTTCTCATACTCTGTGATCGATGACGAGTTCGATGCTGTGCGCAAGACCATCGATGCTGTTTTTGTGACGCTGAGGCCGATTGAGCGACGTCCAGTCCCGGGCTTAACCGGCGAATAAATTCAGTGCGGGTTTGGATCAGATCGGACCGCAGACCCTTGGCTGGAGGACAGGGCGCACATGCGGGTGCGGCTGCAAGTCGAGATTGCTGGTGTGAGAGTGTCGGATTCGAGATCGAGAAAAGCGCGGCGGGCAAAAATGGTTTCGTCCGGGATCGAACCGGAGACCTTGAGTGTGTTAGACTCACGTGATAACCAACTACACCACGAAACCCGAGCACTGTGACAATGCCTTGATTGTACTGCGAGCGCCGTGTAGATATCCCAAAAGCACCACAAACGACCGGATGGAAACGACCGGATGGAAACGATGGCACGCCGCTCTTCGGACAGAATCAGCGCTATTCAGTCCACATGCATGTATTGTCCCGCTTCGATTTAGGCGGGCTGGAACGAGCTGGCGCGATGAAGAAGAAACAAAAATTGCACAAGCGGTTGAGGGAGATAGGTGACGTGGTGATCAGGCGTTGTGTGTGGTGTGATGCGATCGCAATCCGATCGGCAGATAGAATGTGCTACCATCGCCCACGATCTGCTATGCTTCCTTGTCTATGAGGCACACATCTTGCTTCCACGTTGGCGCCTCTGTCGTGGGGGCCGCAAAGGACTCGGTCAACGGGCTTCCATGAATCGACTCATTCTTCGAGCGCCTCTTGATGCGGACAATCGTGGTTGTCGTCGTGGTTGGGGTTGGGGTCACGGTTGTGGCTTGGGCCGAGGTCGAGGTCGAGGTCGGCTGGCCTCCTGCAGGTGATGGCGATGGAGGAGCGCTTTCCTGCAGGACCGCTGTCGCGACCAACGTGCTTGTGTCTGATGCAGTCGTTGCCGAAGTCGCGAGCATCGAGGCCGAGGTCGTTCGCTCTATCCTTCCAGGAACTGCGGTGTTGATCTGTAGCGTCCGTGATTTGTCATCGGCAGACAGCAAGCGATGGGCTGGTGGAGTCTGCTGCGACAGCGGCGGCCCAAAGTCCAGTTCGACCTGCATCGACGGCCTTATCGAGCCGTCATCTGAGTACAGGTCGTCGAGCTCGCCATCATCATCAGAAAACCCATCCTGGGACATGGCCTCCTCATCGAACTCGGTCATGCTTCCAATCTCCGAGTCCATGAAAGTCGACGCTTCGTACTCGCACTCCTCGGTGTACCGCGCCAACGCATCCTGATAGTGCGCGCGAAAGTTGAAAGTGCTCATCAGCTCTTTGTCATTGACAAGCGGGTGTAGCAAAAGTTGGGATGCAGTCGGCCGTTGTTCGTGGTCACTGTGGTGTCCAATTTGATTGCCGAGAAAATAAGCATGAGCAAACAGTCGCCACATGGACAGCGAGTCAGTCCAAGGATGTACCAAGGAGTCGATGGGTGCGAGCGGACCCGACAAGCGGTGCAATGCGAAAGCCGCACGCAGGGTTTTGGAGAAGACCGATTCTCGTCAAAAGTGGCAACGGATGTCTGATCACTTACAGAGTGAAACACTTCTCCAAAAAGTCTTTGGCCTCTGGTGTCAAGTCGTCCGGAACCTCGGGGCTGTTGCCCTTGCCGAGTCGCCACATTGTTTGCATTTCGTCAAGCCGGCCCCAAGGGTGGTGGCCCGTCAGCATCTCGAGGCACACGCACCCCAGACTCCAGATATCGACCTTGGCCGAGTACCCTTGGCTGCCCGAGACCTTGACCACCTCCGGAGCCATCCAGAAAACAGAGCCCTGCACAGACATGTGCGAGTTGTAGCGGTAGGCAATCGCACTCTCGTACTTGTCCTTCTTGGAGGTGCCGAAATCGCTGATCTTGACCGTTCCGTCGTCGACAACAAGCACTGTTGTAAATTTGCAGAGGCACACCGTCAATACGCGACACTCGGAGAGGTGACTAGGCACGGTTCCGGCTCCCCTCGGTGCCGCCACTGGCACCGGTCATCTTCTCGAGCCCGCTCAAGCTGCACACACGCAGCAAAGGACGCTTTCGAGTGTCTGTGCCCATGGTATTGTCCAATACATTCGCCTGTGCCATACTAACCATTTGCTCCCTTGATATCTCGATGGATGATGCGCTGGTCGTGGAGATACTCGATGCCACGCAGAATCTGGCACGTCAAGAACTGAACCAATGGGACGCTGAATTTGCCGATTTTCGTGAGCAAACTGGCGATCGAGCCGCCCGAGACGTACTCGAGCAAGACATTCATTTTGTTGTCCCTGATTTCAAAGTCTAGCGCGATATTGACTTGGTCAGCGACGGAATTGTCTGAGGGGGGGGGAGGCCATTTGTGTTCGCTTGGCAAACTCGAGGAAAAGGAAGGGGCTCGACCTCGACCTCGACCTCGACCTCGACCCGCTGCATTCTAATGCCGCCAAGTCGATGCATCTCGCATCGGGCGCAATCCGATACAGTGATGCATGTAGCGGCCCCACAACCGCGACAGTGTAGGATTTGCAGCATGATATTGGCCCCCGCGTCGAGACCCCCGCACAGATCTATGCCACGACATTGGTCATCTGGACTCACCAAGATATCGAACGATGTTGACATGGCTCAGTTCCTTCAGAATATTGATTTCCTTGTGCAGGGCGTCCACCATCTTCTGCTGGACCTTGAGGCGCTGCTCCTCCATGCGATGCCCGGGCTTGGCTTCGCCAAAACCGACACCGAGCTCGACCTGCTTCACAGCCAGCAACTCGCCGGTTTTGGAGTTGACACCCAAGTAGACGGACCCAAACGAGCCCTTCCCAAGCAGCACACCGAGTGTGTAGGTAATCTGACAATGCGGTGCCGACAGGCGAGCTACCGAGGTCGACGCCGCCACAGCATGGTCGCTGCCCTTCAGCGATGCGACAATACCCGACGTTGCTGCCGAGCTGACAAGGGTGTGTTGGGATGGCGGCGGCCGCGCTGGGCTCATGCGCCCTGCTTCGAGCCCTTCGTCGAATGAGTCAGGCTCGGACGTCAGTGGTGATGCAAGGCAGACCGATGTGGCACTAGACGATGTGGCCCAGCTCTCGGTGCTCGGATTGCGCTCGCGCGCAGGTGGATTGTGCACAGAATTTGCCTCTCGCAGCCGGGAGCTGGAGTACCGTGGCGAGAGCTGGGGGCTCGATCGTTGATGGAGTAGACCCTTGGAAGGCTCAAGGTTTGTGGCAGCTGGGGCGCTGGATGGGTGAGTAGCGAACTGCTGTGGCTGCTGGGATGCGCGCTTGACGGGAGAGAGAACGGTTCGAGAGTATCGCCAAGCCGTGGTGCGAGGAGCGCTGACAGTGAGCTGCACTGCATCGGAGGTTGTTTGGGTGCTTGGTGTCTCTTGCGAGTGCGGCAGTGAGTTGACTGACACGAGGTCATGTGCAGATAGTAGTGGTGGAGATGGCTCCGACGGAAGCAACTGCACCTCGGTGGAGAGCGAAACAGACTGAGCGGGCGCAAGTGTGGTTGTAGGTGCGGGCGCAGGAGCCTGGAGAGATCTAGGTGCTGGCTGGAGGGTTTCCATGGATGAGGGTACTGCCAAAACATGCGGCAAATCGACCGAGGGAGATGTGTAAGGCGATCGTGGGCGAGGCTCCGACAAAGGCGTCGCATCCGTGAGTTTGCTGTCGACCAAGCCCGAGTCCGGCGCGACGGCTGTCTTGGGCGGCTGTCTTCTTTGAGAACTCTTTCGGCCGATTGGAGGAAGCGGCGAAGCCAAGCCGGACGGTGCCGGCTCATCGTTGTGAGAGATGCGGCTGAGGCGAGACAGCCGCATGACAAGCTGCTCCTGGGTCGTGCGGGTGTGGTACTTGTTGACCACGGTATCCTCGATCATGTCTTTGGGGCGCTCTAGGAGTGTGCTCTCATGGCTGTGAGTCGGTGACTGAGGAGGGCGTCCCTCGGGGCTTTGACTGGACTCGACGCCTTGCGACACATCGCCTTCGCGCTTGAGGGATGGGAAGTAGATCTCCAGCTGATGCAGAATGTGTTCACTAGGCGGCCGCTCGCCAAAGTAGGCCGGCTCTTCGTATTTGCGAGATGGTGCAGTGAAGGCCCGGTGGACCGGCGCTTGGGCCGAATCGGGCGGACTCGACACATCCGTGCGCAGATTTGATCGCCGGAGAGGCGAGCGGATGCTGGCGGCCGTCGCATTCACAGAGGCACCGGGCGATTTGATGCTAAAGTGACGAGAGATTTTGGTCCTGGAAAGGGCTTTGGCGGCTGGAGAGGCAATGGTGCCCGACTCATCCAGAGTAGCGTCGAACGGATGTGGGCGCAGCCTCGTTGCAGCCGAGACGGAGGCGGGCAGCGACTCTGGATTTGCAACAGGGCCTGGATGTGTGAGTGCAGCAGAGAATTCAGAGACCGGCGGGCTTTGAGCTCCGTTTCTTGGGCCAACGGACGGTGGCTGGGCGGCGGAAGCCGGCTGGGAGTCGTCCTTCGAGGGCACAGGCGGAGCGCCGGCAGGATGGTTTGGGACAGACGAGCTCATCGGAAGCGACGGGTCCTTGATCTGGAACCGAACTGGAACGACGGCCTGGCGGATCTCTGACTTTTGCGGTCTGATGGGGACGGTGATTGCCTTCTGAGGTACGGCCTTGGGTACAAGCGCATCCGTTCCGAAAAAGTCGGCGAGCGATTTGGATGCGTTGTGGGAGACCTTTCTGGGTCGTGCAGCCGAGGCTTGAAGAGGGTCGACGAGGGCGTTGGCAGGCAGCGACGGCTTTGTGGGCGAGCCGGGCTCGGTGGTGATGGGATGGATATTCTTTCGGAGGATCAGCGATGCGGCCTTTTTGTGGGACTTGCAGCGGGCGACGAGCTCCGAGTCGTCGAGATAGCGCACTGGAACAGGACCCGGGAGGGAGGGGGTGCAGGACAGGGTGCGCCGACGGGGATTCGAGCGGGAGGATGCAATGCAATGCGATGCGACAGGTTAGACGGATGCGACGGATGCAACAGGCACGACAGGCTCGATGCAGCCGGGGATGGATGCAGGCCGAGCGAATCGAATGCCCTGACGATCACCAAGACAGAAAAACAGACGGCAACAGCGCACTGTCGGGCTGTCCGCCCAACGGCGAGCGCAGCCGGCGCCGCAGCGGCGCGGTAGCACAACGCCGCTGTCCAGGCAGCCGCCATGAAAATGCCACAGGCCCCCACAGGCCCCACAGGCCGCTCAGTCCACACAGGAGGACGGCTCGCTCTGCCTGCTGCTGCTCACCTTCGCTGAGCTTGCCCGACGGATCCGTCAGATAGACCCCAAAGTACTCTTCCTCGCTCCTGGAGATGTTAAACTCGTTGAGGATGCGGATGCGGATCTCGCTGGCGTGGCCGCAGTCGCGCAGATTGATTGCCAGCGTGCGCTGGTTCGGACCAGTTACCCGGACTTCGTCCTGGCCGCCCAGCCAAATCCATCACCATCCCCACCAGGGCAGAAGCAGAGGCCGTGTGTTAGTGTCGGGACTATTGTTAAGCTCTTTCGTCAGGGCTGTTGTTGTTGTTGTTGCTGTGTTCTGGGATCAGGGCCCCCTTAATCCCACCAGGTCCTGGCCATATCTCTGTGGCGACATAATGCTGTCTGCCCGGCTCGGGTACTCACCTCTCCAAGACGGTCGTCCTGCAGCGCCGTGACGGTTCCCGGTCGGAGGTGTGAGTGTTAGAATGTGTGAGTGCTCGGAAGTGTGAGTGCTCGGAAGTGTGCTGGAACACAAATCCCCAAATGCAGCTTGGGACTGTGGCGGACCAGCCGACGAGGGAAGCAGCCGCATTCTGATCTCGATATCAATGCAAATGTTGATGCCGATGTCGATGCCATGCCGATGCCATCGAATACCTTCAGCCCGGATCCCCCCCGCCTAACGCCCTGCCTTCTTCATCCCCGTATACACCGCAGCTTCTCCCTCCCTCCCCCAACACCACCCGATCCAAAACCTTACCTGGGAGCAGACTCGGCTCTTGTTGTGCATAAGCTTGTGGGTGAACCGCTCGAGAAAGGACGGCGCTGATGCCGCCTCGACAGGATCTGGTCCTGGGGTCGCTGCGCTGCACGCGCTTGTTGGGGTCGTTGATGCCATTGTGCCTTCGTATCCGAAAAAGTCAAAGATATCGGGGCTCTTGGAGGACGGCGACGTCTTCTTGCTGGTCCTGGTGAAAGACATGCCGTCGTTGCGCTTGGCCGACGACGATCGCGGCATGATGCCGGCCAGGGGACTGACGCCGGGCCCGCTCCCGGCGAGATCGATGGATCGTCCCGACCTGCTAAAGGCGTATGACGCCGGAGCAGCATCTGGTGCTGGAGCAGGGCCGGCCTTGGAGATTTCTTCGGCAGCGGCAGGCGACGGGATCGCTCCGGGGGCGGTGGCCCCTCGTCGATGGATCGCCAAGCGGGGCAGGGGATTGCGATTATGACGGCCCAGCTGGATCGGCCGCACCGATGGAGGGGCATAGATCGGCCCGTCCGTTGGCCGGAGAGCGTCGAGCTGGCCTTCGGTGGCAAGCGATGTCGAGGGAGAGATCGATGGCGGCCCCGAGTAGATTGAGGGTGCAGAGTAGACCGAGGGCGAGGCGCCGGTATAGATCGCTGGCGAGGATGCCGAGCAAAGGAATGGGGCCGAGTGGCTCGCAGAAAGATTGACGCCGGCGTGGGTCGTGGTGAAGCCGGCAGCATTATGATGGCTTAGGGAGGGGTTGGCATTCGGGTAGCTCGCCAGGAGACTGACGTTTGGATGGCTGGGTCGTCGCGGGACTAGCAGCGAGGCAAATCCGCTGGTCGAGCCGACAGGTGTGGGAGGATCGAAAGGCAAGCTTGGTCGGCGTGCTCCCCCGGCGCTGGGGCGAACGGCAGCTGGGATCTGGAAGCCGTCGGCGATTGGGGTGAGTGGTTGCGCCGAGCGAGGCCGCTGGAGCTCTTTGGCATGGGCGACCGGGGGGTATTCCGCCAGTCCGGGCGCATCAGCATGCTTGCCGAGAGCAGGCCCTGGCTGGTCGACGACGAAGGTCCTTGTCGGGCGAACATCAGGGGCCATCTCCAACCCGTAGTCCTGCTTCAGGTTGCGCACAGCCTTCATGAAGCGCACAATGTCGGCGGTCGAGACCCTGCCCTCGCAGAGCTCCTTGACATCCGAGTACGACAGATCAACGAGCACCCGGCCGTCAATGTCATACTCGAGCAAAATGGGCACAAACGGAGAAGCCAGCCCGACGTCGCTGATCCAGTTCTCGACCTGCTGGACGGACCATTGCAGCAGCATCTCTCCGAGCGGGATCTCTCGCTGGAGGTCGTCGGTGCTGAGGGGGCCCCGTGGCGAGGCCGAGGCCGATGCTGATGCTGATGCTGATGCTGATGCTGACGGTTGTGTGCTAGCGTCGATCCAGTCTGCACTGGTATTGATCCGGAGCGAAGGGTGCATGGCGTTGCTGACCTGACGACGAAAGCAATCAACAGAACCGATCGAGCGGACTCGATGGGGGCAAAGGCGGACAGCAGCAGATGCAAAAAGTAGTGGAGGGAGGAAACGAATGAAAGAAGAAAGGCAAACAAGCCGATGAGAGGGCAGGTGCTTGCGAGAGGAAGTGTGCTTGTGGGAGAGCAGATGTCGGCCAGAGGGATACCCCGCTGCGAGTAAATACCAGAGGCGATGCGAGAGGGTTGATCCAAGCAAGACAGCGAAAGGAGTGCTCAAATGGCCGAGGCAGCTGAGGTAAACACTGGCAGACAAGCAGTGAACGGGAGGCAGATGCAAGGGAGACGGCGGCGGGGAGGGGGCGGGGAAAGGAAGATCTGCGGTGTGGGAAGCAGAGATCCCAAGGCGAGCCCGCGGGACCAGATTGGACCAGATTGGACCAGATCGGACCGAGATCGCAGACGAACGACCCGAGTCGATATCGGGGGGGGGGCGGAATGCCGAGGGAATGCCGAGGGAATGCCGAGGGAATGCAGAGGGAGTGCAGAGGGAACGATGGTGGCGACAGAATCAGGCCGGGTGGGAGTCCGCTGATCGGCGGACCCCAGCCAGATGCAAACGAAGAGCGATACGACTGTCGGAAATTGCCCGGGAATGATCTCAAATAACAACTTGTGTGTTTTCAAGTAACGATTTGGGTGTGTTTTCAAGTAACGACGTGAGTGTGTCTCCAGGGAAGTGCCCGAGCGAGCCCAAGCACAATCCCACCAGAGTCCAGCAGGGCTCATCAGATGTGCATGGTCGTCGGCGGTGTCGACGGATCAATCGCCGTGGGAAGCGCCGATGGCCGATGGGCGATATTGTGTCTGGGTGCCGACGGCGATTCTCAGCGCCAACGATTCTATCAGCGATATCACATTCTCATATGCAATATCACATTCTCATATGCAATATCGCATTCTCATATGCAATATCGCATTCTCATATGCAATTTCACATTCCCGTTTGCAATATCGCATTCCCGTTTGCAATATGATAATATCGCCCCCCAATTCCATCCCCTGCCCCCCACCACGTTTTTTGGGGATCGCCGCCATTGTGCCGCCCGCACGCTCGGCAAAGCCTGTTCGGCACGGCTTCCTGTTTCGGGATCTTGTGCGCCCCCACGCCCGCAGGTCTCAGCGAGGAGTGGCAATCCCACCCGCGAAAAAAGAAAACCTCGTCGGCCGTGATCATCGCATTGCTCTTCTGCAGACGCCATCCAGCGGGCATCATCCAGCGGGCTCAATCCTGCGGGCATCATCCTGTGGCCTCCCTGTCTGCTCCCCTGCCTGCTCTTCGGAGGCATCGCACGCATCTGCCCTCCCTGCCCCTCTGCTGCCCTCCGTCAAGCCTGTGATCCAAACCCCCAGCGTTATTCTCGCCCTCGACTCCATCGTGGCCGCATTCCTTTACACCATCCCCGTCTGGCTGAACCCTCTCGGCTCTCCATGACCTCATTGCCGTCGACTCTGGCCCTGGCCCTGGCCTCGCTGCGTTCCTCTTGGTCGACTGCCCTCTCGGCATCGCCCTCGATCGCCGCCCATGTCCTCCCGCCGCGCCCGTTAGCAAAATCCTCGTCGAGTTCGCCAGACCCAAAGCCAGGCCCAAAGCCAGACCCAAAGCCAGGCCCGAGTCCAAACCCAGACCCTGCCCTTGCCGCTGCTGCATCGCCCGAGGACAACCCGGATCGCCAGCTCGACCAGACCCTGGCATCGCAGATCCCTTCGTCTCCTCCGCCGTCGTCGGCGCCATCGGCTCCGTCGCCTCCGTCCCGCACCCCGCCGCCATCGGCAAAATATCCCTGGGCCCACGAAGGATTCATTTCTCACGCCCATTACCGGGTGCCCAAGTACCCGATTGTACTGTGCCACGGTATGGATCGCAGCCGGTGCTCGCCGAGACCGAATCTGCGTTGGCCTACATTGGGCGGAATCGCATTGAATCGCATTGAATTGCACTGCATTGCTCGCTTGCTTGGCGCACCTGTTCTTTGCTTTGCTGCAATGGGTGCTCTCATGCACGCCATTCGCTCCATAGCGAGGTCCGTTCGCCCGTCCTCGCTGCTTCATGACTCTCATCCATGAGCGCACCACACCCCTCCCTCGTCTCTGGCTCGATGAGCTTGCGTTTCTGCGTGCCACTGTCCTGCTCGGACAGACGCATTCGCTGCGAGGGCCACACCGCCGCATCTTGATCCCTGTTTACTGCTGCTGCTACACTCCAGTGGCACCGCTCCAATGGCACCACTCCATTACCACTTCTCCACTATTTAATAGCCTACATCGATCACAGCGCCTTCCCTCCCGCCGCGGGGCTCCGAATCAGGGCTCGAAGCGTCGTTAGCAGCAATCGCGCCATGGAGCAGAAGGATGCCTCGGTAAATCACCGGCCCGCTCTGGTCGTTACCAGCCTGTCCGTGCATCCGTCTGGCCCGAGCGGTGCTTCAGTGCCGTCCCTACTCCGAATGCAGGGTTCAGGATAAATCGGCCAAGAACCTGTTTGGGCCAAGACTGCCTTCGTGCCGATGCGATCTCGACGCTGCCCTCGATTCGTCCTCGCCCCGGGATCCCTCCGATCCTACTTGCTTTCCGACCCTACTTGTTTTTCGATCCTGTCTGTTCCTCAGCCGATTTCCGCCGTGCGTTCGGAGTGCCCTTTTTACCGGCCATTTCTTCCTGACAACATCCTCGGGATCCACCTCCCTCTGTTTGATCTTTTTCCTGTGCTGCTAGATTGCCTTGCGATCTGCGCTTCGTACTTTGCCGCTGCCCAGATCCACCAGCCAAGTCACTCACGGCCTGTGTTTTCTGTCGCTAGGTCTCTTTGGCTTTGACAAGCTCGGCCCCGAGTCAATTCCGTTCCTGCAGATCCGATATTGGCGAGGCATAGCCGATGCCTTGCACGACTTGGGCTGCGAGGTCCACATCACACGGGTCCCAACCGTCGGTGCCATCCGAAACCGTGCCCACGAGCTGAAACGGTTCCTGGAGACTAACATGAATGGCAGGCGCGTCAATCTGATCGCCCACTCGATGGTACGCCCATATCCACGTCGATTCGAGTGCATTCGCTTGCTGCATCGCAGCTCGCTCTGGAAAGGGCCTTGCTCCTCGTTGTTGGTTTGCGCTGGTACCGCCGGCCCCACCACAAACCACCTCTCGCATCGCATGCGTGGCTTCGTCTCACCGGTCGCTGCTCTTCTTCCATGACGAACACTTCAGGGCGGGCTCGACTGTCGCTATCTGATCACCCATCTGCCCTCGACCCAATATTCGGTCGAGTCCCTGACGACCATCGCTACACCACACCGCGGCTCTGCATTCATGGACTGGTGTCGGGACTCGTTCGGCGTCGGTGCCCACGATCCCATCCCACCCGACTGCGCCGTCTCGGAGGCGCTCTTTGGAGTCAAGCTGCCCGGCGACGTCTCTTCCAGCTACACATCTCCTGACGCCCTCTGCCAAGACACGCTGCAGCCCAACCACTCACTCGTAGATGCCAAGTTAGTGGTCTCGGCAACCACACATCCCGTCATCAAGTACATCATGTCGCCGCTTGACGCCCCCGCCTTTGGGAACCTGACTCGGGACTACTGCCGCATCTTCAATCTCGCCACACCCGATCGCGATTCGGTGCGATACTTTTCTTATGCGGCCGTCACGAACGTCAGCAAGCTGGCCCCGCTTTATTTCTCGCACCAGATCCTCAACAAGATGGAGGGCGTCAACGATGGCCTCGTCAGCCTCGATAGCGCAAAGTGGGGCGAGTTTATGGGTGCGGTCGACTGCGACCACTGGGAGCTTATCCCGCCCAAGGTATGCGTCGAGGCTTTCGCTACCTGGATCCGTAAGGCTCGATACTAGTAGAGCTGCGCGAACGAAAGGAGATGACGCTGCACAGGCTTCTCTATTGTTCTATGTTCGCGGTGTATCGCTCGTATTGTTGCCATGTCCTTGTTGCGAGGAATCGTTGGTGCATGCACTAAAGACTGCCCATCGTTTCCTCTCCCACGCTCGTACTAGATCCGCGGTCTGTCATCCAGTTTTGGTATCAAGCGTGGCACGGCCTTCAATTCGATCGAGTTCTATCTGCAAGTCGTCAGCAACCTGGCCGAGAACGAATGCTGACACCGAGCTGAGCTCAATCTCCATCCGTCAACATCCGAGACTGCTGCCGCGAGTTTGGCTGCTGTCTCGGGTCGCCAATGCTGCCCAGATCGCCTGCTCCTACTTGTGTCTTTTCGGGCCCGCTCTCTCCCGCCCCCCCCCCATCCGCAAATCGAATATTTTGGAACCCTCCCGCCTCGGTTCTCGCCCCCCCCCACCACTCCTTCCCCCACTTTGCTACTATAATTTATACATTTTGGAGTGCCTCTCTCTGCTGGATTTGATCGGAGCCGTGAGCAGTTATCCCTTGTCCCTCCGTCCTGTGATCTCCAGATTCCGCCCTTGACCCTTCCGGCCCTCCCTTATCCCCTCCGATCCCCAGCGTCCATGTCTACTTCTATATGGCTGCCCAAGGCTCCCTCGGCATCCCCTCTCTACCCGGCGGCTCGCCCACTCCCACTTCCACTTCCACTTCCACTTCCACTTCCACTTCCACTTCCACTTCCACTTCCACTTCCACTTCCACTTCCACTTCCACTTCCACTTCCACACCCTCGCCGCGTTAAGTTACAGCCAATCCAATAAAAAGCAGGTTTTGGTCATTGAACAAATGTGTTGTTGCCTCAACACATCGCGCTGGCCATGACCATTCAGTGATACGTTTCTGGAACTGAATCAAGGACGCTTTCTCCCAAGCGACTGTCCCGTTTCTCTCTGGATCGAATGTATTTGATGCCTTTCACCACCATCACCACCACCATCACCACTACCACCACGAACGAATCATACGATCTGTCGTAAACTTAGAGGTGACCCCGTCTTCCTCTCCTTGGCCCTTCCCTCCTCCCACATCTTCTCCATACCACGCTGGAAAAAAACAACATTCCTTCAATATTGCTTGTCAAAGTATTGTGGCAGACCTGTGAAGTGGGAGGGTCGATGCATATGGCAGAGTATGTGACAGTGCAGGGAGCAGTCTTGGCTTGAAGAACAGGCCGAGCAGGGAAACGCCTCTGCATCCTATTTCATGGCCCGGCTCCTCCAGGTCCATCTTGACCTTCATGGTGCAGATCATCACACCACCAGCAGAGTCTGACTGATCCTCTCCCCCAACTCACCAGCATCCAGGGACCACCTCCATTCTCACTCGATCTCCACCAGACCTCTGTCGACTCACCTGCACAACCAACACGGACTCTGTCCAACTCCAACAACCATGTAGTACATCTACCGAGATATCCCGCTGCTGCTGGAAGGCGCATGGCCCGTGCTTCAGACCGTTCCTCCCCGCCAAGTATGCCAGTAATCTTGCTGGTGTCAGGCCCTCATTAAGAGCGATCCAATAAAAAACGGGACACCCAGGTTTTTGACCATTCATCGAATATTTTGTTACCCAAAACCATCGCGCGCTG
Source organism: Polychytrium aggregatum (assembly GCF_025602895.1). Lineage (NCBI taxonomy): Eukaryota > Fungi > Chytridiomycota > Chytridiomycetes > Polychytriales > Polychytrium > Polychytrium aggregatum. The sequence goes on from NW_026516218.1 coordinate 91,152, forward strand.
GCCATGACCATTCGCCACACATCCGACTTTCGCACCGCCGCATTGCGATGCTACGCCCTCATCCATAGCCTGCGTAAGGTCGCCTCCATATTCAGTGTATCCAAGAGCACCATCCATCGATGGCACCGAGGATGCAAGCTGGATGACCCATCCCGGGTCCCAGCTCGCAGATCCACTTTCTTCGAGCAGGCATGTCCAGTCATTCGCACCCTGATTGAACAGGACCCGTTCCAGACTGGTCCTGTGTTGCGATGCAAGCTCGAGTCCATCCTCCAGAGGAAAGTATCACTCTCACTCTGCCACACTGCCATCCACCGAGCAGGTCTCTCACACAAGAGGGCAACACACCTCTACAAGTCCAAGCGACTGGATGAGCGAGTGGCACAGTTCAGGGACCAGGTCCGCTCCATCGACCCGCGGCGATTCGTTTTTGTCGATGAGACGGGGATCAGGAAATCCATTTTCCCTCTCTACGGATACTCACCGAAGGGTGCTCCGCTTCGCCAGCGCAATCACATGAAACACAAGTCTGTCTCGGCTGCATTTGCCATCAACCACTCTGGTGTGCTGCATCGCATGTACATCCCCACATCATTCAAGACACACTCGATGGTCGAGTTCTTTGATCGAGCGACCTTCCCAGACGACTCTGTGATTGTGATGGACAATGTCAGCATGCACAAGACAAGGGCTGTCCTGGACTGCATCGAGCGCCGAGGATGGTCAGTGATCTTCACCCCACCTGCCTCGCCCGACTTCAATCCCATCGAGAACTTCTTTGGGATTGTGAAGCATCAGTACAGGAAGGTGGCAGCGCTGAATGCGTCCGAGGGGTTCAAGATCGGGATGGTGACCCTGTTTGAGTCTGCCGTTCGGAGGGTGCTTCCAGATGTCTTCCCACGGCTGATTGAGCGAGCGATGCGCTTCTGGGGTTGAGTTCCCTCCAATCAAGCCGCCGTTTTCGCGTTCACATCCCTGGCTTGAACCTCTCGGCGATTTTTGAACAGGGTCACTTCCCAACCAGCCCGCAAAGACGGGCTCCTGCTCTCGGGTATAAATGTCCCACCTTCGTCCTGCTGCTTTCTTCCCTCATCTCGCCTTGATCGGATCATCGCGCTATTGTACGATAAAAAAAAAGTCTCTGCTCTGACCAGTACCACTGGCAGGCATCCAGCATCCTCTGCCCCATGCCTCCGAAGCGCAAGGGTGCCGGTGATGGCCAGCCTCGGCCACCCAGGCCCAAGAAAGCCAAGTCACAGTCGGAGCCTGTCTCTGGTTCGTATTCTGACCCCACGCATGCTTGGTCGTCTGTTGCTCCATCGCTCACCACCACTGCTTCTGCAGATCCAATGGATGTCGATCCCACCGAGCCTGGTCCATCTACTTCCTCGAGTACCGGCAAGCGATGTCCCAAGTGCGATGGCACCGATCACGAACGTTGCAACACCAGCAAATGTCCCAAATACCGGCCCCTCAAGAGTTCTGTCGTCCCACTCGTGGATGGAAGGTCATCCGCCCTTCAGTTCAGCTGCTTCAAGCAGACGATGGATGGCTGTTGTCTCAATCCCGCTCTCCGCGACAAGATCCAGGCCACCGTCGCAGCCATGACCCAGATCCAGTTCGAGGCATCCAGGCTGCTCAACCTGCACATCCTCCGGTGCATCGAGCAGGATCTTCCCGTCCCCGTCATCTCCAAGTCCACCCCTGCATTCATCCGTCAATGCTTCAAGATCGTCCAGGACGGTGCCCTCTCCCCGACCGGGGACACCAAGAAATACAACGAGCATCTGGTCGCTTCCTTTCGCGACTACCAGACCACTCGGCACGCAGACCTGCCTCCGGCCCCTCGTCTGCCTGATGGTGCTCACAGTCAGCTTCTCACACTGGCTGTCAATGCCTATGCCACCAACTGCACCACCCACCTCGACCTGGCCTACTGGCGACTCCTTCGCCGCTTCTGCGCTGCCGTCTTCCCAGCCAACAAGCACAAGCACGAAGCCATCGAGGCCTGTCTTGAGCTCTTCGAGAAACCAGGGCAGACTCCACCCAAGGCCGATCTCGAGTTCCTCTATCCCGACTTTGGCCACGTCCTGGACGAGTTTCGGTACAGCAGCGACCAGGACCGCTTCCGGGCCCTCCATCGCCTCTCACACCATGTGGGAATCCTCGCCCGAGACAAGATGGTCGACAATGTCCACAAGTGGATCGACTGTGACATGCCCGCCCTCCGAGTCACCGAGCTGCAGCGCCAGGCCAAGCTGGACGAGCTCACTGCCAGAGGCATTCCCTCCGACGACAAGAGGTTCACCACGGCCAAGTCGGAGCTCGGCACCACCAAGTCCAAGATCAACAAGCTGGCCGCTCGACTCAACTGGGCACTCAAGCAGCTCGCTCTCGACACTCCTCCGGCCGTGTGCACGATAGTTCCTCTATGCACTGCAAGGGCCAAGTACATCAAGATTGACACCGTCACTCTCTGGCAACTCCTTGACACCGAACATCGTCTTGGACTCACCAGGGACATGCTCAAGGAAGAAGGTGAGGACGGTGTCAACAACCAGGATCGTCTCTGGCGCAGTTGCTTCAAGCTGCGTAGTTCCCTCTTCCAAGAGCGGGACGTGAACAAGAAGCTGTTCAACTACGAGATCAGCACCGATGGCATTGGATGCACCATCGGTCTCGTCAAGTTTGTGCCTCGAACCGATCGCACCGAGACCATCGAGCCTCCTCCGACTGCCGAGCAGCGTATCCAGGCCCACATCGGCGACCCAGACCCCAACCGCACCACTTGGATTGGCATCGATCCTGGAGTCGGCTCCATCTTCACGGCGGTCATCCAAGCACCGGGCCACCAAGACGAGGTGGTCTCATTCTCCAATGGCCACTACCAGCAAATGTGTGGCCATACGTCCAACACCAAGTGGCACAACACCATGAAGTATCGACTCAGCATCGAGACCTGGATGTCGACCACTCCCTCGCCCAAGGTGTCGTCCTCGGAAGCTTTCAAGGTCCATCTCACCCATGTCCTGCGACCGGAGCTGCGAGTGCAGCTCGACTTCCACCTTGGCAAGAAGGCCCGTCACCATCGCTTCACAGGCCACAAGAGGCGCCAAGTGGCCGTCGACAAGATGTGCAAGGCCGTCCTGAAGCACGCCCCGATACGGACTGATGTGGTGATCGCCTTTGGCAATGCATCATGGCGACAGGGCAAGGGCTATGCATCCAGCCCTCGGAGGCAGCGGTTTGCTCGGTACTTTGAGCAGTTCGAGCACCACCGACGCCGTCCCAATCACCATCATGGAAGCGTCAAGGTGGCCTCGACGAACGAGTTCAACACCTCACAGGTGTGCACCAAGTGCCTGGAGCCAGTTCGGTTGGAAGGACTCGATGCGCCCAGTGTTGCGAATTCCCACTTTGTCAGGAGCTGCAAGAATCCCAGCTGCCGGACAGTGTGGAATCGCGACGTCAATACGGCGCGCAACATGATCACAGTATGCAGGTCGATTGTGGAGATCGGAGAGCGACCGGCGGTCTTCACTCGGAGGCTGCCAAAGTGATCTGTTTTATTTCTTGTGGCTTTGCTTGACGCAAGCACAGCACATACTACATGTTCATGGAAACGGCTATATTGTCCCGTTTTTTTCTGAATAAAGTGTAAGAGCACCCTCAGTGCCAAAGCCTGTGGCGAGCAAAGCCGAATACTTTCCAACAGAGCAGTTCGGTAGCATCCAAGTGAAGGCCGTGAGTCGCTCTCTGGTCGCCACAGTCACCGTGGATACGAAGGTCATGGTACTCTTGAGTAGATCAAAGATACGACTTTGCCCAGGCCGTGGATGACGGTAGCGTCGCAGTGCAGCGATGCAGATATCGAGAGCGCTGTGCTTGTTCACGAATGTAAGGAGTGGGTGTGAGTATTCAGATGCGACAAGTGTGTATTCAGATGCCACAAGTGTGTATTCAAATGCGACAAGTGTGAGTTCAGATGCCACAAGTGTGTATTCAGATGCGACAAGTGTGTATTCAAATGCGACAAGTGTGAGTTCAGATGCCACAAAAGCACCGGCCCTGGCTCAAACCAGGGTGTCCCGCCTCCTATCCAGTTTCCTCGCCAGGTTCGCTGTCCCCTATTTCCCCTGTTCTCGCTGCATCAACTCCCCACACACATCCAGATTTCATGACCACCTTTCGGGCCACATGCTCATCGACTACTCGGTTGCAGAGCTGGTTGGGACGAGCCAAGGGCTGGTTTCGTTCGCCACGCTCCTCACCATGCTTGCGACGAACCAATGGCGGCTCCAACACGACGCCCGCAATCTCGTCCAGCTCATGGTCTATCTCGACTGCTTGGCGTTTGTGCCCTTCTATCTGTCCCTCTACTACTCGACGCTCTCGCCCAGTGACTCGTACGGCTGCACGCTCGTTTGGCTCAACTGGATGTCGGATGTGCTGTGGAGCCTCAAGGTGCGTCTGGGTCTCTTCCTTGGCGATGTGAACGAGAGGGAGCGGGGGTTGCTGAGATGATGTGGCTTCGGGAACTCGATGCCGATTTGCACGAACGAATGCAGTAGACCCCCATGATAGAACACGTCCGTGCAAGTTATCAGTCCACCCCACCCGAGTCATTCGTCTACTCGCCCGACTCGCTCAAGACATCCACCTCACTTGAGCTACTGATCCAAGCAGAGGCCAGCACGCCGTTCCTGACAGCTACTCTGCCGACCCATCTGCCGACCCCATCTGCACAGGACTGCTTCCGAACGGCCTTCATTGCTCGGAAAATCCTGGTCCTAACCACTAGGTGGAGTCTCCAGATGCAGTGCACGGGCTATCTGATGTGCGGCGCGACCTCATATGCAATCCAGCAGTACCTCATCAGCACTATTTACGATCTCTCAAGTAAGCGGCGCGGAGGACCATTCCGACCTCATTTGCGTGCTGGCTTCTCCACCAGCCTGAGTCGCCGCGAACGCTTGGATTTCCTTGCCCCTCTGGGACGTCCCCGCTCGCGCCGTCAGGATTATCGTCTGGTCTATTGCCTGACTGTCGATTATCTACACGGCGAACGTATAGGCACATGCACCCTTGCCGATGCGATTGTGCCGTCGATGTATACGCTGCAGGTCTACTGGCTGCTTGTTTGGTCCACGGCTGGAGTCGTCCTGCTGTTGATCATGACGGGTCGCATCTACCCACAAGCAAAGGTGGAGGCGCCCACAGAAACCATGGGGTTGTTCGTCGAAGGGACGAGTCCGTTTGGACATGCCGAAAGCCACTCGGCCCTCACACCCGAGCACTCGACCGTTGAGACCAAGCGCGAGCATATGCAACTGTTTGGGGCCTGTGCCCTCAGTGTGCTCGTCTATGCGCTGGTGTTTGCCGACTTGGCGACCCAGAGCGATCTCGGTGGATACGCAAGTATACTCCTGGCGCTGGGTAAGGGCAGGCAGAGTAGTGTGCGGGATGTCCAGAGTGCGCGGCGTGTGCAGCGTGTGCAGAGTAGCATCGTAAGAGAGAATCAAGGCAGAGTGGGTACTGCTCTGGCCAGCTGGCCACAATGATCTCCCTCCCACAATGATATCCCTCCCACAATGATCTCCCTCTCACCGCCCTCATCTAACAGTTCCCACGACGGACCCATGCTCCATTCCCAGCCCAGAACATCATACTCCTCAGCGAGATCCGGCAGCAGCCACCAGAAGCCTCGTCCGAGGCCATGCAGGCTCCACCCAAGATCAACAGCACGCCGGAGATCCAGCCATTCTGAAGGCAGCGGTGCCTGTGGCCCGGGTTGCCCGATGCCAGGTGGGGCCACGTCCATGTGCATCCGTGGGTTTGCCGTGAGCCCATGGACCCAAAGCGAATACTACCGAGATTGAATCTGTGGACTCGCGGTGGGCTCGTGGTGGTGGACGTTGTTGGAGCTGGAGCCGTAGACATGCCGGACATGCTGGACACTCTGGATCATCTCGGCGGTGCTCGGCTGGCGTCGGTCGATACCTCTGGGCTGGTGTGCCGAAGAGAGCGCAGCTCCTTGCCTGCTTTGTCTCGACAAGCCGCACCAACCCCCCGCTCTGTTGGCTTGTGGTTGTCCCTGAAACATGCGCTGGTCTCGTTTGAGGTGGTCTCGTTTGAGGTGGTCTCGTTCGCGATGGTCTCGTTTGCGATGGTCTCGTTTGAGGTGGTCTCGTTTGAGGTGGTCTAGTTTGAGATGGCAGTCGATGCTCCGAGTTGCTGTCTCGGAGTGCCGCACCGTTGCGTATCGCCGTTGCGAGTCCTTTGGGCACTCCTCTGGACGATCCTTTGTCGCTCGCCGCTCTCCCCGATCGGCTTGCTCGCAGTCACCGCCGTCACTCTCGCTGCCCCTTCCGACGTCAGTCGCACCAGCGCGGCTGCGCTCGTCCTGGCCGACGGCCGCGCCGGGATCGTCGCCGGTCAAAAGCACTGTCCCTCAGGGCCGGCCTTTTGTCGTCTGCTCCGAGCCCAGGCCTGCCGACGGAACCTCCCCATCTCGATCTGCCTTGCCCAAGCCCCCTCCCCCAAGCCCAAAGTAAGCAGTCTGGGGCCCTTTGGGGGGCCCTCGTGGCTGGCGGCGGCCGATGTCGCTATCGTGTTATGCTATGTCGCTGGAGTTGCCGATGGTGCCGATGCTGCTGTCGATGTTGCCGATGTTGCTGCCGATGTTGGTGCTGTCGATGTCGCTGTGAGCTGCTTGGGACCGATACTGTACGGCACGAGTGTTATTTCTTTTGGCCCGATGCAGCTGCTGGTGCACATCCCTTTCTTTTATGCTTCATCCGGGGCTTCTTGTTTCAATCTGCATGCCGCCCCTCCCTTCCGCCTGTCCCGGCGGCTCGGCGGGCGACAGAGTTCCTGCCCCGTCCGGTGATCTCATCTCGCTTCTTTGCCGCTGCGTGTCCTATAAATGGATCGTTGCCATCCGTCCCACAGGCCGAAAAGATGCTCCGAGTGCCGACCCTGCGATCTCTCCCGCGATCCAACCTGCTGCTCGCTCGCTCCGTCGCAACGATGACCTCCAGTGCGTAATCCTGTCCGCCATCCCGCTCGCTATCTCTCCAGATTAGCCTGCTCGCTGCGCTGATTCGTCCCCTGTCCTGCGCTGCTGTCGATCGGGCTTGCCAGCCGCGACCAGTTGCCTGCAGCTGGTCTCTGTTGCGGCCGCAGTCTCCGCCAGTGTCCATCCCGTCCTGGCGCACAGCCTGCATCCGATACCCCGAGCCACCCGATGATGTCGGTTGGGTCAGCTCGTGCTGCTGGCTGGCCGTCATGTGGGGGTTTGGTCCGGGCTCGCTCGCACAAGCGACTGCACCCTGGTTGGGCCCCACAGCAATCGTCAGCCGGCTCGCTCGTCTATATAGAGCCCTCTTCGCTGCCGACCATCGACTTTGCTATCACACCCTGGCTCTCTCGGCGCCACCCTCGTCTTCCTCTTCCCGCACCCGGCAGCAGCTGCCCCTGTTTCGTGTGTTTCTGATCCCAGGTCCCGCTCTCTCTGTTCGTCGCCAACCCGCTCCCAACAATGACCATCCAACGAACAGACAAGGTTCTTCAGGTTTCCAAGCTCAACCCCAACGTGGTCAATGTTGAGTACGCTGTCCGCGGTGAGCTCGCTATCCGTGCCGAGCAGCTGAAGGAGGTAAGTCGTTTGCCCCGCTTGCATTTCCTGTGGCCAATCTCTCCAAGTGCTGGACTGTGTCAGCTCACCAGCAGCTCTCTCTCGCTCTCTTCTTTGCCATGCATCGCGGTGTCCCTTTGACCTGCCTCCAGCAACTCGCCAGCACCCCCGGTTCGCTGCCCTTCAAGACCATCACCAACTGCAACATCGGCAACCCCCAGCAGCTCGAGCAGAAGCCCATCACCTTCTTCCGGCAGGTGTGTCCATCGTTGTCGCTGCGGCTTCTTTGCCCAGCCAGCCTGTTACGCCATCCTCTTTGCGCCAGACGATGCCAACCACAGCATCGCTCCTCGTCCGTGTGCTGGCTGAGATCGGGGTTCCGTTGCTGTTGCTATTGTATGGGGGGCGTTGTTGGCGACGGGGCTGCATTATCGCCAATCTGCCAGAGGCGATCCGGTGTCCGATGGACATTGCCGCACGCGTTCTCTGATCCTGTCCATGGCTTGCGTCTTCTGCCCTCTCCCCCACCCATCCCCCACCGACGTGCAGGTTGCTTCCCTGGTCGACTACCCGGATCTGCTCAAGCCCGAAAACGCCCAGATCACCTCGCAGCTCTTCAAGCCCGATGCCGTCGACAGAGCCCGCACTCTGCTCGCTGCCATGGGCGGCTCCTCTGGCGCCTATTCTCACTCCAAGGGCATCCCGCTCATCCGCAAGCATGTTGCCGACTTTATCGAGGAGCGAGATGGATACCCCGCCAACCCCGAGCACATTTTCCTGACCGCCGGCGCCAGTCCTGGTGTCCAGCTCGTTCTCCAGACCCTGATCCAGAACAGCAACGTTGGCGTGAGTGTCGCGGGTCGATTCGTCCCGTTCGCATGCCGAGCACCACCGCATCCCCACCGCCTTTGCCTCTGCTGCTTTGGCTTTCATGCCCCTTGGATGTGGCCAAAGACACTAATCCAAAACTCGACTTCAGATCATGATCCCGATTCCCCAGTACCCACTTTACACTGCCTCCATCGCCCTCTTCAACGGCAAGGCTGTCCCATACTACCTCGACGAGTCTGCCGAGACCTTTGGTCTGGATGTACGTTGTCCAACTGGGCCCAAAGTGCACTGCATAATATCATGGATCTCGCCCGCCATGCTAACCCGACTGCGCCTGCAGATTGTCGAGCTCAAGAGATCCATCCAGGAGGCCCGCAACAGCGGCGTCGATGTCCGTGCTCTCTGTGTCATCAACCCCGGCAACCCCACTGGCCAAGTCCTGACTGAGGAGAGCATGAAGGATGTGGGTATCCACCAACTATATCTGCTGCTTCCGGCCAATCCCGTTTACTCAGCACTGCCATCTTGAGCAACGGCGGTCTCTTGGCGCTTTGGATCCTTACGTCCCTCTTGTCACAGATCATTCGTTTCTGCCACGAAGAAAAGCTTGTGCTCCTCGCCGACGAGGTGTACCAGACCAACATCTACCTCTCCACCCTCCCCTTCCACTCGTTCAAGAAGGTCCTGAAGAGGTAACATTCCCTCGACTGCCTGCGTGTATGCATGCCATCGAGCGTTGTGGTCCTGATGGAGCCTGGCCCTTTGGAGTTGCCGACCATTGGTTCCTGACCCCTTGACCTTTCCCTTGTGCCCTCCCCACCAGCCTCGGCCCCGCTTACGAGGGGCTTGAGCTCATCTCGTTCAACAGTGTTTCCAAAGGCATGGTTGGCGAATGCGGCCGCCGTGGTGGATACTTTGAGTGCACCGGTGCGTATGCGAGCGTTTGGCAAGATGGCAGTATGGCCTGCTGTGTCGAATTGCGAATCGATCTGCGATGGAGCGGCACCATTTTGCGACCTGCACGATGCACACTGGCACCTTGCTCACGCAGTCTACTCCACGGTCCGTGCCCGTCACAGGCGTCAGCGATGACATCATCGACATGTTCTACAAGGTTGCCTCGGTCTCGCTGTGTCCTCCTGTGCAGGGACAGGTCATGGTAGGTGTCGAGCAGAGAGCGTGGCGGTGGTTTGGTGTAGGTCGGTTCTGTGCCGGCACGACTGACTGCTACGCCGGTCGATCACTGGCGTGGACATATCTCGCGATGATGGTGCATAGTCGCAGCATATGCCTGTGCCGACCCGACTCTCGCGGCTATGGGTTTCGCGGCATCGTCCTTGCTGACTCTCGGCTAAATCAACTTGTCGCCTAGGTCGATCTCACCGTGAGGCCTCCCAAGAAGGGCGATCCGTCGTACCCTGAATACCGTGCTGAAATCGATGCCATCTATGGTATGTCTCGGTCATACTGGGTCTCTCGATTTGGGATTGCCAACGACACCATGGTTCTGTCGGTTGTGTCGCGTGCGGCACGGACAGCCGATATCTACAGCGCATGATGCGGACTGATGTTTCCATGTGTATTCGGAATGCAGAGTCGTTGAAGCGAAGAGCCACCAAGCTTGCTGCTGCCTTCAACTCGCTCGAGGGTGTCATTTGCCCTCCTGCCCAGGGCGCCATGTACCTGTTCCCCCGCATCGTTCTCCCCCAGGGCGCCATCGATGCTGCCCAGAAAGCCGGCAAGCAGCCTGATGCGCTGTACTGCATGGAGATGCTGAACGCCACCGGCGTGGTAAGTTTGAGACGTGTTGGTGGTCGGTGGTCGGTGGTCGGTGGTCGGTGGTCGGTGGTCGGTGGTCGGTGCTGGTCCGTGATGCTGCCTCTCCAGTCGTATCTGTCGCTGACTCGTATGCCGCATCATCCATCCTCCAGTGCATGGTTCCCGGATCCGGATTCTGCCAGAGGGAAGGTACCTGGCACTTCCGTTCGACTTTCCTGCCCCCCGAGAACCAGCTGGATAGCTTCATCGACAGTGTTGCCCACTTCCACAACAGCTTTGTCAAGAAGTACAGCAACTAATGTCCCATGCGCGGCGCTCCCAGAGTGCTGACACTTTGATGCAGCACCACCCCCCGTGGCTTATCCAGCGGGATTCCACAGTCGGCGGGTCATGTCACTGCCATTGCTCCCCCCACCTGTTTCTTGAATATACATATTTCCCACTGCAGCCGACCGTCCTGCGAGCCATATGGATCTATCCACTGAAAGGGAGGGTGGTGTGTGTTGCTGTCCGCTGCGAATCTGCTCGAGGCGCTGGGCAGGCCTGAGTCGCCGTGGGCTCGACGAGTATCCGATTCCTGGTTGCCACGAGGCATTCTCAAAGGCAACCGGCAATAGGTCGGTCTCCGTGGACATGCGTTGGTCATGGGTGTGTATTTGGGTCCCAGAAAACAACGACAGCCCCGACTCAAAACAGGGCGTCCGGCTTCGTAATGGGCATAAAGAGGAGGGGGGGGCGGATGAAGCCAACATATGCGGAATGCAAGTTGTGGATGGTGGTGAGGGCGAGAGGGGCGGAGGGGGCAAAAGGAGGGAAGGCGAGTCAAGCTCGATCCATTCTGCCCACCCCTCCGCCAGCTGAGAAGAAATGGAGGTCGGAGAGTGACGCAGCGGAAGTGGGAGGTGGATCCACGAGGCCCGCCACCTCAAGGCTTGAATCGGTGCTCCGAGTCGAACGGGTTCCAGCTGTGGACGACCGGATCCTCGTTGCTGATGACGGGGCGGCCTGATCGGCTCTTGGTGGGGCCGCGGCTCGAGGTTCCCAGCAGCGTCGAGATCTTTTCATAAACGGCACTGGCGGGGAAGCGCTTCAGCGGGAAGCGCTTCTCGATGCCGTTGGCGTAGACGGCCACGACCTCGGGCGGGTTGCTGACCCGGGGCTGGACGGCAAACTCGACGTACTTGTATTTCTGTGCCAGCGATGTGAGCCGTGTCTTGATGAACTCGACGGTGCCCTTGGAGTCGCCGCCGTAGCCCATGCGCGGATGATCGTAATAGATGTGCAGCTTGAGCAGTTGCGGAACAAAGGCTCCAGAGCCGTTGCGGGTTCGCGAGCCCAGATCCTGGTAGTGGTTGAGAATGAGATTAGGATTGGGATTAGGGTTGGGATTGAGATTAGGACTGAGAAAGGAGAAGTGGCAATTGGGCATTGGGCATCGGTAGGCGATCCGCGCCATTAGGCTGTGGCATTGGCGACGAGATCGGTCATAGCAGGCAAGGATTGAGCGTCGATCGCTGGGGCACTACTGCGATTGCACCGTTCGCAATGCTCGCGATCATGGCGGAGTCGGCTGCCGTCGCAATATACGCCAGCGACGACCGATCTCGATCGCCCATATGCTGATCCCTCCATCCAATTTTGATGCTGCCAGGTCCTCTTCGACGTTGTGCTGTGTTGTATTTGGCTGCGTCGTCCTCGGATGTGGGTCTCCGTCTTGTGTCGGTTTCTCTCGCTCTCATACTCCCGCCGTTTCACTCATTCCCTTCCCCCCCCCATCCACTCCCTTCCACCGGGCTGAGATTGGTAAAGGCGATGTGCCTTGGGTTCATTGGCGTACCTTCTCGGGAATAAGATTTTTCTTGAGACCGGCCTCGGCCAGTCGCTCAATGTACTTTAGCGGTGCAAAGCGCATGGTGTATGTGTGGAGGATCGACCCGATGATCTGGTGTTGTGTATTTGTGTGTGCTTGCTCGACTGTTAGATTGCTCGATTGCTGGATTGCTGGATTGCTGGATTGCTCGATCGCGTGGATGCAGATGTCCTCTATGAGCAGTAAGCGGGGCACCCTCAAGAGCAAGTGATTCCACAGGACGGATTGGTGCTGGTTCACTTGGCTGTCCCCAGGAAAACGCAAAACAGAGAGAGAGAAAAAAAAAGATGGATCGGTCATGTGTTTGCCGGGCGACACAGAACGGACGAGGCCCCCTGCGAGAAGGTCCTCGCTTGAACGAGGGCGTCCCCTCGTCTCGCGCGTTGTGGTCTGGTCTCGGCAACCCGCTGCTTCATGGCCTCATGCGGCGGCTTCGAGCCCAGCAAACTCATGGCAAAGTGTGTGGGAGAGATGCAGATCGACAGACGCAGGCTGAATAACAAGCCACCGACGAGCACAGAGTCAGCACTGGTGCATTTGGCTGTGCCGCATCTGATTTCCATGGTGTATTCGTTCGAGCGGCAACCAGTGAATCTGTATCCAGCTCGCTCCCACGCCATCAGGGAAGAGAGGAGCTGTACTTCCAGTGGCGTTCCGGAAAAAACCCCTCAGGGACAATGTCGCCTTTTCTTTGGTATCAGAGGCCTGGATCCTGCTGATCATCTGCAGACTGCTGTGGGCCTTGCAGCCTTGCGACTGCTTCCCGTCCTGGCAGGCAATCGGTTAGCTTCTTTGGGTTGTGAGCATCATTTGAATGCACTCGGTCGATTTCCTGTAATATCTCGACATCAAGATAGCCGAGTCGAGTGACTCAATCCACCTGCATTCTGCTTGGGCATGCCATTTGTTCATGACGGGGGGGGTGTATTCAGGATCCAGAAAAACAGCGACAACTCGGACCCCGAAACAGAGTGTCCCGTTTCAGTTTTGGGTACGCTCTACATCTTCAGAGCGAGCCCGATTGCAGCCCGATGCTGGTCGTCGGTCTTGCGGCCAATCGTCTCCAGTGACTTGTGCGCAACGAGCGTGCGTGTGTCGCCAGCGGGCAGCACAAACCAAATGGTATCGAATGCCACTTTAAACTTGCTCTCGACAACGTCCCAGCCGACCTCCACGACAGTGCCTTGGGCCTTGAACCACAGTTTCAGCACTGTCGATGGGGCGTCGATCGATTCGCCGTCGTCCTCTACCAGTGTAAACTCGCCAAAGGACGTGTCGGCCTCGGGTGACGGGAAGATCCAGACGGTTCGTTCGGTGTCTTGCTCGACTTGAATGGGGCGGGTCACTCGGCCAAGGGGAACTAGCGACCCAGAGCGAGCAAACAAGGCCCCGTGCTGCTCCAGAGGGACCTGGACAACAGCATTCGTACCGCTGGCGTAGGTCTTGCCACTCCAGACATCGAACCAGACCTGGCCGTGCTCCAGTCGAGGCAAGTACACCGATGATTCCCGCTGTCCCTCGGTGCAGACCGACGACACCAACAGAGCCGGCCCGAGCATAAAGTTGAACGACTCGTCCCAGCAGCTGGGGTCCTGGGCAAAGTCGAAGATCAGTGGACGGATCACAGGGCGGCCGGTCTTGTGGGTCTCGACATGGAGCGAGTAGAGGTAAGGAATCAGGCGGTAGCGGAAGCGTATGGCGTCGCGGATGATGTGAGTGACCTGGGGGAGTCAGACGCACCAGAGTGGTTAATTCGGGAATGCGATGCTCAAGGAGACCAGGACTCGAGCATTGTGGAATTCAGATGGGATACAGGGACCAGCTGGCGAGGCATATCAGGGCGACCAGTGGCATCGTGGGGCACTACTTTGGAGAGGACAGCAGCGACCGCGGCACCCAGATACAGCATGCGCACCGTATTTCCCCACGCCAAGCGCTGTGCATCCAATAACATGCAAATCCAGCATGTCTTACCTCGGGGTACATCCACGGCTCCGTCACGCCTTCTTGTTTCCACGAATGGATGCAGAAGCGAGGATGGAAGATGCCATTCTGGACCCAGCGAACCAGCAGCTCTGGCCCAGGCTGGGGCCCGCAGAATCCTCCGACATCGTGACCATACCCCATCGGCAGAGCCGAGAGCCCGCAGCTCAGTCCCATGGGGATGTTGTGCTTGAGCGTGTGCCAGCTTGTGGCATTGTCGCCGGACCAGGTTTGGACGGCGTAGCGCTGGACGCCAGGACAGCTCGAGCGGGTGATGAGAAAGGGTCTTCGAGACGGAGCGTGCTCGACCATGGCTTCGAATGATGCCGCCGCCATGAGCAGAGTCTGCAGGGGCCGGCCGGTCTCGCCCACAGTGAGGCGTCGGTCAGCGGAGCCGCCGGCGCGCAGAGCGACATAATCGCCATCGTCTGGGAGGGCAAACTCGTTGTTGTCATTCCAGATGCCGACGATACCCAGATCGAGCAAGCTGCGCACACCGGCTTTCCAGATGTCGAGAGCGCCTTTGCTGGTGAAGTCAAAGTAGCTTCCGAGGCCCGAGTCGCCTGCTCCGGAGCTCCAGAGTCGTGTTTCGGCCGGGCCACTGCCCTGTGAATTGCAACCGATCAGCGACACTCAGCGGCATCCGCGACGCCAAGTTGGTCCACATTGACGCAGTCGATGCCATGCAGTCGGTGCCAGGTCGCCAACGCCTCGATTGCAAATGAGTTTGAGACGAACACTCCGAACACTCTGAACACTCCGAACACTCCGAACACTCTGAACACTCTGAACATTCCGAACACACGGTATCGCTGGTGGAATGGCGGCCGGAGGCCACGGCTTACCGAGTGATGCGTGATATAGGCCCCGCTCTCCTTGCCCGACTGATAATCAGGATGGTTCTTCAGAAACCATGGCTTGACGTTGGCAGCGATACGGATACCGTGCTTCAGCATGGTTTGCACCATTCCTCTAGGGCCCGGGAAGCGACGACTGTGTGTGATGAGTGGCATTTGAGTCGATTGGACAAGAATTCTCATTCTGGATGAAAGGCACAGTCGCATCCAGAATGCCAATGCTGTCAATCGAGACAGGAGCCGGGGCAGGACTTACTTGTTCCAGGTAAAGACATTCCGACATCCATCCGATGGGCTCACTGGATCGAGGGTGGTTCCAGGGGTGTTGGGTGTCGTCATTGCCAGTTGATGGAGCGCCGAGGCGGGATTCAGGACAGGGTTCATGGCAAGTATGTTGCGGTTGAACATACGCAGACGAGAGCGGTCAGAACTAGCCAGTGGGCCAGCGCAACATGACAGGCGGCAGACGGAGCGTGGCAATGCATGAGTCTGAGTCGTTCTATTCACAGTCGTTCTGGTCGGCCAAAGCACATGGAAACGCACCGGTGTATCCAGATGATAGGTGCATCAGATCGCAAGGAATGTCGTGCTCCTGGCATTTGCGCGGAAAGTCCTCCAGGAGAGCTTGGGCGTTCTCGGCATCGGCGTATCCCATCGAGCTGGCGAGATAGCCCAAGGCAAAGCGAGGGATCAGGGCCGGTCTCCCAACCAGCTGGGCGTATCGCTCGACAACGTTTTGGAGGGCTGGCTGGGTCGGTGCGGCGCTGTGGGCAGCGCCAGAAATGACGTAGTAGTCGAGCGGTCCGTAGTCGGACCGATACACATTGTAGGAGCCCCAAAAGGCGTCGATCTCGCTGCCAAAGTCGATGGCGCCGGCACTCAGGTTGTCGTAGTAGAGGCCAAAGGCAAAGGGATCCTGGTGTGGGGTGCGGGCTTGCTGGTCGTGATCGAGGAGCATGGTGATGTAGAAGGGACAGACCTTGTAGAGCGGGTCGGTAGACTCGGCATTGTAGCCCAAGGCGTCCATGTCCTCGAGGCGGAAGCGCTTGCCGTTGAGGGCCAGCGGGCCGGAATGCTCGCCGAGGCCGAAATAGCGGTGGATCGGGTTGCGCTTGGTGTAGTGATAGACGCCTCCATCCAGGCTGCGTTCGAACGGATAGCCGCGGAAGGCCAGATCTTCGAGGAATGGGGTGTCGCCGCCCGAGCGAGACAGATCGAACCATCGAAGAGTCAGATCGCCGTGGTGGAGGGTGCATTCGACGCGAATGAGATCGGTCGAGAGGCTTGCAGTCCTGCCGGATACGATGGCGGCCTCATGGCGAGTTGGCTTTGGGCAGGGAAACAGATCGCCAAGCTGGGTGCGCGGAAGGCCAGGGGCGGTTCGAGAGGACTTGACGGATGCCCCGGCTTGGGGAACAGGCAATCCGTTGACGACAAAGGTCGGGCTGGACGAGTCGGCACGGCTGGTTGGGGGGAAGTGGGTGACCCGCACGAGGTGGTGGTCGAGAACCTGGACGGTCACGACGCTGCCTTCGGGGTTGCTGAAGACCAGCTTGCCGGGGTCGGGGTCGGCAGCGAGGCCAAAGTTTCCAGGGATGACTTGCTTCATGGAGAATTAGTGCGAACGACAGGAAGGCCGACGGTGCAGTCTCGGCGGCGGCAGATCAAGGCAGACGGAGTTGGATCAAGGGAGATCGAGTCGGATCCCGGCTTGCATGTCGCCGATGGCATTGCGCGGCGGTCATGCTCAAATCGGAGCCGCGCGGCCCGCCGAGGCCGAAGGTCATCGTTTCGTCCCGTTGAGAGCTTCTCGCGCATTCTGCAGCACTTCCACCGCTCTTAGGAGACCGGGGATGAGCTTCCGTCCTGCTGCGTTGCGAATGCGCAAAGCCAGGGAACGCTGCTCTGGGTCGCGTGGCGTGCCAGCGGCCATGATGCTGGGTCGGAGGTGGCGCTGCAGTCTCGTCACCCGCTCGGAGAGTGCATCGTTCATGCTGCCGCTGATACGACGAGAGATTCAGACCGCTGCCGAGTTGGGAGCTCGATATGAGGACAATACATCATCAGATCGGATGGAACGATGGCAGGAGGGTACATGGAACGATGACAGGAAAACACATGGAACAGTGGAAGGAGAACACATGGAGCAATGGAAGGAGAACACACCCAGCGAACACAAGCAACTTTCTCCCCCTCACCAACATGAGCACATGGAGCGTACCTCCAACCAGTAGGAAAGAACGTCCCCCCCCCAGCCAGCGCGGAAAGAGCATTCCCAGGCGGCAATGCTTCTGGCGACAATCCATCATGCGCCGCCCGTCCACAAGCGCTGAGACCCACTCCCCCCCCGTCACCGGTGCACCAGCCCGACCAGGCTTTTGGATAGACAGCGAGCGCCTCTGCGCCTGGGTCAGCGGGCGCAGAGGCAGCCGGCCGCCAAGTGCTGGCGCAGACCGGCGGGACACGGAAGCGCATTCGGCAACGGCAACGGCAACGGCCACGACGGCCCGAGACAAGCGAATGGAAGCGATGGTCCTTCGATGCACCTGTACGCCGTTGGTGCGGCCAGCTGACAAGCAATCAGCAAACAATCCAGCAGACACTCCAGCAGACAATCCGATTCACCAATCCATCCAGTTGTCGTGATGTCCCACGGGCCGACCACCGCTTTCATGGCCGCGCGCTCCTCGGCCAGCGGCGCGCCCGGCCAGTCGCAAAATTCCCGAGGGCCTCGCCCGCCGCCCACGCCCGCGGCGGCTCAGTGCGGGCGCCGCGAGGGCGTCTGGGCGCTGTGGGCGGGCGTCTCCCAGCCGGCGCGGCTTCGGCGGCCTCGCGTCGGCTGTGGGCCACAAAGGACATCTGCCACGGCGCCTCCTGGCCCAGCGCCGATCTGCCATGGCGAGACGCAATTGGCAACAGCAACGACAACGGCAGCAGCAGCAGCAGCAGCAGCAGCAGCAGCAGCAGCAGCAGCAACAACGACAACAGCAATGCCAATGTCAATGATATTGATAACCCCCCCCCGCGGTGATATTACAATCCGGGCGATATCGCAGCCCAAGGCCGGTACAAGTGCTGGAGAACAATCCTCCATCGCGCATCAGTCCATCGAGCCGATCCCATCCACCGATCCCATCCCGTCCCATCCCGTCCTGTCTCGCCCTGCGACACCGCCCGCGGCGCTCTCGGCTCGCGTTCGCAGTCGGCACTCGGCGCCTTGATGGCTGTCGCTGCTGCTCGCCGTTGTTGGCGCTGCGTCGGCGCCGCTGCCGTGTTCCCGCTGGCTACCCCCATTGTCCTGCACGGCCTTCCCACTGCCCGCACTTCCATATAAGCCGACCCCAGGCCTGCTCCTCCCCGCTGTCTTCGTTCCTTCCCAAGGCTCAGCTCCGTCGTCTCAACTTACCCTCTGCTGTCGTCTGGGCCCTCGCTTCTGAACGTCGCCTGTGTCTTTGGGAATCCTCTTACAACCAGCCACTACTCTCTGTTTGCTCAGTCTCTATCCAACTACCTTCCACTCACCCGCTCATCCCTCCCGTCCGCCATGCACACTTACCTGTGGACCTCTGCCGTGCTTCTTGCCGCCGTCGCCCCCTCGGTTACCGCCGTCAATCAGCTGGCTGTCCTCCAAGCCAGTACCGCCGCCGCCGGAACCGCCATTCCCAACTTCAACCTCAACCAGTTCCCCGTCTCCAACTCTCAGTTCTGCCGCCAGATCTTCCAGGAAAACCGTGCCGTCCAGGCCTCCAATGGCTCCCAGATCAAGACGGGCGCCTGCTCATCCACGCCCATGGGACAGATCCCCACCTTCAACAACATGGTCTCCACTCTGATCACCAACCCCGTTGCCGGTGCGACCCTCAACGCTGCCGTCGACAACACCGTCACCATCGATCTCCTCAACATGGCCACTGGTTTCTTCGATGGTCCGTATCCCCCTGATGTGTTTGCTGGTGCTGGAGCCAGGGCTGTGTCGAGTTGATTGCACCCGGCCCTGGCACCATGACAGCATCATCGAGCCACTGCCTGGTGATTGCAACTTCGCGTCGCGCATCAGCTGCGCCTCTTCCAGTGTGTCCATGTACTCATCTCCGCCAACTGCTCCCCATGCCCCCGCCCCGTTCACTTGCGCAGATCCCCAGCAGCAGTACTACATCTTCCCCCAGTCCCTTAACAACCAGGGCAACATTCAGGGACACAACCACATCACCATCCAGACCCTTGCCGTCAACGCCGCCCCTGATCCGCGTGCCTTTGTCTTCTTCAAGGGTCTGAACCAAGCCTCGCCCGATGGTCGTACTCTCTCCGTGACCGTCCCGGCCGGTACCTTCAAGGTCAACGGTGTCCACCGAATCTGCTCTCTGGCGGGTACCTTCTCTCATCAACCTGTGGTTATGCCCGTCGCTCAGCGTGGTGCCCAGGTGAGCCCCATTGCCCAATGTGCCTCCCGTCTGCATTCACACAGCGTAAAAAGTGCCATGTACAGCGGCTGGACTGTCACTGGTGCTGATATATTCCTTTCGCAAATAGGATGACTGTATTCGTATCATTGTTAAAAATGCTGGAGGCAACACCGGCAACAACAACGGTAACAACAACAACAATGGCAACAACAACAACAACGGTAACAATGGCAACAACGGTAACAATGGCAACAACGGTAACAATGGCAACAACGGTAACAATGGCAACAACGGTAACAATGGCAACAACGGTAACAATGGCAAGAATGGCAACAACGGCCGCAACGGAGGACGAGGTCGTGGCAACGGCCAGAACAATGGCCAGAATGGCCAGAACAATGGCCGCAACGGCCAGAACAACGGCCAGAACGGTCAGAACGGTCAAAACAATGGTCGCAATGGCCAGAACAACGGTCGCAACGGCCAGAACAACGGTCGCAACGGTCAAAACGGCCAGAATGGTCAGAACAACGGCCAGAATGGCCAGAACAATGGCCGCAACGGTCAGAACGGTCAAAACAATGGTCGCAATGGCCAGAACAACGGCCAGAACGGTCAGAACGGTCAGAACGGCCAGAACAACGGTCGCAACGGTCAAAACGGCCAGAATGGTCAGAACAACGGCCAGAATGGTCAGAACAACGGCCAGAATGGTCAGAACAACGGTCAGAACGGTCAGAACGGTCAAAACAATGGTCGCAATGGCCAGAACAACGGTCGCAACGGCCAGAACGGCCAGAAGGGTCAGAACGGCCAGAACAATGGTCGCAATGGCCAGAACAACGGTCGCAACGGCCAGAACGGTCAGAACGGCCAGAACAACGGTCGCAACGGTCAAAACGGCCAGAATGGTCAGAACAACGGCCAGAATGGCCAGAACAATGGCCGCAACGGTCAGAACGGTCAAAACAATGGTCGCAATGGCCAGAACAACGGCCAGAACGGTCAGAACGGTCAGAACGGCCAGAACAACGGTCGCAACGGTCAAAACGGCCAGAATGGTCAGAACAACGGTCAGAACGGTCAGAACGGTCAGAACGGTCAGAACGGTCAGAACGGTCAGAACGGTCAGAACGGTCAGAACGGTCAGAACAACGGTCGCAACGGTCAAAACGGCCAGAATGGCCAGAACAACGGCCAGAGATTTAGTCAGAACGGCCAAGATCAGTTCACCAGCAACTTTGCCCAATCCAACCAAGGCAACTCTGCTGACAACTCTGGCAGCTTCTCTGGCGACTTTAGCGGCAGCTTCAATGGCAATGCCAACGGTGATTTCAGCGGTGATTTCAATGCCAACTCGTTCTCTGACCCCTCATCGCAGTCCTCTGGCTTCGAGGCAAGCGCCAACTTTGGTGATGGTTCCGACTACATTTACTTTGTGAACTAAGCCCCCCCCCTCCACGGCTCCTCCCGCTCTTTCTTCCATAATGCACTACGGTTAATTTTTTATTCTTCCACTCGAGCGTCCCATTCTTCCCACTTTTTTTTCTTAGTGTACACATTTGTTTTGTGGTCGGCTCCTCCAGTAAACCATATGCTGAGCATATAGAGCGTTCGCAGTGAACGACGGGATCGTCCTGCTTCGAGCACATTGGTTCGCTCTCTTCTGGGTCCTGAATACACACATTCATTCGCTCTTCCTGCGATCGTTGTCAATGCACCAAGCCCAAGAGTCAACGACTCTGCAGCGCTGCAAAATGGGTTGTAGTTCGGTGGCCAGCTGGATCGACTTCTCATTCCACACCCAAGAGGAGGAGGAAGATCCACAACAGGACCCATACTGGCTGACTCGATTTGGAGTTCGAGCGGCAGGCATTCCGGATGTCTCGTTCCGCAGGAGCTATTTTATTCGGATCTCCTGTCATCCCGGAGTCCGCCCTACTCGCTGTCGATCCTGAGCATCACAAGCACTTTCTTGGCCAGTTCTCTCACAAGCACCGCGGGGTCATGCTGTCCCAGGCGCTTGAGTCGCGACTTCCACTCGTCCGTCGTCAGTAGCAGTGCCAGAGGTGTCCATAGGCCATCCACAATCCTCGCTTGCGGCTGTCCTGCTCCAAAGGAAGTCTCCGGCCTGGACCTTACGCCGCTGGGACGGGCTTCGGCTGCAGCGCCTCCTTCGGTCAGAGGCGCCGACAGTAGATTCTCTACGAGGGTCGATACAATCTTCAGAACTGAGAGTCGGATCATGACCTTCGGATGCTCAAGCCTGTCCAGCATCTTGTCCCTGAACGGCGAGCTCAACAGGATCTCTTGACATATCCGGCGTGATACCATCAACAGCTTTTGGAAAGGCCCGAGGAAGTTTGAAAACTGGGTGGTGCTGTTCTTCGAAGCTAGCACGAACCCTGTCGCCAATGCGCTCACCCCGCTGGGGGCGACCAGAACATCCTCGATCCTTGTCAGGTCGTCGCATATCCTAGCGGAACAGAAAAATGTTAGGGAGCGGTAATCGCATCTACAGCGACGGGTGCCGGTTTCATCCCGATTCACGATACCGAAGCGGCCAGATTAACATCGTCTCGATCATCTGTCAATCACCCAGCCCCGAAAACACTCGATCCTCTGTCTATCCCAGCCAAGTCGGTGCCACTCACCAAGCGCCCAGGGCTTCGAGGCTGTTGGCACTCCAGTACGGGTCCGTAAGGAGCTCCATGTACGAGTAGACTCCGCTGGATTCCCACAGGATGTTCCGAACGACGACGTTGGCGCCGTGCGTGAGATCACAGAGAATTGGTAGCGCAAACTGGCGGAGTGGGCTCTTGCTCGCCACAAAGCTCTGTAGCTGCGGGATTAGACCCGCGAGTGCCGTAAGCTCCTGCCGCTCCTTGCTCAGGCGACAGAGATTGAAGAGGATCGTCACCGCCTGGTTTTGCACTTCCTGCGGGTCAAATTTAGGGGGTTGCGGGGATGAATGAGTGATGCTATCCGGGGCAGTACTGATTCATGTGATGAGGCTGGTGGACTCGATTGCTTGGGTGCTCTGTGGGCAGACCTCCTGCGATTTTGCACATTCGTATCATCACCGAGCTCGACAAATCCGCTCATATGTGGCGGACACAAGCAGTGACAGCGTTTCCACGGTTATATCCGGACTCGAGCCGCCTCGGCCACAAGCACTTGTTTTCTCCTTACATACCATATAGCATGGAGAGCCCTTCTGAGACAGCATCGAGCTGATGAGCTGGATCATTTCGACGCTCTGGAGCGCATCGAGGGTGCTCGATTGCATCGACACATTCTTGATGCATTTGAGCACAACCACCTGAAGGCTGGGAGACAGGTGCGGCAGCGCCCGAGCGAGGTCTTGTGGTCGTGGCAGGCATTTCCGCGGCAATTGGAGGAGGGTGCCGAATGGTTGGAGGTTGCGCAAATCAGCATGACAGATCCAAGGAGTTCGGAACGAGGCGATATAAGGCGCCTCAGATCGAATCGAATGCAATTGAATCAACCGATCATCAATCCCATCTGGTGGTGCATCACTCCATGTGTGTACAAGCTACCTGTGTGTTGTCTCGACAACGTGCACAGAGTCGCTAGAGCTGCGCGGCCGAGCAAACAGCTCCACACATCCCCAACTGGCTCAAGATCATCACCTTTCAGACACTCGCGTCGCCCAAGCTTCTCCTTGATCGTCGAGTCCGCTTGCGAAAAGAGTAGCAGGAGCCCCGCCACTTTCTTGATAAACGACGAAGCACGGACATCAGGATCTGCCATGATCCATAGCAACGACGTAGTCAGCTTTTTGAGAACGCCATTTTTGGAGAGGATTTCGCAAAAGTAGTTCTTGGGCGTCGATCCCTGTGCGGAAGGAGTTTGGAAAGGGATGGAGGCATCGATGTCACTGTCTCAGCTGTTGACACACAGCAACTGAGCACGCCAAGAGGCACCGCATGCGCCCAATTGGCATCGAGGCTTGTTTGTGCTGCTCAAGCTCGTCAAGGTCGAGCAACGATGCCAGTGCATGCATTCAAAACGCTCCATATATCTGTATCTGTGAGGATAGCGCCGGCAGCGCTACCTGGAGCTCAAACACGCCTTCCATGGCGTCGATTGCAATCCAAACAAGCTCGTGCTCGGCTTGATAGTTGTCTTCGAGAAGCTGAGTCAGGATTGGCAGTCCTCGACAGGAAATGAACATCTGAAGAGTCAAGGGACTCGTCCGGCAGAGCTTCAAGACAAACAGGCCCGCCTCAAGGCGCACTTTGGATGGATGTTTGTTGAGCGTGTACTGGAAGATGACTGACAGGCTCCCCAAGAGGCAGATGTTTTCCTGGACTTGCATGTTTGCAACGACGACCTTGATATTGTTTGGTGGTTGATATCCACATTGGTAAGCATACAGTCCTGGTATTTCTCTGCTCCTTCAATCGTGCAAACGCTGCGGGGGGAGGTCATTTTGGCCTCTCACCGTGTTGATGAGGCTGAGCAGTCGACATGCCAACGGGGATGATATTTGCGTTTCCAGCAGCTCGATCAACGGTATAACACAGTGGTATGTGACGATCCGCGACACAGCGACTGGTCCGGCCGCTATAAGCATATTCAGCTGCATTGGAAGGATCGCAGTTAGAGTCATGCTCATGATGCGTTCCCAAGGAGAACAAGTCGAAGCACTGGCTGGCTGGCCGTCGACTCCGATATGCCCATCAGGCCCTTCCAGCTTTACCAGGTTATCACAGTGCTGTATGAGCACGGACTCAGGGATCCCAAAGCGGATTCTTGAAAACTCCTCCATGATAGACACTGATATCTTGGTATGATGCTCGTTGTAAAACGATGCTTCATTGGAGTGCGTTGGTCCATCAGGTTAGCCTTCCAGTGCTCTTCAAATGAGGGTTCGGATCACCGAGCAAGTCGAAGAGGATCAAGCAGAACCTGCTCGCAAGTTCCCTCAACTCTGACCAACAGCCTTGCTGATTTATCCACTTACACTCCTCAATCTCTGAGAATGGATCCGACTCGTTTCCGCTGTCATCCTGATTGACGGAATTGATTGAATCGGTCAGCAGCAGCAGCTTGAGCACAGGGGTAAGAGTACTTATAGGAGCGCAAACCGAGTCGTACGTTTTTATCATCATTATTTGACTCGAAGTCGAGCTTGTGGCTTTGGATTTTCTTGGAAAGCTCCATGTCTGCATAGCATGGCGGGATCAGGCAGCTGCTTGCGACAAGTGCTCGTGGCTCGGCGCAACTGGGTCTGTCCCTGGGCAACGGCGCTAGTTCGTCCGTAGGTACCCAAGCATGTTCTCTGTTCACGGTTCTGGATGACACCCACCTGAGTCGTGGAGAAAATCACCATAATCTTCGAACAAGGCGTTCTCGGCGTATTTCTCGACGGACGTATTTATGGCGCGCTGGGCGTCCTTGACTGTCTTCTAGTTTCAGGCACATGGGCCATCCAATACAGAAGCAAGCGCCTCAGGCTTCGAAATAGCCACGTTGTGCTGAAAGAGGACGCTGACATCGCACTGCAGAAGTACTTACCGGATCACTGGTGGTGGCCAGAGGTTTGGCATTCTGCATTTTGTCTGTGGCTGGCATGTTCCGAGATAGCAAAGCGCTGATCAGCAAAGTTTATGTACCGAGAGGGGCATTCAAGGCTCGTAGAGCCGAGCTGTAGACAGAATATGGCCTCGAAGCAGCTTGCACCCAGCCATGGCGTGGATTCCAGTGCGGCGGCATTATCTTCAACGACAGAGTCTCTTACGCTGGACTGGTGACTCGGATTTCGGGGCAAGCTTCAGATCCTGGAACTCAAAGTCGTCGTCCCAGCTCTCAAACGATATATCCAATGCCTTTGGAACGGGTTTGGCACCAGGCAAGAGGGGAGACGCAAGCGGCGGAGCTGATAGCGACGCTTTATGGATTTGTCCTCCAGTTGACTTTTTCGATTTTGTTTGGGCTTGGAGCCGCCTCGGAAGCGAATGGTCCTTATCCTGCAACTCGGAAACCTTCTTGGCTTCTTCAAAATCAAAATCATCGTCCCAGCTCTCTGCAACGGCGGACGCAATGAATCACCAAACTTAGCGACAGAATGTGCATGTTCATGAGGGCGGGCGGGCAGGAAGATGCAACCTCAATGTGCAATACAATTATTGTTTGCCGCGCCGTCGCACCACTGCATGCCGTTACTGTTGATGCTGCCGAGTCGAGCTTGGCCCTGTCATTCACATCTGGATGTAGTCTCGCACCAAGTGTCTCACCAGTTTCCTCTTTGACCATCTTCTTGGCACTTGCTGCCGCCACACTCGTCGAGCAGGAGCCCGGCTTCTCTGATTTCGGAGATTCGGCTGGAAGTGTTGTAAACTGTGCAGAAGCGGTGCTAGGGCGATGAAGGAGCTTTCCTTGAGACTCTGCAAGAGGTGTTGACCGCGACGAAGGCGGGGATGTTGTCGATTTTTGCGACAGATCGATTTTCGGTACAGCTTGTGCTCTCGCGAGCCGTTCAGGAGACTTGGAATCGATTGGCTGGATGTCCTGTGGATTGGCTTCAATGATCTGGACTGGCAAGGATGCCTCGGCGCCAACCGACTCAGGCACAAGATTTTCAAGCGAGGCGACGATCGGTGTCAGTAGAGTGCCAGTCGGGGCACCTCTTGATGGCGAGCTGACTTTCTGGGGGTGTGAAATGTTGTCAGGATCTCCTCTGCCTTGGTGCAGGCCCGTGCGCCTAGCATAGACTATGCCACTGGAGAAAGAGTGACCCACCTTCTGCTTGACTGCTTGCACCCATGGGTGCTTGGAGAGCTTCTTGGCTGTCACACGCAGGTTACAGTCCTTCTGGAAACAGTGGAGCAAAAAATCCTTGGCAAGCTGTCAAGATAGAGTGTGCGTGAGTTGGATATTTTGGGATATATCGCATCGCCTCCTTTCGCTTGAGGGGCAGGCGTGGTCTGACCCACCGGCGAAGCATTTTCAGGCAGCGGCGGATGTTCGTCTTGCACAATTCGAAACAGCGCAGACATTGGTGCGAGCTCATGGTACGGCGGCTTGCCCTGCAGCAGTTCGATGGTTGTGCACCCAACGCTCCTTCGGAGTTCACGAATACAACATTGATGAATTGAGGGGGGGGGAGGTCAGCGATGCACAACTTGACATGATACCAAGGTTCCCAAGGTACCATGCACCCAATTCATTCCAGCGGCTCACCAAATGTCCGATGCTGTTGTCGCTCCAGAGAGTTCGATCACCTCTGGCGCCACTGTGGATATGGAATACAGTTCGAGACCAACGCTCAGTGAATTTCAGTATGCGCGAATGATGTCCAAGGCATATTATAGGCCCTCTTCAGAGTCCATGGTTCGCCCTGTTCGTGTAGCAGCCAATGCTCCAGACTGTCACAGCGATGAGTCGACCGCTCAATGCTGCCCACATGCCGACATGGCCGACTTACTCCAATAAGGAGATCCCACAACGTGCTTGTCGTTGATGTCAGAGAGTTTTGTGGCCACGCCAAAATCAGCCAACTTGACGAAACCGTCCTTGGTTGTCAAGATGTTCTGTGTGTTGCAAGAGCGAAGGGGTCAGAGTCGAAAGGGTCAGCGATTCGTCAACGGGCCAACGCAGCACTGACCCCCGATCGCGAACGATGCTCGCACGGCGTTGGAGGCATTCGTACCGCTCCTTTGATGTCTCGATGAATGACGCCTTGATCGTGCAGATAGATCAAGCCCTCCAGCACCTGGGCGACATAGATCGCAACCAATGGCTCTGGGAACTCTCCAAAAGTCTTGCCGATGTGTTGGAGTGAGCCATTTTCGCAGTACCTTGGTAATGGATCCAGCGAAGCGTTGGTAAGCCGGGTGGGTATCTGCCACAAGCCATCAACGCCTCCGAACGCACGGTCGACTCTGCGGCCCGAGCCCGTATCGACCTCGCCGCCTCCAGCCGAGTATGGGCCTGCCCCCACGTACTCCATGATGATGTTGAGATGTTCTTTTGTTTTGAAGAATCCGATATATCGCACGATTTTTGGATGCTGCCGATTGATATCGTCGATTTGATGGTGTGAGTGCAAAGCGCTCAAGAAGAGCAGCCGACGCTTATGATTGAGGAATGATGCCGGTAATGCGACCCCGAAACTCTGCGACAGCCGGGGATGGACGATTCCGCGGCGGTGGTCCTCGCTACTTACTTGCAGCTCTTTGAGAAGATCAATTTCCATCTGCCCAGAGTACGCAATACAAACTGTATCAGTGACAGGGCCCGAAAGTGGTGGGGTGGCAGCCGAGGAATTGCAGAGGTGGTATACGTGCTGGCCCTACCATGATCAAAGCCAGCTCGTGCTTTGAGAGAGCATTGAGCTTCAGTTGCTTGATGGCGACGACCTCGCCGGTCTCAACATTGAGTGCGCTATGGACGACGCCAAAGGCACCTTTTCCCACACAATCCCCCAGCTGGTATCGATCTAACCGGACACCTGCGGCCGGCTTGGGCGACGTCTTTCTCCGGCTGAGCGAGGCAGACCGCATATCGGGCGACGAACGATGGGCGACTCGCAAGAGTGGGTGCGCGAAACGGGCAATTCGGACCAGACAGGCCTGGCTCCTCTCGGGAGTGAGCGATGACTCTATGGCTTCCAGCAAAGAGGACTCGGTCCGCTGGCGAGGGTCGAGCCGCCCGGCGGCCGAACCATCGAGCCACATGCGTCGACGCTGAATCAAGGCGCCATCCAGGCAGCACACCAGAGTCATGGTTTGGGCGGGAACTTGTCGATGTCGGCAGACGAACGGATTGCCGGCCCAACGGTCGTCCACAGCCGCACTGCGCTTCCGTAGGCCGGCCTGCACAAGGCAGTCGCTTCTTCAGTATCCGAGCGCACCATTCGCCCATGGCATGGCATGGCATGGCATGGCATGGCGAGCCAGCCGCAGAGGAGCATGACGGCGGGATTGCCTGCTGGCATGGGTGTTGCGGGTCCTCGCTTCGGTGGATCGAACCACTCCGTCGCAGGCCGTCGTCAGGTCCCCGTTCCAGGCCCAAGCGGCTCCCTCTGCATTGCCGCCCATCTGCCAGCACCAGCGGAAGCCTCCACCATGTCCTCCGTGCTGTACCTGGACGATTATCTCGATAGTATGCATCTGCGTCCTCTGGCGTCTCGCTTTTGTGGCAGAGGCGTATCTCCTCCGCGCTTGCGAACAGCAATCTGCCCCTCTGCCTCCGAGCCGATTCCGGCTTGGTTCCGACTTCGATTTCGATTTCGATTCCGGCTTGGCCCTGATTTCGACTGTAGCCTCGGCCGTGGCCTCAGTTCGGTTGATGTTATTCCATAGCGCACGTATACTTATCGTCAGTCATTCCATCGTGCATGTCGTTTCCTCATTTGCCCCACCGTCGATCCGGACCGACACGAATAGCCTCCGAGTCTCTGGCCACCGAGCTGAGCCGCCGGTTTACAGAGTTGCACGAGAACTTTGCTCGATCTGTTGGTACGCCTCGGCTATCTACAGGCTTTCATCCTCCACCGTGATAGAGCATGCCTGGGTTGGACTTCCTTGGGGTGTATATCTGGCCCTCATGATGAGCTCCGAGGGCATTCTTTGGCAACCATTGTCGCCTGTCCGCCGCTTATCCCACGTTTTGGTTGTCACAGCGCCAACAGGACATCTGCGAAATGATTTCAACGCCCTACTGTCTTGTCTGCAAACCGGTACCTCCGATCAGTGTGCTGAATCGGCAAAGCAGATCGCCGAGCGACTCGAGGCGCTGCTGGAGCTCACGAACGAAAACGTCCGGATCGCGATCGACATTGACGAAGTGGTAGGATTGTCCCGGCCTGCAGGCCGGTCTGACTGGCGGCAATGTGCTCTCTCGGTCAGCCACGGGTGCTCATGCCTGCAACCGGAGCCGGAACTGATGCCCAGCATCGCTGACGATCGTGCCTATCCTCGAAAGACAAATGCCCATGGAGGCCGCATGGCAGACGACTGTCTGAAGTTCAAGAACGATTCCGCCTTCCGGCGTCCTATCGGGCCTTCCAAGTACTCAGAGTCGGTCAGCGAGTTGCTCCCAGGTGTGCATCGAGATCGATCCACTGCAAGCCTCCAGAGGCCACCAAAGCATCCAGGTGAGCTTCGTGCCCGCTCCCGTACCAGAGGGCCCCGTTGTTGCTGAGAACGAACGATCCTGAGCTCGAGCGGCTGACAGCAGCCGAAAGTGCCCCATGACATCCTCGTGCCTATGCCTCGATAACGCTAATGCTTACCAACCCTCCATCGGAATTGACCGACGCATGCCAACTCTAGCGGATAATCTTCCGATCGGCGAGCCTCAAGCGAAGAGTGGGTATTGACCTCGAAGCCAGACCAGATTGCGACTACGCAACGCTTTGCGTCCATGCCATGCTTCGACGTCCATTTGGAAGACACCTCGCGTGCGCCCGCCGAGTCAGCGTTTCGGATATCCCATTCTGACTGTGCTTGGTTGGGGCTGATCTTTGTAGAGGCCACTCTCAAGGTGCAGAGAGCCGTCGATATCAAGAAGGACATTGCAACCCCGCCTCTTGTCGACAGCTCCAAAGTGACCTCCCAGTACAATGGCAACCGCAACGCAGCTGCCCCGGCACCAAAGCCGGCCCAGTCCGTCAAGCCCCACGGGCCTGTAAAGGGCAAGGATGCCAAGGTTGCTGAACGGCCTCAAGTGAACGAGTCTGAGCGACCGCCAGCGGGCGAGGCTGTCGAGGACGAAAACAGGTACTGCATCTGCGGCGAAGTCAGCTACGGTCGAATGATAGGTAAGTCGCCGAGTCAATATCTGTTGCAAGCGTGGTCCGGCATAGGCGTCTGTCTGGTGAATCTTGCCGCCGTTTCTCGACTGTGTGAATCGGATAGCTGACGTGTGCGATCCCGTTTGATTACAGGCGTGAGTATTGTGCATTTGATACCCTCCGAAATCCAGGCCGTTGTCACCATCGTCTCGCAGCTGGCTGATACAGAGCAACACCAAGGCTTTGCACATGTTTCCTGCGCTGACTCTATGTACTCGGGCTCTTGCTTTTGTTTTGCTTGGCTGCTGTGCACCCAAGTGCGACAATCCATCGGTAAGCGACGACTTGCACTCGCAGGAAAGCAGCCGGACGAGGCCAGCATCGGGTTGCCGCCTTCCCGCTCCTCAGCAGCCGCCTCTGATTCGTCAGACTAACTGCAAACACGCGCTCGTTCTCTGCACAACTGCAGTGCCCGATCGAGTGGTTTCATATCGGATGCATTCCGGATGTTGATTTTGAAAACGCCATGCCTGAGAAATGGTTTTGCCCGCAATGCCAAGAAGCGATGGACAAGAAGAAGGTAGGCTGCGAGGAGACCGACAGCCGAGACATGCACACCGGACTGATTATCATCGCGTCGTCGCCATTGTCCTCTGCCTCCGTCGCTCAATGATTGGCTGATTATATTTTTGTGTTGTCATTTGGTCGACATTCAATCTCTCGCAAACGACTCGACTCTGGGGCTTCGCATGGCTCGGAACGTGTAGAAAAAGTAACGTGGACGATCTTGGTCCGATTCATCAGTCCCTGTCTGGAGTGTACCACCATCACACAGGCTTCCATCCAACTCAATATACTTTGCATGCACTACAACGCCCACAAAGCGGAACGGGCCGTTGTGTGAGAGAAGACACAGTCATCTTCCCCTGTTCGTCCAGCGAGTGCCAGTGCGAGCGGAAATCCAAATGCTCCACATGCAATACCTTCGCCTCATGGATCGGCGCACTGCAGAGTGCCGATTCACACCCACCACAAGAGGGCCATCACCGTCGATGTACTCGTGATCGCCCCTGCCCATTGATCCCATGTCCAACCCTGTGCTCGATGGATCACAGTCCGCCGTCGCAGCATCAAATCAACGCAGCGGAGTGTGATCACTGTGCAAATCAGCCATCGTCATCGTCGTGTATTGTCAAGACCTGATCGCCCCGAACAGCTCGCCCCGATCACCGGCGACAGCGTCGATGACAGCGTCGATGTTGAGGGTCCAGGCGCATGTTCTCTGGCTTGGGCGAGCTGTGGATACTTGAAATCGCCCGACCACCCATCGCAAGTGCACGTAACAGACGTTGCATTCGGCGTCAGCCCGCATTGTGGCGCTACTTCCGAATTTCGACTGGGGCCGCCGTGCTGAAAAAGATGATTCGTGCGTCGGCTTTGGAAAGAGCTACAATCCGATACTGCTGACCTGGATTTCAAATCGATCGGAGCAGAGTCATCAGTCGACAGCGGAAATGGGTGGCTGCATTTGAAGCTCATGGGGGCGTCGCTGGCTTACCTGCGGGTACTACAAAGATATCTCCTGGCCCGAGGTCCGAGGTAACTTCGTTGATCGTGACGCGCACTTGCCCCCTCATCACACCAAAGGTCTGCGGGCATTGTAATGATGTCGATGGTTAGGGCGGCACATCGCTGCATGAAACTCGGACAAAGCGTCAAGCTGAGGAGCGGCTGGAGGTATCTCAGCTGCGCTTCCAGTACATGTGCTTACCATGGCATTGTTCCGCGAAGCTTTAGCAGGTTTCTCCGAGCCAGGGGGGAACACGAGCACACCCGCAGCAGCAGAGTCGCCATAGCGAAACATCTTCTCGAATGCATATCCTCCTTCTCCCGAAATCTCGGGGGCGACCATCGGAGAGGTAATGAACAGACCTGACGGATAGAACCCGACAAAACGTGACGGTGTGAGTGAGCTGTAGCCCGTCCTGCTTTCGTGTGCTCTTCTACGAGGAATCTCCGCTGTGAGCAGCCTCAACTGAAGCAAATGAAGAGACTCACGCAGAAAGTCGCTTTCCCCGCTTCGAGGATCAAGAACCTCGACCGCTGGCGGAAGTTCGTGCTTTTGCTTCTTTCGGGGCCCTCCATTAAGAGCCGAGTCCATATTGCCGTCTTTGTCATCGCCTTCATCGGTAGTCTCATGACTCGAGGGTTGGTCTGATGGCAAACGCCGCGATCCTGCCCGTCAGCGGTTCATTTGGAAAGCTGGCTGATCTTTGATCTTTGGGGAGACCACAGCGCCAAGGTGCAAGTGGGCCATACCTGACATCCGTGTCTTTCGGCGGCGATCGCTCGTACTCCGCACTCGAGGCTCGATGGCCGCAGGCGCGACCCGCGAGCGACCACTTCGTCGAACCGGCTCTGCAGCTTCTTCAACGCCGCCTGCCGTATTGTGGTCATCCAGAGTCAGCCATCGCCTCTATCGCGGCTCGCCACCTCACAGTAGCTATGATATTTGCGGCAACATGGTCTTTGGTGAGTGCTTACCAGTGTTTGTCTCTGATTGCTCGCTTGGGTCCTTTCCGTCCGCCTGGAGGAGCGCGCCACAAGTGCCGGTGTGTTCAGCAAGGTGAATTACGGTCTGGAGAGCCTTCATAGCCGATCTGGCCGGTGGCTGCTCGATAAAGATCAAGATTGTATCCGTGAAGCTGCTCACTCACATATTTGGGGAGATTTGGTTTCGAGATTCGCTCGGAAGCTCGCATCCCAGGCTTCTTTGATGCCGCATTCAGTCCTTTGAACGAACGCCGGGTGAGTAGCGCCGGAGACAGGCCACACGAAAGCAGTCACGCTGCAAAGACTATCCGCCCTGCCGACTCACGAGGTTCTCGATGCGGGCGCGTCGTTGAAGCGTCTGATGTCGGAGTGATGGCGCTCAGGTCCTTTCTGGATCGGAGTTCGCGCCGCAGTTCTACAGAGTCTTCGCCAGTCTGTTTCGATGGAGTCCGATCAGCCCGGTATTTCGGTACCTCTCCGTCCACGATCACACGACGTCTAATGGATAAGTCTTACTTCCTTGTCACCGAAAAAGCTTCTCGCCGAGCTAACACTACGATCCTTGTCGAGCAAGTGTGTATAGTGTGATAATGATACCTGATTTCCGCGGCTGTCGTCGGATGAACTCGAAGTCTCGTTCGAGGCATTCGCATTTGTGCCACGCTGTCATCGAAGAGGCCCAAAACAGCGAGATTCCGTCAGATATGAAGCGTCGATACTACCAGGGGAGGGGCAAACGATCGACAGGGAAAGTAGTATACGCCAGCGTAGACAGTCTTATTGCGCCGACAAATATTCAGCGGCATCACGCCAAGGCAGATGATGTGTTTGAATGGGATGACGCACCTTGGCCTGAGCGGTGCGTGGAGGCGTCGTATAGTACGACATAGACTCGTTGGAGGGTGTGGCGGTTTGCCTTTGTTTGCTGGCGAGCCTATCTGATCCTCGTCGGGACGCTGGCATATCATCATGACCAAACCCTGGTGCCCTTTCTGTTCTGTCTTCGGAGACACCTTTTGTGGCCTGGCCCTTCATTGAGCGTCTGGAATCTAGAGTATGCATTCAATAAGGCGAAAGATGGATGAGACAACAGCGTTCACTCTCAGCTGCGTAACAACTCGTTTTGGGTCTCGTAGATGCCCATTTCGTGGTGACTAATTTACCTCTACTCGTATCATTCTTGGGCGGCGGCTCGAGTCCACGGCGCCTACGAGAGGATGAATTTGTCTCGTGTTCTGACTCGCTGATTTCACCAGTCTTCGCAGAGCGGGGTCCTCTGGGATCATCGGCTATAATCAAAGCAAAATGTATCGCCAATCAGCACACGAACCAACTCCCAGGCAGCAGACATCCTGCCGACAAATCACGGTACCTGGTGCGAGGGATTCAGCGTGTGCCTGAGGCGGAGCCTTTGCGCTTCGTGTGCCGTTGTGCTGAATGTCGGCGGTGGTCAGTGAGGATGAAGTTAGGAGGGGTGGGCAACGGCATTCGTGAGTCGGTTGATGGCAGCTCTGAAGCGATCAGCTTACCTTTCGACGCGGATTGTAGCAAATAGACTTGGGTCGACGCCTGGCTTTGGGCTTTGCCGGCTGCGTCCTCGACTTTGTCGGTCGACTGCCTTCTTCCTCATCAGGGCTCTCATCCCGACCATCGCCGTCGATGCGTCTGTCCTCTTCGGCAAAATTATGCCGACTTCCGCCCTGGTGGTCCTCGTCTGTGGGGTCTGCGCCATCTGCAGAGTTCTCATGGTCGCTCAAACTCTCCTGACGACTGAGATCGCCCTGCAATCGCAACGAAGGTACATTACTGGTTCAGTTACAAAACACGCTGGTGGCCATCGCTGAGGATATCCATCATCGAACGAGGATAGAGAACTCGATCAAATAACGCACATTTTCACGATCGATTACCGCGCTATCAAGTTCGGATTCGTCGTCTTGGTCCGATGATGCTGGGACAAACTCACTCGATTGAGCCGTCGGCGCTTTCGAGTTGCTCAAAAACGCGGAGCGCCGTCTGGAGGGATGCTGAAATATGAGTTAGTTCGATATATGTTCGTGTGATTTGGTTGTGCGCGTGCATGCGAGTAAGCAGTGCAAAACAGTGAATCAGCAGGTTAGTGGACGAAAGCGCATCAATCATGCAGTGGTTGGATAGGCAAACTCAGACCACGGGCCGACTACCCATGCGTGAAAGCACATTAGGCTCCGCCCTCTGAGCCAGCCGTAGCAACGGATCTCTTTCGACAGCGAGCGACTCACTTTAGGAATGAGGGGCTGTGGATGTACGGGATCAGAGGGCTTGAGATCGAGAAGTATTTCAAGCCGCTCCGATCGCTTCCGTGGCGTGATGGCGAAGTCGGCTTGGTACAGAGTCCACGCCAGTGAGAAGTGATCGTTGGGGATACGTTTAGTGTCGAGAGGCTATCCTACAGCACGAGATCTGCACGAACTGCCCTGTGCAGAGTCTCTCCCCTGCCACAGTTGGATGTGATGATTTGAGGGCCAGCTTGTCGAGGAAGGCGGCAACGGCAATGCCCATGACTAGACATCTACAGAACATACATATCAGGGACTTTGGCCTCAGGCTTCCAGAACCGATCGGGATCGAGGAGCTGTCCTGATCTTCGTCACTGTCGCCATCGTCTGGATCGTTTCTGCTGCCATCAACGCAGTCATCGCGAGGTTCAGAGACGGATATGGCTGTCGAGGGTTGCTTGTTTTGAAGAGGTGCTGACCGTTTTGCCATTGGCGTCGGGATTCGGTTCTCCTGCTCAGGCAGCTGCTCAGCCCGCGAGCGCTCAGGAGCATGGGCCGATGCCACGGGTGTTGTGGAGCGTAAGGTACGCCTCCTAGTCGATGTGGAGA
This sequence comes from Polychytrium aggregatum, assembly GCF_025602895.1. Classification (NCBI taxonomy): domain Eukaryota; kingdom Fungi; phylum Chytridiomycota; class Chytridiomycetes; order Polychytriales; genus Polychytrium; species Polychytrium aggregatum. Next base: position 126,696 of record NW_026516218.1, read on the forward strand.
ACGGAAACTCGGGCGATTTGGGTCCATGAGAGGGTTTTGCGGACGCTGGAGTCTTGGATTTGATCGTTGAGCTTGTTGGCAGTGGATTGTGGCCCGTATCGTCGTCGGACACTGGATGGGCGGGATCGGATCAGCAGATTGCCGCAAGCTGTTCTCAAACTGCCGCACACGCTTGCGTCCGTCTGGTTGTTGCGATGGAAGGCGTCCTGACACAACAACCAACCTCGGTCCGGTAGGTCCGTTTCCGAGTCGTAGTCTGCCATTGGGGGGAGGACGGGGTTCGAAGCAAATGCAATGACGAATCAGTAACGTTTGCCCGCCAGGGAACCAACATGGGAGTCAAAGGCCGCCGTGGCTTGGATTGCCCTTGAATCGTGCCAAAGCTGGTTGTATAAGCAAGCGTTCGGCGCCATGCCTCTAGGAGCGGCTGGTGCAACTGACCCGAGTCATCAACCAGAGGGGTTGCATGCGTCGATGCAAGCGTGTTGGGCATGACGACTTTGGCCTTGAAGTCAACAAAGTCCATTACGCCTCTGGCATCGGTCTTGATTGGCTCGACAGTGCGGAGGCCCGTTTTTCTGATCGATCGGCCGGAGCCGTAGCGGAGCGATTGCAGAGCGATTGCAGAGCGATTGCAGAGCGGTGCGTCAGCCACTGGCGATGCCATGAAGAGCCGGCGACTGTTGGCCGGGCCTGCTCACAGCCGGTCCGCCCGCGAGCGAACGGGGTGCTGCGTGACATGTCTGCACACCTGCCGACATTCGGCTCAAAATATCGATCTGGCCGGGGCTGGTACCGCTTGCTGTCCATGATGCCACCGGGAGGCTGGGTGCTATTGGGACGATGAGGGGGGGGGTCAGAGAGGCTTGAGCAGAAACCGACAGAGAGTCGCGGCTGATCGACAGGAATGCCTGGCGAGGCCGGTCCCAACCACCCGCGGCATGCATTTGCCCAAAGGCGGAGGGCGGCTCGATCCGGCAGCAGCGGCTCGATCCAGGCGCCTGGCTGGCCTGGCTGCGTCCAGCTGCACTTGCGTTCGCGGCTGCGGGCATCCCACAGCCAGCACCCAACACCCAGCAACACCAACACCCAGCAACACCAGCACCCAGGCAGGCGGCGCGACGATCGAGGATGGACGACATCGACAACGACGACGAGTTTCTCTACGGACCCGCCACGACAAGCGACCTGCAGTGTAAGCTGGGCTCGCTGCCCGCGTCTGCGCTGCCGCAAGGGATGGACGGATATCTGCGATCTTGATGCTGTGGGCTGATCTACCTCCTCCTGGCTCCCTGCCGACATCCGTGCAATCCGACGATCGCATCGCCAGCCCTGAGGTAAAAGCGTCACGACAAGCACTTGCGCGGAAACAACAGGACTATTCGGTGGCACTGCTGACTCGGGCCGTGCTGGCTCTGCGACGATGTCGTCGGCGATCTCGGATCTCCCACACGATCCAGAGCGTGCCTTCGGGCCGACCGATTTCACCTCTCTCTGACACCATCCGACTCGCCCTCGTGCCCGACAGAGATCCAGGCCTCGCTGCCCTTGAATCCGACTCCGACTTCCTGGCGGGTCTCTCCAGTGGGACAGGGTAAGTGGTTTGTGATCCAGCTCAGGCTGCCGATATCTTCGACCGCCATTCGCATATTGCTTCATACCCGGCCCGGCTGGCTGCGCTCATGCGCATATCTGTTACCGCATATCCAAAGATTTAATTTGTTTCCCTGGCTCCATTGATCTCCCCCCCCTGGATGTGCATTTGCAACAGGGCTGGGCCGATATCGGACGCCCGAGCAGCCCACGAGCACGACGATGACGATGGCAGCGACGACGCCGATGCCGATGAGGATGAGGATGTAAGACAATTGGTTCCTGTTCTGCTCTATATGACGCACATGCCATCATCGGCTGTAGTTAACGCGGGAAGAATCGAACGAGTTATCGCCAGTGAAACTCACCGCGACACTTTGTCATTCACTGCCATTTGTGTAGGATGTCGAGATTCTGCTGGAGCCAACCGATGGCGATGCTGAAGGAGGCTCGCCTGGACGTCGAGGGTCTATCGTCAGTGCAGCGGTTCCCGCCTTGGCAGCCAGCCAGGCTGCATCCGGATCAACTTCGGCAATCAAAGTCGTAGGCGGAACCAAGGCTGCAGGTACAATGGGTCGATTGCTGATCGTGATGCATACCAAACGACATCGAGCAGTCAACAGAATTGCATGTGGCTGATCGAAACAGGAGCAAGGTGACCCACAGAAAATGCCCTGCCCTGACGACCCGCACCGAACTTCTTTGGCCAGACACCGCATCGAAGGCAGTTGCAGTAGTCACCAAGTCTGCGGTCGATCTCGATGCCGTTGGACAGATCGATGGCCAAGATGTCTTTGATGCCGATCTCGAGTCATTCGAGGATAAGCCCTGGCGGAAGCCTGGCGCAGACATTACCGATTACTTCAACTTTGGGTTCAACGAGGCAACCTGGAAGGCGTACTGCGCCAAGCAAAAGCAGCTCCGCGAGGATCGCATTCACCCAAAACACATCAACAGGCCGATTGTGACCTATGAGTCCGGCATGGAAATGATGTCTTTTGACGGCGACCGCTTTGGTGGACCCCACATCATCGATCCCATGGGCATGGGCCAGTTTACACGGCCACCCATGATGCCGCGACCGATGCCGCGGGACGATTTCCCGCCTTCCTTCCTTGGTCAGTAACCAACGAGCTGTAGCTGAATGAAGCCCATGGTGTATTGAAATATGCCCAGTATCATCACAATTATCCAAGTATTGACTTTTGATCTACGTTTCCCAGGAAAGCGAGCACGAGAGCAAGACGAGTCCGTTATTCAAATTCTCTCCTCAGCTGATGATGATTCCGGCCGGTAAAAATTGGGCTATCGCACGGGTTGACAAAGGAAATCTGCTGTGTGTCTTCCTTAACTGACAGTATTGGCTCGGCGACTGCTCTCGATACCCAACAGCGCGTCCAAGGGGCCTGATGCGAATGATGAGTTCCACCTGCGGCCAGATGAGTCCGGTAAGCCCAAAGCGAGACCGCCACACCAAAATCGCTGCAATAGCGATGTTCAAGCAAAGAACTTACGTCTTGAATTGCAACATGCCGTTATGGATAGGTCCGCCCTTACATATGTTCCAAAACAGGGTGAGTGATATTGGAACCAAGTGTCGGCGACTGGGTGCTGGTGAAGCACAGATCGGCTCAACGTGCTCGTGGCAAACCGTCGATATCGCCTTCAGTCTTGACAATACTCCCGCGATACTGCGGCAGCTGCGTAAGACCATTCATTAACTCTCCACCTGGCATCGCCTGCAGGAGCCGTTCGCGCCTTTCCCACCCGGATTCAACGAGATGGGAGGCGGTCCAGGCGACCCGTTCCGCCGAGGGCCAATGCCAGTCGGACCCATGAGCGGGCCGCCGATGCCTGTTCCTCCTCGTGGCATGCGAGGACCCATTCCACAGCCTCTGCATCCTCAGGCCCCTGCTGTACTTCCGAGAGATAGGTGCGTTGCGGCAACATGCTGGACTACATGCTGGCTCCGCTCTTAAGGAGCCGAAATTGCTTGTTCCGACCAAGACTACTGTCTCGGATCGATATTGACTTTGGTGTGCTGCATATGTATCCAGAATGATATTCCCTGGAGAGGACCACGGCACTGGTAAGAGTCATCCGATGCAGAGCTGCAGCCGAGATATGTCGATCGACAACTAGGTCCGGCCCAGACCCTGGCCATAAACAGTGACTCGAAAATATGGCTTACAAGCCGCAGGCCGCCGAGCGACGCGGCTTCATCTGCTCGAATGGCCTGCGTTTGGTTTTGCTTCGCAACCCACGGATTCTCACCAGCGCTTTGGGACGCAGGACAACCCCGATTCCCCGACTCACGAGGCCAGTTCCAGCCACACCGAGATGGCGGCTACCATGGACCATATCCTGGCCGAGACGAGGCCGACCGGGTCAGCCATGATAGCTATGGTTCGGCAGGCCGCTTTCACGATCGAGACCGAGATAGAGACCGTGATCGAGATCGAGAACGAGACCGGGATCGCGAACGCGACAGGGACCGGGACCGAGACCGGGATCGAGACCGCGAGCGACACTCGGAGACAGTAAGTTAGAAGGACGATGTATTTCGCTCGTCCGCCGGTTCAACTTGGGTATGCGCCACACGATCCGTGTCCTCCCTTGCTCACACAGCACTTTGATCTTCGTATTGTGATATTCCGGCCTTCAGCGCGAGCCGCGCCGTGACAGCGGCAGGTGAGTTTCCTCCATAATGCCAAGGGCACCAGCTCACTAACCGCACCGCATGCGAGCCATTGCCAGAGGAGATGATTGGTTGCGGTCATCTTGATCTCGATATGAGCTTCTTTCGATGTGGCACGAATACGGTACTGACACTAACCTTAACCGTGCTCTCTGGGATACTCCTCGTTTCGACGGTATTAAACGTGCTGGATGTGCCGTGTTTGTACCGCCGTGTCCCGTCCTGCTACCAAGCCGCTCACGAAAGGACGACGAGGAAGCATACCCGAAGCGCCAGAAATAAACTTGGTCCACAATGTAGGGCATCCGTCCAGCAAACAAAAGCGCTGTCTCGGCTGCTCGAGGGCGAGTTCTGTCGGGGCCCAGAGTTCTGTCTGCGGTCTCCATTTGGGTCGGCCATCGCTGCGGTCGGTGATCGGCCATCGAAGGATCGCTTGCGGGCGAGAGGTCTGGGTCAAAGTTCATGGGCAACGACTGGTGATGGCCCTGGACTGGCTGTGGCGCAGACTGGGTGAGTTCACATGATTGGGGTGTTCGGCACCTTCTGGTCCAAGCGAACTGTTCCTGGCGACAATCTCACATTCAAGCTCAGAACCACCGCCCGAGCGATATGGACAATCTTGCCGGATACGGATCGTCGTCAGACGACGAGGCAGTCGATCAGACCAGCCCGGTGGCCTCCGCCAACCAGCGCATATTGCCGTCGCCACCATCGACAAAGTCCCTCGGCGGTCTTGCATTGGCGCTCCCTCCGCCCAAGCACACACCTACCCCGGCCTTGATCCAGCCGACTGGAGCGGATGCATCTGGAGCCCAAAAGAGAAAGCGAGTTCAGATCTTTCTGGATGTGCCTCAGGATCTAAACGAGGACGGCGACGAGATTCCCGGAGCTGCTGCAGAAAAGAAGCCCAAATCCGCAGGAGCAGGGTCGGGATCTGGGTCTGGGTCTGGGTTGTTTGCGCTGCTTCCGCCCCCGAAGCAGTCCAGCGCAAGCCTGCCGAAGCGTGCTGGAGGCAACGATACATCTCTGTTGGGATCGAGTTCATTGCTGGTTCCTGGCTCCGTCAAGAAGGCAACAGGGCAAGTTGCCCAGACGGCTGGTTCATCCAAAGCCCCGAAAACCGCGCCGTCCAAAGATCCGTCAGGCCCCTTATCATTCTTTACTCTCGGTATGACGGCTTCCGTTCGCTTCGATGCAGTGTGCATCCGTGGTCGAACTTTGGGCGATAGACATTCTGTGTACGTCGACGACGGTCGGCGACAGTCGCCATATGTTCGGGGCTGGTTTTGGCCACAGCGGATCGTGATGCGCTGCATCAAGTACTGATCTCTTTCTGGACGAACAACACCTATTTCGCAGAATCAGCAGAGCCCAAACCTGACGCGGATCTAAATGTATCGCCAATGGTCAAGGCTCCGTCGTTCGTGTATCATGAGCCCGATCCTGCACCAAAGCCAGCGTACGCCTCGGCAGCGTCAATGTATGCCTATCCGTCCAGTACACAGATGCACGCAAATACGTACCAACCGGCCGAGGATACGGGTTTCTCTGGAGCTGTTGGAGGAAGCATGTCACAAGGACAGTCCGAGTTATCTGGAATCGACGATGACAAGATGGTGCGTGGTTTTGATGAGGCATTGATTCGTTTCTGCGTTGCATGGCCGCGGTCTCGCTCGACGCAGCGAATATTGGCTCCGAATCCAGATGCATCGGATGCTCAGTGCCGCTTATGCTTGGTGCTGTTACCGGTCGTCCTCCTTCACGACCCCAGCCGCGAATGATAACCATGATGAATGTCCGCTGCTCACAGATCATGCGACTTGGCGGGCGGCATGCTCGGGGACCGCCAATGGAAATCAAAGAAATCCGCCAGCAAGATATTATCGGAGAAGGTTACGAGCGCGAAATCCAGAAAACCATGTCACTACCCGCAGCTGGATCCACCGCCTTTGCCGTTGAGTATCCGTGCTTCTGCGTGCCCTCGCAGCGAGAGAGCTGTGTTTCGCTCGACCCTTCTTCGCAGTAGCGCTGAATGAAACCCTTCCACTGTCACCAACCCATAGGGCATCCAATCGGTCTCAAAGCGAGTTAAATCCAAGCACGGCATCATGTCGCTTGCGTTCGAAGCCAAGCAGCGAGAGCAGGCTCTGCAGGAGCAGTATGCGACGGCCAAGGCCACCCGCAAACTCACCCAGGCAAAGTATGGTAAGACCCCCCGATCGCTTTCTACCGCTGCGCCGGTACACTAAGGGATCCGCAATCACCCGGCACTGCGAGGGAGGCCAAAATGAGCTTATGGAGTGGTATAGCCGCTCTATTTTCATCGAAATCACTCCCGGACTGACTCTTCACTCCGCCCTCCCCTTCAGGATTCTGAATCCCGAGCCACCCGCTCCAGGCGTTGATGACAAGCTCGTCTTGGAAACCATAGTCTTGAATACAGGGTCGATGCATATCTTTGCCCGCTTCCAAAATGGGAGGGGGTGGCATGCGAGCGCCGGTATTCATGATCCAGAGCAAGCCGGTCCTAATCGCAAATGTAGAGAGCCAAGTTCATGTTGCGAGCGCCGCAATCATGCTCTGGCCGGGTGCCACCCGCAATTTGGTTGTCAGCCACGACCGGATGTTCTGGGCAAGGGCCCCGAAGGAGTCAGAGGCATTGATCCGAGCCAGCTCTCTCTGGCAAGCAACCGATGCACGTTGGAGGATGGAGGCGCACTCGCTTGGTCGAGCCGGGACAAATACGAGGACCAGCCATTCGGCGAGCAGGATCGTCAGCACAACCGAGTCGCGGCGGACAGGGTCCGGGTGGTTCAGGAGAGCCAGCGGGAGTTCGATGTTGGAGACAAGCCGGAGCCAGTCCAGGAAGCCACCGACAAAGAGGATTGGCACATCGACCGACTCACTGAACAGCTGGGTCAGGTCCGAGTTGAAGCTCTCAAAGAGGCCCGAAAAAGCCTGATGGCTCTGGATGATCCGCACCGGGTCATGGGTATCGTATCGAATAGGCGAGCCACAGGCTCCGCTGCTTTCGAGAAAAGCCGATGCTCGCTGGGCGACAGAGTCGCTGCTGGGCGAGTCCCATAATGACCCTGGGCGGGTTGGCAACGGTGAGCGGGTCGCTTGGGGTTCGGGCGGTGGCACGGCCGGTCCCTGGCGAAAGGCAAACAGCGACCCAGATGGGACAATGGGACCTTCAAGAAGCGACGAGAACGGAGAGTTTGAAGGCCCAAAAGCCAAGTCGGTGTGCTCGGCCAACAGCCCCAGGTCCCCTGGGCCGCTTGCAAGACTTTGCTGGGGCAGGGTGTCTTGAAAGACAAGCTTGCGGCGTGGCGGATGCTGGGGAGCCGATGCAGCGAATGTGAACGACCGAGACGCTGTGTCTTGGCCAAATACGAAGAGGGCATCGGCAGGGATGTCCATGCTGGTATCTCGGGGGTTGTTGGGCGTGATGCAGGGACGTCGCGGAGGGGCAGCCGGAGATCTTGATGCGACGAGACTCGGACGGAGAACCGAGCGACGGCCGAAGCGGTTAGATGCGAAATGCAGCCGAGACGCAGCGATGGTGGGTGCGGTGGCTGCGATGCGATACGATGCGATGTGGCAGTTGCGGTCCCAGAGGCAGGCCAGAGCGACAATGTCGTCCAAGGCCAAGCGCAGCCCCGAGACGAGACAGGTCGGGCATGCGGCTGGCTTGGGGCGTTGTTCGCCGAAAGGTCCTCTCTTTGCCCATCGCAGCCGCCGGCCGATCCGCCAGCCTATCCACAGCCGCACTCCGATCCGGCAGCCTCTTTCGCAGCCTCGATGAACTTTGAGGATCGCAGCGAGTCCCAGCAGAACGAAATCCTGGCCCTGGAGGTGGGTGCATTGGGTCGGCACCGGCGTCTATCGCTGATGCCTTCGCTGTGGCCGTCCTTGAATTCCGCAATTGCCCGTCCTTCGCCGCATGCCTGTGACTGCATGCTTGGCCATGGCTTCGTTCGTCCCTGCCATGTACATCTTCGCACACCCAAAGTGTGTCCTGCAACTTGTCTCCTTGATGGCATCGTGCAGCAATGCCGTCGGCTCCTGCGTATCTGCTCGGACATTGACACAGCTCTTGGGCGATAAAGGCCATATATGACCAGGACCTCAAGCGATCACTGGATGGCACCAAGGAAATCTTCACCGTCATTGTCCGCCCTGACTTGCCCGAGTCCGTGCTGCTCTGTCCGGCTCCCGAATCCTCCCCCAGCCCCGACGTCAGCGTTGGCCCCACGGTCGCGCATCTGCCGCCCATCCGCCTCCAGTTTAGCTTCCCGCATGGATATCCAGAGAGTGACCCGCCAGAGCTGAAGATCTCCTGCTTTTGGATGACAGAGTCGCAAATTGATGGCTTGAAAAAATCTCTGCTGGAGCTCTGGAGCCATGAGCGAGACTCGGTAAGTCTGCCGCGATGGCCCTGGCATCGCCTGCTGGTCGTGCTGTGCTCTGACACCCGAAGCATCCCCAGGACTCTGTCTGATTCCTTTCGCCGATCTACTTCCGCACCGCCTCACCAAGATCATATACACGATCGTCGAGTATATTCGGTTCAATGCTCTCTCTTTTGTTGCGTTCGATCCAGAGTCAAACCCGGCCAGGCTGTTTCTTCCTCTGCAGCAAAGTCAAGGTGCTCGCTCTCGATTGAGCGACCACCAGGACGACCCTGCTAACTCCAACGACGCCAGCGTCGATAGGACTCGAGTCGATATCAGCCAGCCCGCGGCCGACCAGCTGGATCGCGACATGCTCGGGGAGCTGATGCAGTTTGATCTCATCGAAAGGCGGCGTGTTTTCGATAACACCACCTTCAAATGCGGCATATGCCTCGACTACTTCTCTGGGTCAAGCTGTCAACAGTTTCGAGCCTGCCAGCACGTTTTTTGCATCGAGTGCCTGCATGGCTACATGATGGCGATTATGAAGCAGTCTGCCGAAACTTGCCAGCGCATCAACTGCCCGGATCCTGACTGCTTCAAATCAAGGTCCCGCGACGAGCCCGAGGACTACGAAACGATCGGGGCTGTCGTTGGTCCGATTCGACTACGGTGGCTCAAGACCATTCGCGAGAAGGAGACCGCCATCAAGACCGGACTGGTTCCGAGAGCATGTCCTCGACGAGGATGCGGGACCGTCAACTACCAGGCCAAAACAACCAAGCTCGTTGAGTGCAGCCGCTGCAGATTTCCGTTTTGTGGATACTGCGGACTGACCTATCACGGCATCGCCAACTACTGCCCTTCGGATCCCGAGTATCTGTTACATATGAGCCAAGTGCAGGAAGCTGTCGAGCTCAAGGCCGCCGTGAGAGACCTTGGCAAGAGCGCCGAAGAGTACCTCGAGTTTCTGGAGCAGGCCCGCAAATTCAAACCTGCGTCGCGGGGTCCGAAACCAGCAAGCGAAAGTAACCCGAATCCCGATCCAGATGATGCCGATGTCCGAATTGCCGAGGTTCGAGAGCTTTTGGAACCCTGGAACGCTGCTTCAGAGAAAGAAAAGGTCGGGCTGATGAAGCAACAGCGTTTCATTGATCTCCGAGCGAAGATTCGCGAAGTTATGGAGGACAGGCTGTCGATGACGATTGTGTTGGCGTCAAGTCGGCAGTGCCCGGGCTGTGGAGCCCGGATTCAAAGGACAGAGGGCTGCCCACATATGACCTGTACAATGTGCTTCAGCGAATTCTGCTACGTTTGCGAGGCCCCGTACGGCAAGTGCCGGGGAACATGTCGAGACAAAGGAATGCCCTAGTCCGCACACTGGGCCCTGATGAAACGTGGCCTGCCGTGACGGCTAGGGCTGATCATGGCCGCAGCTCCTGAACAGCGCTCGTTGATAGTCCCTTTTTGATTCGCCATCGTCATATCGATCGCCATCGTCATATCGATCGCCATCATCATCTTGCTGCCCCAGCCGTTGTTGCAGTGTGGCCCACAACAGCCCGTCGTCACGTGTCGTCATGGGGCCGGACAACCAGACACCCTCCTGGCTTCGGTCGCATCGCTCCGTCATCCGCGAGTTGCTGTCTCGATTGTTCATCACCGTCGCCGTCGCTCCTGCTGCTCTGCTCCAAAGCCATCAAGCCCATCCACCATGTCCCTGTCCCAGCAGGATCAAGCCATCATTCGCGCGCTGCAAGCCATCTCTGATCCAGACGCAGAGCCCTATCGCCCCGGAGAGGATGGCGACGCCGACAGCGAGAGCGAGAACACGGGCCCTTCCGATGAGTCCGCTGCGTCGGCTCTCTCGGCAGCTCTACCTCCAGATATGGCTCGGATCGTTCAAAGCAACGACCGTCGACAGGCACTCGGTGTTGGTGGCTCGTTCACTGGACCAAAAGGCGTGGTCGCCGACCACCGATTCTTCCAGGCGCAGGAGCGCTCGCGTCGACTCGAGGAGCGACAGAGACTGGAGCAGAAAATTGCCGGCGGTAGTCTGTCCTCTGGCTGGCTCCAAAGACAAATCGCAAGCGAGTCCGGAGTTGCAGCCATAGGCGAAACCCAACTGGATGAAAATGACCGCCGTGAAGACGATCGCGAGCTGGACGAGTTACTGGAGGATTTCGAAGACGACCCCTACGTCCAGCAGTATCGATCCAAGAGACTGGTCGAAATGAAGCTGCTCTCGACCAAGACGCGCTACGGCTCCGTTCGCGAGATTCAAACCGACGATGAATTCGTTGCGCAAGTCGAGCAGAGCGAGCCCGACACCGTCGTTGTGATTCATCTCTATCAAGCAGCGAACACGGCGTGTCGTCTTGTCAATGGGCTGCTCGACGAGCTTGCCAAGAAATATCCATATGCAAAGTTCATGAGGATGGTCTCGACCGTGGCGCAGACCCATTTTGATGAGATCACCCTGCCGATTCTGCTTGGGTACCGAGGAGGCAGCTTGATCAAGTCGCTCGTCCGTGTCACAGACGAATTTCCTTCATGGAATCGAACCAACAGACTCGATCCCGAGGAGTTTGAGGAGCTGATGATCCAGAGCTTTGGGGTGGACCAGATATACAACATGCATGAGTGAAACGGATGCGGCGATTGTGAAATGAAACCGTCCGCTAGCCTTCAATGCCGAACGGCGAATCTGCTCTGAATCTGGTATACTGAATACACACCCAGCTGCCACCGGGAATGGCCAACCCTGGACTCGAGATCGTCGGGCCAGGCCTTCTCGTCCACGACCAAGTGCCGCACCCCATCCATGGTCCAGCCCGCAACGCCGCACATGACCGCTGTCCAGTCACGTGGCAAATCAATATCGGCCGAATTCGGCAGGTGCCCTGAGCACGGAGCCCAGCACCATTCGCTGCTGCCTGGTCCTGAGCGTCGTCCTGGGCGTCGTCCTGAGCATCGTCCTGTCTCAACCACGCAGCCGCTGGAATCGAGCACCAAGCTGCACCCACAAGATGTCGAAAGGCGATGAGTCCGAGGTTGGAGTAAAAGTGGTCATCCGAGTCCGCCCACTATCGGAGAAGGAAAGGTCGCTGGGCTCGCAGCCGGCCTGGGACGTCAACGGCAACACCATCACCCAGACGTTCCCGCCGGGAGTCGATCGCCTTGGTGGAGCATATGCCTTCGGTAGGTCGTCCTGCAGTGGCAATGCTCTTCAAGAAAGCGACAGCAGTCGTTTGTGTGTCCATTATGGCTCTCATCGTGCCCACTCATCCTTCGTGTTGGCTTTAGATGCTGTCTACGGCATGTCTTCGTCCACCGAAGATCTGTACCGGGGCTGTGCCCAGGAAGTCGTGGCAGCCTGCATGAACGGTGTCAATGGTGAATATCGATCGCATGAAGCATTGGCGAATTGGGATTGGCCGTCGACTATCGGCTATCGCTTAAGCAGGATCGGCGATCCGGTCAAGTCTCCTAGCCAACGAGCCCGATCGTCCATGAAAGTCGCATAGGGGCTCCCCCGTTTGATCCGATGGCATATGTTGCTCACATGCATACACACTCTCGTATCGGTCTCCTTGCACGGACGCCTGGGTGCACTGCAGGCACTATTTTCGCATATGGACAAACGTCATCTGGCAAGACCTACACGATGAAGGGCTCTGAAAACAGCGACGGAATCATTTCGATGGCGATCATGCAGATTTTCCAGACTGTCATTGCGGTACGCTCTCTGACTTGCGTCGCACTCAATGCAGCTGGACCAGGGGATCACACACCTGTAGCTGGACAGGTGGTCGATGGGATGTCGCCTTTCCCCGTGCCCCATAAAAGCGGCAACGGCCGCAATCGACCCTGACCATGGAAATCATGTCGACAGTCGTCCAATCGCGATTTTTTGCTTCGTGTGAGCTACTTGGAGATTTACAACGAGGTCATCAAGGACTTGCTCAATCCAGAAAACAGCGTCAATCTCAAGATCCAAGAAAACCCGCAGGTGCGGCATTGACACTTCATCTCGCAGCGACTGCTTCACCCAGATCGGTATGAATAACACAGCCTGCTACTTGTCACGTTTCTCTCGCACATAGAGCCGTGAGATGTTCATCAAAGGGCTGACGGAGCTGTCCGTGGGATCACTCGATGAAATCGATCAGTGTCTGAGAATTGGCGAAGGTAAGTCCCAGTCAGTTTGGCACACATAACCGCTTTGGACTTTGGTACAACGAGCCGCGTGAATGTTTCCTTCCCTGGGCAGTGAGTGGCATCGGAGTGTTGCGGTCTGTTGATTGCGCCCTACTGAGATAACATTCCTGCATTCGACATTAGCGAACCGACATGTGGGTGAAACCAACATCAACGAGTTCAGCAGTCGCTCACATACTATATTTCGGATTGTAAGTGTACATCTTGCGTTCAAAAAACGGCGACAGTCGAGGGCTGCTGTAGGTGTGGGACTAACACTGTATGGCTCTATTCACCAGACAATCGAGAGCGCGCCGAACCAGTCTGGTGCCTCGCTTGAAGACGTGCCTTCAGCGGCAGTGAAGGTCTCCACCCTGGTAGGCTTGGCAATATTGGAGTTTCGATATCAGTTGGCGTCAGTTCGTGGGGTTTGTCTCGCCGACCTGGGTACTGCTCAGTTTCTCGAGCCCCAGTTGGCTTACTGCTAACTCGAGTCGATAGAATCTTGTTGATCTTGCTGGCTCCGAAAGAGTCGGCCACACAGGCGCTGAGGGAGTTCGCCTCAAAGAGGGCGGTCACATCAACAAGAGTTTGCTGGCGCTTGGAAACGTCATCAAGAAGCTAACCGAAGAGGGCTCCGCGTAAGAAAATACGATCGCCTACCCACCCAATCTGCACCTGCCCAGCATTTGGCCAAGGCTAACACAAAAGACCTGTCGGTCGGCCCGTCTAACACACGATGAATCTGCAGTGCTTCGCATGTTCCTTACCGAGACTCCAAGCTGACTCGGATCCTGCAGTCGTCTCTGGGTGGAAATGCCCGAACCAGCATCATCTGCACGGTAACGCCTGCGGCGGCATATATCGACGAAACCCACAGCACTCTGAAGTTTGCGGGAAAGGCCAAACAAGTCAAGAATAAGCCTGAAGTAAATGAGGTACGGTAATCTGCACAGCCTATGAACGCAAGCCGGTTGCTGTGGTGTCGCCGTCGAATGGTTTCTTGGCGCTCCCTACCGGCGAGCCCTTTCCCCTAATGCCGACGCCTCTTCTTTCTGTGTCGTGACAGATCATCACAAAGCATGACATTCAGAACACGCTTATCAAAAAGCAGCAAAACCACATCGCGGAGCTCACCAAGCAGCTTGAAGAGGTGAGCACAGCGAAAGCCAAGGCCGAGGTCAGGCCTATATTGTTGATTTGGGCCAAAGCCGTGGCTCGTCTCCATCTTTGCAAGGAGATATTTTGCGTGTACAGTCGACAACGAGCTCATCCAAGCTCTCGGATTACGTACTGCTAGGCCACGCGGGCCAGTGACAAAATCGAGGCTGAGTTCAAGAAACGGATAGAAATGCAGATGAAGCAGCTTAAAATCATCCACGCTTCGTCGATTCAAGCGAGCGCATCCCGCATTCCGTCCAAGGTAAGTGGCGCCTTGTATCTGAAGCGCAGGGGCGTTCGCTTATCTTGCGCTGACTCACCGGCACGCTTGATTTCTCTGATATAGCGCAGTCGCGATGGCCCGCGCCGACAGACGATTGCGTTTTTCAAGCCGAGTGAATTTCTGGTGAGAATATATGGGAGCAAGCGAGGAAGGAAGGAAGGAAGGAAGGAAGGAAGGAAGGAAGGAAGGAAGGAAGGAAGGAAGGAAGGAAGGAAGGAAGGAAGGAAGGAAGGAAGGAAGGAAGGAAGGAAGGAAGGAAGGAAGGAAGGAAGGAAGGAAGGAAGGAAGGAAGGAAGGAAGGAAGGAAGGAAGGAAGGAAGGAAAGATATGATCGAATATGCTCGATAGATTATGGGTTAACACGGGTTATAGCTTGAGGATACAGCTGATGATGAAAACGGCGGCACTGCCGAAGGCAACGTCGGTGAAATCGACGGAGAGCCTGTGCGCAAAAAACGACATGTAGGTTGTTCGATCGTGTACGCCATGATCGATGGCGTTCGTTTCATGCCGCCGCATACTCCTCGATGATGCCTTGTCGCTAACCGCCATGAACTCAATCCAAGGTTTCGTTTGGAACAAGTACGAAGGGTGAGCAAAGCCTTGTGGCCCCATCCTACGTCGAGTTTGCCGAGCTGTCCAAGGTAAGGAAAGATTGCGTCGTCGGCTCCGATTCCGGAAGAGCGTTGTCTTGGATCAACCCCATATTCACCCTTTGAGTTCCGAATCTGTGCCACATCTAGAGTGCTTGGAAAGCTAAAACACTGCAAGTTGTCGACCATCTTGTCAACGAAGTCGATTGTCCCGATCCTCCGTCTGAGCTCAAAGTATGCTGCCCAACTATTTCGAGGCTACGCGCTTGTATGGTGCCTGGAGAGCGACGAGTACCTGTGTTATTTGGTTGACCCGATGCGATTTGCAGAGCCTGGTCGACTATGTGGAGAATCTTCGCGATTCAAATTTCGAGTTGGCCAAGATTCACCAACGTCACAGCCGGAGGCTGCAATCCGAACATGCATCAATCGAGTTTTTGGAGCTTGAAGCGACATGCAATAGCGCTGTACTCCTCGAACGAGCCGAGAACGCCCAAAAGGTACTCATGCAGACTCACCATCGTAGTGTTTGAATACTTGCGAGGCGATCGTGGGCTCTGACAAACTCAGGCATGCACGAAGCTGTTACAGCAAGTACTAACACCGTTACCGCCTCCATTTTTCAACGGTGTATTTAGGTCATACGGCAGCTTGAAGCCGAGGTTGAGCGATACAAAGCACAAATACTCGAGACTCAGCTAACCTCGATATCTCTGGAGGAGCAGTTGCGGGTTTCAATGGAGAGCGTTTCTCGCCTTGAATTTGCTGTACAGGGGTCACAAAATGAGCTTGAACAGCTCCGCTCCCAGCGTTCCAATGCCGTAAACGAACTAGCGGCACTGGCGGAAAGCTCATCCAAGGCCGCTGCCGACCAAGGGCGGCAGATCAAAGCGCTTGAAGTTCAGTGCTCCGACTACACGCATCAAATCACGGCAATGACCCAGACCGTGGAGAGCCAAAATGCCGAGATCCTACAGCAACAGGAGGCGCTGAAGCAGAGCCGACAAGAGTCATCCGAGCTTAGAGTCGCGAACGAGCGCTGGGCTGCCGAAGTTGCACACGCCCGGACGCTGCTGGACTCTCAGCAAACTGAGTCACAGTCGTTCTCCAGCTTCTATAGAGCCCTCAAGGACAGCATCCTCCAGCACGTGGGGACGTTGGCTGATTCGAAATCCATCTCCACGACTGGTGGCTCTGACGACGGGCTCGAACACATCCGTGTCCTGCTGAATCAGACTCTGGCCCCAGGCGACCTTGCTGCCGAGATGGGTCGGATGCTGGGACTCCTCGATGCAAACATCCGCCGTGCTTCTGTGGATAAGTCAAAGTCAGAGCTTTCTGAGATGCAACTAGCAAGTGAGCTGACTCAAGTAAAGGCTGAGCTTGAGAGCGTGGTTGACAAGTTGAGCCGCTCCCAGTCGGAACTCGAGAGCCAAAGCACCAAATTGCACCAACTCCAAGCACATTATGACCAGCAGGAGGCTACCAGCGGAGAGCTGCTTGTAAAGGTGAGCAAGCCACCGTCCCAGTAGCCGGATATACTTGTGTTTGGTGACGGAGGTGCTTGCTTCGGCTTCGTCCCAACTGATGGTCAATGCTTGGCTGGAACGTACAGATGGAAGATGAGCAAAAGCAAGAGAAAGATTTGCATCGAACCGAAATAGCTGAGCAAAAGAGCATGCTGAGCTCATCCGAGGCCCAGGTTGCGGCCCTCAAAGCCGAGCTTCATGAGAAGGTTCGAGCTACACCTCACTTTCATCTGCGTTGCTCGACTCTCTGACTCAAGACCACACAACTAACCAATTCGCTTTGCAGACTGCCAGACTGAGGGAGCTTGAGCCTCTCGAGGCCTTACGCCAAGCCCATACTACTCTAGAGCGCAGGCTTGTGGACCTCGAAACAGAGCTGAGAAACTGCACAAACGAGCGCGATCAACTCATCAACGAGCGGGTAAGCGACGATGGAGCCCGTGGGTGACTTTATAGCAGCAACATCCACTCATCGACTCTGCTCTACAGGAAGCCGAGGTTGCTGTAGCAAAGGGACTGACTGAGAGCTTCGAGGCTGTTGAGGCAGGCCTGAGAACCGTGGAGCAGCGGCTGGCACAAGCAAAGTCGAATCTCGCTGAAGTAAGTGATATTTGGGGCATTTTCGCTGGCAACAGGCCCTCGGCGCTGTCTAGCGATCGATACACGACAGTTTGAAGACCTGCAGCCTTCAAGGCACGAGGCACTACTAACCTGGACTGGCGGCGCCTGCAGTCCAATGCCCAAAACTCAGAACTGAAAGCCCAGAACACAAAAATGCTGAGTGAGATCAAGGCCAGTGCCGAATCGACTCAAGAGCTTCAGCGCGAGAACGCCCAGGTGCGTCGGTGCACGATTTTTGCTCCAGTAGTGCTGTCCATTGGATCTGTACTCATTTCCACACCACTTTCAGCTCGAACAGCGTATTCAGACTCTTTCCCAGAGGCTCGTGGAGCTGGAGAGTCAACACCAATCCCAGACTGAAGCGCTGGCGCAAAGTAACCTGAGCCTTGAGGAGGTCGGTGCTCGAACTTTGTTTACGCCTCCACTGTCCTCTCCACTTTGCGGACTGCATATATCATATCTGTGGGAGGGGCTGCTGTTGATCCCTTGGATCGATACAGGTGGCTCACTTGCTCTGACTACTATCTCTGCGCTTCTCAATGGACACTGTTTTCAGATCAAGGCAGAGCGAGCTCAACTTTCGCTGCGTGTGTCGGAGCTGCAATCGTTCGAGCAGAGGTAAGATGTTTTGCGTCCAGCGGAGTGCAAATATGCAGGAGATGATACCTCTATGTTGAGTATTGATGAACAGCTGTGAAGGAGTGCTGACTGAAAGTGTATCAACTTGGTTCAGATACCTGAATGCGCAATCGGAAATGCAAAGTGCCCAGGAAAGCCTCCAAGAACATGTAGGTCTAGGCACAATTCCACGCCTGAGCGAACTTTGAGGATGCTGATTCATGCGTTTCTGTCAACCGATCTCAGAGTGACAGCATCGTGGTCCTCTCCGGTCAAGTAGAAGCCACGAACCAAGCCTACGAGGTAGATACCGATAGCATCTCCTTTGGAACGCCGAGTACCGACGGCTCTTGTCGCGCGTGCCACCTGCTGATTCCCAAATTTCGGTACTATACCACATCGAACGTCCCACAGGCGCAAAAAGTCGAAAACCACTCTCTGAAAGATGCGCTTTCCAAAACGGCCGCTCAGAGCATGCTGTTGGAAGGGCAAGTTGCCGATCTGCAGCGACAGCTCGATGAGAACGTGAGCAGCTTGGCTGCTCTCGGGACCGCCCAGGCCAAAAATGGCGATTTTGAGTTGGTTATCGCCCAGCTCGAGGCCAAGATTCAGGTAAGGCCGTGACGGCGCAAAAGTAAATTTGCGTACATGGCAGCTCGACAGCTGATATTTTGCGGCAACAGACACAGCGAGATCAGTTGGAAGCCGACTCGACACGAAACCAGCAGCTTGAAACTCAGATAAGCGAACTTTGCAAGAATCTCGACCGCCAAAGCGAAGAGCGCGAGAGCATGCTGCGGGATCACTCGGATGCGTCCGATGCCTGTTTGAAGAAGATTTGCGCTCTTGAAGCACGGGTCCAGGTGCGATAGCCATAGCACGGAGGCCCAACACTGCGGGTGCGTGGCGTAGTGGCTGCTTCGAGGCGAGTGTCTGATATGGCCTTTGGTATGCGTTAGGAGCTGCAAGCCGCCGTCGATGTTGCCTCGGAAAACTTGACCTCCAAAGCCACCGAGTCCGAGTCGCTACAACGCCAGCTGGACGAGCTCAACCGAGCCTTCGAAGCACAAAAGACTTGCGCAGAGAATGGTGTTGTGGCAGAGTCGCGAAACCAAGACCTGCAAGAGAAGGTGAAGCGTCTCGAGGTGGATCTAGAGGTAAGGCTCTAGGGTTCGAAAGCAGCCTTCGAGTGGGTCCCAAAATGCGCCTCTTATTCCCGATGCGAACATTTTTGATAGGCTGAGAGATGCAAAGCTGAGGAGCTACTCGTCGAGATCGAGCAAGTCACAGTAGCTCGAAACGAATTGGAGGCTCAGCTCTGCAGCTCACGTTCGCTCGCTGAGCAATTTGAAGCCGATCTGGCGAATCAAAAATGCGCTTCCGAAAGTCTACGTAGTCAGCTGCAATCGGTTCAAGAGGACTTGCGGGTAAGCGATGTATTTCACCCTGCTGAGAACGTGCACACTCATCATCAGGCGCGCTAACATGGTCTTGGTGATGTACTAGATGCAAGCACAACAGCTTGCCTTGGTGGCAGCTGAGAAAGAGGAATGCTCCCAAGTAGTGAGGCGGCTTGAAGAGCACCTGGAGACCCAGAAGACCACTGCTGCTGTGGAGGCTGCACGCGCTTCGGAAGAATACCGCAAGCTGTCACTGCAGCTGGAGCAGGCCGAGGCTGAACATCTGGTACGACCCTAACTCAGTCGGTCGCGCTCGAAGCGGCATGGGGTACTTGATGCTTCGAGGAATCTGATGATCGGTTCATTTGCATGATTGATTGTAGATCCAGAATACGCGAATTGCTGAGCTCCAAGACAGACAACAAGAGAGGGACGCCCAGACACAAGAGCACCAACGTCAGTATAGCAACATGCAGGAGCGGTGCCAAAAAATGGAGCACGAGGTTATTTCGACCCACAAGGACTTGCAAACCTTATCCGAGATGCACAAGAGTGTCAAAGAAGCCTCCGATACCCTTGAACAGCAACTAAATAGCGTCCGTTCGGGTAAGCTGTCGCTCGCGTTTGCAAAGCTCAAGCGGTGTCTCATCCCGAATCATAACACGCATCCATCATGCCCACAACATGCGATCTCCAGAAAAAGAGGCCCACGCCAAATCTATCCAAGATCTTGAGCTGCGACTGGAAAATATGACTACAGTCATCAAGGTATGCTCTTGCTGTGTCTATCGGAGCGACCGGATGGAGACTAACACTGTGGCATGTCACAGACCCGCGATGACCGCATTCAAAGTCTACAGAGCGAACTTGAGGAGCGCACCGAAAACATGCACCGAGCACACCAGGTAGCGCTGAGCGTGATCGATTGCAATGACACGGGCTGTGGCTCAGGGGCTCACTGTGGCTATCCTTACCATCAATCAATGGCACCAGGAGCTGTGCGCTCATCGAGAAGATCTCCAAGCTCAGCTCGAGTCCTGCCTGAATGATCTCAATGCCGCTCGTCACGGTCAGTATCTTTTCCAAAGGATGTAGCTGGACAAAATCATTTGTTTGTTTCTTTGCTAACATTGCGCCTGACCCGCTGTAGACCTCTCGTTGGAGAAAAAGTCTGTCCTGACGGCCAAGAATGAGCTCTCTGTCCAAGTCCAGGCTGCCCGATCGCAAATCGAAGAGCTTTCGACCAGAAACGAAGTGAGTCTCCATTTGTTTCCCTTGGAATGGCGCAGTAGAGCATCGGCGACATTGTATGTGCAGCGCTATATAATAACCACAGTCATTCCACCAGGGGCTGCTGATACAAGTCCAGGATCTATCTGAGGAGCTGAAGCACAAGCAGCAGTCGCTCGATGAGATAAAGGCTCGCCAAAGTCAGCTTCTTGAGGTTAGTCGTGACTGGTAATTGGTTTTGCAGTTGGACCCGAGCTAAAACCAATTGGCCATCCAGAACATGCAACAAAAATCCAACGAATATGAGATTTTGGAGCAACGATCGATCGGACAGGAGAAGCAACTCCAGCAACAGTCTGAAGAAATCGAGCGTCTTGGCACCGAACTGCATGATGTGGTAAGCTCGACAGCGATTTCGAATACCGTAGCTAGCATTGCTTCACAGCTGCAAGCGCGCTCGCGTACTAATATTGCTAATCGACGCCATCAAATCAAAACACTGTGGACACACAGGAATCCAAGATCTCCGCCAAGGAAAAAGAGCTGCATAGTGCCATGCGGTGCCGCGAAGAAGAGCTGCAGGCCAAGCTGGAGCAGTCCCACGCCGAAAAAATACGGGCCATAGAAAAGGAACGGAGATCGCTTCAAGAGCTCATCAATGAGGCCACCAAAGGCGTGCAGCTGTCGAACGATGAAAAGTATGCGAAGCTCATGCAAACACAGACCGCAAAATATTCTCTGGACATCCAAGCACTCAAGGTACTATTGTAACTGGCTGGGCGCTGCCGGCTCGAAGCGATGGTGCAACTGCAATACTGATGCGTTCTCTCTCTCTCTCTCTCGCTCTCTCTCTCTCTCTCTCTCCCTCTCTCTCCAGGAAAAGTACACCAAACTCCAGACGACGCATGAGAAAGAGTGCCAGCATTTCCGAAAACTTATCGAAGAGCAAGACGAGCGGATTCGGCTGCTCCAGTAAGCCAAGCCGGACGAGATCTACCTTCTGACTTCGGTGGTGCTCTGCTCGTCGTTCGGCTCCGTAACTCGTACACTATGCTCATCAACCTATCCTCTCGCCCATACACGCGCGTCCCCTTGCCCACCAAACACAGGTCCGCGGCCCACGAAAGCGCCGCAACGGTAAGTTTCGTCATGTGCTACTGAGCCGAGGCGGAGAGACAGCCACGCCACTGACAACATTCCGGCTGATGTTTATTATTGTCCCACTGCATAGGCGAGCGATGATCAGGTAAGCCCCACTATTCCCGTTCACGTGCTGGTCTGTACAAATATGGCGCCAGCCTCTGTGGCTGAGTGCTGGATGACTGGCCCGTGTGTATTCATGCCATAAACTCTCCTGGACAGACCATCAACATCGACAAGTTTGGCGATGAGTCACAGCGTCTCCGAGACGAAGTCGAGATTCTTAAGCGCGAGCGCAAGCAAGCATCCTTGGCATTCAAAGAGAGTGAGTCTGGCAGCGCAGTACTGCATCGCGGCTCTGCTCAGCAATCACAATGGGATGGCTGAGACGTACTCGTTCCCACAGCTGAAAGCAAGCTCGTGAAGGCCGAAAGTCGTATCATCAAGCTTGAAGCGGCGCTTTTGTCTCAGGTTTGTTTCGCGTGTCCACTTTGCTCCATGTGCTGATCGATGCTGGGCTGACAGTCGGTGACTCTCCTCCAGCCCAAGGAGTCTGGCACCTTGGATTCATCTGCCCCAAGCGAAAGCCAAGTCCCACCAGAGCCTGCGAGCGATGCTCCCCCAATGCGCGAGCTTCCGATGCGGCGCACTCGCCAGCAACAACGGGCACAGCTGGCCGAGGCAGAAAAGACTGCTGCAGCAGCGACGGTGGCATGCGAGAATGCGCCACCCAATCCAAGTAATGCGAGCTCCGCCGGATCACGGGTAAGGATCGCTGACTATCCTCAGTGCATTCAGTGTCCCTGACTGGCTGGCCGACTGGCTGCTCACCACGCTGCGTCTCAATCTACAGAAATTTGCCAGAGGACGTGTGGGCGCCAAGCCCAAGACCGATTCCAAAGAAGAGAATGTCCCTGAGTGCAAAACGCAATAAACGATATTCATAATGAGCGATACGTCCCACGAGATTGACCTGCCGGCGATGTTGGTGAGCTTGCGCTATTCTCTCACCGGGTCTTGGCTGCGGATGGCCCATCAGCGGTATCGTCTTGGAGCGGTGTGCAGGACTCGCTGGCTCCAACACTCCAAACTCCGACGTGGCGCAGGCAGGGCCGTGCCACGTGAGCCCAAGCCAAATTTTGTTTGCCAGGCGATCTGCAAAACAGCGACGATCGACAGACGAGAGCGACGATCGACAGGCGAAAGCGACGATCGACAGACGAGAGCGCTTCTGGACGCTGAAAAGTCCACTCGACAAGCTCAAGTACGCAACGCTAGCCACCCCAGTCGCGCCTCTCCTTCATTTTACCATGGATGCCGCAAAGGCTCTCTCAACGCTCATCTCCAAGTTCCTTTTGGACGACTCCGAGGCGCCGTCGCATCTGGCATTCATCTCCGATATCCTCCGGAGCAATCGATACATCGAAGTTGTCGACCAGGCCATCGCTCGTCCCGAATATTCTGGCAGTGTCCCGGCCTTGAGCAGTGCTCTCCAAAAATGGGCAACGAGAATTAGCTCCCTCCTGCAAAGCAAGGACGAGGCGGTGCGATGGGTCGCCATCGGCTTGATCCGGCTTTCGATTGCCCAGTCCCCTTCGCTCTTCAAGCAGTCGGTCGCGTCGTGGTGCAATATCATCATGTCCCATATCTCTGTAAGTGCCACTGTGCTTGGATGTGTTTGCCTTTCGCCTGTCAGTGGAGCTGTTCATCAACTTCGCGATCGTCCGTGTTTCAGAGACCTCAAAAGGATGTCATACTATTTGAGTCGCTCGCCCTGCTGCTTGATCTTGTGGAGCGAACCTGGAGATTCCCCGATCTGGTCCGCGACACCTCAGCGCCATATCTTCACAAACTCATCCCGGTCGTCATTGCGAATTTGGACAAGAGTAGCGAGTGCTTCGTAAGTGATCTGGCCATCGAGTGTCGCATCACGACCGTCGCTGACCCGGGCACCCAGAGATGCTCGATTATCCTATTGCCGCACATGCTTGGGGAGGACTCTCGTCCCACCGAGCCGCTGGGCGGTTGTATTGTGCTATTGTCGCTTGCTGACCTGCCAACGCCCCGTTAGACTGCGATTTCCAAGAATCTCACCCGCGCAATCGATGCCTTTCCAACGGCATTCCGCGGACACATTGAAAAGCTCGAGTCGGCTTGCCTTCGAGTGCTGCTTCCTACAGAACAAGTGACGCTGCCGAGCGATTTTGTCGAGGCCGCATCGAATATTCTGCTCGCTGTTGGATCGCTCGGGTTACAGAAGGGTGACCACGAAGATGCACACATGCGCTTGCAAATGAAACTCATCGGCACGACGCATTCCCTGTTGGACCGCGCCTTTAGCTGCATCGACGAAGGTAAGCTTGATGCAGCGCAAACATCCCTAATCTGCCCGCGAAGCATCAATCTGACTGGCTGGGATGTTTGTGACCATGTGAATGGCTCCTTCAGAGGAATACGCCAAGATTTCGTATCCATCCTTCCATATCCCCGCACTCGAGACAGCACGGGATGAATCTCGACTGCTCATTTTGACCGCATGGGTCCGCACGATTCTGGAATGTCTATCCAGAAGCCTATGGTAGTGCCTCCTGACGAGCATGCGGCTCGAGTTGTCTGTTTCCGGCATCGCTCTGGTCCGATATGCACTGGATATGCTGTTCCCCTGCCTTGGCCATGACAATGCTGCTGGTCTGCGGCGCTAAAAGCGCACCTGTCGTATTCCATCTCCAGCATGGCACGGTCTGGTGTCCAGTCGCTTCAGTCCCGCCCGTATCTGAATCTCATTTCGCGAATCATGAATGTGTCGCGCGGCGCTTTGGTAAGCTCAGCAAGTGCTCAATCGAGCGACCACTGCCACACCGTGGAGGCTTGCTGGCTATGAATATGCGGCACTGATATGATTGCCTGCCACAGCCATCGCAGGGCAGTTTGACCATCGAGTTTGAGTCACTTCTCATGGCTATGGCTTCAATTCATGAGGTCACCATGGATCTACTCGTGAATCTCGTGACGAGGTGACTGGCATTAGAGCAGATGCATTCAAGTTCACGATATGGAATCGCATCCGGTTGACCCCCATCTTGGACCAGCATCGTCTCGTCTGTGTTCTCGGATGTGCTTATTTATGCTTGTCAAAATCTCCATAACTCGCTGCAGGTTCCGTGCTCACTTGCTGCGCGATGCAGCCTCGATCTGGTCGGCCTGTGCCAAGTGCCTCTCAATTTCCGAGCACTCGACGTATGTAGTTGGCTGTGCTTTATGCGAGCGTTTCTGTCACTGTCCCAGTAATCCGAGTGCCAGGGTATGTCGATCGTAAACATGCAACCAACGTTTGTCTCCCAACTCTTAGCACGCTCCGCATTCGAGCCTTCCACGCGGTTCGAAGGTGTGCCCAGATCCTCGGGCCCCATTTTGTGTCGCTGAGTATCGATCACACTATAGTTGAAGCATTGAAGTCTCTTGAGCAACGTGGTGCATCGCAAACAGTCAATCTTGAAGTTCAGCAGGTCCCTGGCCGCCCTCTGTTCGATTGAGCTTGCTGGGTCGATACGTGCGTCGCTGTTTGGATTGCTGTGCCTTTGTGCCGATATTGATACCCTGTTCAATTACCAGTCCAAAAAGTCCAAGGGCCACGACTCTCAAAACCACGGCCTCCCAAGCGACAATAGGCCGTGGGAACTAAAGACCGCTGCTGTCCAGGGTACGAGTGCGAGCCTGTTAGAGCCACTATATTTGAATCGTGTCGATCCTTATCCGTATTCGTAATCCATACAGCCATCGATGCGATTGTCAGCTCATCGCGTACCGTCGAGCCAAAGTTCCAGTATCGTATAACTCGCGCTCTACTTTCGACGCTCATGACCTCGAGTGTCCCTACCTATCACTGCGATTCCTACGACACCTTCAAGCTATCGTTGTATACGTGTCTGCTGGATACGCTGCTCAGCAGCTCTGCTACACACTCCGTCGCCCTGGCTCCGGCCATCCAGCTGTTCTCGCTCGGACTGTCCGACATCAATCCTGAGGTAAAAGCCCTCTCCCGATCGCGCGTATTTGATCAGCAAAACGCTTACCTTTCCAAACTGCTTCTACAGATCCGGGAGCTCTGCATTCGTGCCTTGAATATCACCGACTTGATTCAGCACGCGCGTCTGCCCCCCATCCAACGACAGACTCATGCCAAAGATGCGCACCTCCCACTCGACGAAAGCGCCAAAGATGCGCTGCATCTGGAGCAGTCCACGAATAAAGCTGGCACCTCGGCTCCGCTCGCGAGCTCGGGTCCCGAGGGCCGCTTTGAAGCGCCATCGAAGCGACCCAATGAGAGCTTGATCTCTGTACACGAGCCCAAGAAAATCAAGGTGTGTACATCATAAAATGGCAAGCCGTGCTGACTCTGAATCCCATATTGAACAGCTGTATGTTTTCTAGCCATCCTTCACGGAGTCGATGCGCACTCAAATCGCAGCTCATTCGGAGGTAAGCGCAGCTGCAGCACTGAGACCTCCTCCACATGATCGACACAGTCGGTTCTCGCTCTATTTACGCATCCGTCGCTTCCATCCGCATCAATGCAGTCGAAGGTGACTTACAGCCCGGCATTGCCCCTGGAGGCCAAAGAACCCGTACCTGCCCAGTCAGTTGATAGACCGCAAGTCGCTATCCACAACTCTGCTCCCCCGCAGCCATCTGCTGATCCCTCTCCGCTCGGAGGGGCCGCCAGCACTGAGGGCAGCCATTTCACAAGCAGCCGTACGATCGAGGCCGAAGGTGATGGTAATGATGAAGATGAGTACGACTTTCCCTCCATCAACATGGATGGGGACGATGAGAGCGACGAGGAAGAAAGCGAAGAGAACGAGGAAGACGAGTAACATACCAACACCCGTGAGGAAATGGGTTGCTTACAAGTATCCACAGCTCGCCCAAGCCAAAGAACATGCGCCTGGACCCTCAACATCGACGCTGTCATCGACGCTGTCGCCGGTGATCGGGACGAGTTGTTCGGGGCGATCAGGTCTTGACAATACACGACGATGACGATGGCTGATTTGCACAGTGATCACACTCCGCTGCGTTGATTTGATGCTGCGACGGCGGACTGTGATCCATCGAGCACCGGGCTGGACATGGGATCGATGGGCAGGGGCGATCACGAGTGCATCGACAGTGATGGCCCTCTTGTAGTGGGTGTGAATCGGCACTTTGCAGTGCGCCGATCCATGAGGCGAAGGTATTGCATGTGGAGCATTTGGATTTCCGCTCGCACTGGCGGCACTCGCTGGTGAACAGATGTGCATCGAGTCTCAGTGCCCAGACCCAGTCCCAGACCCGGTGTCCATCGTCTATCGTCCAGGAAGAAGAGCAGCGCCTCGGAATGGATGCCAGGCGATCTTTGTATTTTGTTTTGGAAAGTATATGAGGAAAGGTGACCCGATCAGCCCAGTAAGCCCATGCCAGCACTGTGAACCATATCCTCCTGCATTTCCTTCCAGATTGGAGCCTTCGTCATATCAATAGGATACAAAAATCCAGAGAGGGCAAGGCTCGTGAGGGTCATGACGGCAAGCGAGCCATAGCCAACCCACGTCATGACTCCCCGCTTCGTTTTCAGCTTCAAGACCCTAGCTGTTCCATAGAGTGCGTGATAGAGGCCGGCGGTGCCAAGGACGGCATAGTAGATAGGGAAAAAGTAGGGGTAGGTCATGGCCGAATAGGTGACCATGGACAGGTCCATCACAGACGGATCGACGAGATCTGTGGTTCAATAATCCAGATTTAGCCTTCGCATCTGCCAAGCCAAAGGGCCAAGCAACGTGTTCATTCACAGGCCACCGAGCATGCCCAGATCATCTTCTGTAGATTCTCCAGCCAGACCGGGGTCAAACTTACGATAGAGAGGAAACAGTCTAACGGCAAAGATGTGGCCGCTAATGAAAAACGCCAGAGTGTAGCCTGCTTTTCGATGCCAGTCGATCTCCCGCTGTGCAGCAACGATTGCAGGCGTTCCCTTGACGGCGGACTGTCCCTGAGAGGCCGACTTGTCCTTGGACTTGCTCTTGCTCTTGCGGAGCCAAACTCGTGCCAGACTGGCCAAGCCGTGAGTGGCCAGAGTCACGGCAAAGATTGGCTCGAGCAAAGGATGCTGGTAGATGGGCCGGACGAGCAAAAGAGCTCTGTTGGCCCACTCGTAGGAGACAATCGACAAGGCATGCCCGCTAAGATGGGCAAGAAGGACGCCGGAGAGCGTGGCGCCGCTGATGGCCTGTATCCTGGCGAGGCTGGAGTCCATGGTGAGAAGCAGATCGTGGCTGCGAGATGGAAAGGGCCGCGCGGACTGCGTTATATGGGGCAGGCGAGTCTGGAAAATCGGCTGGCGGGCCTCGACGCCGATTCGCTCGTTGGGCGGGATGCCGGGCTTGGCAGCGAACAACCTCCGGGTATTCGGGAGCATCAGTGCGCTGCTCCAGCGGTTCGCGGGCATCCGTAACGCCTGCGGCCGAGCCGGCGCACAGCACAAGCGGCCCAAACATTGCAGCAATCGCAACCCCAAGCACGATGCTGCCCGAGGTCGATCTCAACGATCCTGCGTCGGGGGGGGGCAATTACAAATGCGGGACACACTCGCTTCCGCTGTCAAAGAGGAGTCTCCAATCGACTGCGTCCATTTACAATCGAAAGAACAACTTTGACCATCTCCGGGTGAAGATCGTAGGCGGCCCTGCAGTCCCCACAATCACCCTGCACACGGCGGTCGTGCTGTGTGCTGCATTGATGTTGGGGCTCTGTCCAGGATGACAGCCGTGATTGCAGCATCGCAGTGCAGCGACACATGAATCAATGTATTCAGAACCCCGACGGACGTGCGGGCTCGGGAAGCAGTGTCCCGTTTCGCTGGCGACTAAAAATACGCAACAGCACCAGGAATCGGTGGTGATTTGAGCCCGGGTGGCCCCGGGAGTGGACTTCAAATCCACTGGTCGCGAAAGCGGCAGGGGTTCGATTCCTCCTTATCGCCGCACAGCCAACAATTGTTTTCAATCAGGGCTACCGTTTTGCTGGCCGCATACTCACACCGCCCAATCCCATGATCTTGGCTAGATTCATCAATCTCTGTCTGGAGTGCACCACCATCACACAGGCTCCCATCCAACTCAATATACTTTGCATGCACTACAACGCCCACAAAGCGGAACGGGCCGTTGTGTGAGAGAAGACACAGTCATCTTCCCCTGTTCGTCCAGCGAGTGCCAGTGCGAGCGGAAATCCAAATGCTCCCCATGCAATACCCTCGCCTCATGGATCGGCGCACTGCAGAGTGCCGATTCACACCCACCACAAGAGGGCCATCACCGTCGATGTACTCGTGATCGCCCCTGCCCATTGATCCCATGTCCAACCCTGTGCTCGATGGATCACAGTCCGCCGTCGCAGCATCAAATCAACGCAGCGGAGTGTGATCGCTGTGCAAATCAGCCATCGTCATCGTCGTGTATTGTCAAGACCTGATCGCCCCGAACAGCTCGTCCCGATCACTGGCGACAGCGTCGATGACAGCGTCGATGTTGAGGGTCCAGGCGCATGTTCTTTGGCTTGGGCGAGCTGTTTCAGTAAAGCTTTACTCGTCTGCTATCGCAGCGGCGGATTGTATCAGGCAGACTACACCCCACTGCGCCGCCAGGCCCGGAAAAGAGGATTTTGGCGCTTCTCCCGTTCATCTGCCTCTCGTTTCAGACGCTTCCGTTCTTCGGCTTGGGCCAAGGCAGTGCTCTTGGCGCGTGCGCTACTTCCCCACATGCGCTTGCGTTGTATCTGCTGATGCTGGAAAACGCCGGCCAAGTCATCCTCCTTGATGTCGCGCACAAACTCATCGTCGCCATCGGCGTCGCCAGCATCCTGTACATAGCACAGCAGCTCGTCCGACTCTCGCTGGACCGAGTAGTGGAGCGGCGGGTCGAGGTTGGGCGGAATAAGTTGATCGGCGCTTGGAATGATCTACACAACCAAACACGAAGCATCCGGACTTAGTGGTATGGCGCATCTGGCGACATCCCTATGGTGGACATGTGAGGTGCGGGAATAGTCGATGCATCGGCTTTGCGTCCATGACAAGCTCCGTTGTCATTCGAAGCTGGGGCAGCTGATCCGCCGCACCGGCAGCACACTCCTCGCGACATGGTGCAAGTTAGCATTACATGAAATTCGTAGCCTTGGTCAACCAGAAACCTTCTACGTTTTGCGCTGAATGCCACTTCGTCTGTGTCTTTGCAAACGAGCGTGTAGAACCGACTTTTGAAGCCCTCTTCATTTCTGCGCTTTGCTCGGAGAATACGACCCATGCGCTGGGCTTCTTGACGCCGACTGCCGAACTGCGACGATATCTGTATCAAGCACGTGGCTTCGGGTAAGTCCAGCGATGTGTCGCCGACCTTGGACAAAAAGATCGTGCGAAACCGCGGGTCGTTTTGCCGGAATCGGTTGAGGATCGACTTTCGCTCCTCGATATGAGTCTCGCCAAAGATATATGGCCTGCCGAGTTTGGTTGCGTAGTGCTGTTGGAGGGGCCGACAGCGATCCGATTTAGGACAAGAGAAAGGGAAGCGAGTCGGACGAGAGAGAGAAAGAAAAAAAGATCGGTCGTGGGGTGAGCGAGGCGATCACCGCAGTCACGAAACACTCCAAGAACGATCAACTCGTAGCACAATCATCCGTGTCCGCTCGATTCTCACAACTTGCCTTGAGGGCGCAGACATTGTCTGAGAACACAATGATCTTGTCGCCTTCGCGCTCCCGCCATCGAATCAAGTATTCGCAGGCTCGGAACTTTGTTGGATTCATTGCACAAAGTAGTCTTCTCTTGCTGAAGGATCGATCGGGAATACAAGGCGAACTTTAGCACCTGCCCTGCTGTATACAAGGCCGCCGAGCTACCTGCCCGTTTCAGGCCGTCCAGACAGGGATCCAGCTGTGTTGTTGCAAACATACCCAGGTGTAGATTCAAGATAATGCTTGTAAAACTTGCCATCCATTCCACACCATATTTCGGTGGCCTGGAATTGGCTCCGGCAATGGAGGGATTGAGTGAGCTTCCCGAGTCTGCGGGAGCTATCGGCGCCCGATCGGTGGAATGCACTCCCTCGCCACAACGTCATCGCTGGCTGAAGAGTAATCAGGATCAATCCTGCCGCGCCCGCCGACATCTATGACCCTACCTCGACCTTGGCAATGTGACCCCTGCCAGCAAGATCCATCCAATTCGCTTCAAAGAGCTTTGGGCCAATCAGAAAGTTCAGGTCTTCGATCTTATCGTCTTCACGGACCAGCGTCGCCGTCAAGCCAAGCTTGGTGTGGGCTGCCACCGTTGTCAGGACTCTACGGAAAACGTTGGCGGGCACGACGTGCACTTCGTCGAGGATGAGCAGACCCCACTCGCGGGAGTTGATGAATTCCAACATGCGCTGGGTATCCCAGGCTCGCTTGCCCGAGTGCGAGATCATGGTGTATGTCGAGATAACGATGCCGGCATCTCCTGCAAACTAGAGCACAGACAGGATCAGGGCAGGCATCGATTTGGGTGCTGTGATATGTGTGTATATGGATGGGGTGGCTCTACGGATGGATAGGCGGAGCAATACCAGTCACACAAGCATAGGGGGCACGATACCTTGGCTTTCTGATCTGCAGTAAATTTAGCAATCTTCCCCTCTTGGATCGTGGTCCAATTCTTGAATTCGTTTGACCACTGCTCGACTGAGATGCTGGATGGATGTGCAGAGCCCGTCAATATGCCGCCAGTCAATATGCCGCCAGTCGATACGCCGTCCATCGATACGCCGCCATCGTCGACCCGGAGACACTCGACTCATTTGCTCCAAGATTTGGAATCAAACTCATCGGAACCTTGGACTCTCATCCATATGCACTTCATCTTTCCCCAGACTGCGTCGTGGCTGCGATTGGTCGTGTGCTGAACCCTTGTATCAGTACGGCCTGCCACTGAACAAAGCTAACTTACGCATTCGTACAGAGAACCAAGGTACTCTTCTTGACTGTGCAGGCAGCAGTGATGCCTACGAGGGTTTTGCCGGCGCCAGTGGGCAGGACAATGATACCGCTTCGCGCCCGTCCGCCGCCGCCACCAAACATCTTGCTCAGACTCTTCTCCTGATAGTCTCGGATGATGGTTTTTGGACTCAGATCCATGTCCAGATTGGGGTTGACATCGTCGTTGCGAAAGTCGTATTCCTCCATCAAGGGATAGTCCAGGTCACGGCACTGTTTCTTGACGTCCTCGACTGCCTCCTTGGCGATCTCGAAGCTGTGCGAAAAATCCGACTCCTCCATGCCATCGTCTTCCTGATCGTCTTCCCGATCAAGGGTGATAACAGCGCCAAAGTCGTCCGAGTCCTGTCGCGCGGAGCCGTCGCCCATCTTTCCGGCCCCGGAATTGAGCTTTGACTCGCCGACTCCTTTGTGGGTCTTCTTGAGGAGGCTGTTGAGATCGTCTTCGTCGCCCTCGTCGCGTACCACCCGAGCCCTCTTGATCGTTTCATCCCGCAGAAGCAGCCGCAGGGTTTCTGGGTAACTTGACTCGATAAAATACCTTGGGATGCGATCGGCTGGGTTAATTCGGCCCCTGGTCGGCCTCCGTCAGAACAGCCAGCGCATATGGTCCTCTTGCACACTCGGTGAGGCAATCCCGACTCGATCACGGACACGGATTCGCTACCTGTTGTGCTTGAGGACAAGCTTGACCTTTCCATAGGACACCGTGCAGTCTTTGATGAATCGGACAACCCGATCCGGCACCTTCACCTTGGAGAATCGCTCGAGGACCTCGATGATGGTGGAGGTTTCCATGCCCACCGAGACGGCCGCATACAGAGAGTAGGCCGTGAGCTTGTATTCGTGGACTCGCGAAGGACGAGTGACCGGCTCGGATATGGTGGTCAGAAAGTCCTGCGCCTGCGAAGAGAGCGACGAAAAGGCCTCGAGGATGATCTTGCCATCGTCGCAGACCCAGATGGGCCGGGCTTGGTGGTCGGGTTTGAGGGTAAGGTAGGTGTAGTCGGACTTTGGCGGGGCAAAGAGCGGGGTCACGGTATCGACGAGGATGCGTTCGCTGTTCCGATAGAGATCGTCCTGGTCATCGACCCGCAGCGAGGCCTTCTTGGGCAGCAGCAGGGCATGCTCGGAGGCTGCTGGGTTCGGGTTGTTGTCGTAGTCGAAGGACGAGATCGCCGACTGGCTCTGGTCGAGCGCATCCGACGGCACAGGGCTGCTAGCCGAGATGTCTTTCCGCTTCAGCGAAATGGCGATGCTCATGGCTCAGGTCCCGATACTGGCACCGCTCGTTCGAACGGCAAACGCTGCTGATCCCGCTGCACTCTGGCCAGGGCTCTGCTCTGACGCCGAGCAGCCCAGCGGCTTCATCTGCCCAACGAGCACCGATCGGCGCGGCATCAGGGGGAAGGGCAAGGGCGTGGCTATATTTGGTGCTGGGTGCAAGCCCGCCGCGCTGCCTGGCGGATCGCCAAACAACAACCAATCGCCCAACCGACCATCCAGCCGATCACTCTGCCAATCGCTCTGCCGATCGCTCTGCCAGCTGCCCGGTGTGCTGCCTCCTCATTCAGCAACGACGTCTCGCACAGCCCGACGACCGACATGAACGACCTGCTCGCATCGCCCGCATTCGCCTCGACATACCAAAAGTATGTCGACGCCAAGCTCCTCCATCAGAAGCACCACAGCGCCAACAGCCCCTTCGAGCATCTGTATGAGGCCCGACAGCACCTGGTGAGCAGCCCGTGTTGCTGCGGCAGCCAGCGAGCTGGCTTCGTGCATTCCTATGGTCGTCCGCACCCCCGTATCAATGCTGACGTCCTCCCGAACCATATCCATTCCGTTTGTGGCTGTTGTCTCTTGGCGACGATCTGCAGCTTGAACTGAAATCCATTGTCGAAGACTTCTCCGGGGCTGAGAAGCACCAGGTTGATTCGGAGCTCCACCGTTCGCCCAGGCAGCGCAGTGACCGGATGAGTTGCTCGAGAAGCACATCCTTTGCCGCGATTAACGCCGGACAACATGATATCTAGATCCTGGCTGTCCTGGACTATCATCTCGGATGCAACTATGCAAACACCGAGGAGGGCTCCCAGGGCGAAAAGCTCTTGACGAAGAGGTTGGTTGTGCTATTTTGGTCCAACAGATGTCGAGCACGAACAGCCGCCGCCGTCCCGGAACCCGTACTCGAGCGGCAACATGATTAACGAGTCATGTTTCTTGCCAGTCTGGAAGTGCTGCGGCCTTTGGCATCACAGCCCTCATTCGTCGTCATCGTCATCGACGCCCTTAACCAGCTTGGAACACTTTGGGCTGGCTGGGACCAGGACAAGAAGGCGTCGGCCTTGCTCGAGGAAGCCGAGCAGCTCTATACGCAATTCACCTCTGGTGAACGGCAGCTGCCCCAAGAGTAAGCGACCATTCGAGAGCGGGACCAACGTACCGTGGATTGACCGAGTCCCTGCGTTGCGGCTCACATTGCTACGCTGTCATATCTTTCTGCAACGACCCAGCCCTTTGGTCTTCCCTGTGGTCGCCCATGAAGATGCAGTCACCAGTCTGGAGGATGCACACACCTACACCATTTACTATCTTGCCCAAATATACGGGGCCCGCCAGCTGACGGACAAATCGGCCGAATACTGTCGCCGAACCCTGGATCGGCAGCTCAAGAGATCCGACTTGAACAAGCTGGTAAAGTGACAGTGGGCGCTATCGTGCAAGTCCACGGCCTCAAAGAACGCCAGGTGCTGCAGGTCGGGCGAGGGTTGAGCTGATATTGAGCATATCTCTACCTCCAAGACATGGGCCCTCGACTGCATGACACTCTCGAACTACTACACCGATATCAATGCCTATCCAATGGCCTACCACTGTCTGGGTAAGCTGGCGATCCCCTGCCTCCTATCTGGACATAACGGGACAGTGCCGATAGCTTCCAGAGCCTCCGAGGACCAGGGGCGTGCCACCGGATGATCCCACCCTTGATTCACCCAGCCCGGCTCGGCCTTCATACGTTTGTTTCACAGCGGCTTCTGAGCAAATGCTGGGGGCTGTCGACCCGAAGCAATATTCTGGCGACGGCGACGACGACGACGAGAATCCTATTGAGCGAGCAAAAGCCGATTTGTCCTGGATTTGGGGAAAGTTTTATCTGGCCGCTTTGGACTTTGGCGGGTATGAGTCGAGCCAACATCCCCAGGGCCACATCCAGTGTTGCAAGTGGTTAGAGCCGCGGGAGCTCTGACCGAGTCAGCGCCTTTTCACCTTTCCATCAGTCAAATGAAACAAGAGAGTGATTTCGATCGAACCGTCGCTGCATCGACTTTAGATTCGCCCGAGGCATAGTAAGTGCATGCAAGTCGATTTCCGGTTCATCAGTTGGTATATTGATGCAGCGCTCGTACGCATCACATCATCCATAGCGATCAAGCCGGCGTGTCTCTCTTCAAGGACTTTGAGGTCTCGTACAAGCGTCCCAAGATTCCCTCGTCCAACATTCTTACATATCAGCAGGTCAGTGTTAAGCTTCCGGGCATAGGCCGTTCGTTCATTGGCTCCCAAATACTGAGCTATCACTAACACCTGTCCGTCAATGGCCTCTGCAGGCGCGCGACCCCTTCTTGGAGGGACTCAAGTGTGTCTCCGATGCGCAAAAGTTCTTTGCGTTCGACGGCCACGTCACAGACTATGTGTCCCTGGTGCAGGTATGGCTTGTCTGTCTCGGTGCTCCGTGATACGGCCAAATGGCATCACAGGCAGCAAGCTCTTCCCCTGTCTTTGAAATGCCCAGCCGCTACATCTTGAGAGTTGATGCACAATCACGGCAGCTCGCTGCACCGACAGCAGTACAGCGTACCTCTGCCTACTCGTTCAGTGGTCGATCGTGAAGTCGTGTGCTGCATCTGACTAAGCGCTGTGCCCCACCCAGGATATGAGCCAGCTGTACAAAGCCTTGTCCGTCTTTGAGGAAGATCCGGCACGGCGATTGTGAGTGCGGACGTCGATGCGCCTGGATTGGAGTCAAGAAAGACTCTGGGATACTTGTTGTTTGCGCAGACTCGACCCTATGGCTCACATGCACATTGCCTTGCCGGAACTATGCCTCAACCTGCACCTTCAGGAAGCTCCACAAGCGCCGGGCCGAGCTGGTCGCTCCAGTTCTTGTGGAAGTCAGCCCGGTTCACTACCTCCCTCAGACTCAGCAGCTTCAGTTTGAATTGGCTGCAGCCAATGAAGCCATGGTCGACTGTCGTTTGGTCATGTGGGAAGCTGAGCACAAGTCTATGGTTCCTGCCGATCGCGCAGTGGCGGCCGACCTGATTAACGAACTGTAAGCGCACACATATGCTTGCTGGTGCATTAGCGTACAGCTCAATCCCAGACGTAGCCGGTGCAACCTGGTGCTTACGAGGCGATACAAGGGCTTCCATCATCGTCGACCCACACTGTGGACTAACTCGATCGGGCTTCGATGTCCTTGGCTTGGCTGGATTGTCTCAGGGCGCTGGCATCCGTCCGACTCTACAGCGACTTTATCACGAGCTTTGCGGATGCCCAGACTCGGCAGCTTCCTGATCCTATTCCGGATGAGGACAACCTGGTACATATCCCGGATTTGAAGGATTGCCCGCGTCTGCCGGCCAGGATTCGTGGATTGCGGAACATAGCAACTGACACCGCGGTTGTGTTTCAGAAATCGGTTATGATGGCCCGCTGGAAAATCGCCCGTCTGTGGTCCCGAATGATACCTGTTCCGAGTAACAAGGCCGTCTTTGATCATGTCCAGCTGCGCGAACAAAAAGTCGAGTGGCTGCAGAGAAGGTAGGAGAACCGTGGTGCTTTGGGTGCCGGCCGCGGATGGCGTGCAATCGGCGGATGGCTCCAGGAAGGTGCTTGGTCTGATTCAGGATGTAATTGCTGGCCCTCAAGCCTGACTCAGTACGAGCGCATCAAGTCGTACAACAGTCGACACAAGATTCCTGGATTTGATATCGAAATGCAGATCATCGAGGAAATGTGCCGGCTGCTTCCCCAGCAAATCAAAGAAACTCGCCTGGGCATGGATATTTAGCACCTGCCCAAAACAGAACGGACATGCTGTCGTTTCTGGGTTGATTGTCCATTTGTTTTGGATGCGAAATACACACAGGCTCGTGATTTGTCCGAGAACGAACACCGCTACTGTCATTCGTCCCGCTGGGACGGGGCAAAGGGAT
Source organism: Polychytrium aggregatum (assembly GCF_025602895.1). Lineage (NCBI taxonomy): Eukaryota > Fungi > Chytridiomycota > Chytridiomycetes > Polychytriales > Polychytrium > Polychytrium aggregatum. Next base: position 163,443 of record NW_026516218.1, read on the forward strand.
GTCTCCCGTCCCTGTCGTGAGGTTCCCCAGCTACCTTGAGCCTCACCACCAGAGATATGTTTCCCAGGACGGCCCTCCCAACATCGGCTGACGGCAACAGCGGCAGTGACGAGCCAATTGCGTCTCATCAGTGAACCGCTCAAGTATGTGCGATATATTCCGAATCAAGCGAGGTGACCCATGTCGTCATATATGAGCCGCTGCATGCCTTGCAGCTACAGACGGGCAGATTCCAATGGATACGCCACCAAGGCCTCCAAGAGAGCGAGGCCGCCCTCGCGCTCAAGAACCTCGATTCTGGGCGCTGGGATGACCGAGTTGTCCATACGGTTCATGAAAACCATTGTGCAGGCCGAGGCCCGGATCGTCGCCGGGCTTGAGGGAGCCGAGCGAGAGCAGTGGGCCAGATGAAGGAGGGTGAAGCTCTCCATCTCCAGGGTCTGCACGTCGGGCTGCTTCTGAAGGATATGCGGGATCAGATCCTCGTTCCGGTCGGTAAATTGTGGATCGATGCGCCCCTGCGACGAGTAGAACGAGTCGGCGGTTGCGTTCATGCACTCGACCACGTTTTGGCTGCCGATCCGCTTCCTCATGCTATTGGCGACCTGCCGCGTGGAGGGGTGAGGGCGTGCCAAGCAGATTAGCTGATGCGGTGCCGGACACCAATCGGCAACATGCGCAGATGCCAAATGCAAATGCCACCGTCCACGGGCTGTGGTTCGTTGGCGGAGGACAGCCAGCGCGCTCATGGGCAGCACATGCAACTTCCTGGGACGCCCGTGCAACATTGCACCCACCAGCTGCGACAGTAAGGGGTCCGCAGGGACGGGCTTGGAGATGCGATAGGGGACATCGGCTTGGGCTCCGGAGAAAGCATCGACGTCGCGCTGGATGAGCACCGAGCCCTTGGTGGCGACTGCGATTTGCCCGGCGCTGATGCCGCGGATGCCGCCGCAGCTCCCGAAGCGTACAATCGCCATGGGTCCCCGGACGACGAAGCGAGCCTCACGCACGAAAAAGTCCATCATGGACGTGCCCATCCCGATGGCGACGATGCTGACCGGGACCGACTTGAACGAGCCCGTGATGGTCAAGAACCCACGGGAGGAGCAGTACTCAAACTCTGGGGCAGCATCGAGGAGCGCCGAGATTCTGCGGGCGCGCTCGAGGTCCCCGACTGTTATGATGCGATTAGCGACTGCAGAGACAGAGATGTTGGTTAGGGTCACAATCCCGGCCGGTGCGCTGTCAGTGGAATGGGATTGAGCGGAATGGGATTGAGTGGAATGGAGTGGTATGGAGCGGTATGGAGTGGAGGACGGCGCCGGGCCGAACCAGTGCGCAGATGTGTCGGTGGTGGTGGTGGTGGTGGTGGTTCGCCGGCCACCGAACGGAGACGACGAAACGTACTGTCTCCTGGCTTTGTGCCGAGATGATAAGTCCTGCCGTCCTCATAGACGGGGAAGTTGGCGTTCTGCAGTTGGGGCATTGGTGCGCGCCAGAGGGATTGGATTTGCGGGGGATGCTGGCGCCCGCAGCGGTCACGGAGGAGCGGTCGATGAGGACACCGGCACGTTGCTCGGCGAGAAGAGGAGCGCTTCTCGGCGAGGACGAGGGCTTCTCGCCGGGCCGGGGCCATGGAGAGTGGATGCGCAGCACGCCGCCGCCGCCGCCACCGCGCCGCCACCCGCGCCCATATATGCCATCCATCCCACATCGCCATCGCCATCCCACATCTCGGCCAGCCAGCCAGCCAGCACCGCATTGCGACCACCTCCCCGCCGTCGTTCTCCGCTGTTCGCTCACTCAGGATGGACTTTGTTAACTTTGGTAGGTTGCGGGCTGTCGCCGATGAGTGCAGGGCACTTCCTGCCTCCCAGTCCAGAGCGGTGGCGACAGAGCGGAGCGCTCACCGGCGACGGGCGGCTGGGTGCGTCTCTCTCCCTCTTGCAGCAAGTCGCTCTGTTGCTGACCGTCCTGCTCTCTGTTGTCAACAGCTCAAGCCGCTGTCGAGTCGCAAGTGCACCACCGCCAGGAAGGTGGCACACGAGACGGCTCGCAGAACCCTGACGGGCTGAACCTCCAGCTGCCCCACTTCATCACTTCGGCCATTGACAAGTTTTTGGACGGTATGTCTCCCAGCAGTGCGGGGCAGCGACTCGAGCAGGGAATCTCTCAGAACAGAGAACTCGACAAGTTTAGCCTTCTCGAGACTCGCGGTGGCAATGCTCTGCAATCTCTGGGCCAGTCTTGGATTCTGTGTGCACCAGGCGCTAACGCTTGCCACTGATCGTTATGCAGGACTCAAGCCCGACCTTCACCCCAGGGTGGTTACCGAGATTCAAGTTGCCCAAGACTGGGTCCTGCAGACCTTTGAGGATAAATGCCGTGAAGTCTTCCAGGATGTAAGTTGGAGGGGCAGAGGCTCTCTCGGGCGAGGCTGCTGTAGCTCAACAGGCCCACACAGCTTGCATCCACTGCTGCCATACCAACATGTGTCGCCGCTCACTGTGCTTGATAGATTGCCAATGGGGATTTCAAGGAGGCCGCTCTCGACTTGATCGGAGAAGGTGAGAAGCCTTACAACGCCGGCCAGAACCAAGGCCAACAGTATCAGCAGAACCAAGGTCAACAGTACCAGCAGAACCAAGGTCAACAGTACCAGCAGAACCAGGGCCAACAGTACCAGCAGTACCAGGGCCAGCAGAACCAGCAGTACCAGCAATATCAGGGCTCCAGGGCTGTTGCTGGTGAGCGTGGAATCGGCGGCGACCGCGGCATCTTGCAGGAAATCGGACAGGTTGCTTCGGAAGTCATTGGCAGTGCCGCTGTCGGTGGCTTCATTGGCTCCGCCACCAAGGGTCGCTTCAACCGAGACAACGCCAGAGATATCGCCGATCAGATGCTTCCTCTCCTCAAGAACGAGATTGGCCAAATGCTCGCCAGCGGCCACCAGACGCTCGCCACCCAGTTCACCGAAGCATCGATCAACCATATCAAGCTGTATCTCCATGGCAACATCACCACCCATGAGGTCGCCCAAGCCTCGGCCCGCGATCTTGGCGGCTTTGCCTCCAACATTTTCGGTGGCCAGCATCAGGCTGCCTCTCGCGATGTCGAGTCGGATGAGCACCACGGTGGTCTGTTCGAGATGTTCAACCGCAAGGTGAGCGAAGGTGTTCACCACATCCGCGACAAGGTTCGCCTTTCGCTCCACCAGATCGTCCTTCAAATCGAAGACCACCTCTGGTCTCTCCTCCCCGACGGTATTCGCCGCCCGCTTTCCGCCATTTTCGGCAACAACGGCCAGCGCGGCATCCCGAACGACCGCGGCATCATCGAAGAGATCGAGCAAGTCTTTGAGGAGGAGGTGCAGAAGCTGGAAAACGGTCTTCACCAGCACGTCCGCGGCCTCGTCTCCCAGGCGCACACTACCCTGGAGACCAAGGCGGTCATGCATTTCCAGGATGTGATCATGATCCAGGTTCACAAGGTTTTGCCCAACGCTCGCGTCGATTGAAAAACCAAACGCTCCTCACAGCGTTGGCAGCCAATGAGCATCAGCTTCGTCTTGAAGGTCAGCACTAGCGCTTGCGCTAGATGGCCCGGTCGATGTGACTGTAGTTCGTGATGTACTTGCATCACGAGGCACTCCTTGTAAATGTGTGACCCGCTCGGTGTGCTTGTACACTGTATTCAGGGGAAAATGGGACACCTGCCCACAACCCATTTGTCAGCGTAGTATGCGATGGCATGTGTCTAGCTAAGCCATAAGAAATATAACAGATCACTTTGGCAGCCTCCGAGTCAACACCACCGGTCGCACTGCAGCGATGCGGAAATCGAGGGTGCTGTGTTTGGCCATGATTACGATGAGTGGGTGGGTGTATTCAGGTTCCAGAGAAAAACCCCTGTCATGACTCAAAACGGGGTGTCCCATTTCATTTTGGAATCGCTGTATCAGCACAGGCAGAAGTGTGGCTACGGCGTGCTAGTTGACTGTTGCTCACGAATATTGGTCAGGGGCACAAATGGTATGCGGATGGTGCTCTTGAAACGGCAAGCACAGTGTATTGAAGGAACCAGCGTCGGACAAACAATCGTCTTGGAGACAGGATACTACATTTGCGAGTGATGTGCAACAACACATGCCTGGTTCAGGCCGCAGTCCACGATGAGCATCTGGTAAACTTGAGCACATCAGAGACACGGCCGGCGATCAGGTTGAAATGTCTGCAATCAATGCCGACGTGGCTTGGATGAACGACTGGACGGGAATGGCCACTTTCCAGTCGATGTGGCCAGCGCCCAAATACATCAAAGCAGGCTGGATAGATGAGGAGTCAGCAATGTCAGAGCATCGCTTTACTGTCCAAAGGACTCCAGGACAAGCCACAGCAACGGCCTGCCTCGGAAGTCTACGCTCTATTTCACCACTACACCAGAGTCGATGACCGCTTCAATCCCCACACTTACTTCCAGGGATAGGATGCTCTCGGTGACAATGATGGGCAGATTGGCTTGCATTCCTGTGAGTTGGAGGTATACCGTTCAATGAGTCCGACGCTCGCTTGCTGCAAGGACATGGGCCTGATGGAGCCAGCAGTCGCACCACAAACGATAACCTACCAAAGGGACTGACGGCGTTGTTTTCATACCCGGTAAGCTCAAGCGAAATGTCTTCCGGAGCCACCCGGAGATTGTAGTTCTTCTTGCTGACTGTCTTTTGCTTGAGATCGCGCACAAAGTTCATGAGCTTCTGGGTGTTGAGTTTATCGACATACTGCTCAAAACGGCAAGAGAGTTAGGCAACTGCCCTTCAAGGTATATTCTGCTATCTGCTCGATGCCCACCTGGACAATAACACAGTAGTACTTGGAGTTGGACGGGTCTGCGTGCAACAAAGAAGCGTTACTATCCGGTGCGTCGAGGCGGCGAGAGGGCTACGTGCAACCGCAGCATGACAGATGACTGACCCAGCAAGTCTCCGGTTGGCAAGTGCCGGGTGTTTTCAAACACAATCGATTTGCAGAGATGCGCCTGGCTGGGAGCAGCCAAGCGGAGTCTGTGGCCCCGAGAAAGCGATAAAAATGAGACGGCTTCCTGGACAGTGGTGCTGGGATTCCTGTTGCGGGCGGTGCTGGGATTACTGCGACGGGCGGTGATACTCTTCAAGAAACTTACGCCCGTTTCTGGAGAGGCCAGTCGTAATAGTCTGTTTACAGATGAGGATTGGGTCAGTACACAGAAGATCCAAGTCAGCACCGAGGGGATTCTTACCGGATTCAACTGAGTAGAAGCGACCAAGTCGATCGAGATTCAGACGCCTGAGTCCCTCCAGAACCTTGACAAGGGAGCAGGTCAGCATCGGTGCCGCCATACAGTGCCATTCCAGACCACTCTCATCCGGACCAATGACGCACCAAGGTGCAGCCCTGCAGAACATCTCTGTTTCTACAGACACAATCCCGCTGACAGCCACGGGAACGTTGTTTGATTCCCGCCGACCAAGTATGGCTCTAAAAGGAGTTACCTTCTTGACGCCGCTGGGTGCCTCCGAGCACAGCTCCTCGGCCTCTGCCGTTCTTCTCCACCAATTCCAGAAGCGAGCTTCGAGAGCAGGATCGGCATAGAGCTCCGAAACTTGCGAGATCAAGCCGGATATCTGGTCATTCAGCGACGCCCATTCGGCAGAGCGATCCACAGCGGCTTTGGCTGGAGATTCGAGCTTTGGTGCAGCGCACGCCGTTACAGTGCGAGCAACGGGGCCCTTGGGCTGCTCGAACCATGGGGCTCCGAGCCGTTCGAACATGGCGGGCGATGGCGATGCATCAAGCAAACGCTGCCAATCTGCAAAAGCCATCAAGACACCAGAGATGCTCTCACACACACACCGAGGCACATGGATCCACGTGACCTGTACCCTTGCCATGGCGACGGCAGCCAGCGATCGGGGGCGCAACCGCATCCCCGCTGCTGGCCGTCGTCTCGTCTCGTCTCATCGCTCCAGCATCCAGCCCGCCAGCCCACCAGAAGGAAAAGCAGCCGCAGAGCATCGCAGCCGATATGGTCTCGACGACAGCCGTCCCCAGTGGGGGCTTCAACTTTGAAAACTTCACCAGGTAAGCTGCCTGTGAGGATCGCTCCCACTGCTCATCGAAACGGCCCCCGATGCCTGTTCGCTTTGGCACTGGGTGCTGTCGATGCGCTCGCTCTTGTCTCTGGTTGAATCACCCAAGCCGGAGCCTAGGCCGATGACTCGCCTGATAAAGCGAAAGAGGTTTCAGAAATCTCTCTGGGGCCTCCGCCGCTCGCTGGGCCGTCAGTCCAGGGATTGGCTCTCGAAGGCAGTGTGTGCGTTCCGGATTCTGAGATCCGCTCGCTTGCTCTTGGCACATCGATCCAGAAATGCAATGATGCTCAACAATGGAACAGCCATCCCCAAGGCCACCAAGACCGGCACCACAATTGTGGGACTGATCTTCAAGGTACTTTCTCCGTGCCAAAGCGACGTGTTTGGTCTGGTCCCTGCCTCACCGTCTCGATGGAAGCGGCTCTGTCCATGGCTTCCCATCGGACCCAGGCCGGAGTGATTCACACCCATGCTCGTTTTTCTCGTCGCTACTCATCGATACGAAGGACGGTGTCGTTCTGGGCGCCGATACTCGAGCCACAGAGGGCCCGATTGTCGCCGACAAGAACTGCGAGAAGATTCACTATCTTGCGCCAAACATGTACTGCTGTGGCGCTGGTACCGCTGCCGACACCGAGATGACGACCAACTTGATTTCCTCCAAGCTTGAGCTGCATGCCTTGTCGACTGGTCGTGAAGCTCGGGTTGTGACGGCCATGACCATGCTGAAGCAGATGCTCTTCAAGTAAGCGCATTCCCACTTGCCACTCGACGCTCGCCTGGGTGGCACTGCTGCCGAGTGAGAAAGCATACGGAGCTCTCTCCATCACACACCGGCCTAAATTAATGCGGGCCCGAACCTCACACCAAAGGTACCAAGGACATATCGGTGCAGCTCTTGTCCTGGGCGGCTACGACATCAGTGGCCCGCAGCTGTACACCATCGCGCCCCATGGCAGTACCGATAAGCTTCCATACGTCACCATGGGTAGTGGATCACTCGCGGCCATGGCCATTTTTGAAGCCAGATGGAGAAGAGACATGACGGTGAGTCGGTGTGGAATCTGGCTCCCAAGATATCCTCCTCACCCTGCCGCCGATGAGTCCATTATCCATCAGAGCCAGAGCCGGTCGTGTCCAGAGTCTCACCTCTGGTTTCCCAACACAGCGCGAAGAAGGAATCCAGCTGGTCAACGACGCTATTGAGGCCGGTATTTTCAATGACCTTGGATCCGGCAGTAATGTGGATGTATGTGTGATCACCAAAGGAAACGTGGAGTATCTGCGAAACTACAATCGGCCCAACGAGCGCGGTGCAAAGGAGCAAAGCTACGCACGACTGCTTCCCCCGGGAACAACAGGTTCGTTGACAAGCACCAACATCCATCCATCGCACTTATCGACCCATGCCCACCACAGGAGGCGTAGCGCATACCCCGTCCGGTCATGAATCTGTGTTAACCGACTATCTTGCTCATCCATGGCTGTACTCCTTCTCTCCAGCCATTCGCTCGACCGATATCCGTCAATTCGTCACCGTCGCTGAGGCCGATGCCATGGATACAAGCTAAAGGGGCTGATAAGGAGAATCGGGCCACTCGGTCTTGTGTTAACCCGTCTAAGCCCGGTACCCTTGACGGCCAAATACATCCAATAAACAGCCATTTATCCGCGACAACCGTGCCAGCACTCATAGTATGAAGCGGGACACTACGAAATCATCAAGCGTTTAGCGATCGCTGTGGGCGCGCTCGGGTGCTCATTGTGGATCCATCTCGATTACGGCTAGTGCGATTGCGAGGCGCAGCATTATCGACAGCGAATGCTGTGGTGGCTCTGCTCTCGAGTCGATAAGCACTGCTTTGAAGATCAGTCGCCGATTCTCGGCAAACGCCCGCCTGGCTCGCATCATCATGAGCGGCCCGCGTTGTATCGCGCAGTAAATGCAATGCATCCAGAGTTTCGACCAACAACCACATCTTTTGTTGCCCCAAAACATCGTGCCCTGGCTGTGACACCCACTCAGAGGCCGCCGAAGTGATCAACTTCCACTGCATATGGCATTATGTACACAATCTATCTCATTCAACGCGTTCATTTCGAATGAGGCCAGCGCTCCGTTTTCCCATGTGCTGAGTGCAGCAAGCAGCCGTGATTGATGCCCAGGCTCGCTCATCCGAGCAAAGCATCCTCCTTGGCGGCTTCTTGGCCTTGATCTCGCCCGTTGGCCACACGATTGAGAGCAATTGGCATAAGCCGCATTGGGCGCAATGGAGACAGTTGTGGATTCGGTCCTGGCCGGGGCAGATGCTCACGGAAGAAAGCCCAAGTAAGCCCTGAACACGATCGAGGATCTCTATCGATCGAGCAGCTTCTCGCCGTGGCATCGGCGCCGCTCCGAGGCCCTAATGTGGGTTCATCACACGCTCGCAGACCCATGGACAAGCGGCAGAGGATGCCGAATCTTGCAAATCCACGCGATGTTCAAATCATGAGCGACATTTGCGCGCACATTCAGCAATTTTCGATGCTGCAGAAGCGAGAGAGCGCGATGAAAGGCTACCGGGATTTATTGAACTTGCAGGTATGACCGAGGCAAAGAAAGGGCAGCGACTGAACAACGGGTCGAGGACCGAGGGGCAATCGCATCGTCCTTGGATCGTCTTCGTTATCGTCTCGCCGGTTAGCGTGCCGCTGCGGAGAACTCCAATGTAACCATTCTCTCTTTTTCGAGAGATTTATCACCATGTCGATTGTGCTTTGACTCCGACTTGATTGTTTCTCTATTGCAGGAGATGACAGAGTCCTCCAAGCGCGAAGACGAGCTCTCGCTTGTTACAATGGAATGCATCATTGCCGTTCCCAACATTGCGAAGCGAAAGGAGCTGCTGCACGAGCGACTGATGTCAAGAATCACTGACGAGCGAGGCAAGTCCGACTCGGCAGCCCTTGCCACACACATCGTTATAATGCTCGATCTATCGATGGCTCACGCAGTATCTTGTGGTCAGAGCTGGCAAACTCGCTACAGAACCATCGCGATGAGTTTTCCCAGTTTATTTGGAAGCGACGGATGGTGGCACGTAAAGAACTTCGGGGTCTCTTCCGAACTGGGTCAGTTGAGCCAATTTGGTGTCATGGCGAACTCACCGAGACTTCCCAGAGTGAGGCGCTGCGGATGACTGAGTGCCGGCGAAGGTGGGCGGGGATGTCGGTTGCATATCCCTGGCAGAGACGTTGATCAGTGGCACTGTGAATTCGATTTCCTTTCTTCCGAGTTGCGGCCTCCCTCACGCTTGCTGATGATGCGCTTTGTTTCTCGCCGCGTAGTCCTGAAGTCATTGGGCGGTTCGGTGATATGATATCCAATGCCACCATCGAGGCCATCCAAGGATTTGAAAAAACTAACTTGTCGCGCCTGTGCAAGAACGCCATATCCACAGGAATCTGTGATGCCGACGACGTTGGTGGATACCTTCAGCGCAAGGCAGGTATCGCAGTGATTGCAATGCAGGCCGTAGTATCGGCATATCTATGCGGCTCAACCTTGGCGGTGGGCATCGCCGCGATCGCAGTTGATTCGAGTCACTCCAGTTTAGTAACTGTAGGACGACCCTCAGTTTTTTCTGGAGGCACCCAGAGATCCGACTCTTGGATCTATGAGCCAAGATCGTCTCTTTTTTCAAGTAACCCCGAACCCGTTCAACCTCGAAGCCCCAGATCATTCCAAGGCACGAGAGTGGATATGCATCTATGCGACGAATGGCATCTGGAAACACAGACTACTGGCCCAGCCGTCCATCAAGAGGTTGGTCCAAGACATAACTGAGAAGATTCGGCAGAACCCCGGGGCTTCTGGCAGCAACTCGTACAATCAGGCCATTGCCCGCGTTCTCGACGCAGTGCACCCATCTCACCGGCTGCTAGCCTCGACATTGGCCTATCCGATGTCAGCACCGAGCTTGATCAAGAAGCGGCTATCCTTTCTTGGCTACGCGCCGCCTAATCCTAGCGACGAGATATCCAACATTAGTCAGATGGACTGCTTGACGACGCTGAGACAGCTCAACAAAAGGCTTGATGAAGATCACCGGTTCTATTTCGAGTTCACCGTCCTTGACAAGAGCGACTGGAGATGCGGTGAGTATCATGCATCTTGTCCTCAGGGACCTTCACAAGCCTTCGGGGGGGGGTTGTCGAGTCAGTATTCAAGGGTACTGAGTTTATCAACACTGATGGACATACCTCAGGCTTCATCTGTGGCAAGCACATCAGCCCAAGAAACCACCTCACATTTCCGGGGAAAGACCCGCAAAGCCTCGGGTTCTCCTCGGACGGAAGTGTATATTACAACGGAGAAGCACGACCGTAAGTCGCAAGTGAATGGATCAAATATGATGGCAGTGGACCCAAATCGAGCTGCATAAGCTTGCCATTTGAATTATCGGGCAGAGGCTAACGTCCAGTGCACAGGTTTGACTCCTTCGCTGAAATCAAGGACATGATGGTCTTTGCAGCAATACGCACGTACGGGATTCTGGTTGATCTGGGCAAGAATCAAATATGCCTGGTGGTTGATAACAAGATCTTACCTCCCGGATTTGGGACCGACGCGGCGGAATATTCCTTAGAGGAGCAGATCGAGCAGAGGTGAGGAATCAAAGCCACGAACCCGCTCTCGATCGTGGTGGCTATGCAGCACCGTAGCCAGAACATGGATTCCTACGAACTTCCATGAGGCTAACAATATTCGCTTGGATGCAGCGAGTTGATATCTACTTGCCAATTGACTCCAATGCTGTCATTGAGTGGTACGTCTCGTAGCCCGGAAGCATTGCTGTGCCATTGTCGATCGTTACTTTGACGAAACTCCTGAGGGTCGATGCTTGCAGAATTGCACCGAGCGGGCTCGATAGGTGTGATTTCGTTTGCAGAGTACTTTGCGCACTCACTAGTGTTCTCCCTTACTCACCCTCACTCACTCGCTCGATCCTTGCATCGGTCAAACGCAGCCAACTTATCCTCGGCATACGCCGACCCGCCGCAATTGAAGGCCAACTTTGGCAGCGCTCCATTTTCTTTCAGCGTCCTGGGTCGTTCCTTCGACAGCATTTTGGCTCATCGCCCAGCAAAGCGTGCGTGCTGTTGCCTAAATTGGTATCTGACGCGACGGCGATTTGCCGGCACATCTGCGCTGTAGAGCTCAGGAAGTAAAGCTGGGGTTCATGTGCAATCACTCTTTCATCCTGTGCAACACTTGCCCGACATGATCTCACATCTTTCTCGTCCCTCCTGATTGAAGACTTTGACTCGGACGGGATATTTGATCCTGCCTCTGTCGAGCACCATAGAGCAAGCCAGGAAGAGGAGGAGCGCCTGCAATTGGTATAGTCTCTGTTACCTCACAAGTTAGATGCGGCACCCATAAGCAACATTGGTGGACGGCTCTCTGTAACAGTGGTCTCACTGACAAGATGTGGTTTTACAGACTCTGGAGAAAACACAATTCAAGGCGTCGATGCTTGCGGACACGCTCAAGAGCTTTTCGCAGTTCCCGCCTTCGATCTATCGGCGGTCGCTGGCTTGTATGAGGATTCAACGAGGTATGCGTCCGTTGTGTTGGTGCGTAAAACCTGCGAGACAGTGAGTCTCTCCGTCGGACTTACTGTCGTCTTTGCATATTAGTATGGAGACGCCACAGAGGTAGAATGGAGCGCAAGCGTATTCGTGAGGAGCAATACGCCGCAGCTACGATCATCCAGCGCATGGCACGAAACAAGCTCAAGAAGCTCCGAGCGCGGAAGAACGAGGCTGCTGCGATAATTCAGCGAAACTGGAGAAAGCTCATGTACATCCGGCTGGCCCTTCTCCGTATGTATCAGTCGCCACAACATGCTTCCATAGGCCCCGACGGTGATTCTGTACGTTGACTTTTTTTGTTGCCGCAGGGTGCATATACCAGCAGCCCATTCCTGAGCTGCACCGATGTGCCGAAGTCATACAAAGAAAATGGAGGCATTGGTTCATGTTCCGCAACTCGCCCATTGCGACGAGATACAATGCTCGGATCGAGGGTGAGATCCAGCATCGGTCACTCTGGAGGAGACCATCTCGCTCGTTTGGCGGCTCGTTTCTGCTATATTGCGAGCTTCATATTCTCGTACTCATGCCGTGCTCACGCCGTGCTCATGCCGTGCTCACGCCGTGCTCATGCCGTGCTCACGCTGTGCTCGTTCGAAAACCATAGTTCTCAATGTTGCTGCAAACAAAATTATCAATTGGTGGCGACCGCTTTTCAAGAAAATCAACGAAACGAAGAAGATACGAGAGGTGCGTGTCCTCTGCAGCGCCGACAGATCGATGGCGTACAGTTGTGAATGTGGGCACGAATTTCGTAAGCGAGGCGATGCTGACAGCGGCGCTTTGAGCCAACAGAGACACAAGGCCGCCACGGATATTCAAAGAGTGTACCGAGGTGTGGAACTACGCAAGGTTCATTGGCCGACGAGTTTTGCGGGGTCCGTTGGGTCTAACCATGCTGTTGACCTACAGGATACTACTTGCGGCAGCTCCTTCGCCCAGATTTGCGAGAAAGGCTGCGCAGACTTGGTGAATCCGTGGCATCCCATCGGTGGGTTTTGGACCGGCTGTCACGGTGCCGATGGCAATGCCACATGCTGGCACTCCGACACAGCGAGGCGGTGATGGGGATGTGATGCGAGAAGCAGACATCGATACTGTTTCCGGGACACTAACTCAGCATTCGCTGATACTCGGTCCTCACCAGGGAAGAGCTTTTCCGCATCCGTGGTGCATACATCTTGCAGAACGCTTGGAGAGCTTTCCTCGTCAAACGCGTCCGCTCCGATAAGATCAAAACAAGAAATAGGGCCGCCGCACGCATCCAGGCTTTCTGGAAGGGCTACTGGGTTCGCTCGCGTATGTCGCTGATCATGCCGGCGGTTTGGGCGGCAGCGAAGGTGTATATTGACTTGCACATGTCTGCGTTGTGCCTCTCACCGAGATATATCTTGTTGTCTCAGATATCCATCTGCGCTTCAGCTATGGCGAGTCCGTGTTCCTGAATGCGGTGCAGCGGGCCATGAAAAACTGCCACTTTATCATCAAGATGTACAAGCCGTGTGGAATCGTCTGCCCACGACGAGATTTATCGTCGCTGCACACCTGACCGACTGGGTGGATCCAAGGCGGCGACCACAAAGATGCGTGCGATGTATTTGGAAACAGATGCAGTTCAGTTTATCGTAAAGGAGGAATGATGGTCATGCGTGTGCTTCTCAAAGACAGAAGCGAGCAGTGCACTTGGGCATTGTATCCGTTGGATCACTTTGTGAGCGCCGCAACCTGCAACTGCGACTGATCCCACATCCGCGATAGTTTTTTGAGCTGCTCCAGAAACACGAATGTGAAGACTATGTGCGGCCTGGGCATCGAGAAGCGCAGTTGTGTCAATAGACTTGTGAGTGTTCCGAGGGCCACACTCAGCACACTACACTTACCCGATGCGCATGTAATGTGCCGTGAAGCCTTTGTAGAGCGCAGCCACGCCCTCGGCCCGAACAGTCTTCATGATGCAGTCGAGTGTGCCCGAATACAGGACTCCATGTCCGCCAGTTGCTTTTTGGTTGTACTAGATGTCGTCGGCATGGGGAATCGGTGAGAAGGTGCACTTTCGGACATTTCTCTCTCTCCAAACTCAAGAACGAATCGATTATACTAGGGGCACCGCCGTCACGTCGACGATCAGCGACAGCACAAGCAAGTGCAGCCACAGCATCGAGCCCATCGGCGGTTGGCTCCCGTTACATTGCGGCCGATCAAGCGTACAGCAAGCAGCGAGCTCGCCGCACACTTGGTTAAACTTGTCACCCACCATTCTTGTCATGGTCACGTCAAAAGGATTCATGGCTATGCACATCAACAAGCCCGTGATACTGCTTGCGGCCAGATGCAGGTCGAGGTTGCCATCGCCATACGGGCCGAGATGGAACCATCCTGTGCCCTTCAAGAGCTGCTTGGACTTGTCGTAGCTCGCCAGCTGGACAGCCGAGGCAACACCGGACCGGAACATGGCGGCATCCACACCTCTCCACAATCCGCGGAGGCCTTCGTTTCGGTAGATGATCTGCAGTGACCGGAGGGTGCCTTGCGTGACGTAGGCATGCTGGTGTCCGACCGACGACAGCTCAGGAGAATAGGACTGCATTCGCTATAAACCGAGCGATGTGGGATCGATTGAAGCGGTACGGATGGAGACGATGTCAGAGGGCTTCAACACTGGAAATGCCACCAGCACAGGCTCCAACACCAAGTGGCCTCCGCTTCGTTGGCCGGGCATTCCCGGTCGGTCCAGGCCGCGCCGTCAGGTGCTCACCGTTTTGACGAGGAACAGCGGACTGGCTGTCAGGGCACCAAGAATGCCGCTCGTTGCGCCGGCAGCCAGCATCACTGGAAGCGAATTGTGCTGGCTGTTTGACGACCACAGCTGGCCAATGACTTGCTGGTAGAACTGCTTGATGGGCTCGTACAGGCCGATACGACAGCCGTTATTGAATAACTGGTAGCCATAGGCAGGAATCAGACCCTTCTGGAGGCCGCGGATTCCCTCGTTCCTCCCGATGGTGATCAGCGCAGAGAAGGCATTTCCATAGAGCTTGCCACCGTTGGAGGTCTTTGAGAGCTCGCCCTGGAGCTGCAGCCGGGTCTTGATCACTTCCATTGGATTGGTGAGGGTGGCTGAGGCTGGGTTCCGTGAATAGACAGATGTGGTGAGAGCCCTGCACATGTTAAGCTTGCAGAATCAACCGGTGAAAGTGATGGCGAATGCCGTGGGCGGCCACCCGAATGGAGCTGCATCACGCTGATCCACGATAGCGACGAGCCGGATATCGAGCGCTCAGAGACGGAAGCGCCAGAGGCCCAGCCAGTGGGTCTTGTGTGGAATTCAGCATGTCATCGGTGCTAGGGGCGGACGATCGGGGCCAGAGTCGCAAATAGACATTACCACATGCGGCGATGGAGGCCATAGCGAATCCTCGGGCATGGCCGAGGAAGGTGACGTTATCGGAGGACATCTTGGCTGGCAACGCTGTGCAGACACTGTGCAGAAATGTAGAAATGCAGATGATGTGCACCCAATCTTGGAATGCAGCCCGCAGACGATCAGCCTCCTTCAGCCCGACCGATCCAGAGGAGCAGAGGCCGTGATGATGATGATGATGGTGGTGGTGGTGGTGGTGGTGGGGGCAGCGGACGCATTTGCTCTGGGTTGTGCCTGACAGCTCAGCCGGTCGCACACAAAAACGCCATCGAAAAATAGCCGCCGTCGCGATTGGCCCAGCGGCCGTGCCGGTCACGCCAGCGCTGCGCACAGCAAGGACCGCGAGACACGCCCCACGACACGCATCAGACCCGTTTGCAACCCGAATCGATGGCCCTGGGATGGCTCCGAGCATGCCAGCTCCATGTGTATTCATCAGAAGACCCCGTCGATGGCTGTGGTCTGCGGGAAGCAGCTGGGGCCAGGCCGTGTGTCTTGGCCGCGATATATCGGCGATGGCACAGCATCCATGGTCGGTGGCAATGCACCCACACGCACAGCTAGTTGCTCTTCTTGGGACCGGTGAGCAAATACCACTTGTTCCGGCTGTTGGCAGCCTCCTTGCGAACGGCTCGCTTAGTGTCGTCCAAGGCGGGGGCAAGGCCGCTCAGAACGACGGGCTTGAAGGGATGGAGATCAGAGTAGGCCAGCGCAGAGGGAAGCATGCCAATACAACGTATGGCGCCAACTCGGACGGGCTAATGGGGTTCACGGAACGGAAGCACATTGGTCAGCACTGGCGCCGCTTTCCATGGCTCTGCCCAGGATCTCTTCGCTGCTAAGCGCCATCGCGAGTAGCCCAATGACGTATCAACTCACGATTTTGTTTGTCTGCTCGGCATCCACTTGCGTGAGCTTCAAGAGGAGGGGCACGAAGGTCGACAGGTGTGTCGTCACCAGGTCTGGCACATCCTTGAGCATAGACTGCAGCGTGGCCAGCGTGCTGAGCTTGAGCGTTGAATCAGCCGATTCCAACGACGGTATGATCAACGGAACCAGCTACATAGGAGCGACAGGCCGCCGAGAAAACAATGCCACGATAGCGTGAGTCAAGGCAGCCGGATGACGGGCGAGTCGCTGGTGGAGCAAGCCGTATCTATGGCATCGATACCCAAGGACCAGTGATACACACCGAAGGCAGAGCGCCCAACAGGACTTGTTTCGGCGCGTTGCTGAGGAAGTACGACAGAGCCACAAGGTAGTTCGATTTGGCACCCGGGCCGGACGCATTGAATCCAGACGAAATCTTGGGGACAGCTTCAGCGAACAGACGCTGCTTGTACAAAGGCTGTCGAGCGAGACAATGAACGAACGATGGAAATCAGCACGACCGTCCGCTGCAGTCACTGTGCGGTGCTGAGACACATACCTTGACTGTGCAAAATGCCTTCTTGGTCAGGATCGAATCGTCAGACTCCTTTACGACGATGCTCAAGGCCCGAGCAGCATCGAGGCCCAGAGTCTGGTTTTCGATGAGAGCGAGCAGATCGCGGGCCATCTCGTAGCCAAGCTTGCTGGATTTAATCACCAGGCCTTTGGTGAGCTGCAAACGCAGGAAAAGGGGGGGTTAACAGCCGTACTCTTGTGGTGCGTTCGGTCGTGTCAAAACTCTGTCCGAGTCAGTATACTCAAGCTGGCTGCTTGCGTTTCCTACCCATCCATAAACGAGAATCAAATGCTGCCTCTGGGGCATGCTGCCCGTCCCGGCGGAGATGAGGGCCCACAGCTGCTGTTTGACGTCAGCGCAAAGTGTCTCCGAGGCTTTCTCTGTGCGGTGGGCCAAAGGAGAAGGGTCAGTGGGCTTTTGGATGCTTCCTTCCACGATGAACTGCTGGGTGGCTTCGGCATACCATCGGCCCCTTTGTTAATGATCGTTGCTGCAATCTGGGCCAGCGAACCAAACCAGATTGCCGTGGCTTCATCTACTGTCGCCTCCGACGCATCTAGCATTGGTTGCACGAGGGTCTTGACAAACTGGACCTCTGATCCGCCTGGCAGAGGCACTGTGGAGCGAAGGCAGCAGGCAACCGAGGCAAGAGGCTGGACGAGCACACGCTGCGAGGGCGATGCGAGAGGCTGCGAGTGTCGAGAAGGATGAATGAGCAGCTGAGCATAGCCAAAGAGACACATCGTACGGAGCAATATGCCGCCCATTCAACCCACCGAGAGCGGCCTCCAGGTGGCACGAAGGGCTTGGTCAGAAACGACGGCCTCGATGTCGCTCTCGATGAAAATCCGATAAACAAAGCTGGCGACTTCAGACTGCTCGCTGGAGACACAGAGACTGCGGGTCAGCAACAAACATGGCTCGTGCGGGATGACTGCGGCCATGGCAAGTGGTCAAGCATGAAGAGATGTGACCTACGTGAGAGGAAGCTCGCGCACAACGAGACCAAGAATGCTGGACAGCTTGTGCACCAGGCTTGCTGCGAGGGTCTGCTTGGACACGAGGCTGTTCACAACGAGCATCCGGAACATGGGTTTGACGACGCTGTCGACGCATTGCTTCAGCACATCGGCCTTATTGTCTGCCGTCTCGTCTTCGGCGTGGGTCCGCAGAACTGCAGCGATGGCATCGATCACATCCTCTGTGAACGGGAGACCGCTTTCCAGCTCCAAATGCTCTATAGGGCGGCGCGTTTCCAAAGACAAAATGTCAAAGAACCACCACAGAGCACTGCATGTTCGGCTGTGCTGATCTCTGCGTGTTTGAGTGATTGTGGCTCACTTGACAGCACAAAGTAGGGTACCAAGTCTAGCAATCGCAACGCGGATGGCTGTGATCAACATCCCGGGTGGTGGCCTTACCGTTCAAGATTCGAATCAGTCCAGGAACGATGACATCAAAGATATCGGGACGGATGCTCTCCTTTGTCAGGGCCTCGAGGTACAGCTTGGTGTTGTGTGTGTAATTTTGTGGATGGGTGTCTGAAAATAGCAGCATATTTCATCAGCTCTGGCCATTCGCCAGATAGGGCAGCGAGTGGCAGCAGACATGAACGCCATACCCCGCAGGAGTGCCAGGAGCGGGGACACAGAAAGCTCCAAAACGATATCAGCCCGGCTGTCCGAAACGGCCACGATGGCTTGGACGGCTTCATTGTATATCTCGACATCCACATCGCCCGTTATCAAGCTGTTCCAAAGCTGAACTACGGCCCGTATCTTGAGAGCATAGTGGCTGTTTAGTTGATACTCCACTCGAAGTGTTGTTGGCGTCGGCTGGACTGTAAGCACAAGACACCTACCTCAATTTCGGCAAGGCAACCAAGGTGAAGGGCCAACTCAAGAAGGGCCTTGATCGACACCAGTCGAACAGGGGCGTACTCTGATGCCAAGATGGCAGACACCCGGAACACTTCCAAGAGTCGATCTTTGTAGGCCAGAACAGGGAATTCTACCTCCCCGTCAACTGTGAAGCAAAGGACAGCAGCTCCGTCAGCCCAGTGAGTGTCGCCAATGTCGCAGACTACCCCAATCTTTGATGCTATCGTGCCTACCCTGCCGAGTTGATCCGGATGTGCCGTAAAGCTCACGACTTGCCACCAGCAGCTGAAGGAGCACGTCCATGAGCACCTTTCGGCAAACCGGCCGCTCTTCGGTCTTGAGCCACTCGAGCAGGACAGGCATAGCCTGCGATACGATGAACTGGTTGGCGGGATCTGGAGAACGGCGATGCATCAGTGGCTGCAATTGGCTTCGCTCTGGCATACTTCATTGCAACAGCACCAGCCGACTCTCACCAGAGGTTGCCGAAATGCAAGCGATGATTCTGCCGCTGCCCTTGGCGAATTTGTGGTCAGGGTCCTTCAAATATCCAAGGCACTTGTCTGTAGCCTCTTTGAGCAGGCCGCCAAATGCATCTTGCTTGTTTGTAGTGGCCGCAAGCGAGAGTGTTTGGGAAATGGCTTTGAGAGCATCCAAAGCAGCCGTCTGGAGCTCGTCGTTCGAGGCATGGAAGACTTCTTCGCTCAGGAGCTGCCATAGCCGATCGGTGTGGGGAACTAGGCACTCGGATCCATATGTCGCTGCACCGCTGACCAAAGCCTCCATCGAGTCACGCTTTGCACTGATCGAACTCGACGACAGCTTCTCAAGCAAGAACGGGACAGCAAGGGGGCCGAAGAGGAACGATCCGGTGATACATTCCCTAGCAGAGAGAGAGAGGGGCGGGTGAGATCCTCCGTGCGTGGTCGGGTGAGGTATGGAGCGGGTGTCGGCGTCGATCCTACCTTAGGCCCAGCCGGAGATCATCGGCGGTGATTCCATAGATGTCATCCGGAGGCGGTCTGAAAGTGATTGGGAAGTAGCAGGACACGACTTCGAATAGATCCTGTTCCAAACCAAGGGGCCGCGGCGACAGGGTGAGATACAGCTGCGTTGCATGCTCTCACAGCCGTGATATCACAAGCGACGACCTTAGAATCCCCGAGGACTCTGCGGTTACCTCGGTGTGTCCGGCAATGTCCATATGGCGCAAAATGCTCTTGATCGACCTGAATGACAGCATGAGGTTTCGGGGATCCTTTTCGCCATCGATACACTGGATAAAGCCACCAACAAAGTCTTTGTGGGCCTTACTCAGACCTGTGTGTGCGATGGATGTGAGTGCACTGGGGGAAGTCCTTCGCCAAGGAGTCGATACTTATCGACCCACTGACCCACTCGATCGATGCCGGACACACCATACCGTCGGCGTGGTTGCTGAGGAGATAATCAAATATGCGGAGGACGGAATGGCGAACGGTTTGCTGGAAATCCTGGACCGACAGCTCGTCAAAGATCCTGTTGGATAAGGTCAAGAGCCGGGTCAGACAAGGGATCCGCCCAGGACGTTCGGGTTTTGCAACTTGCGAGCACAGCAAGCGCTTGCTTGCAGACGCACCGCTTGGGGATTTCGAGGACATCGAGCTTTGGAAGGCACTCGAGCGAGAGCAGCTGAAAGATACCCTTGAGGGCATCGCCGACGCTTGGAGTATCGTGCAGGCGGTCCAAGAAGAAGCTCAGAAGAACGGACGCTGATGGGAGCAAACCAGACACACGGGGGCAGTTAGGAAACGCCCGCCATGAATCGTGTCCGCATATACAGCGAGGCTGGCTCTGCTCAGAAGCAATAGTGGAGCGCCGCTTGATCGTACCAGCCTTGGTGCCGACGGACTCGGGCTTGAGCCGAGCCAGAGTGTCGGAGAGCAGCCCGACCCCTCTGGAGCGCACAAATGGATCCGAGTTGGTCAGCGTGGGCCCCAGCAGCTCGACCAGGACAAATAACTCGCCGGAAGACGCATCGATGCGGGCGGCGATGGATTCGAGCGCATGGCGGTGGGCGGACGAGTCCGCGGTGGCCTTCAACGAGGCATCGATCTCTGTCTGCATTTCTGTTGCCGTGGGCTGTGCGATGGATTTGGCGTGCTGATGGATGCTTGTATGGGTCGACGGCAGCTCGGATGCGGTGTCGCCGTCGGTGCAGTCGCCCAGAACGAATGACAGGGATGCGATCGATCGATCAACAGGACCGCCGTTTGTCATCCGACATCGATAAGCGGCGGCTGCGCAGCCGCCCATATGGATTTAATAACTGCGCTGCGCTGTTTTCTGTCGGCCCACCGGAGTTTCTGTTCGGAAGGACGATCGGCTGCACCCGAACGGCATAACAGCCAGGCGTGCGACTTGGCCCGCTCGTCTCTGTTCCTGCAAAGGTCGCTGTTGGCTGAGTCTCCCACAACCCAACCAAGCCAAGCCAAGCCAACCCAAGCCAAAACCACCCAAGTCCCGCGGGATCGCCCACCGACGAGATCAACCCGCCATATCAACGGCCGCAAGATTACCCAAGCCAAAACCACCTCCCGCCATGTCATCTACCTGCCGAGTCGTCCAGGCATCCGAGGTCGCTGCCCGCTTCAGGTAATGCCAGCCGACTGCAGGGATGCGTTCGCATTGAGCGGCATCCACGTTGAGCACTGGCATAGCCCGACCCAATATGCAGACGATTGCCACACGCAGCATATTCTTGGTGAAAGGGCCGATGCCCAGATTGCGCGTGGCCTGGATCCGAATAGGAGAGTGACATCGGGCGCAGGGCCATCCGGGTGCTGCGGACGACGTTGGCAGTCGAACGGCCATGGGCTGCCATCAGACCGGATCGGTGCGGGCCTGTGACAGCCGCAGTGCGCCGGTACCGACGCTGGATTCGCACGGTCTGACGAATGCGGCTGCTCCTCTCGATAAACGCAGCCAAGAAATCAAGGCGGGCATATCCGAAAAGCAGGTCTCCCCGCTGCTGGTGGGATTCCTTGCCAATGAGGATCCTGCGGCCCATACCTACGCGCAATGGACCCAGAAGGCTTGCGAGGCTCTTGGCCTCCGATTTGAGCTGCGTGTCTGCTCGCGCACCGAGCTGGAAGACAAGGTCGTCGATGCCAACGTCGACGATAACGTCCATGGCATCATGGTCTACTACCCCGTCTTTGGCGGCTCCCAGGTAACGCCTGGCCACCAAGCATTCAAATGCTGTCGACTCCCCCCCCCCGGCAGTCCAGCCATTTCCATCTTGCCACGGGGATTCAGCGCTCGCCGTATGATTCATCCGATCGAGATAGACGCCGATCTAACAGCAACGGCTGTGCACCATGCAGGACCAGTACATTCAAAACATTGTCAGCGTCCAGAAGGATGTTGAGGTGAGGCTCCGCTGTCGTCGCCGACGTCGCTGCCGGTGCTTAAAGGCCGGCATGCTCACCCACCCGAAACACCAATCTCCCAGGGCCTTTCCCACACCTACCGATACAACATGTACCACAACATCCGCTACCTTGACAAAGAGGAGAAAGTCAAGTGCATCATTCCCTGTACTCCTCTGGCGGTGATCAAGGTAGGTGTTGGTACTTGTTTCCTGGTTCTCGTGCGATGCGGGCTCCTTGTGATGATGTGTGGAGAGATCGATGGAGCTCCCAAGCTGCTAAGGCTGTACTCTCGGGTCCAGCGAAGTCTCCTCACCGAATGCCCTTTGGCCAACCACACAGATTCTGGAGTACGTCGGGGCGTACAACCCCATCATCCCATACGGCAACCGACTGTTTGGAAAAACCATCACCGTCATCAACCGCAGTGAAGTCGTTGGACGGCCGCTGGCCGCACTGATGGCCAACGATGGCGCGAGGGTATTCTCGGTGGACGAGTTTGGAATCCTCGAATTCACTCGAGGCCAAGGTATCAAGCTCAACAAGCACGAGGTTGGTCGTCGTCCGTGCCGTTTATCGGCTTGTGTTTGGATCGTGCAGTCCCCACTCTCCCCAAGCGATCGCTGCCTGCATGGAATGGATGGGGGAGTGTCCGTTGGCGGTCGGCGCGGCTCCAACGCCGCAGCGCTGCCAAGAAATGTTGCTGAACTGTATTGGTGGACATACCCCGCGGAATACTGCTGCTGGTGATAAAACCCGCTAGATCAAGGAGTCCAGCGTGAAGCTCGAGGAAGCTCTATCTATTTCGGACGTCGTGATCACGGGTGTGCCCTCTCCAAACTACAAGATGAAGACCGCTTCCCTCAAGGACGGCGTCATTGCCATCAACTTTTCGACCTTCAAGAACTACGATCAGGACATCCAAGAAAAGGCGTCGATCTTTGTGCCCTCTGTCGGCAAGGTCACGATTGCCATGCTTCAAAGGAATCTGCTGAGATGCTACGACTACATGCAATTGGCCAAGTAAGCCTCTGTGCAGGACAGTCCGCGCAAGACACAAGAA
The DNA here is from genome assembly GCF_025602895.1 of Polychytrium aggregatum. NCBI lineage: Eukaryota > Fungi > Chytridiomycota > Chytridiomycetes > Polychytriales > Polychytrium > Polychytrium aggregatum. The sequence goes on from NW_026516218.1 coordinate 186,437, forward strand.
GGAGAGGGAGAGGAGGCTCTTGGCCCCCCCCCGACCTTCTGAATACAGTGTCTGCGATCCCTACCCGCTGTAATCGACGACAGCGACACACTCTGTTGTCCAGCCGGCGAGGCGGATTGTGTTCGGGACACTGGAGGGGATGAGTTTCGACCCAGGTAACAGCATGCGGACTCTCTCGCAGAAGCAGGACTGTGCCACGAACGGTCAAAACATGTATTTGAATCATACGAGAACGAGTGACGACTCTGGGACTCGCATTGGGATGCCGTTCCCTTGGGTGCACATCGCGGAGAGCCCTCCTACAGCCGACGTGCGGCCTGGCGATCGCCAATCGAGTTCAGGTAGCTTTTCAGAAAGACGCGCTGCTTCTTGGCCAGGTCCTTGATCTTGTCAATCTCGGAATCTGTCAGGAGGAAAAGCATGCGGTTGCCCTTGCTCCGGTTGACCTTGCTGTCGAGAATGACGCCGTTCTCGGTGTCCCGGTTGTCGGTTCCGAACGAATTGGAGACAATGTGCTCGATGTCAAAGGCGTGCACGCAGCAATCGGGTGACGAAAAGGGTGCATGCTTGGCATCGGTCGCAGAGACGGTCCACAGCCCGAGCACATCTAGAATGAGCTCAATGCCATTGGAGCACTGGATGAGATGGCCGGGGCGGGTCTTCCAGTGCTCAACGATGGTCTTCTTGACCGACTCGGGAAAGACCGGGGGGCGGTCGAGGCTCTGGATGTGGGCGTCGTTGGGCCGGTCTGGATCGAGATTGGCGCGGATGAGGAACTTGAGCACCTGGTAGGCCAGCTTGCCGCGGACCTGGGTGTCCTGCAGCCACGAGGCCATGAAGGCGGGGTCCTTGACGGACGTCAGAATCTGCTCGATGTACTTTGCTCGCTTGTACGAGAAACTTGGGGCAACCTTGAGCGAGGCGGGAGCGGTAGGTTTCCCGTGGGTGCTGGGCGGCCGCGAGTGCGAGTGCGAGTGCGAGTGCGAGTGTGGGTGCGAGTGGGAGTCGGTGGGCGACGATGTGGGCGACGTCTTGGCCTTCTTGCGCTTGGGGCCGCTGGCATGGCGGTCGCTCGGGTCGGCATCGAGGGTGCTTGGTGGCGGACTGGGTGGCTCGGGCGAGAAGAGCGAGCTCCAAATCGGACCCAGGAAGGTCGAGAGTCCCAAAAACCCGAGGATACCAGAAGCCGCCGCATCGTCGCAGGCCGCAGTGTCGTAGAGCAGCTCGTGCAGATGATGTCCGTCAAAGACAAAGTAGCGGCGTCGGTGCGAGCTCGACGATGCCGACGACAGAAACTTGAAGCCCTGGTCGCGGGCATGGGTTTCGCTCACGCACGAGTAGGAGCGATAGAGCCCAAGGATGACGGTCTTGTCGACGTGGACAAATTCGTAGGTATAGTTGCCGCGGCCCTTGCCAGGGTCCTTGGTGCCGGTCACGACGCTGACCCGCCGACGATCCTTCCAGACGACGAAGAGGGTGTCCTCTCTCAGACGCTCGGAGACGAGCCCCAGGAGGGTCTGCATGGATGCGTCCATGGGTGCATCCATGGGTGCGGGAGACGGTTTGGTTTGGCGCCGGTGGGTGTGGATGTGGCAGAGCGAGAGCGAGAGCCGAGGATGCGCTGCTTTTGGATCGGGAGCAGAAGCAGATCCGACAATCCTGGCAGAGACGGTGGGGTATTTGACGGCGGCTGCCAGGGAGGCGACGGCGACGGCGACGGTGCTGTGGATGTGCTTGCGGCTGGCAGGCAGGGGCTGGTGGAGACAGAGTTTGGTCCTGTGTATGGATGGTGCGGTGCGCCCGGACATGGGCCGCCTTGGTCTGGTGTGATTTGGTCTGGCGGCGGTCTTGGCTGCAAGAGCGCTCTGGGGTTGACAGAGGGCGACGCACGAACGAAAAGGAGACGGACGGCGCTGCGTTGTTATCGTTCCTGTGGGATCGTTCCCGTGGGCGAGTGCATCGTCGATTGTGATGAGATTATGATAGGCCTCGCTACACTTTATTCAGAAAAAACGGGACAATATAGCCGTTTCCATGAACATGTAGTATGTGCTGTGCTTGCGTCAAGCAAAGCCACAAGAAATAAAACAGATCACTTTGGCAGCCTCCGAGTGAAGACCGCTGGTCGCTCTCCGGTCTCCACAATCGACCTGCACACTGCGATCATGTTGCGCGCCGCATTGACGTCGCGATTCCACACTGTCCGGCAGCTGGGATTCTTGCAGCTCCTGACAAAGTGGGAATTCGCAACACTGGGCGCATCGAGTCCTTCCAACCGAACTGGCTCCAGGCACTTGGAGCACACTTGCGAGGTGTTGAACTCGTTCGTCGAGACTACCTTGACGCTTCCATGATGGTGATTGGGACGGCGACGGTGGTGCTCGAACTGCTCAAAGTACCGAGCAAACCGCTGCCTCCGAGGGCTGGATGCATAGCCCTTGCCCTGTCGCCATGACGCATTGCCAAAGGCGATCACCACATCGGTCCGTATCGGGGCGTGCTTCAGGACGGCCTTGCACATCCTGTCGACGGCCACTTGGCGCCTCTTGTGGCCCGTGAAGCGATGGTGACGGGCCTTCTTGCCAAGGTGGAAGTCGAGCTGCACTCGCAGCTCCGGTCGCAGGACATGGGTGAGATGGACCTTGAAGGCCTCCGAGGACGACACCTTGGGCGAGGGAGTGGTCGCCATCCAGGTCTCGATGCTGAGTCGATACTTCATGGTGTTGTGCCACTTGGTGTTGGACGTATGGCCACACATTTGCTGGTAGTGGCCATTGGAGAACGAGACCACCTCGTCTTGGTGGCCCGGTGCTTGGATGACCGCCGTGAAGATGGAGCCGACTCCAGGATCGATGCCAATCCAAGTGGTACGGTTGGGGTCTGGGTTGCCGATGTGGGCCTGGATGCGTTGCTCGGCAGTCGGAGGAGGCTCGATGGTCTCGGTGTGATCGGTTCGAGGCAGAAACTTGACGAGGCCGATGGTGCATCCAATGCCATCGGTGCTGATCTCGTAGTTGAACAGCTTCTTGTCCACGTCCCGCTCTTGGAAGAGGGAACTACGCAGCTTGAAGCAACTGCGCCAGAGACGATCCTGGTTGTTGACATCGTCCTCACCTTCTTCCTTGAGCATGTCCCTGGTGAGGCCAAGGCGCTTCTTTGGACCCAGGAGTTGCCAGAGAGTGACCGTGTCGATCTTGACATACTTGGCCTTTGTAGTGCATAGAGGGACCATCGTGCACACGGCCGGAGGAGTGTCGACGGCGAGCTGCTTGAGTGCCCAGTTGATCCTGGATGCCAGCTTGTTGATCTTGGACTTGGTGGTGCCGAGCTCCGACTTGGCCGTGGTGAACCTCTTGTCGTCGGAGGGAATGCCTTGGGTAGTGAGCTCGTCCAGCTTGGCCTGGCGCTGCAGCTCGGTGACTCGGAGGGCGGGCATGTCACAGTCGATCCACTTGTGGACATTGTCGACCATCTTGTCTCGGGCGAGGATTCTCACATGGTGTGAGAGGCGATGGAGGGCCCGGAAGCGGTCCTGGTCGCTGCTGTACTGAAACTCGTCCAGGATGTGGCCAAAGTCCGGGTAGAGGAACTCGAGATCGGCCTTGGGTGGAGTCTGCCCTGGTTTCTCGAAGAGCTCGAGACAGGCCTCGATGGCTTCGTGCTTATGCTTGTTGGCTGGGAAGACGGCAGCGCAGAAGCGGCGAAGGAGTCTCCAATAAGCCAGGTCGAGGTGGGTGGTGCAGTTGGTGGCATAGGCATTGACAGCCAGTGTGAGAAGCTGACTGTGAGCACCATCAGGCAGACGAGGGGCCGGAGGCAGGTCTGCGTGCCGAGTGGTCTGGTAGTCGCGAAAGGAAGCGACCAGATGCTCGTTGTATTTCTCATTGTCCCCGGTCGGGGAGAGGGCACCGGCCTGGACGATCTTGAAGCATTGGCGAATGAAAGCAGGGGTGGACTTGGAGATGACGGGGACGGGAAGATCCTGCTCGATGCACCGGAGGATGTGCAGGTTGAGCAGCCTGGATGCCTCGAACTCGATCTGGGTCATGGCCTCGACGGTGGCCTGGATCTTGTCGCGGAGAGCGGGATTGAGACAACAGCCATCCATCGTCTGCTTGAAGCAGCTGAACTGAGGGGCGGATGACCTTCCATCCACGAGTGGGACGACAGAACTCTTGAGGGGCCGGTATTTGGGACACTTGTTGGTGTTGCAACGTTCGTGATCGGTGCCATCGCACTGGCGACATCGCTTGCCAGTACTCGAGGAAGTAGATGGACCAGGCTCGGTGGGATCGACATCCATTGGATCTGCAGAAGCAGTGGTGGTGAGCGACGGAGCAACAGACGAACAAGCATGCGTGGGATCAGAATACGAACCAGAGACAGGCTCCGACTGTGACTTGGCTTTCTTGGGCCTGGGTGGCCGAGGCTGGCCATCACCGGCACCCTTGCGCTTCGGAGGCATGGGGGCACAGGATGCTGGATGCCTGCCAGTGGTACTGGTCAGAGCAGAGACTTTTTTATCGTGCAATGGCGCGATGATCAGATCAAGGCGAGATGAGGGAAGAAAGCAGCAGGACGAAGGTGTGGCATTTATACCCGAGAGCAGGAGCCCGTCTTTGCGGGCTGGTTGGGGAAGTGACCCTGTTCAAAAATCGCCGAGAGGTTCAAGCCAGGGATTTGAGCGTGAAAATGGCGGCGTGATTGGGGAGCTCAACTCCAAATTGGAGGAACTCAACCCAAAATGATGGTGACTCAACCCCAAAGAAGTTCTCGATGGGATTGTAGTCGGGTGAAGCAGGTGGGGTGAAGATCACTGACCATCCTCGGCGCTCGATGCAGTCCAGGACAGCCCTTGTCTTGTGCATGCTGACATTGTCCATCACAACCACAGAGTCGTCTGGGAAGGTCGCTCGCTCAAAGAACTCGACCATCGAGTGTGTCTTGAATGATGTGGGGATGTACATGCGATGCAGCACACCAGAGTGGTTGATGGCAAATGCAGCCGAGACAGACTTGTGTTTCATGTGATTGCGCTGGCGAAGAGGAGCACCCTTCGGCGAGTATCCGTAGAGAGAGAAAATGGATCTCCTGATCCCTGTCTCGTCGACAAAAACGAATCGCCGCAGGTCAATGGAGCGGGCCTGGTCCCTGAACTGTGCCACTCGCTCATCCAGTCGCTTGGACTTGTAGAGGTGTGTTGCCCTCTTGTGTGAGAGACCTGCTCGGTGGATGGCAGTGTAGCAGAGTGAGAGTGATACTTTCCTCTGGAGGATGGACTCGAGCTTGCACCGCAACACAGGACCAGTCTGGAACGGGTCCTGTTCAATCAGGGTGCGAATGACTGGACATGCCTGCTCGAAGAAAGTGGATCTGCGAGCTGGGACCCGGGATGGGTCATCCAGCTTGCATCCTCGGTGCCATCGATGGATGGTGCTCTTGGATACACTGAATATGGAGGCGACCTTACGCAGGCTATGGATGAGGGCGTAGCATCGCAATGCGGCGGTGCGAAAGTCGGATGTGTGGCGAATGGTCATGGCCAGCGCGCGATAACATTGGGTAACAAAATATTCGATGAATGGTCAAATACCCGGGTGTCCCGTTTTTTATTGGATTGCCTGTAACGACGATCAGCCACCAGATTGTATTCAAGACCGAGCTTCCAGAGGAAGCGATTGCGAACAGAAGGAGCCGCTGCACGAGCGAGACCCCCGATTAGCGAAACAAAAAGGCGCCGTGCACCACCCATTGCCAGAGACGAGATGGAACGGATGCGCTTTTTGTCGGAACAACAGATAGAAATCAATAAAAATGTGCAGCCACCAAAAAGGAGTCTGGGAGCGAGTGTATCGGGCCAACGCAACATCATACACCCGGAAGCTCCACCACTCCACCTCCACCACTCTAGATCACCGTTGCAGCCTCGGAGAGCGAGAGACAGCCTCCCTCTCTTTAGGCAGAGGCGGCCATCTTGTTGAGGGCGCTACCCCACTGGAACCACTCGATCTGGTTCTCGTTGAAGGTGTGGTTGACGGTGAGGTCGACGACACGGCCGTCCTTCTTGGTGAGGCGGAGGGTAAGGGGCTTGCCGGGAACAAAGTTGCTCTCAAGACCAATGATCGAGACCTTGTCGGTAGACTCGACCTTCTCGTAGTCAGCGGCGTTGGCAAAGGTGAGAGGGAGCATGCCCTGCTTCTTGAGGTTGGTCTCTGTTGAAGGAAACGCCGAGATGAGGGGGTCAGGACATCGCAGACAAGTCGGGCGAGCGGACGACATGATGCGATCGGCATGATGTGATCGCCATGATGCAATCAGCAAGCACAGACCCGCACGCATGCCGGCGAGTCGGATCAACGATCGGGTCAGTGGGCAACAGGCGGTCTCATCTTACGCACCGTGGATGCGGGCAAAGCTCTTGACAATGACGGCAACACCACCGAGGTGGCGGACCTCGAGGGCGGCGTGCTCACGGGAAGAGCCCTCGCCGTAGTTCTCGTCACCGATGACGACCCAGTTGATGCCCTTGGCCTTGAGGTCGCGGGCGGTCTTGGGGACAGCCTCGTACTCGCCCGTGATGGGGTTGAGGACAGAGTTGGCCAGGCCGTTCTCAATGTTGATGGCACCGATCAGCATGTTGTTGGAGATGTTGTCGAGGTGACCACGGTACTTGAGCCAGGGGCCAGCCATGGAGATGTGGTCGGTGGTACACTTTCCCTTGACCTTGATGAGGATGGGAAGATCCTTGTAGTCCTTGCCGTTCCACTTGCTGAAGGGAGTCAGGAGCTGGAGGCGGTTGGACTCGGGGCTGACCGAGACAGAGACCGAGGAGCGGTCGGCGGGAGGGGCCTGGTAGGTGTTCTCGCCGGCGTCGTAGCCGCGGGGAGGGAGCTCGGGGCCCTGGGGAGCCTGGAACTTGAAGTCCTTGCCGTCCTTGGTCTTGAGCGAGTCGGTGAGGGGGTTGAAGGTGAGGTCGCCCGAGAAGACAAAGGCGGTGACGAGCTCGGGGCTGGCAACAAAGGCGTGGGTCTGGGGGTTGGAGTCGTTGCGGCCGGTGAAGTTGCGGTTGTAGGAGGTGACGATCGAGTTCTTGTCGCCCTTCTTGATGTCCTGGCGATCCCACTGGCCAATGCAAGGGCCGCAGGCGTTGGCAAGGACAACACCGCCGATCTGGTCAAAGACATCAGACTGGCCGTCGCGCTGGATGGTGGCGCGGATCTGCTCAGAGCCAGGGGTGATGATGAACTTGGCCTTGGCGGGGACACCGGCATCGATGGCCTGCTGGGCGAGCGAGGCGGCGCGGGCCATGTCCTCGTACGAGGAGTTGGTGCACGAGCCGATCAGGCCGACCTTCATCTCGGCGGGCCAGCCGTTCTTCTGGACGGCATCGGCGAACTTGCTGATGGGAGTGGCAAGATCGGGGGTGAAGGGGCCGTTGATATGGGGCTCGAGGGTGCTGAGGTCGATCTCGATGACCTGGTCGTACCTAGAATTGGATTAAATTGAATGGCAGGGCCGAGAAACAAAGTGGTCAGCAACAGTGGCCTGGCAACGCTCGAGGGGCGGGGGCGGATCCGAGAGGTAGAAAGCGACGGACCGACGGACGGACGGATCAGGCTCCATCGGTACAGCATACAGGATACATACTTGGCACCGGCATCGGCAGTGAGGTTGTGCTGGAACGCATCGGCCCAGTCGGCAATGTAAGGGCGGGTGGTAGCACGGAGGTAGTCGGCCATGCGTTTGCTGTAGGGGAACAGAGAGGTGGTGGCACCAATCTCGGCACCCATGTTGCAGATGGTGGCCATGCCAGTGCAGGAGATCGAGTCAAGACCAGGGCCAAAGTACTCGACGATGGAGCCGGTTCCACCCTTGACGGTCAGGATGCCAGCGAGCTTCAGGATGATGTCTGTAGCGTCGGCCCAGCGTGCGTGATTGTCAGTCAAGGGAATCAGAGGGTCGCTTCAAAGTACACACAATCGACATTGCAGGTGCATGACATGTGTACACGACGAATCGACGCGGTGCACTGCTGAATGCGCAAGCACACCCATCATGGCAACAGAGAGCACAATACACACCCTTGGGGGAGGTCCAGCCGCTGAGCTTGCCGGTGAGCTTGACACCGATGACCTTGGGGCACTTGAGCTCCCAGGGGATGTTGGCCATGACATCGACGGCATCGGCACCACCGACACCGATGGCAACCATGCCAAGACCACCAGCGTTGGGGGTGTGAGAGTCAGTACCAATCATGAGACCGCCAGGGAAGGCATAGTTTTCGAGGATGATCTGGTGGATGATGCCGGAGCCGGGGCGCCAGAAGCCAATGTTGTACTTGGCCGAGCAGGTGGACAGGAAGTCGTAGACCTCCTTGTTGAGCTCGTTGGCACGAGAGAGATCCTTGGGACCACCGAGTTGGGCCTCAATCAAGTGGTCGCAGTGGACAGTGGTGGGAACGGCGACGCTGGGGAGGCCGGCAGACATGAACTGCAGGAGAGCCATCTGGAAAATGCATACAGCATCAGTAACACGTACAATGCCATTTCGCCGAGGATGCCGTATCGTACTCGAGCCCAAACAAGACCGAGATGGGAAGGCCCTCGATGGCTTGTGCAGCCGCGTTTGGCCGACAGCAGCAGTGGTCACAGCAGCAAGACGAACCTGGGCAGTGGCATCCTGGCAGGCAACACGATCGGGGCGGAGCTTGAGGTAGGAAGAGCCACGGGCAATATCCTGGTTAACAGCATCGTCCAAGTGACCATAGACGATCTTCTCGGCAAGGGTCAGAGGGTGCTGGAGTCTGGGAGAGCAAGTGGCGGTTAGACCTTGATGGCGACAGAGCCACGGCAAAGAAAACAGAAGCCGAGATGGGTGCAAGAAAACGGGCTCGCCGCCCATTGGCGCCAACCCCGCCCGCGCATCTATCCGCCTGCCGCTGCGCTTGCCCAAAGGGCTCTGGGGGTCTGGGGGTGTTCTGGCAGATGGCTCACCTGTCCTTGACGATCTTGAGGTTGTTCTCAATGCGCTGGTAGTTGATGTACTGGCCCTTCTCGAGGTTCGAGATGGGAACCTGGGCAGCAGCAGAGGCAAAGGCTCTGGTGGAGATGATGCGAGAAGCGCCGCGGTGGGCAGACTGAGGGCGTCGGTAGCAAAGCGATGGGAGAGCAGACGGGCGGCCGTTAGAGACATGTTGTTTGGCAGGACAATACGGCGACTGCGCACCAGGTCGGTTCGTTGACAGTCAGCGTGGGATGAGCCCAGTCCAGGAAGGAGCGGGATGGCCATCGAGTCGCCAGGATCTTGGCCCACCAGCCGGCCACGATCGCATCCCATAACCAAGACGAGCTCTAACAACACCCGGAGACTGGTACTGCACGAGCGCACTCCATCCACCGAGCACTGGCCGGTTTCAGCAAACGGCAGTGCCGGGTGATTGAGGGAGGCGAGAGGCAGGGTGATGGTGGTGGTGCATATCTATCCGCATATCGACCTCCCCTGGCAGCGACGCGTGATGCAGATGGAGGGAAATGGAGGAGAATGGAGCGTGGAGCAAAGCAAGGCAGCCCAGAGGCGTAGCTACCTTCAGTTGCTGGGTCAGAAGCATCTTTCCTCAGAAGGAAGTAGGTCGGGTATGGGAGAAGGGAGGACTCGCGAAGAGGCAAAAAAAAAGTCGACACCGATAAGATGGGGGTGTGGCGATCGGAGGTTTGATATTTATGCGGCCACGGGGTGGCTGGAACCGGCGAGGCAATTCATTTTGCAGCACAGAGCGCGGCAGAAAAGAGAGAGAAAAAAAAAATGAAACGATAAGCAGGCGTGCCTGTGGGCGTGCCTGTGGGCGCGAGCAAGGCCGTTGTTTGGTCTGGAGACCTCGCAGGCGCGGCGGCGAATGTGATTTCGGGCGGTGGGGCGGCCTGATTGGCGGGCGGGGCGGCTGCTGCGCATGTGGCGGCGAGGGGGCGGGGCGGCGAGAGCGGCGAGAGAGCGACGAGAGCGAGCGAGAGAGACGCCGTCGATTGGTGAACGTCGATTGCCGCGTATCAGTTAGCGAATGTCAATTGCCGAGTATCAAATGGCGAATGTCAATCGTTGAACACCAATGTGTGAACATCAATCGTTGAGCGTCCGCGCCAAGTGCTCCAATGCAGCCGCCACGAACATCCATCCACCGCCATCGCCGTGTCGTTATCGCCGTCGCAGGCAGCAAGGTGTCCGTGGCGGCATGGTCTGCAGGCCCGCCGGCCTTGGTCTGGAGACCTCTCCCACCGGCCTGCAGACCAAATGCGGCTGGTCTCCAGACCGCTCCCGCCAGCCTGCAGACCTTGCACAACGGGTCTCCAGACCAGCCCTGTGCCACCGCTGCCCCGGCCCGCCCGCGCACAGGCGTCTTGCTGTGCGCATCCTGTCCACTCGCCTTTGGGCCCAGACAGGACCCCGCCACAGCAGGGGGACAGATCGCACTGCCGAGGGAGCGCCGACTCCTGCTTCTGCCTGCCTGCGTCGGCCCTCGCTGCTCGGGCTGCGGCTCCTGTCGTCTGCACATCGCTGAAGAGCTCCACCGCCTCAGTCCCGGCGCATCCGATGTGCAAATCGCCGTGGCTCTTCACATGCACGCCGCGCGACCACCTCCACCTTCGCACAGCGTCCGCTGCCTGTGGATCGCTCAACCGGCCAATCGCCCGCCGGAGAGCGTCGCACAAGATGCTTCCCACACGCCTCCGTTCGTGCGCCCTTGCTTGTGTGGGATGGGCGAGGCCGATCGATCTGGCCGAATGACTCCGATCGGCGCTCGCACTGATGGGAGGGACTCGGCCGATGAGATACTGGAGTCTCGGACCAACTCGATGGGACGGACAGCCGAGAAAAGGATTTGACCCACTTGGTTGGTGTTGGCGAGATGACATCGTGGTATACGATGTGATCGGAACACGAACGAACGGTGTGTCCTATTGTCGTTTCAACATGCCGCACACCTGCTCGGCGCGGGCTCCCCAATGTTCTTGCCGGCTCGCTTCTGCACAGCATGCTCTGGCGCCACAGCGGCTCGTCATGACTCCGGGCATGTGCAGAAGGACGACCAAGCCAGCCAAGTCAGCGCATGTCTCCTCCCACTACCTCGTTCGCCTCCCAAAAAATAGCCGCAGGCACCGCATCGGCCTCAGTACACCGTGCGGTTGTTCTCGTAGATTGCGTCCAGGAGCGCAAAGAGTCCATCGGTGAGCTGTGGGACGTGGCCGTTGTCGAGCAGCTCCGATGCCCCCAGCTGGGACTCGGCGCCATATCGCATGCGCAAGGTCGAATCCGCGGGCCCGTCGCTTCGTCCCGAGCCAGAGGCTGCGTTTGGATTGAGACGCGATTCATCCAGAGCGGCTCGCTGCAAGGGACATGGTCACAGAGCACATGGCCGCAAGACATGGACCGCACAAGATCATGTAGAATCGAGTCAGTGAAACGCGAGACAATCCGAGCCGGCCTCGAGGCATCGCCAGCACCACCAGCATCGCCAGCATCGCCAATATCGATTTGCACTTCCTACCTTGCCGGCATCGAGCTTGTCGGTCGGGAAGAACATGAGCCTGCTGTCGGCGGTTCTGGACATGATGTTCGACAGGTACATGGATCCCTCCATGTTGTTGGGCTCCCAGTCGGGGTTGTGCAGCTGCAGCAAACCGTGGTGTGGCAGTTGTCAAAGTCGGCTCAAGCCCACAATAGCCCCTCCCCTGTGCAATCAAGCAGTCCAGAGATCGGGGCTCCGAGTGCGTCTCGGTGCTGCCCGGAAATCGTGCCAGTAGAGTCTCAGATCCTCACCTTGAAGTTCAAAAACGACTGCTCCATCTTGCCGCCTTTGGACATGAAATAATCGTCTTGGGTTCCGGTGGGGGCGCCGTACTGGAGAGATGCGGTTCACAAAGAATGGCAAATGTCGTTGCCCAACACCGGGTCACAGGGGGGGAACAGGGTCAGTCGGATGAGCAGTGTCGTGACTCGACAAGCACCTCCAACCATGAGACTGGACCCGGACCGAATGTCATCACAGGGCTCAATGCACCTACCATGGAGTTGCCGTGCTTCTTGAAGTCAAACACCGCAAACGAGCAGACGTGGCCAAGCGACTCCTCATGGACCGTAAAGTTCCGGAAAAAGTCAATGATCGCCTCGCAACTCTTGGGCAGCGAGAAGCAAAAGATCAGCGGCACCAGGAAGATGCTCAGGATCTCTTTGAGGAAGGTCGCGACCTTGATGTCAAACAGCGACGAGAACTCGGTTTTGACCTACGAACAATGACAGCGTGAGATATCGACAATGTGTCGGTCAACCTCTTGATGTACTACATGCCCATCAAGTGCATCCCCGCAAGGACAGAAATCTATCCCAGCAGCGACAATCCTTTCCAGCAGTAGCAGCAGCAGCACACTCATGCTGGCCAGCTTGACAAATGCGAGGCGCAGCCAAACCGCAGACGACTTTGCTGTCGACTCTCGGCTGCGCTCACCTCCTCGGTGTGGAGCCTCTTTTTCCACTCCGGCGGGAGATAGTGGGTATCGTTTGCAACCGTCCGGATCAGCCGCTCGGGCTCGAAGAGCGTGTACTCGGCGGGGACCATGCCGCGACTCACGGCCAGGATCGATCCGAAGATGCCGATGTAGAACAGGACGGAGCCACCAGGGTGGAGCTCAAAGCCGAGCAGAATGTCTTGATCTACGAGTGTGATCACCGTCAACACCGCAGCAAACGATCCTGCTATGAACGACACAAATCTGGAGAGTTGTTGTGTCTGTGAGCATGGTGGTGCCTCGCTGCTCCGTGTGTCCATCGGCCAGTTCCGCGCCCACGCCATGATTGTGGGCGAGGCACAGCGACACAGACGTTCCGTGATCACAGCAATCGACTCACCTGGCCAGAATGATCATCCACTCCTTGGGAAACTGCTCGAGATACTTGACCGCGTTCTCGTAGCTTCGGTTCATCCGCTCTTGCAGCAGATGAGGAAGCTCGTTGAACTCGCGGAATCGCCAAGCCGCCTCGGGCGTGTACTGCCGAGCGCTGATCTTTCCGGGGTTTTTTTGGAACTCCTGTTTCGGTCGGGGGACATTGCCAGTGATCAGGGTACCGAGCACCGCGACGGGTTTATCCCTCCACCCAAACCGGCAGCAGCATCTTTGGCGGCGGATGACGCTGGCTTGTCATATTCACCTACCTCGGCATATCGGAAGAAAAAGTACATGACCAGCAAAATGACAAGGAAGGGCGAGACAACCAGGTTGATGATGCCCATCGTGATGAAACGCTGTCGGAGCCTGCAGGGAAGTGCAAGGAGTGTTGATTGACTGCTGCTTTCCTTCCCTCTTCACAGTGGTATCCAAAGCACTGAGGTCACCCGCCAACAGCACTCCATGAGTGCCATATGCAATGCTACCCGAAGCCACAACCTAGTTGATATCCCCATTTCTGTCGCATTAACTTTGGCCGAGCCCCGGGAGATACGTACCCATTGATCAGCGCCTCCCTGGTAAGGCCGTCCGGAAGATCGTTCGAAAGCCAGAAGGAGCACACACGTCAGTGTCAGTTCCAAGGCAAATTGAACGCAGTATGCGATAGCGGTGCAATCGGCATCAGCACCAGACAGAGAATGCCAGACAGAACAAAGTAGTGCCTATCTGTGTGTGTGTGCGTGCAATCGAACAGGCTCAAACAATCAAAAGTCAAAGGACGTTCCCGTACCTGTTCCTGTCCTTCAGGAAGTGCTTGCGCATCCTTCCTTTCTCGTCAAAGATATAGTAGAAGATGCAAAACTGCAGGTTCCACTCAATGATCTTTGTCAGGAACATGCGGCTGCCAAAGAACGGCAGGAATGGCACCTTCAGATCAAGAAGATCCTTGTTGAAGAGCGCAATCATATAGTTGTCGTATCGCATGATTCGGTTGGCGATGATGTACGAGTCCAAGTTGCCGTGTCGAGTGTCTGCGCTGGTGTTGTTGATTTCCAGGATCCGGGCGACGACATCCCGCCATTTGATGGTCTGCAGCTCAGACTGAACAGCAGGGTGAGCATCACAAATGTCAGAGCCGGGATGGGGCTTTCGCAGGACGGGGAGCTCGTGCTGTGGTGAACCCTCACTGTGCTCTGGGCAGCCACATTATCGCTAGGGTCGAGGTGTCAAAAGGCAGAAAGCACAGGACTCACGTTTCCGATTCCGAGCAGATCCACATAGAAGGCGTTGACCTCGAACAACTTGGGAATGTCCATAATGAGCCTCGCCATTTGATAGACCCACCAGATGATAAAGATGATCATTGTGGTGTAAGGAATGCCATGGATCCTGCGCAATCATCAGCATCGCGTCCATGAAGACGAGTTAGAAGCCGGTTCGCATGCTTGCTCGTTACTACCACTACCACCGCTACTGCTGCTGCTACCACCACTACTGCTGTTGCTGCTTCCCGCAATCAATATGCCTTCGCCGCGGATCCAACAGCCCCTGTGAACCATTTCGCTGCCTATCGACTCTTTGCCTTGCACTATATCGCCCCCTACCTGCTGACGCAGTTTTGGTGCACGACCTCGTAGAGGTATTTTTTGTCGTGAATCAACGGATAGTCGATGCAGTAGAACAGAAACGTGGAGAACACGACGATAAACGCCAGGATGCTGTGGGGCCGGCGTGGAAATGGTCATAGGTACGGAAAAAACATCGTGAGAATCTCTGGAGGTCACCTATCTGCTCGTGACTTGCGCCTGAGCCAACACCGGCAACCCTGGACGATGGCAGCTCAACCTCATGCAAACGGACCATAGGATGCTCCTCGACTCATACCGCCTGCAGGGTGCAGATCGACGACTTACAACAAGTTCGTGAAGCGGGCCAAGATAATCGCATAGACACCCTTGCCGGTGTAGTGATAGTAGACCTGGCCATGAATGAGTCGGTACATCACATAGTGAGATTGGCGCAATCGGACAGCACTACACCCACGTATCAGATCCATCTCTGATATCACCCATCATAGCGACGAAGCGTCGCAGTATACTGCTGACCAGGACGAGCACGTTTCCTTGGATCAATACTCGGGTCCCTCCGAGTTGACGTTAGAGTCCTTCTGCCTCTCCTTGCTCCTCGTCACAAGAGGCATATGTGATGCTTACCCTAGACAGAAACTGGTCCAGATCTCGAACTTCAACCCAGATGCGATATGCGCGCTCCCGGGCCTCAAGGGTTGCCCGGGTGACCCGAGGATGTTGGGTGGATGCTGCTGATGGAGACGTCGGCGCCCCTCCGTCACCGTGGGCACCTCGACGGGCACGGGGCCGAGGATACGGCAGCCCCAGTCCCCGCCGCAGGAGCTTTGCTGTTTTGCGAAGGTGCGAGCCCAGCAGCGACCGATACATCGGGGACGGACGCTCGCCTCGAGCCTCGAGACCTGACCGGATGGCTCGCGGGCGAACTGGGTCCATTTCGATCATGAGCGACTGAGAAGCTTCGCCGCTGTCCGAATCATCATCGTCGTCATAGTTATCGCTACGGTCGTCATCCTCGTCATCTTCGTCGGAATAGTGGTGGGTAACGACGTTGGAGAATCGGTACGGCGCCGACGGATGCGGCACGGCGCTTGGGTCCGACTGGGGAACGACAATCGATATTCGGGCCGGGGGAGGTCCTCCGGATGTCTGCGGGATTGCATGGCTGCCAGCGGCTCCACGGCTTAGAATGCCTACAGCGGCCGAGCACCAAGAGTCCGTGATTAGTCGAGCACCGCTGTGGATGCAGTAACACCACCGGAGCCACCGGAGACGAGCACAAGAGGGACCCTGCTCTTCCTTGGAGCAGCCAAGCGTGCAGCGACTGGGTGCAGAACGCCCTGCATCGACGACATACCAACGGGCTGGCCAAATGATTGCCTCGGGTCGACGGCACCCAGTGGCACTTCGCTTTCGACAGGCCCCATGAGGGGACCAAAGTGGGTATAGGCGCCACTGTCGCGGCTTGGTGGCGACATCGACAGGCCCGCTGACGGGCCAAATGGTGGGCGAGAGGCAGAGTCATACTGCGGAAAGAGGATGCCTGCTTGGCCCTGGAAACTTGGAGGCGGGGGTGGTGTCGGCCTCGATACAGGGCCGGCAAGAGGACCGGAAAGGGGACCTGCGCGAGTGTCGGCAAATTGTGTCGGGTCAGGGGCGGTGGCGGTCTGGTCCTCTTGGAAGGACAGCAACGGAAAGTCTGAGCCTTGGTTGTCCAAGAGAAGCGACGGGGGCGGGCCGTCGTCGTCGTCATCGTCATCGTCGTCCAAGATGCTGTTTCTTGGCGAGCGGTCGGATTGTGGGAAAGCCGGAGCGACATTGAAGGGCGGAAGCGCCGAGAGCGGATTTGGTGATGCCGGGAACTTGGAAAGGGGGCTGCTCGATGGGGGCGTCTTGGAGTGAGGATCCATTATCAGCGGCGCTGGTGGTGAGATGGGCGGGATGGCTGGGTGGGACTCGGGAATAGAACCAAACTGCGCGAAATGCAGGCGAGGGATGCAGCAGTGTGGGTATTGGACACTGAGACGAGCTGGGAATTGGATGCCGAATCGAACCGGGAGTCGAGTTGAGAACTGGGTTTGGAACGGGGGCGGGAATCGAATGCAGAGAGAGCCGAGGCTGATGAGGAAGGGCTTCCCAGCAGGGCAGATGGAGGAAGAGCGACAGGCAAGCAGGATGGGGCAACGACCCTGGCTTGGAGTGCGGAGCGTTCGGGCATGTCCGGCCACGAGGACAGCAACGCCGCCCGGACTGTGCCGCATCGCACTGTTTGCAGGCCGACGGCGAGTCAAATCCAGCACCATGAACCCACACGGCCGAGGCTCATGGCGCACGGCATCGCACTGCTGCTGTCGGCCGCTGGAGTCTCGGCTCTCGTATAATTCCTTGCAACAGTCCCGCAGCAGCCTCGCAAGCAGGCATTTTGTCGCCGTGCTAGCGCCATGCGTCCAGCGATGATCAGGAATCGACTTCTGTGGCGATCGACAGACACCCGCTTTATTTGTTGCCAGCAATGCGTCTGTTGTGGCGAAGAACGAGCGCCTGTCGTCCGATGATGAGTGTGGCCACGGCGAGCACACTGCCGTAGCCAAGGAACTGGAACAGGTTCAGGCGCACCCAGTAAAAGTAGAACAGCGTAAACCACGAGACAAAGGTGCCGATAAAGGCCACGCCAAAGACCGAGTGGCCGACCGAGGCAAAGAGCTCTCGTACGTTGGCACCCAGGAAGCTCCATGCGCCGAGCAGAAGCACCCAAGGAGCGATCGAAAGCAGGGCAAAGACCTGGGAAATGAGAGGAAGGGGCTGCTTCTCGTCAGGTCGGAAGACGTGGTGGATTTCGGGGAGAGGGCCGTAGTGCTCGCCGTAGCTGTGCTTGACAAAGAACTCGGGGTCGGCGGGGAAGCTGAGGTTGACGTTGCCGATGGGATAGACCACGCCAGCTTGGTCAAAGCGGCCGACACTGATGGCGACGGCATAGACGCCGGGCTGGCCCTTGAAGGTCTCCTGGATGGCCTTGCTGCCCAGGGTCTGCGCGGCACCGCCGCAGATCAAAACTGTCAGCACGACGAGACATTGCAGGAAGCCAGGATCGGCCGCAGGTGCCTCAGGCCGCGACATCGTCGTCACTCACCAGGTCGATTTTGCGGAGCCCAGCAGCGCCGCTGGGGCTTTCCAGAACCAAGGTCGTAGGCAGCTGGCTGCCGGCGTGGACAAAGGTGACAAAGGTGGCCCGAGAGTCGAGGCCCTTGCCGTTGTCGTCCTTGGTCAGGGCAGAGATCGAGAGCTGCTCGTCGACCTCGACGGCGACAATGTCATCGAGCTGCTTCGGGTATTTGAGGCTGGAGGGTGCCGGGACGGGTCGCCGAGCGGATCGGTGTGTCAGCGGGATCGGTCGATGGTTGATCAAGACGCACACGAGTCGAGCATGCGCGAGCAAGCATGGAACGGCGTCCTATCGCCAACCAGGCCGAATAAAGGCCATGCTCGACAGTCGCGAAGAAGAAGCCACCCGCGACGGAGAACAACCAGCGCCCCCCCCCCGGCAGCCATCCACGGCGCTGTGTTTCTCCGCTTGCACCAGATCAGCATGACGATCGCCGGCGCACACCTACGTTTGTGTGAGTTTTGGGCCGCTGGCGCTGGCGACACGAATCGCCACTTCCGAGACATGGACTTTGGCAGAGGCAAGAGCGACGAGCGCTGCCAGGACGATGCACAGCAGGACAGAGATACGGCTTGGGACACCCATGGCGGCTCGTTGGACGGGTCCGGTGGGGAGGCGAGCCTGGATAGCAGGGCGCTCCTCGAGATGGCTGAGAAAACGAGGCCGACAGGATCCAGAGCGCAGATTTCAGAATCTCGGCTGGGGTTGCGCGGCGGTGTGTGTGTGTGTGTGTGAGCGTGTGTGTGTGTGCTGGCTAGGGCTTTGGTTAGGGCTGCACAGGGTCAGGGCGCGGTGTGAAGGGGCAAGGGGACCACGGAGATGTGAAGGGCCAAGGAGATGCGAAAGGCCATGGAGGACCAAGAGCTGCTGGATGCTGCAGCCACAGTGGAATGGATGCTCTCCTGGTAGGCTCGTCTCTTCGCAGGAACTACATATACCTCGCTGACAGCACCATCCAGCTGCAGCAAGCGCTCGAGAACCCAGACAGATTGAGGAACAACCGCAACCATGTGTCCCAACACCGGCTCCGGAGCCACCAAATGCTATCTCTCTGTCACCGCGCTCTCTTCCCACGGCCCCAACGCCATACTCAACGCCTACGAGGCCAACTACAGAGTCACGCACTATCAGGCCCAGCAGCTGTCGCTCTTCTCGCACTTTTTCGAGCAGATACAGCGCCAGGATGGATGTGCAAGGCGTCCAGCAGAAGCGCATTTGTCTCCAAATGACCTGGCGCCCACCATACGCATCTCGCTTCCGATGCCCATGCATTTTGATGCGCTCCTCCACTGGCTCTACCACCAAGACGATGAAGCCATTCACCAAGCGCTCGATGGGGACGCCGACTCGGACTCTCTCGTGCTGTACTTTGGCTTGATCGAGAATGCTCGGTATCTCCTTGTTCAAGACAGCTTCTTCGAGGCCCTTGGTGTCTGGACGGGCCGCCGCTGGTCTCGTCTCTCACTCCACCTCCATCCCAAGTTCACCCACTTCCACATCCCCGAGCCCCTCATTGTGGCGGCTGTGTTGGCGGTTCCATACTCCTGCTGGCTGTATGACAGCGTCGATACACAGATGCTCGACAAGTGGGCCAACGACAATAGGTTCAAGCACAGCAAGATTACCAAGCGTCTGGGCCTGGCTTCTGGGACTGGATTCCAGCGGTTGGCTGCACAAAACCCATCTGGGCCCCCCACGACGGACTCTGAAGCGACCTTGCACCGATTCGGCGCACCTGTGGCCAAGGGTCATCAAGACGACCACTCGATTCTCGATCTTTACATCACTCCAGACATCGTCGGTACGCACTGCCGAGGTCTGGAGAGGCACGAGGTTACTGACGACGCCGAAAGCGACACCTTGCGTGGTGCTGACGTTGAGGATGAAGACTCGGATATCCTGAACCAAAGCTGGCCGGGCTCGAAACGAAGCCTGGCTGCACTCGCCTCCGGAGACCGCGCCGGATCGGCGAAAGGCGGCATCCTACAGAGTGCCCTGGATACAGTGGCCATGACCGGGAGCAAGATCAAGGGCCTGGGCTACCGTCTGAAGCTGTAGCGGCCAGAAATGCACCCTCCGGTGCTGCCACTCAAGTGCCAGTTGATCTCACGGTGGCTCGACTAACCAGACCTTATCGTCTCGAGCGCCACAGGTTCAGTCGTCAATTTGGAAGGAGGAGGGATCCTGTGTGCATGCGACACATGGTGTTGGATTGTAACAATAGATTCCGTTGATAGTTGAATGGACTTTTGGTGCATCGTCCCGGTGTTGCTTGATATGAACAGGCAAGATGCGTGCCGATATTGTCCGAGGGGCCGCTGCGGATCCATGGGATCTACGAGACTCATGGTTCTCATGGATACTTTGTGTACTGTGCTTCATGAGCCCCATAGCTGCCCACCACGCCACCAACTCACTGTCTCTGACTGGATTCTGCACCCGCACAGCCCTGGGCTGTCCAGCGTCGCTGATGACGTGCATGCGGTGATATCCGTGGACGCAGATGCATCCAATCTATTTGCTGTGCTGACTGTTCCATACCTTCTGGATGCCATAGACGTTGTTGCGGAAGGTCACCACAAGAATGCGAGGGTTCGGCGTGGGCTGCTGTCGGAGGCTGGTCTGCAGCTCCTTGGCAGCTTTTGTAACTGCATCGACGACAGCCAGGGTCCCGTCGCCGACCAAGCCTTGGTAGTAGATCGGACACCAGCGCTGGACCAGCTGCATCTGGTCAAACGTGACCCTCGGGGCAAAGATTTGATCGAGGAGCGACAGCTGCAGCTTTTTCGAGGCTTCGTCGCCCAGCCGCAAGTTGGCAGCGAACTTGAGGAAGAAGGCCGGCCCGCCTTCGCTGGCTGCCTTCTGGATCAACGAGCGAGAGACCTTGCGGAGGGCGCCTGCTTCTGCCGGAACAGAGCACATCAGTGGCTCGATCGCCACTTGCCGATAGACTGCATTCTGCGTGAGGGCTTCGTTGACGGCAATCATAGAGTCCATTCCCAGTCTGATTCCATGCACAGAGAGCATTCGGAAGGTATTCGAGTCCAGGCGAGTCTTGAGCGACTGGCCAGGCCCGGTGTTCGTGTGCTGGATCACATCCGCAGGACGCTCAGGCAGGCGCGAGAGCAAAGCAAGCTGGGTCTTGAGCCCTTCGGCAGTCTGCCGTTGCTTGTATTCCGGAGCGAAGATGACGATCGACGGAGCAATGCTCCTGACGCAGTCTTGGATGGCAGATCTGTCGCTAAAGATGGAATATTTCGACAGGCCGAGCAGATGAACGGCGACAGGCGACGCTGATCCCTGAACATAGATAAGTGGCTGGGTGCGAGCATACTGGAGCCACTCTCTGTCGGATCTCTGGATCTTGGGCTTTTGGGTCGCAAACAGCTCGATGACGGGTGTTTGGCTCCGGACGAGATGCTTGGAGAGCCACTGCAGCAACCGGGTGGTCATTGGCACGGCGGGTGTGTGATCTCTGAACGAATGTGTCGAGAGTGTGCAATCGATATCGTGCGCATGCAGCGAGTATGCGGTCGGTGCTGCAGGTCTGTGGTGAGTGCGTGGCAGATGCAGGCAAGAGCGGATAGATGGTGCGGATGCTGCGATCGCGGCGAGCTTGGCCGATCTTGAACCTTGGACGAGTGCGGGGCAGGGCAGTTTAGAGCCGACGCTTGTGAAAGGGAATGTATTGGAAACGGCAGCAGCGACGAGAGAGGCGAAGGCCGACCGTTGGCCACCCAGACAGGCAAGATCAGCGGGCCAAGGCGGGTGGTTGTGAAGAAATATATAGACATCGAAAAGCGGCAGTCGCCAATGCATCAAATGCAGATCCGGGCGATCGCGCGCAGCTCCGGACGACCTCGTCACTTTGACCCGGCCTCGTTGGGGTTGGAAAGCTTCGCGAGCTCGGCCCTAGGTCGGAACAAGACACTCAGTCGGCGAGAAAGGCGGCATGATTCTGCATCCACGCCGATCGCAGCGGCCAGCAGATGCGTTGCTGCAGGTTTGCTGCTGTTCTAGCAAGTCCGGCCCCTCCACTTGTCCTATGCTCGTGTATCGGGCAGAGTGAATGCGTGAACGGATGCATACCTCAGCTGCTTGGAGAATGCATCGTCGACATGATCCGAGTCCCAGTTGTCTCTCCAGAGAGCGGGGTCGTCGCGGTCCTCGTGGGCGACAGTCCAGTCTGCACATCGAACAGGGAGTGTCAATCGCCCGAAGCTCCATCTCGTGTGTGTGCGAGGCAGCGGGCGTGGGCAGCAGAATCGGGGCAGCCAAGACAGGGCACCCACCATCGGTCTCAAACTCTTCAAATTCGTCGTCGTCCTCGATCTCGGGCAGCTGAGGCGGCTTGGCCGGGGCCTGCTGCGTCTGCGGCGTGGGCTGCTGGCTGGGCTTCTGGAAGCTCATTGCGGAGACATGCCGGATGAAATTGATGGTGCAAGTCAACCGAACTGGACCGATTGCGAGTGGACGAGGACTGCGCATCTCGGATCGAGTGCGGATCGAGTGCGGATCGAATGAGGATCGAATGACACACACACAAGCAGCACCGCCACTCCCGAGACACAGCCCCGGTTCGATCCGCGCGTCTCCCACTGGATCGCCACACGCACACACACACAACGCCACACTCGCCCTTTGTCCGTCTCAACTTTCCTGTCGATGACTCAATCTGCTTTCGCTGTCATCCGCCGAAAGATATAGCTGCTCTCCTGGCCCGCCTCGGCGTCGCTTCCTGCACTCTGTCGCTGACTTCTCCGGCAGCCTGTTGGCTTTCGCTTTAGCTCATCAGAAGCCCCGCTACTCCTCTCTGCTGGTCTGTGTGCGTAACCTCGGCCGAGGCTCGCTCTCTGCATCGACTCAGCTTCCTGGCGATGTCCACGCTTGGTCTCTGCTGGTCCGCTGCGCCGTCAATCGGCCCGGTCGCTGAACTGTCAGTCGGTCTGGCTCGCGGGTGCGTCGTCCGGCCTCGGCTCTCGTTATGACTGACCATCTTCACTCTTTGCTTCAACCTGGCACCTCCAGACTGCTCCGCAACCAGGCAGATCCTCATCGGCCCTTCCCATAAAATCGCCGCTGCAACCTTGAGCCCCCCGACGATGAAGTCCGCCGTCTCCCTTTCGTTGACCTCGCTGGTCGCTCTCCTGCCGCTGGTTTCTGCAGAGGCAAAGTTTTACTGCGAAGTACCTGCGGAAAGGTCCCGATACTGCCCGTATCGACCCACCATCTCAACCAACGTCCTGGCCGTCGACAAGTATATTGCAGGTGATGTCTCAATCCTGCGCACGAGGGCGGCATCACAGCTACCGACAGAGCGCTGTCCGGCTGCAGGCTGAACAGCTGTGTCTGTCTGTCCCGTGCTGTTCACCCACGGATGTGCTCATGCTCTTTCCCGACCATCCTACTGCTCGCTGCTTTCAATCTACTGGTACCCCGTCCTTGGTGGAATCCCCATATCTCTCGAATATGTCCGTGCATCGGCTTGCTTCGCCCTCGACAGATGTGATCGCGGACGTGGGCTTGAACTTTCCCGGTGCCGAAAAGACGGCGTGCTACAAGTCTCTCATCGATGTCGCCTGTGTGATCTACTTCCCCCGCTGTGATGACATCACCAAGTTCGTCTTTCGACCATGCGACACCTTCAGGTGCGGCTTGCAGTGTCTTGCTCTGATATGTCTCCCTGGTGGCACGGAGAGTCCGTGAATGCGGCATCCGACTCGGCCTGTTCCTCGAACTGACGATTTCGGTATGGCGTATAGACAGCGAATGCTGAAGGAATGCTATCCACCCAACATGTATCTGGATCCCTCCATACTCAACTACAATTTTGATCTAGAGCTGTTTTCCGCGGACAACGCAACCTGCTCGCCCTACTCCGAAGACTTGGCTCCTTATGAATACGCCAACCCCGCCACTCTTCCCCTGTGTCCTCCACAAATCCTCCAGAGCCTCACCACCCGGTGCGACACCAGCGAAACGGCCAAGCAAGTCCACTATTACATGCCCGAGGTTGCGTGGTCCAAAGGCATCGACGGCTCGGCCGCAGTTCCGAACCCGGAAGAATGCAGCCGCCTCAAGAACGTCCCACCGTCCCAGCTGGTCAAATGCAGTAAGTGTCTGGGTCCCTCTGTGAAATGCACAGAGTCGGGTGCGGCTACTGAGCCAGTAGGTTCGGCTGGGCCGACTGGGCAATCATCCGCATCTGCATCTGCATCGCCGGCGTTGCCGGATTCTCTGCCTCTGCCGTTTGTCCGGTGGTCGGCTGTTTTCCACTGGCACATCGTCTCAGCCCCGGTTACGACTTTTGCCCAACATAGAATATCCGTCACCCAACGAATATGTCGGCACCATCATCAGATCGTTCACTTTCCCTGATGATCAACTGCATATGATGTTCAAGACCGGATGCACTTCCGAGCACGGCAGAGAGATTCCAAACTGCGGGTGAGTCTTCCCAGCGCCCAACAACGCCGGGTCCGTCGTCCACCGGAACCTGGTCCATGTTGCCAAGTGGCTGTCTTACACAGCCGCACTTTTATTCGTCGCTTTTCTGACGCATTCACATCCTGTTTGCTGCAGATGGGAGTTCACAGATGACTCGGTCATCTACGTCAGCCGTATTCCTCACGTCGTGGCTTGGCTCTCTGTTGATTTCCGTGTCAATGTAAGTGTGATGTCCGGCGACGCTCGTTTCCACTCATGGCAGCTTGCCGCAGCTCCGCGGGCCGAGCTTTATGTTGGCCCACGCATCGACTCGCACGTTTATCGCGCATTTGCTGACTTTGGGCTGTGATTGCTATCCCCCTGTCCGCATTCAGTCCGTGTCTGCAAAGAATCCCGCCGCCATCTTCTCGTTCTCGAGCATTTCCAAGAGCGGCCCCGAGTCCGGCTTGCGCTTCAGGCTTGACGGTATGCTCCAGCTGGATTATGTCTTCAATCAGTCCTCCCAGCTGGGGTATGCGATTCCGCTTACTCCTGGCAAGATCCAAACCGCCCGATGGGAGTATCGCTCCCGCAACACCGCCTTTACTGGCGATAAGGCCGCCATCGAGGTGAGAACATGCCGCCACATCGGTGGAGCTGCAAATGCCGCGTCGCACGATGGATAGGTGGACGATCCGTCTCGTCAAGTGGCTGGCTGTTCGTCGAGCTGGCAAAATCAAATCGTCCAAGCTGTATTCCATTTGATCGCCTGGGGCCACTCGACGGCCTCTCCTGATCGCATGGTATTGATGTCACTGCCCCACGGGCGCAACAAATCGCCCAACAGGTCATGGCCTTTAGTTTTGCCGAGATCGAGTGGGACTTTGGCGTTCCTCATATTCCCGAGTCGAATCCTGCCCCTGGCACATCGCGCTGTCCGCTCGCCAACTTGAGGAGTGTCGAGACTGGATGCAACGAAGCAAACACTGCCGAGAAGGTGTTTTACTATCTCCCCCCTGCCAACGAAAGCGCCCCGCTGGAGGCCTGTGATCGCACTCTGAGCGTCCCGCAGTTCACCAAGACCCCCTGCCGTGAGTATCGATGGATATGCCGTGCTTCATCTCGTAGTGAGCTGTCATCGTAGTGAGCTGTCATCGTAGATAGCGCCCGATTTTTGTCTGGTTGTGGCCCGGTTTCTACGTTTCGCGAGAACTCATCGCTTTGTCTATTTCGTATATGGTCAGTATACCCTTCGTCCCACTTGCCCGCCGGCACGGTCATCCGCAACTTTGACTTTCCCGACGAGCAGCGGGAGCGAATGTTCTCCACCGGCTGCAACTTCCGAAACGGAACCGCTGTTCCTGACTGCGGGTATACAGCGCGCACATCTCGATCGCATGACTGACTGGGTTGTGAGCCGAATGGAGCTGTGGGCTGGTCGCCTTGCTGAATTGCCAAGCCTATGCACTGACTGATACGTGTTTGCATAGATGGACATTTACCAATGACAACGTGCAATACAAAAGCACGCACCCTGACGTCGTTGCCTGGCTGTCGGTTGCTTTCAAGGCCGATGTGAGTCTTGACACTGCTGGCCTGAATGCAACAGCAAAGGAGCGACATGCAGCTTCGGCACTGCAAACTGGGCACGAGAACGGCATCCTTACCAGTGGTCTTGTATGCTGCTTTAGCTTGGTAGCTCGGATTCCCCAGCGATCATCTATGCGTTCAAGAGCATTGCATCCAGCGGCGGCCAGTCTGGTCTGGTCTTCAAATTGGATGACGCCGTCGAGATGAGCTATGTGAACAATCAGTCCAGCGTCATCGGATACGGCGTTCCCCTGACCAAGGGCAAGTCGCAGACCGCTCGGTGGGAGTATACTGCCGGGGCCGCAGCCGCTCCCGGAGACATGGTTTCGATCGAGGTAGGCCATACTGTCGCAGGTGCCCTTGGGCCAGGTGCCCTTGAGCCAGGCGCACAAGATCAGCGGGCTAACTGCGTCTCCATGTGCATTCGGGCGGTCCCAGACCCTGTTCATCCAGTCGTCCGAAGTCACTTTCAACTGGTCCGCAGTTGTCCCGGCACCCAAGCCCACCAAGGGCACCAGCTTCGAAATCATCACAAACGCCCTGCAGACCGGAAAGACCGGCGGTGTGTCTATTGGTCTGATCGTTGTGCTTGTCGTCGTTATTGGCGGCACAATTGCAGGACTCTCGATCTTCCTGGTGAGGCGGTTTGGAGGATTTGGAAAGTCCGAATACCAGGAGCTTTTGAATCCCAAGGGCATCGAGCTGGACAACTTTGACGACGACGACGACGAGGTTAGTGCCTGGCCAAGCTCGCTTTGGTTGCGGTCGGCTGATCTTGGACATGACACTGACCAAATGCGGCGCACCCTGGCTGCTGCGCTGTTTCGAAACTGCTCCTTAGGAGTTGGAGGCCGGGTTTACATTCCTGCGCACTGCAAACGACGGTGCACGTCTGAGCGGCGATAGCATTACCCCCATCCGACCAAGCGGCGACAGCGATTCTTTTGTCAACGGGCACGAGTAGATTGATGCATCGCTCGCCCGCGTTCTTCACATGCCTCATGGGGCCGTCCGAGCCCATTCTACGAGTCGCAATCGTAAGCACAGTCGCAGCCGTGTTGGCTTCAACTTCATGACTCCAACATGCTCTCCTTCCTCTGGGCATTCCCCCTCCCTGCCCAACACCAACATGACGGTGGTTGAGCACAGCCCTTATTGTATGCGTCGTCGGGGCTACAGGCGCCTTGAATAGATGTATTTGTCGACGTCTGACGTCCTTCATCCACCCCTTCTGAATGCTTGTTCATCGACGAATATCCTTGTGGGCTTGAGGGAGACACGAGAGGGAGTGCATGTGTCCGCGTTAAGATTGAATCTCTTCAGCAACACCAAGTCGTCAATTGCGCATTTTCATTCGATGCTGTAGCATCGGCGTGAGAGCGGTCTCGTGACGCATCGCTGTGATCCGTAATCCTTCCATGGGCATCGGATGCAGCGGCTATAGCCACTCTGGTTACGGAAGCCCAAAGCTGCTCTGTAAGCAACAGGCGACTTCTGAGCACGCGCGGCTGATACTCGAGCCTTGGCCGGCTGCTCCGTGACCACAGGCAAGCTGTTCTCTCGATCAGAGCCCCTTTCGTCGCAATCCCACAGCCAGATTCTTCCGTGGCGATGTCGACCGACCAGCCACTTTGGCCGCTACTGAGGGACCTAGTAAGCCAATCCATTAACCACGAATGAGTGCGATGCAGACGATCGCAGCCCAGGTTCGACTCTCCGTGATCAAGCGAGTGCCGAATGCGGACAACCAAGGAGAGCAAGACGGACGAGGAGCGGCATCGCCCAACCGCGCTGCATTCTGAACGGGTGGGTGGATTGCCAACGCATCAAAGAAGAACGTACCATTTATCGACACGATGCGTGACAACGACACGGGTTTGTAGAGCCCCGCCAGCGACCGGCGCTGAGACTCAGTACTCGCGGGCATGGTGCTGATCGGCGCCGCCGATGGCAGCGACTCGGGCTGTTGCACCGCGGCTTTGAAGTACTTGGACGCAGTCCCGACCGTGGCCGTCCGACAGCCCTCTGAACCGGCAGGTGCGGGACTCGCCGGCGGAACGGGAGATTGAGGGATGTACACGGGATCCGGGTCGCTGCTCGGGTCGTCCACTTGTGTTGCAGATGAGCTGGGATGACTCGGGCCCGTATTCTCCTCCCGCACACTCGCGATCTGAGGCGAGAATTGAACAGATTCTGGATTGGTGCTGGGAACGAGTTCTTCGTCGAGATCGACGATTGCAGGGTCGGACTCTGTCCCTGACTTTGCCTCTGATATCGCCTCTGACTGCCTGGGTGCGGATTTCGAGCTTGGAGCTGATGCCAACTCTGACGACGGCTCCGGTGGGCTGTCCGATCCACATTTGGGGAGGTTGATTGGAATCGGCTGGACGTGGACCAGCGGCGCCACGATCCTCGCAGGTCGGATTGGTGAAAGTGGAATAAAGATCTTGGTGTTGGCCTGGGAGGGCGATGTCGGACATATCGGGGCAGTGTGCTTGGTCGCTGAGGAAAAGAAGCGACTCTGCTGCGGCGTTTGTTTGGCCGGGGTGAGGTCGGTGCTCTTGTGCTGTGGTGAAGCATTGATATTGGTGGCGTTTTTCAAGTTTAGGACTTTGAGCGGAGTGCGCTGTTGCTGTGGGCAGGGCGGTGTGGGATTGCATAGGGCGCCACGCATGGATATAATGGAGTCCACGATGAGATCATCCGATAGAGATCAAGAATGGTCAGACAAGAGATCTTGGAACAATGCGGCGGTGGGAGATGAAGCGGTCGCCATCACCAGGCGAGTCGGACAGTTGCGCTGTGCGATGTAGAGCTAAAAGCTGAACCGAGGCAGTGGTGCGTACCGGAGGTGTTGTTGTTGATGTTGTAGGCGATTTGCTTTGGGCGTTAGGTCTATCCAGGCTCTGGTACACACTTTTGAGTGAGATTTCAACGGAATTCGAAGACAAAGCGGCCCCAGATACAGGACTGGTCTGGTGACCTGTTGCGCAGATCAAAGCAGAGTCGAGTTACAAACTGCAGCAGACATTCATGACAGCAGCCACCCATGACAGACACCCATGACACCAAAGCCATCTCGGTGTGCGATCGACAGAGAGTTTTGATCCAGATAGGTGGCCTGGGTGCGATTCGCTCGATGGCACGCATGCTGAACTTACTGTGGGTTAACGGGCGGTTTTCTTTGGCGACAATGTCTTCAAACGGCTGATGTGTTTCGGGATCCAGCTCGCCCAGAGCAATCCCTCGAGCAATGTCGGCTTGAACCATGCTGGCAGCGCGCAACCACCATTGATTTTATAGAAGGGAGGCGGAGGGTCAGACAAGGCAATGTCCATGCCAGGGCAATCGCCGGTGGCGGTCAATAGACAATGGCTAATGGACAGGGTCCAATGCACAGCGACGATACTCACGGTCCAAGAAAATCCAGGCCCCGCTCCTCTTCCGCCGTCAGTGCTAACGACAGAGGTGTCAGATATGCCAGCGAGCGGCTTTCGGGGTCAAACACCCGCTGGTGCAGAAACGTCCACTCGGCTCGACGGAAGGATTCCTCGTAGTTTGGTGGCAGATCAGGCGCTTTGACGGCTTTGCCCCAGTTGATCCAGCTCTGGATCACTTGGTAAGCATCGCGCTTGTTCTCCAGGAACTTTGCCGCCTTCTGAAGACCGATTCCGTGCGGAGACGCGAGATAGTCGCATCCCGACATGATGCACATTTGGCGGAACTTGGAAAAGTTCCACGATTGGGCTGCCAGCGCGGAGACCCTCATGATGTTGTCTCCGCAAATCTCGATGGCATTTCCGCCTCGATCAAGCTTGGTGATGAGCTGGGTGTTGAGCGACAAGGGTTCTTGCGGTGAGACATTGCCTGACATATGCCCGATGCCGGCTTGCATCGAGCGGTTGCATCATCATCGCCATCATCGCCATCATCGCCATCATCGCCATCATCGCCATCATCGCCATCATCGCCATCATCGCCATCATCGCCATCATCGCCATCATCGCACGCTCGGCGACATGATCCAGCCAGCGCCACCGCTTCGGCAGTGGATGGACACTGAGTCCGTGTTGGGGTCGATAGGAATTGACCAGCCCGAGGAGCATGGGCGCCACATACCCGCTTGACACCAAAGACGAGCAAGTCCGAGTCTTCGGAGAGCACAGCGTCGACATATCCAGTGCGCTCGAGGTACGCCATTTGCGCATCCGCCTCGTACGGGGCAACCACAAAATTGATCTCTCGGTGCTTGAGTGCCTGTCGAGTGCACGGAGAGAGGGGCGGCCAGCGTGAGCATCCAGACGAGGCTGTCCAGCTTCGCACCAGAAATCCAGAATCAGAGGCCGTCGGCCCGTCATGGTTTGGCGCGGCTGCAGCATCCGGTGTCCAAAGCAGTGCCGGAGTTCTCTCACCTTGATGACATGGTAGGCCATGACCGGCGTAATGTTGACCGACCTTTGGAAGCACTCGATTGCCTCCAGCTTCTTTCCGGCCCGGAGAAGCTGCATGCCCTTTGCTCGTTGTTGGTCGCGGCGTCTTGGTGGTTCGGTGCGGTCGCAGCGGCCCAGGCGTTAGTCGCTGGAACGGTGCAGGTGCAAGGCATGTGCTGCGGCCTGAATGGGCTCAATGATCGACGCTGTGCTTTCCAGAGACAAGCAGTACTCACTGACGACGCTCTATCTCGGTCGAGCGCTTCATTGGGAGCGGTGCTGCATTCGCATTGAACCACGGATGAGCGGAGTGGGCCAAGGAGCCAACATGGCAGGGGGAGCTGTGCGGAAACGGGCCGACTGCTACCCATGCCTTCGAAGTACATGCTCTCACCTCCATCAAAGACAATCACGGGCTCAATCTCGTGCTCTTTCAGGATGTAGACCTGTCTCATGAAAAAGTCCACGTATCTAGGCCCAAGCGATGGCGGCCGAGTCCCGAGGTCAGGATGGAGACTGGATCGGGCCGATTCCGAAAGGTGGTCCACGCGAGCAAGCAAGCAATCCACAGCATCGTAAAGCAGAGCAGACGGCAGGAGCCCATCCGTCGGCCAACTCACTTGGAAGTCTCATGGCTCTGCATCAGCTCGAGGGCACACCCGAATGCGGCCCGATGCAGCCAAACGTATCCGTCGACCGCGATTCGGAGGCCTCTGAGCTCGCTCAGATGGATCTCTCTCCGGATCTCCTTGAGGAACGGCAGCAACCCCTGGATACCCATCGGTGGCCGGCAGGGTGAGCGCAGGGAAGCCTGGGAGTGCGGGAGAGAGGGCCGATCTGAGGCCAGCGGTGCTGATGTTGGTCCGATGCTGATCTGGCGGGTGCTGGCGTGGACTGCCGATGCGCCCTGGAGCCGGACCGAGCCGGATCGAGCCCGGCCATTTCACATGGGGCATGAGGGGACCTTGGTTGGCCAAGGCAGGCCCGCTCTCCCCCTCCATCCTGCATCTACCGCCCCTGAACAATGGAGGGCCTCCAGCATCTCGTCAGCCATGCGGACGGCGTCATCGCATCGCAGCAATACCAGGATCTTTTGTCGATTGTGAAAGGCAAGGGACACCGTCTGCTTCTGTCGGCAGGTCGAATAGAGGGCGGCTGGTTCCAGAGCAAAAGCGGATCCCAGGCTCGGATATGCAATCGCCCGCGAGTGCATCCTGCTCCCGTTTGGGCAGCTGTCGGACAGATGTGCTTCGATGTGCATGTCGCCTCTCGCCCGTCCTGGCGATAGCACCGCGTTGTGTGTGCGGATTTGCTAACCAACCGCTTGCGCCCACTCCCTCCCCCATATCGGCACCCTGGTTCTGGTTGACGCACCGATCGGGGCCGCTGGGGCTATCGTTTTCTGCACGTCCACATCGATCCAGGCTTCCGAAACGGCGCAGTCTACGGTGATTCTCTTGTGCTTTATACCGGCCGCGGGTGTCGAGCGTGTGTCTGTGGCTGGTCAGCATGACGGCGGAACACAGCCAAAGGCCATGTCGGCCCAGGCATGGTGCAGTTCCCCCACTGCTCTCTGGGCTGAAGGCCGCCTCGGCTTGTTCCCAAGAGCTCGCATCGCCACATTTCCCCCTGGTTGCCTTGGAGCAGTTATTGATGTCACCCGTTCTCTCTGCAAAGGCGCCAAAATCAGATTTCCGCATGCGCTGGTGATGACCTTGCTCTTCAGGAAGGGAAGGTGAGTTGGATACCCTCTGCTGCGATTGACACCAGGGCCCGGAACACAGATACGGCTCCGCTTGGGTCTCCCCGTGGCCATGGCATGGCTTTGTGAATGGCGAATCTGGCAGCGTCGTCACCACGATAACCCATACGACGCTGGTGGGTCGCATCGGCGCCACCGTGTCAACGGCTGGATGGAATAACCCCTCCCGCTTGCATCGCCCATGTCGGCAGCTTGTCGGAAAAGGCCAAGTTTATTCTCCGTGCAACATACCAGCACAGCCGAAACCTGGCCTTCTTCGTGGCTATCTACAAATCCCTGATGCTTGTTCTCCGCAAGGTCCGGGGCGGCCAAGAGCATCACCTGGATTCGTTCGTCGCCGGCTTGTTTGGATCCATGTTCATCTTTGGCGAGGACAATCCGATTAATCAACAGGTATACTGAGGCAGAGAGAGCGAGAGAGTTAGCGGACTGGGGCTATGAGTCGGTGCTGAAGCTTCGCAGCAGATGCATTCGGGACAGTCTCGCCGCTATGGAGCGATATCTTCATGCGGCGGCACTTGAGGGTTGTGTGGGAGTGCACTCATCACACTGCAAACCATGGCCCTGGATGCAACCGCACTCATTGGCACATCTCTGCAATACTCCGGCAGATCAATTTGTATGTGTTCTCGCGGGTGGTTCTCGGATTCGCCAAGTTGATAACCGTCAAGAAAAAGTGGATCACGGCCCCGAGCCAGTCGTTCCGTATATTCGCCGTGGTGACTTGGGGTAGGTTCGGTTGCGGTGGAGCAGTTGGTGTCTGCTGCGGGCAAACAGTGAGCGGACTGTCGGTTGTCGTGAGGACGTGTGATGCAGATGTACAGAAGGAACCGCTGATATAGACATTGGACCACTGACAACCTCCTTGCCACTGTCCGCATCCAGGCTGTGTGATGTGGCTTTTCCGTCATCACCGGGAGACCCTCCAAGGCTCGCTGCAAGACTCGATGCAGTATTTGTACAACGACAGCGACATCTTTGACAACGTCATCAACTGGATTGTCTACAATAAATAGACTTGGCTTCGGCAAGCTTGACAGAAATTGGCCTGCGTACGTCTTTCGCAAATGACCATACCATCCCGCACGCAGATGCAAGTCACCCACTTCTGGACTCTGAATACACTCCCATACAACTCTCTCTCTCACTCTCGTCTCTGAAGCGCTGGATTGGACATGCTGCTGCTCGGGATGTTTGGCTGCACACATTGTATTCATTATTACATTAGACGAGCTTTTGAAAGTCGGCCGGATGCTAGAACAGCTCTATGTACAGAATGGCTTTTTGATCGAACAAACACAACTGCCTTGCTTTCTCACAATATTTCAGAAACACCTTCAGGTTGTTCGAATAAACCGGTGTGCCGGATAGACCAATGAAACACACAGGCTCCCACCCTCCCACAAATCAAAACAGTGATTTGGATGAGGCTGGATAATGTTCAAGCGCAATCAAGGCTGGGAGAGAATCTCGATGCAGCGGTTGATATCGCCGGCGAGGAGAGTGAGCAGCTTGCGATTGAACTCGTCGTCCTGGAAGCCCATGGCAAGCAGAGCCTGCGCCTGCTGCTCAAAGACCACCTCGGCTCGGTTGACAAGGACGGTGTCTTCGTTGCTGATGTCCGAGGTAGCATCCGTAGCGTAGAAAATCTGGGCCTTGTCGGGCACAGCAGGAATAGCAGGCACAGCAGGCACGCTGGGGATGGTCGGAATATCGATCAAGCCAGCCTTGAAATTAGGCTCGGCAACTTGGAAGTGGACGGCGGGCGGGGCCGGAACAGCAGAAACGGCCGGAACAGCTGGAACAGCTGGCACAACAGGAACGCCCGAAACAGGGGGCACGACCGGGGCCGCGGGAATGGTGGGCACGGCAGGCACGGCAGGCACGGCGGGAATCTCGGGGATGGTCAGCGACTCCAAATCGATTGCAGGGCTGGGGCTGGAGATGATTTGGATGGCAATGCCGCTGGCGGGACGGGGACGGGTCTCGACGGGATCTTGGAGGGGTGGGGTGGCCACGGCATGAGGCTCAGACGATTTCTGATAGAGCTGTTCGAATCGGAGGCGCTGCAGACGAAGAGCCTCTTGATAGGTCTCCTGAGCAGAGACGGGGCTCTGGGTCTGGTCGGCAAAGGAAACAACGGTGGGCTGGCCGCCGATATGCTCGAGGTCGCGCTCCACCTGCCTGAGGTCATTCTCGAGGCCATTCAGGTCCTGCTCGACCTCACGGGTAAGCTTTTCGAATTCCTGCTGAGTTTCGGGCGGAATTTGCTGGCCGTCCTCGCCTTGCTTGGCGGCACGGCGATAGTCACGCTGGGCTTCTTTGAAGGATCGCTTGAACTCTTTGAAGGCGGCACGAGTCTCGCGCTGGATGCTGCGCCAGTCGTCGCTGTCCCAGCCGGCCCCGTGGTGACCATGATGACCATGATGGCCATGATGGGCGTGGTGGCCAAAGGGACCGTGGTGGCCGCGATGGCCAAAGGGATCGTGGTGGCCATGAGGGCCATGAGGGCCATGAGGACCGCGAGGGCCGAAGGAGCCACGGGGGTCTTGAGGACCAAAGGGACCGCGAGGATCTTGGGGACCAAACGGACCTCGAGGATCTTGGGGACCAAAGGGACCGCGGGGATCTTGACCAAAGGCGCATCGGGGGTCGCTGCTGGGATCAAAGTGACCAGGGAATCCGTGGTGGAGTCCTCCTCGGCCGCCGCGACCACCACGGCCCCGGCAGCCGTGCTGGTGTCCTCCTCGGCCGCGAGTGCATCCTTCGCCGCGAGCATCGGTGTATTCGTGGATGTGGTTCTGGATGTGCTCAAAGCCCACGCGGATGGTCTCACCAAACTGGGAGGGAGGGAGAGGAGGAGAGACCAGAAGTTGCGTCAGTCCTGCTGGTCCGTTTTCTTCCAAATCCATGGCCATCGATGGCCAGGGGGCGGTCAGGAGCCAGGGGCGGTGATATGGCGAGCAGCGGCGGCCAGCGGTGCCAAGACCGTGGCGCCACCCCCTGCCTCCAGAGAACGGGAAGGGGCGCCGGGACCAGCCATGCGGGTCCACACTGGCGGGGAAGCACGGACCGGTGCTTACCTGGCTGAGAACCTTGGTGAACTGCTCGCCGAGCTCAGGGCGGGCGGCGACGGCTTCGTAGAGACCGCGGACCAGTCGGTCCAGCTCGTTGCCGAGACGCTCACCAGCGTCAATCAGGCTGGGCGACTCGCGGGGCTTGTCGGAGTCGGCAGCGCTCTTGGGAGCAGAGGAGCCGAGAGACTCTTCGATAGCGCGAAGCTTCTCAAGCTTGGCGTTGAGCTTGACACGCTTTCTTTCGATCTTGGCACGCTTGGACTCGATCTTGCGCTGCAAGTCGTATCCGCGCAGGTTGGAGTCCGGGTCTGAGTCCGAGCTCGAACTGGAGCCCGAGGACTCCCAGATGTCCTGGGGGCTCTCCTCGGCCTGAGGCATGGACACATCCTCAGCAGCAGGCTGGTGCTGCGAGTCGTCGGGCTTGGAATCCGAGGAGGTCACGGGAATGGAGTGGACGCCCATCGCGAATGAGGTGGAGAGGATTTGGAGACTGAGAACGTGGGTGTGGAGGACGACGAGGGTCGGCTCAAAGGCGGGTGTCTGAGAGAACAGAGGCGCTGGAGACAAACCGGTGGCGGGCGTGCGACCAGGGTTTATATGTCCGTTCCTTGGCGCTCCTTGGCTCGCCAAGGACGCTGCCCAGAAAAAGCTTGGCGTTCATGGCAGCCTCGTGGCAACGTCGGGACGGCGCGGAAGGTGGCGGAAACTCCGACAGCGTGGCGCGGGCTGCCAAGACGACACCGACCGAGGCGGCCGAGACGACGGCGGCGCGAACGAGGAGCTCCTCGCGGATGGGGTTTGCTCATGGCCTTTCGAATTGCAAGGATCAGGCCGGCCGAGATACGGCGGTTGGCGGGAGACAGGCATGCAGCGGCAAGCGCAAGCCGGGGGACATGGGGGGGGGGCGCTGATGGTACTCACGGAGAGACGACCGAGACGAGGCGGACTGGTCCGGACTCGGTGCGTCTGGCGATGGCATCAAATGGACAGATGAGGTTCACCAACGGCATCCGCAGCAGTTTGGAATGGCAAAGGAGGATCGGGTGATGGGATTGGATGCATTTCTCTTCACCCGCCTCTGCAGAGTGGATGGTCGCTGTGGATTGTGTATTTCCATCCAAAACGCAGTCACAACCAAAAGCAGATGCAGGGCACCCCGCTTCAACCGATCTGATCTAGAATCGACCCAGGCTCTGGCCAACACGGACCTTCTCGTCGTTGCTCACAGCAAACTCAAACTGCTTGGGGGCTTCAAACACCAACACCACGGTTGATCCGAGTCGGAATCCACCCAATTCTTCGCCCTTCTTTGCCACATGTTGAGGTTCGTACAGACGCTCGGCGTAGGTGCCCAGAGGCGTGCTGAACTGGTTCGTTTGCAACCCCTGTTGGATGGGCAGCGTGGATGCAGTGGGGTCAGCAAACCACCCGCGGCATACACAGGTCCCGGCCTCGCAACCGCCAGGCTGTGGGTCTCACCTTTTCGTAGTTGATGCAAATCGATCCAACGTTGGTGGCGCCAACAGGGACCATCGAGAAGAAGCCGTGGCTCCAGCTACCGAGCAAGGTGATTCGCTCGTTCAGCACAAACAGGTTCTTGAGGTGCTCAACCATCCATGGCGACACCGAATAGAGCTCGCCTGCATACGAAACAAAGAAAGCGCATATCCGAAATCAGTGCATCATCCACAGCGATCGACTAAAGACCGTATCGATTGCCAACAGCGCCTGCGCACTGGTCCATGCTGTGTTTCGTCCAGTCCGACACATGAGTTGTCTGTTCCTTGGAGCTAGACAGCCGCTGGGTGGGCACACTTATCCCACAGCTGTCAGACGCACCCCGCAAGTCATGCGCTGCCCTCCGCCCAAGGCGGGTCCCGTTCTTTCACCTACAAGCGATACGTACCAACAAAGTGACGGCGGGTATCAACTATCCAGTCGGCGGGGGAATGGAAGCGATGGTAGTCGCCAGGCGCCAGATAAATCACGCAGAAGAACAGATCGTTTCCAGGCCGAATCTTGGTCCAGTCGTGCTCAGGCCGGAGCGATACGGCCTCATCTTTGGTCTGCTCCGCACTGGACGAGCGCTGGCCCAACAGAGCATCCAACGAGTAGGTCACGCCTTTGATTTGCTCGACTTGGTCATTCACAACTCGGCCAAAATGCAGCACCCGTCCGTCTGCAGGACTGACCTGCAAGAAACAAGGGCATGGAACACCACATGAGTTTGGCAAAAGACGATGTGTTGCAAACACCCAGCATGCCCACACCCTCCACAGATCTGGATGCTTCCACCGAACCCTGGATGCATCTGCCATCGATGGCTCACCAGCTTGGAGGTCTCGTCAATGGGCCGAGCGCCGGCCTTGAGCTCGCGATAAAAGAAGGCCCCGAGATTGTCGTAGTGCTTGAGATCGGGATCCGCCATCTCGTCCAGGTGGCAGCCAAAGGCCTTGGAGTAGAGTCCGTAGAGTGGCTCTCGAAGAATCATGGGGACCGTCAGGCCGTTGAGCCATCCCCATGCCCGCGAGATCAGTCGCAGAGGCAACAGCGAATAGGCGTGGATCTGCACGGTGAATCCGATATCGATAAGTTGACAGCGGGAGCCAGCAAAGCCACGCACAGCAAGAGGCCGCTCGGTCGCAAAGTAGCTATCGTCGAGGAAAGGTGGCAACAGCCGGCCCGCTCGAATTGCCACAGACTCGGTCACGGCACTTGAGCGAAGGCATACCAACAGTGATCCCTCGACAGATACGCCGGTCTGCTGGGCGACGCGACGCTTCTCGCTCTTTTCCTTGTGGATGAGATGGAAGAGAGCCAAGATTGCGACACCAGCGCCGATCGAAATGGGCTTCCAGGTGGTGCCGGGCTTGGTGCTTTGACCTGGTGAACGAGACCCTCTATTGGTTACCAGGCAGGCACGACTGCGATCGCTGGGAGAGGTGTTCGAAGAAGATCCTCCGACTCAGGTTATCTTTGACAACATGTTGCGGCGGATGATAGTCGGCTGGGATCGGATTTGCTAACCTTGAGCAGCCGCGAGCCTCGCTGGACTCGAGGAAAACAGCCGTTGGCGAACCAGGGACGCCCGCTCACAGCGCGCATAGAATTGAGCGGGACGGAGCGATATGGCCGCAGAGGCAGCCCGGCCGTGGACCGCAAGCGTCGCCAGACGGAGAGAAATCATGCTCGGTTGCGACGGAGGAAGGGATGCTCAGATGCCGATCGGGGAGTTGTGTTTGGGTGACGATCAATGCGACCGCGAGCAAAAGAACCAGCACACTCGAGCCAGTCCAGCGCACTCGAGCCAGTCCAGCACACTCGAGCCAGTCCGGCGCACTCGAGCCAGTCCAGCACACTCGAGCCAGTCCGGCGCACTCGAGCCAGTCCAGCACACTCGAGCCAGTCCAGCGCACTCGAGCCAGTCCAGCGCACTCGAGCCAGTCCAGCACACTCGAGCCAGTCCGGCGCACTCGAGCCAGTCCAGCGCACTCGAGCCAGTCCGGCGCACTCGAGCCAGTCCAGCACACTCGAGCCAGTCCAGCCAGCTTGTTCCTGGCGCCGTCCTCCCATCCGTTCTGCAGCTTTGCTTGATCCCACACCACCCACATCGATGCCGCCGCCAATCCGCCATGTGCTCCTGTCCAACGACGATGGACCGCCGGACCCGAGCCGCTCGCCATACATCAAGCCGTTCGTCTTGGCTTTTGCGGAGCATTTCGGATGCAAGATAACGTAGGCGTCGGCGTTTCATGGAACCCTTGCATCTGGAGGGCCACCACACATCGAGGGTCGGATTCATGCCTTCCAAGGGGGCTTCTGTCCCAGGCACGCTTGCTGATTCTGACTCCTGTTGCTCTTCCAATCTCGATTCTCTGGACGCCGGTCTCTTCTCTCATCGTCGTCGGATGTGAAGCGTATGCATTCCGGATCGCCAGCGCTCGTGGGTCGGCAAGGGCATCGATGTGCAACAGTGCACCGTCACCGGATCCTATTACGATCCTGTAACCGAGGCCGCGGTCTCGGAAGCCGCAGAGCCATCCGAATCCGATATGTGGACCCTGCTGAATGGTATGGAGCGCATCGGTGTCATTCGCCCGCATGCCTCTGCCGCGCTGCAATAGCGCAACCTGTCGGTGCAAGTTGGCCCACCGATTCGGCTCGGCGGGCACAAAACTGATACCCAAGCAATGCTTTATGTGCTGCCCGCCTCAGCGACGCCGTCTGCATGCGTCAACATTGCCCTGACGCATCTGGTCGACAGCAACGACATCGATCTGGTGATATCTGGTTCGTAGCCGCAACGGAGCCTTGACCTCTGCTGCTGTCCTTGCAACGAACCAACCCGTGTCTTATGCTGGCCACCAACGAGCAACCGGACTCTCATCCACCAGGTCCAAACTTTGGCCGCAACGCCTCGGTGGGCTCGACCTTGGCCTCTGGTACAATCGGCGCTGCCCTCGACGGCGCTGGCTTTGGGAAACGAGCGATTGCACTCAGGTGAGCAGCATTGCTCCGTTTCGCTTGGCTCAGCCGACGATCATGTACAGCAGCGGCGCTTGTCGAGCGGCGTGGCTATTTTATTGCCGTTTGAAGTGCAGGGCAGTCCTACAGCCAAATGTTCAAGAATGGCATTCGAGGCTTGAGTGAAGGCTCACGCCCTTCTGCTCGCATCCCAGCTTCTCATACTACTCGCCGCCGGCCGAGATCACCAAATCATCGATCGAGAATGCCTGTGCATGGTCGATCCAGATCATCGAGCATCTGTGGGCAACCTGGGCCGACTCGGTAGAGGTGTACAACGTCAACATCCCGTTGATTGTGCCGTCCCAGCCCGGCATGACGATTCCCCGTATCCACTACACCGACTTTCACGCCGAGGCATTCCCGATGTACAAGCGTGTTGCTGGCCCATCGCTGTGCTTTGAGTTTGCGCCAGACTTGCCGGGTCAGAACGGAGTCTCGCAAGGCTCGGATACTTGGTAAGAACCCGGCTCTATTCTCGGGCTCGTCTGCGGCTACGATGGGGGCCGCCCCCCCCCCTCGCTCAAGGGTGCACTCAGTACTATCCTTGGCTGATATGTCGCTTCTGCTCTCCAGGGCGGTCAACCAGCAATTGATCAGCATCACGCCAATGAAGAGCAGATACGAATGTGTGCGCGAGGAGCTCGAGCGTCGCCGTCGTCCTGGGTAGTCTGTGGCTGCACCGACACGTAGATACACACAATCGACATGCAGACAAGACCCGCCGTGCGAGCAGATTGAGCGCGGCCGCGGCCGAAGGACTCATATCGTGACCATCTGGATGGCATGATCTGTTGACAGCGGATCCGCGAGCAGCGATTGTGTGCCGCTGAGTAGTGTGGTGTGGACTATCAATTCTGAAACTGGGAAGATGTTGAGCGGATCTGAATTGGATCCAGCCGAGTCGATAGTTCGAAATGCTTCATGTTGATTCGGTTGTTATGCGATGCACTGTCACGAGCGTTGGACATGAATTTGGATCCTTTCGATGACGAGAAGGTGACAAGAGGGCAGATGCCAGTGTTCCGCGGCCCGTGGCTTCTTGATGCCTGTGCTGAGGATGGCTGTGCGATGGTTGAATTGGATCTGCATCTCCAGTCTGCACATTCCATTCGCAGAAACCGACAATGACAGTATTTATCGCAAATGCGATCATGCTCCTCATGGCCCACGTCCTCTGGCCCACTACTTTATTCTTCAACGCACTGCATTCATGGCACCCATTCTCATAGTCTGCTGGCTCCGGGCGATCTTCATGCGTTGCATACCGCGACCACGACCACAGGCGAGACAGGCTCATTGGTGTCGCTGCAACGATCTCCGTGATCGGATTCGACAGCAAATGGCGGCAGCAGATGGCGGCAGCAGATGGCGGCAGCAAGGACAAGCCTGTACCCGATTTCACATGGTATATAGACACTGTTTTCAGATGATCGAATCACTCGACTGCAATGCACACACTTGCTTTAGCCCCATAGACCAAACCATCCCCACGATTTGTTGGCGTCCTCAGCCTTTCTCACTTCTTCGGCTCTTCTTGCTTGCTCGGCTTTTCTTGCTTCTTCCTCGGCCCGTCTCCTTTCTTCTGCTGCTCTGGCGGTGGCTTTAATTCTCCTTGACTCTGCCTCGAGCCTCCTCGCTTCATCGGCCATTTTGGCTTCCTCGACCCTCAGGTCATGCTCCTCACCGATTCGCACTTGATTTTCGATATACGCCATCAGAGATGGACTCTCAAAGATTTCTGCTGCGCGAACTTGATCCTCGGGATAAGGCGAGCTTCTGAAGTACAGAGCAATGATAAACTGCTTTTCGGGACTGTGGTGGTGGGAAGGCTGGTGGGGAGTTAGTTGGGAATATGTGGCGTGGAATGCGAGTAGCTATTCTTACCAAGATGACAGTGGGGTGGTAGGGAGCTTTGGCTGTCCACACAATGGACAAGTGGAGAGAAAAGTCGCATCGACCGAATGGACGGGTTAATTTGATATTTTGGTTGCCGTGGCGGATCCATTGAAGCTGGTTTTTGATTTCGGCCCATTCGGACGATGCCAGTGGAATATGGCTGTTGGGTGTCGCCACTTTGTCTGGGTACTGTGAGGAGCGAACAAAATTGCCGCTTTGCCGAATCCAGAGGATTTCGCTACCACCATATTGACAAGACAGTATCGACTTGCTATCGGGGCGGATGACCAAGTCGCTTACGATGCTTGTGTGCCCTTCGAGAATTTGACTCAGACTGCAAGTGATCGAGTCCCAAATTTTGATGTCTGACGACAGAATGATTCCTTTCCTCTCAACAACCGCCACAAAGGTGCCATCAGGCGAGATTGCAGAGCGCAGTACCGCTCCATTGAAATCCGTGAAGGTTCTTTTGATCGCACCAGTGTTAGCATCCAGATGTTTGATCGTACAATCCGACTCAATAATCACAATTGTGTTGTTGTCGGGAGCGATTGTAATGGCTGCAACATTCGAGTGTCCTGAAAAGGCCGCTTTCAACTTGCCAGCAGCGACGTCCCACACCTTGATTTCTCCGTCGCTTGCAACCGAAGCAAACCAGGTGATGTCTGGTGAAATGGCAACCAGGCACACATCTCCCGTGTGTCCCTCGATCGATTCCACTGGGCTGTTCCAATGGTTCTTGACACCCATCGTTATCAGGAACGGAATCTTGGTCTCGAGTAAGGATGAATAGGTCTTGTAAATCGCCGTCTGCTTTGGTGTGAATGCATAACCCGAGTTGTACACCTGAGGCGCACTCGCAATGATCGGGTCGGCAAACTCCAACACGAACTTATGTACATCCGTGACTATCTCCTTGGAAGCTTTGTCGAATGTTTGGGCGGGAGTATGCAAGACAATTTCCTCAAGCAAGCCAATCTGATTGACCAGATCCGGGATCACACCGATGAGCGAGCCGCATTCAAGCCAGTAGAACACATGGCTTGAAAGGAAGATGACCAGGGAATCCACCAAGCCGGATGGCTGGTACTGTCGCCAGGTGTATCGGTCAAGTGATTCATCCATCAGGCACCAGACATAATGGGTGATCCAGTGGGCAACGCTGTATCGCAGTGATGGTGTGATCTTGGCTGCGACCTTGTTCTCGAGGTCAGGGATATTGTCGTGAAAGTCGTAGATCTCGCAGAGATTGATCACTGGCTCGTGCGAGAGGATTTCCAGCAGGCACTGGGAGGCGAACGCCATGTGAAACTTGGGGGAGACATGGAACGGTTCGCTGCCAGACTCATCTCCGAGAAGATATGCGACGATCGACTTGTGTTTCTGGGCCTTGGCCATTGAGCTGCCTTGCTTATCGCGGCTCAGTTTGCCGGGGTCGAGAACGGGGCCAAGTTCCTTGATGCGCCGACGGACGATTCGGATGTCGATGCCAAAGAGGTCAGCAATCATTCGGATGGTCAGAGGAGACTGCGATGTGGCAATGGCCGAGATGAACAAAGTGAGCTGCTGCTGGTGGCGGGACTGGGCATAGATATTGGTGAAGGCTCGTTGGTAGCTGGCACTATCGTTCTCGTTGGCGACGGCGAACCAGAGATCAAACTGGTCGTCATCCTCCTCGTCGGAATCGAAATCGGCATCGCCACCAAAGTTGAGCAGCTGCAGTGCGTCTGCCAGATTCTTGACGGGGACTGG
Organism: Polychytrium aggregatum; assembly: GCF_025602895.1. Classification (NCBI taxonomy): domain Eukaryota; kingdom Fungi; phylum Chytridiomycota; class Chytridiomycetes; order Polychytriales; genus Polychytrium; species Polychytrium aggregatum. The sequence goes on from NW_026516218.1 coordinate 229,581, forward strand.
CTTGGACGTGAGCACTGCAGCAGCCGGAGGTGTCCGGGGAGTCAATGGTTCGGGAAAGGACACCCTGGGAGCGGATACTTCTTGTGTTGGCTGGAACGACTCCAAGTGACGATGGGTGACGATAATGGGTCTCTGTTCTCCGTCTTGAACGGGATGGATCTCAGCAGGCTGGCGGAGGATGGCGAGAATCTCGGGAAACTTGGGTCGCATGGCGGGATCCTGGTGCCAACAGCGCTCGATGAGGGCATGAATGCCGCTGGGGATGTCGTCGAACTGCTTGGGTCGGTTGCCTCGGAGGACTTGAGACTCAATGACCCTCTCCCTCATTGGCTGACCGTCGGCGGTGACCCAGATGGGCCTGCAGTTGTTGAGGACCTCGTACATGGTGATGCCAAAGGCATAGACATCGGTAGCCTTTGACGATCCAACTGGATCGTCATAATCGAGCATCTCCGGAGCCATGTAGTCAAGGGTGCCGCCGGCTGGCTGGTCGCGGCGAGTGCGGTTGGCCGTGGCCGAGGTGTGCTTGGTGCGGGACATGCCAAAGTCAGTCACAACGGCACTGAATGTCCCATCCAGCAGCACGTTGAGGGACTTGAGGTCGCCGTGGACAATGTTGTTGCCGTGGAGATAGGCCATGCCAGAGGCGACTTGGTAGAGGAGCCGGACCTTCTCACTTATGGGACGAGGTTCAGGGGCGGTGGTAAAGTGGTTGTGGAGGGTGCCGTTGGGCATGAACGGAGAGACCATGAAGGGCTTGGTCGCGGTGTCGCAGGCACCAAGTAGTGGAAGGACATGGGGGTGACTGAGTCTGTGCCAGATGCCAATCTCACGGCCAAAGTCGGCGAGCTCGTTCTGGTTGTAGCCTCGATAGAGCTGTTTGACGGCGACAGGGGCGTCATAGTATGAGGCAGTAAAAACCTCACCGAACCCACCGGCTGCGAGTGGATTGGCAGACCGGTCGGTGATGGCATCAACGGGAATGTACCAGGGCCTGTCAGCCATTGGTGGAAGTGAGAGACGGGATGAGGACAGATGCGGGTGAATACAGACGTGACGAGGGGACAAGTTTGAAGAGGAATGGCGGAATGGCAACCTATTTATCGCCCAGAAATGGGTCTCCAGACGGTATGTCGGTATACCCATACCGACAAGTCAGCATCAGCCATGTGATGCTGTTGTCAGGATACCGATATACCAAGGAATTCGAATCAAGCCAGATCTCGACGCCTCGATAAACCAGTAACCGTCAGGAAGAGCTGCTGGGCGGAAATGAAGGGCTGTTTATATGGTAAGTTTGCAACTGTATTCCGCACTGGCTGACATCGGGGTGAACGCGGGAGGTGTGAGGTGCATTTGATTGGAAGCACCACGGATCGGGCACACGGGTCTTGGCAAGAAATGGGAATCGCTGTTCTTCGGCCTCAGTCATCACGGGATCCCATCCCCCAACGAGTGGCTTTTCTCGATGGAAGTGCACCGCGCTTGTCGGCCCGTGCTCTGCCTTCCATCAACAAGAATGCTCGCTGACATTCGCAGCCAACTCTACCACTGCCGCATCCACGGCCCCGACCACGACCTGTTCCTCTCATACAGAGTCGCCACCGATGCTGCCACCGTCCAGTCCCTCAAGGAGGTGCTGGTGGCTGTTGCCAAGCGTCGATATGGCCAAGACATTGCCATCTTTCACGACAAACGCTGCCTGGTCGACGCCAATGACTGGCGAGACGGCTTTCTCGGCGCCCTCCCCACCAGCAAGGCCGTCTTCCTCCTCCTCAGCAAAGCCTCGATGGACCTGATGAAGGACAAGGCACTCTCCGGCCAAGAGGACAATGTCGTCCTCGAAATCAAGACCGCCCTCGATCTCAAGGATGCCAAACGCTCCCTGCCTGTCCTTCCCCTCGGTATCGCCACCAAAAAAACCAAGGACGGCGTCGATGTCTTCACTCCCTTCCTGCCGTACATGGTGTCCCTCCCCGACGACCCTGCCTTTGCCTCGCTCAAGCAGACCCTCGGTAGAATTAACCAGATCCAATCCTTTGGCTTCCGTCCCGACCAGATGCACAAGCGAGTCTACCGCCTCCTCAATCTCATCCATCCAGTCCAAGTGGATGATAGCACTCGCCAGGTCCTCGACTCACTCTTTTGTGACTCCAAGTTCCGGGTCGATCCCGTCCACCTCGACACTCTGCTCAAGCAACTCACCCTGACTGGCCGCGCTGTCATCTCCGGCATGGGTGGCATGGGCAAGTCTGTCCTCGCCATCCAGATTCTGTTCTTCATGATGGGCACCCTCGACGTCAGCAACAAGAGCGACCTCCTCGCCATCAAAGACGAGACCATCGGTGTCGCCCCGCAGTACCGCCAGGTCTTCTGGCTCAACTGCTCGACCGAGTCGACTGCCATCGATGGGTTGTGCGAAGTGTTCGATGGCGCGGTTGAACCAGAGAAAGTCAAGAAGCACGCCGCCAAGTTCCTCGCCAACACTCACGGCTATCTCCTGGTGCTCGACAATGTCGATGACATCAACGTGGTCGATTCTGTGTTTGAGCACTCCAAGTCGGTCGGGTTCAGCGGCGATGTGGTGGTGACGACCCGGCTGGCCTCGCTGCCTCCTGGTGCATTCGCCAGTGCACTCAAAGCCAAGATCCCTGGCTACAAACATGACCCACTCCGTCTCGTCAACTGGGACGACTCCACCACACTCGACTACATCATGTCGTCGTCGCCAATGATTGTCCAGAGACTTGTGTCGGACGAAGCCAAGAAGTCCCTCGACAGCATCGTGGCCAAGATCAGTGGATATCCACTCGTCATCCAGACATTCATGACGTTCTACGAGAACAACGAGGTGCCGCTGTCCGATATCGAGCGGCTGTTCTCCAAGGTCCTCGAGGAGCAGGATGGCGAGGACGACACGCGATCGTCGCTCAAGGTGATTGTGGATCTATCGCTGGACTCGCTGATGAAGCGAGGGAATGAAGGTATCGAGGCAGCCAGGCTGTTCGGTGCAGTCAGTCTGGTGGCGCCGGCCAACATCCAGTTCGAGTTGATCAATGAGATTGCAGAGCAGTTGGAGCTCAAGACCGAGGGTGAGTTGCGAGTGGATCGGAGTGCAATTGATGTCAGTGCATGGAACTGATCAGTCGCCTGTCCACAGTGGCCGATCTGATCAAGATGGTGGTCCAGAGTGGTCTCCTCCGAAGTGGAGCCGAGGGACAGTACTCGACACACTCGCTCACCCAGCAAGTGGCTCGGGAGTATGTCCAGGCACACGATGAACTGAATGTCGAAGGAATCGAAGATGCAACTGGTGAAACACTGCTCGCGTTGACTGAGTCGCTGTTGGTTGATGCTTATCCGTTTACGGAGCATCTCGAAGCGTTCGCATCTGTGGTGGCAGAGAAAGGCTATACCAAGGACGTCCACCAAGAAACCGAATATCGCATTGCCCGGATGGCCGATAGCCGTGGTTATTACATTCGCGCCAAGGAACTGTATGAACAACATCTTGTCAAGTGTATTGCGTTTTACGGTACACAAGATCACCCCAATGTCGCCACCACGATCAATTGCCTCGGTGACGTCGCCTCCTCCCAAGGCAGCTACGAGGTCGCCCTCAAGCACTACCAGGAGACACTCGATATCTATACCGAGATATATGGCACACGAGAGCACCCCTCAGTCGCCACAACGATCCACTGTATGGGCAATGTCGCCGACTCCCAAGGCAATTACGAACTGGCCGAAGCTCTCTACCTCGAGGCATTGAATATCTTTGTCGAGACCTTCAATACTCGACAGCATGAACAGGTTGCTTGGACCCTCGATGCTCACGGCAAGCTCAAGTATCTCCAAGGCCATCTTTCCGAGGCGCAGATCATGCTCCAGGAAGCCTTGGACATTCTCATATCTGTCTACAAAACACAAAGGCATCCTGAGATCGCAGCGACACTGAAAACCCTGGGTGACGTGTCCAATGCTCAAGGGGAATATGCAAGTGCACTCAACTTGTACCAGGAGGCTCTGGACATTTGGAGCCAGACCATCAAGAATCCCGAGCACAAAGATATCAAGGAAGTTACATTCAGCATAGCTGATACTGACAACAAGATTCGCCAACAATCTCATATTGTCACATCATCGTATCAGGATTTCTCTCACATGAAGGGGACTGCACATAGTCGAAGTAATCAGGACTGCCTCATTATGTAGAAGCATGCTCATTCTCTCAAGACCCTTTCCCACTTGTGCAAAACGGATGTTCCAGAATCAAAGCAGAGGGGGCACTGTACCTTACTCTGGTATCAGAGGCTTGAAGCCTGCTGAACTTCCGTAGACGGGAGTGGGCATGCAGCTGTGAGAATGTTTCTCGTCCCGGTTGGCAATCGTTTTGATTTGGTTGGTTTGAGAAGCAGAATCTTGGAAATACTCAGTTAATTTCCTGTGGCGATGATTAACTGGCGTTCATGTTGCGATTCGAGAGTCCCCCGAATGCATTCGGCCCTCTGAACAGCTGTATATTCTTGATGTCCATGGAAATCGGGATCCCTCGGATTCTCGTCCCCTTGGACACACTATTTGGTCATGGCGTGTTCAGGACCCGGAATAACAACGGCAATTCTGACCTCGAGCAGAGAGTGTTCCGTTTCGCTTCGGAGGTGTTGCGAGTATGAAATCGCGATTGGTTATTCCGTTGTTACATTTGGCCCTCCCGCCAATTGAGCAGCTTTCATCACCCGTGGGCTTCATGCAGAGATCCATCACCATGCAGCCCCAATACTCATTCAAACGCCCCCTGACATTGTCGTAAATGCGCTGGATCCAAGACCAGCTGCCGGACAGTATAGAATCGCGACGTCAATGCGGCGCGCAACATGATCACAGTGCGCAGGTCGATTGTGGAGACCGGAGAGCGACCGGTGGTCTTCATTCGGAGACTGCCAAAGTGATCTGTTCTATTTCTTATAGCTTTGCTTGACGCCAGCACATTACATACTACGCCGGCAGATGGGTTGTGGGCAGGTGTCCCATTCCCCCCTGAATACAGTGTACCGAGCTGGCCAACACAACCATGCAGATGGCACTCTCGCATCCCGCAATGAAGGCATCCCTGACGTGTTGCTTTGGGAGGATTGGCTGGGCCAGCAGACATGCTTTGTATATCATCATTCCAGTCGATGAGGTGGTAATGAATGTCACGCCCCAGTCGAGTGCAGCGGCGACTTTTCTCTGACCCGATCGCATATCCAGGCATCGGCCACCGTGTCTGGAATCGCATCTGCCGTTGCATTTGCCGCCGTATCTGCCGCTGCATCCGCACTGTCCATGTCACATCCCTTTCTGGCCCTTGATCTCTCTCCGCCGATCGTGCGCTCGGAGCGAAGCTCCTCCGAATCACGGAACCGGCCTCCAAGCACTTATGCTGTCGACCCCAGCGGCAGCGACGACGAGCAGTCCTGTCGGCTGAGCTCTCCATCTTGCCTACATCCTGCTCCAACCTCGGCCGGGGTTTCGCCCATCGCTCGCCATCGGCAAGATGCGCATGTCTACCACGATCTTCTGACCAAGATCCACACCGCCCTCGGTCCTTCGATCCCAAGTCCAGCAGCACCCACATCCCACAGCAACTGGCAAGTGTCAGATGGGCTCGCAGCGACACCGCATCCTTCAAGCCTGTCAGCCGGGCAGCACAGTCCTGATGGCTCGAGCAGCAGCATCAAAATTGATTTGGAGGCAGCCGCCCCGTCGTTGCCGTCATCCCGTTCGGCTATAGCTTCGCTGCTTGAAACGATCAAACAGGCGATCGAAAACGACCCTCCTCCAGTGCTTCCGTCGAATGCCCCCGACCCTCAGCCCCGCCTTGCAGCCAAGCCTCCACGCTCTTCGACCCTGAGCCAGCCGCCTGCTGCTCCAGCAAGGCAGCGGCCTCCGCTTGGGCCCTCGAACCAGCCTGGCCTCCAGGCGGCCACCCCGCCTGTGTCCATGCCAAGGGAGATCGACAGCCTATTCTTATCGCATCTGCAAGCCACAGGGCCTCGAATAGCGATGCCTCGAATCGAGTACGAGTCGTTTGTCTCTGAAGCCACCGAGGACACCCTAACTGAGGTAAGTGCTCCGGCTGTGGGGCTGTGGGGGCTGGAGGGACGGCGCTGGTTGGGAGGAGGCGGATCTCGGTGCTGTCGCGATGATCCGAAGCATGGCGGCTATTCGACGCGGCCATCAAATACCAACAGCCCTGTTCGATTGATCCCGGCCGCGGCCGCCTGCAGCGGAGGCTCGAGGCCATCCTGCGCAGATACTCGGGCAAGTAGGACCATATCCCCACCGTCGTCGCCACCGTCGTCGCCGTCGCCGTCGCCGCACGTTGCGTCGATGGTGGAGGATTCAGCCCGATGGCACCAGCAGGCGTGTGCCTGGTCGTGACTGGTTGCTTGGCCAAGGTCCTGCCGCTGCTGCCGAGACAGCGACTCTCGCAGCTCACGCAACCTGAACATGCTGTTCCCGGACCAAATGAGGTGGGGGCCACCGGATCACAATAGCGGCCGCTGCACTCCCGGCCGACTCCCACGAGATCCCAAGACAGCCTGAATCGGCATCATCCGTTCCGCCATGTGACCGGTCTCATGCACCATGGAGCTGGAGTCGGGGGTGTTGGCTGTGGAAGGCGGCTGCTGTCCTCTTGGTCGCTCTTGCCGAGAACAAACAATCCAACGAGCCCCAGCCAGGCAATGCTCACATCGTCTGCAGCCAGCGTCCGAGCCCGGAGCGATGGAGAATCGCGGGCCGCGATGCCGACAACAACCCTGGCCGTTGGGGTTATGGCCGGTGGCGCCATGCCCATGCGAGTGCTGCTCTGTTGCGAATGGTGTCAGGATCAAACAGCGCGACGGCTGCACTTGACTGCCGGGCTATGCGCTGGTGCATTGCCGTAATATCGCCGGGCATGCTCAGGCGATCACATTCTTTCTCTGGGTGTCCAGGACAGCACTCTCGTCCGCAACCCTCCCTCGGCTCGGCTCCTCCCCTTCCTCCCCCCCCCGCCACATATATCGCCGACTGCCGGCCCCGCCAGGGATGCGGGACTCGAACAGAACCGCCTTCCGCCAACGCTTGCACCCTATTGAGGGTGTCCATTCCGACGAAAAAGGCGGGAAAGCCCACCGACGCTCGCCTTGCCTCGGTCGACATCCGACTGCCGACCCTGGCCCAGGAGTAATCCGCCGCCTCATTCTCGGACCATCCGACACCAATCCCTCTGTCGACCGCCGACCTTTCCAGGCACCTTTTGGTCTGCCCTCTCAAGCCGGCCGCTGCAAGCAAAAGGCGACTCGTTCGTCTACCGTCCGTCCATTCATCTGCTGTCCATCATCCATTTGGCGCTCGCACTCATGTCGAATCTCATATGCTCGAATGACATCTTCAGCACGCTCCCTTTGGAAATCCTGATACGGATCCTCAAGTGCCTATCCACAATCCATTCGCATCTCATTTTTTCGTCGCTCTGTCGCCGGTCGCGGCATCTGCTGCTGATGCCCGAGTTCCAGCGATCCTTTGCCGAGTTCGTGTATCAGTCCGGGCGGCCGCCAAAGCCCGATCCCATCTACGGCCACCTCGTCTTCAACCACAATCCATATGCCTTTAGCGACTTGCCGGCGATGAGGAAGCTGTTCCTCAGGAGCCCGGTGAGCTACTTTGCGCAGGTGGGCCATCCCATGATCGTCAAAGCCCTGGTCCAGGACGGCCGCTTCGACGTCAACCATGAGAACGGCAATCCGATCTGCCTCGCTGCACGGTACGGCCGCCTCGACACCCTCCGCATCCTCGTCGGCTACGGCGCCGATATCCATGCCCAAGATGACTATCCGCTGAAGATGGCGGCTTGGTACGGCCACTTTGCCGTCGTCTCGTTCCTGCTGCAGAAGGGCGCCAACGTCCATGCCGGGCGCGACCACTCCCTGGCCATGGCGAGCTGCAACGGGCACATTGATATTGTCCGGCTCCTGCTCAAGCACGGCGCCGATGCCCATGCAGACCGGAGCTTTGCCTTGCGCCTGGCCGTCTCGACATTTCACTTTGACATTGCAAAGATCTTGCTCGAGGCCGGAGCCGACGCCCACGTCGGCAACGATTTGGCCATGCGCATGGCCACGATGAAGCGGGACTATGACATGATCAACTACCTGGTCAACTTTGAGAGGCGCAACTCAAAGCAGACCAACGACAATGCGCTCTCAGTCGCCACCTTTTCGATCGCTACGACCAGCGCTTTGGTTCACACAGCTCCTCTGGCGCCAGCCTCCCCGACAACTCCCACAACTCCCACAGCTCACATTATGCCAGGCTCTCCCATCACCCCAGTCTCGCCCACCTCGCCTGCCGTCTCATTCGCATCAACCGCGCTGGCCAGCGCCTCCACAAGCACTCGATCGAAAACCGCCACGCGGCGGTCTTCGTTCAGCTGGGCCATGGCCCTCTTTGAGCCTCCGCGGCCCCAAGGAAATCCGTCAAAATCGCAATAAGGTCGAAGCGTCTCTGCCCCCATGATGAGCTGGACGACAGCGGAGGAGCTCCTACGACCTTGTCAGCAGCCCAATGCGACGATGCGGATCGGCGGTGTTTGGTGCAAGTGGCGATCGTCTTCCTGGTGTCCATCTCGGAACCTGGCAAGAGGAAAGCGCCCGAGGCCGTGGGTATGACGATATCCATGACGATATCCGTGACGATGTCCACGACGATGTCTCTGCCCAGGTCCATGTTAATCGTCTCTGTATCCCCAGCGCCCATGTTGAATCGTCTCTGTATCCCCAGCGCCCATGTACACATCCATGTTTTGCCCCTTCCCCACCTGCCTCTTTGCAGAACTGTACTATATTTGCACCATCACCTGTGTGTCCTCGCCAAAAGCACCTGTTTCTGGACACTGGTTCGTTCCGCTTCATCAATACTCGACGATTCAGCCAGGGTTAATGACGTCCGCCTCGATATCACGCACCGGCTCTCCACACAGGCCCTTGTCCTTCTGCATCTTGGCCGATATTTCTGGCAACAGCCATTCCAGAAAACCCCCGGCAGTATCATCCTTTTCTGGCATCAGAAGCCTGAAGCCCGCTGAACTTGTGCGGGCCTCAGCGGGGCAGCGACTGTTTCTGGTTCTGGTTGGCAATCCCTTGGGTTATGTTGGTTTGGGAAGCATGGTCTTGAATGCACCCGGTCGATCTCTTGTGGCGACGATCGACTGGCGTACCGGTCTCAAAATAGTCGGCCTTCTCTAGTCGCTTGGCTTGCGGGCGCTGTGAGCACACCATCTGGTCATGGCTGCGATAAGGGTGGGTCTGTATTCAGGGCCAGATATTGGCAGCAACCCCGGACTCAAAACAGGGTGTTCCGTTTCAACGTGGGTGCGCTGTGCAGTCCATGCTGGCACCCATGCAGGGTATTCAGAACAAAGGTCAAATGCTCCCTTGCTAGCGGTAGTTCGGATGTGCTGCGTCTGGGCCAATGTGGTCGCCATCACACTGCAAGCCATCGGGCTGCCGCATTCTGTAGCCCGTCGCTGCCTTCGTCCTTGTTTGCGAATGCATGCAATTCTCCATCAGTACCGTTTATTCAAGGCCGTGCCTCCAAAGACGGATACGGCGTCGATAATTGACGGCATCGGCGGAGCAGGCGAACAGTCGATGGTCGTCCATTCATGAGCGCTGCTTGAGCCCTGGTGATATGCTGGCACTGCCACACTGCCAATTTGCTCGTGCCTGTGCTTCGTGGATCCGTTACTCGACAGTAAAACAAGCATCGATTGCAGGTCGCTTCAGCTGTCATTCAGCACCGAGATGCCTCTATTTGGCGACTGGATTGGGTATCCTGCCACAGCCATCATGCAGGCGGTGTTGGTGCTTCTCCCTCAGGCGGCTTCTCAGACCCTTCGGCTCCCTCAGCTTCTTCGGGCTCCTTGCGCTTCTTTCGCTCGCCCAGCGGGGCAAAATTAGGGTTGTGCTTTGCAACGCTCGTGCTACGTGGCCAAATGTACACCATCAGGTCACAGCACATGAAGAGTCACACCCAACAAGCTTCATCCGATTCAGGAGCATTGAGAGACTGTGTCGTACATCACACTTGCATACAGCAAGTCTTCTCCCTGGGCTGGTTTGCAAAGTACATACCTCTGCTGCTGCTGCTCAGCCCATTCCTGCAGATCAAGCTGGGGCTCGTCCTCGCTCTCGTCTTCGGGGCGATTGAGTTCTTCGCTGACTTGCTTCCATTTATCCAGCAACATGGCCTAAAACGGACCATTTTTGGAATCGGGGAGGCGGATGAATGGGGAGGCGGATGAATGGGGAGGCGGATGAATGGGGAGTGGATGAATGGGGAGGTGGAAACAAACACGGGCTCAAAGATCAGTCTCGATTGCAACCCACGCCACTTTGTGTTGGATGACAGATAGGATGACGGCGGAGAGGAGCGATGCAGTGACAGTAGTTTACCGTCGAGGATTTGACATGTGCTCGCTTGACCTTCTTGACCAGCCTTTTGATGGGTGGCGATGCGGCAGCACCGACATGCTGGCTCCCGCCTGGTGACGGCGCCTCACCATCCGACATGTCCATGTCCTCGCCTGCTCCCTGAGCGTCCGTCGACGGGGGTGGCGGAGGCGGAGGAGGGGCAATGTGATCGTCTGGGGGCGGCGGCGGCGGCGGCTCGGCGGTGGAGGGGAGTCCCTGCTCAGGTAGAGTCCAAGAGGTCAAGCCCTGTGTTATGGCCAAGACAAAGCCGGTGAGTCGCGAACTGTGATCGCTTCGACGATCGCCACATAGATGCCGGCCCACCATCGATCCAAGAAGCTATCGCTGTGGACACACAAGAACAGAGCACCGCACAGCAGCTGCTAATGTGCTGTCACGGCACGGCAGCACAGCAACGGGCTGGCTATTCGATGCTTACCGTGGACTCTTGGATGTAGTAGTACGTCATGCTGCTTGCGTCCCAGATGGCTCTCCAGGTTGCTGGGGCAGCATACGCTGTAGAACGAAATCATGAGTATGAGACGCGATGGATACTGTCGATCGACAAGCTCCCGCTTTCTTGAGGCTGAACGACCCAAGAAGACCAAAGCAAAGTAAAGCACAGCAAAGCACAGCAGCTTGAGCAGACTTTGATAAACAGAGCAAAAGCAGCGGCTGCCATGTCCCGATGATCAACGACAGCGTCCACAGCCAATGCCAGTTTCCGCAGCCAAAGATAGCACCCGCAGCCAAAGAAAGACAGATGCATACCTTCGAGCGAAGCAACAACAGCTTCCCAATGCGTCGTGATCTCGGCAAAGTATCCGTCCTTCAGGGCGCCCTTGCCCCAATCCCAGCGCCGGACGGCGTACTCTTTCTTGCAGACTCGGATTTTTTCCTTTTCGTCGTTTGTAAACGCGCCCGGCATCAGTACGAGAGCATCGAGCTTGGCGAGGACTGCTCCCGAGGTATGCTCGAGATGTGAGTTGGCTGGTGGAGGCTGCATCGGAGTTTGGAAGGAGTAAGGCGTGGGTCTGAAAAATATCGATGCCCCGGGACGCGGGTGGAGGAGAGCACTCGGGGATTCAGGAAAGGGAGATGCCCACAAGGTCGAGCCGGTGGTCCAGTTCCAGTAGATCCACGTTTCCGAGTTCTCGTCCCAGAATGGCTCCCACTGGCCGTGCGGGTTGGCCTCGGTCGGGGCTTGGATGCACTCGGTCGCCGAGGCCGACTGGGTTTCAGCAAATGGCATGAGAGGGGCAGAGCTTCCGTGGCCGACAGCGCCTGACTGGATTCCAAACAATAGATTACTGTCCATTGCTGTGCTGGTGCCGATGGAAGGGTCGGGCCGGGTATGGTCGAGAGCGACGGCAGCGGCAGCCTCGTCTTTGAACGGAACATCGCTTGGCTCTGGTGCAAGGGCAAAGGAAAGAAACGACGGCATTTGGGCTCTGTTAGCTCGGACCCGTTGAGATTGAGCCTGGACGAGCGACCCGCAGGATTGCCAGTCGATCAGAGATGCTGCTGGGGCGGGGAGCCAAACGCACTCGGGATGCCAAAGGCAACAACTGGACATATCAAGTCCTTTGGCTGTCAGAGGACGCTGTCGCAGAACGCTGCAAACTGCAAAAGGACGTGAGTGGCGTTGGAGAAGCGTAGCTTGAGTCTTATCAGGCTTTGCTGCTCAGATTCCTCGGCTCAGACTCGGTTGCGCATATTCCGTTGCATGACAGAGAGCCTATATAGATCGTGTGGCTGGGCTGGTTGAGGAGGATACTGGCGGTCCACTGCTTGGGCGGACTGCCTGATGGGCTCGGCTGACGCATTCACGAAAGCTGTAACTCCCGCCATCGAAATCGGAGAGTCGCAGGACAGCGATCTTCTGCAGACAACGGCAAGTGGAAGCGGGATGCCTATGCTTGCTCAGTGCCTCACTTGGTGACTCGAAATATCGGCCGCAAAACGGGGGTCCTTCAACTGACCTGTGGATACGGAGACCCGGCCCGCACCGTCGGCCGACAGGAAGCCTTGTGTTTGCAGCAGAGGGCTGTTGGCGTTATGGCTGTCGCTGGCGACGGCTTCATTGCCACTATTATCGCTGTCGTCGTCGTCGTCCGAGTACATGCTCAGACTAAGCAGAGGGTTGATGCTCTTGGACACCGGTGCAGGCTCCGGCTTGGGTGCAGGCAACGGACGCCGTCGCTTCGGCGGATCGATCGCGAGAACTATTCTCCTTGACATGTCTGGAGCACGGGCTGGGATGATGCCGATGGCGACAGGGTACGGTCGCCAAGCAGGTCGCCAAGCAGATCGCCAAGCAGGTCGATGCAACGATCGGCGGATAGCACTATCAAGCCGATGCCAATCAGGCCGATGCCGGGCTGCATTTTCTTCCTGCTTCTGGTCATGTGAGTATCAGCCTGATGAGCGCCACAGCCAGTCCAAGCTGCGCATGGAGAGTAATCATGGGATAATACCATTGAATCATACCATTGAATAGCACCATTGAATAGCACCATTGAATAGCACCATTGAATAGCACCATTGAATAGCAACAGCCGGCTCTGTCTGGCGCCCCCGAACACAGCACACCGCACGGCCCCGAGCGCCTTGGCTGCGCCTTTGGTCGTGTCTGCAAGGGGAAAGTGATCCAACGTGCCAGGGGGCCATTGCCAGAGCATCCAGGCTGTCCATGTCGCCCATCTGTCCGTCCTGCAATGGGTCGCATCTGCCGGCGCTGCATCGGTGCATCTGCATGCATCTGCATGCATCTGCCCACCCCGGCCCGTATCGGCAGCGTCCATCTGGGCAGACAGGATGTCCGGCTCTCCAGGGACTGGTCGAGTGGTCGGTTTGCTCGCCTTGAGGCACTCTTCGAGACATCGACCAGCACCCCGAACGTGGACCTGAGAAGATAAGGCTGGCAGCCGAGTCGAGCCGAGCCAAGCACCGCCATCGGTCCTGCTCGCCGAGTGACCCATCCATATATCGTCCGGCCGCACTGCCCTCCCCCGGGTCGCTTGTCTCTGCCTCTGCCTCTACTGCTGCTGCTGCCCAGGACCCATGCTTGCCAAGTGCTTTGCCTGCCTCCCTCTCCGGCGACCCGACCAGCGAACCATTCTCGTGCGGGAGAGCGATTTCATCCGGCCGCCGCTCTCGTCGCAGGAGCACTCCATCCGCCCGTCGTCGCCTTCGACCAAATTCGGCCCCTGGCACCACCCCCTTGAGACCTTTGTCAATATGGCAGCGCACGAGCCCGACTGCCTCATGGTCTCGACGCTGGAGAGCGGCGAGCTGCAGCAGTACACCTATCGCCAAGTCTGGGATCGGGCATACTCGATCGCCCAGGGTCTGAAGGAGCTGGAGGTCTGGTCTCCGGGACTTGACGTTGTGGGCCTGCACTGCGAGCCCGAGGCGCACTGGGTGTTCTTCACTCTGGCACTCTGGATCCTGGGGAAGTACGTGCCATTGCAGCCGTTTGCTCTGATATCCACCACCACGGCATTCACTTGCGCTGCCAAAGCGATCCAGCTCGCTCACCGTCTCGGCTCGTCCGTTTCTGCCTTGGCAGGAAGCCGATCTACTTTGCCCTCAACTGGTCTGCCTCTGTCCGCAAGATCGTGAGCGACAGGTACCTGCTGCTGGACCGCTGGAGTGCTGCCGCTGCCACTTCGGTCTCGATGCCACTTCAGCCTCGTCGTCGCTGAAAGGCCTGCCCATCTGTCCATCTGCCCTTGGCTATCAAGGCTGCGCGTCAGGGTCATCCTCTATGCCTGCACCAAGCCTGGCCGCATCGACGGCGTTCAAGCCATCGACGGGACCCAGTTTCCGCTGCTGAACAGAGTCCCATTCCCATCGTTGGAGATCTGTGCTCCGGTGCAGGAATGCATCGCTTATGCAGCGACATCTGGAACCACAGGTACGGTCGACTGCCACCACGCCCGACAGCATCCCCGACAGCATGTCCGCTATCGAAGCCGTCTGATCCAGAAGACTCACGACATCTGCTGACCCAAACCATCTCGGATGCAGGCGTGCCCAGAACGTAAGGCGACTCATTGTTACTGCAGGCGCGCTGTGCTCGATGCACATCCGTCGATGTCAATGCCACTGTTTCGGAGGCAGCCGTTGACTCGGTGTGATTCCTGTGTTCGCGCAGATACCCGATTCCTCATCGCGCCGCCATCAGCGTCGTTGACAATTGGCCCCGACTCTACGGATCGATGGGAGTGACTCAGGTAGACTGGTGTTGGTGGTGGTGCAGCAATCGGCCGCCATGCCTGATTTGTTATTGCTTGGACTGACCAGATCTCGCATCGATACTCCCTCGCATCGGCACAGGCTCCTTCCTTTGGCGGCTCGGGGCTCGGTACCATCGTACCGACCCCGTACCTCAAAGGCTCGCTCTGGTTTCCAAAGCCTACACAGAGCGTTACTGAGCGTGCGCGCGAGTTGATGAGACTCTTTGATGCTGGACTCGAGATTGCGTTCATGGTAAGTCCGCCCCCCCCCAATACCGCTCAGCCTGTCCAAGAAACCGCCCCATTCGAATGTGCACACCGAATCTCTTGCACATGATCATGCGCTGGAGACGAGTCTATCGCCCACGAGTACCGCCAGCCAAGCACCGGTGTCTATCGCGGTCGATGGAGCCCTGGGAAGTAGCTAACACATCACTCCGATCCCGTCGGTTGTGTGGCTCGCTCTGCAGACGCCTTCGTTCGTCAAATTCTTCTTCAAGATTGTCATTTCCGACAGACAAAGCGCCCAGTGGCCGTTCGTAACACGGATCATCATGGGCGGTGAAGTCATTCAGACAAGCGTCGTTGACCTGGTGAAGAGGCACATGCCGAATGCCAGCATACGCTGCGTCTATGGCTCAGCCGAGGTCAGTGAGTCAGTGAGTCAGTGAGTCAGTGAGTCAGTGAGTCAGTGAGTCGATCGGTGACCGCGGTGACCGTGGTAATCGATCAGCAAAGTGAACCGAAAGAATGTGCAGGGTGCTGGGGTCGTGTGCAAGTTTCGTCCTCGGGTCCGAGCTGTGTGCTCACGTCCTCTTTGGCGGTCCAGACCTCCATCATTCAGCTGTTTGTCTTTTCGACGATCGAGCCCCAGGATCCCACTCCTGAGACGATCGTCTACACTGCCAACAATCCAAAGCACCGGTGCATCCTTCTGGATGAGCAGGGCCGCTTGATCAACACCGTCGAGCGCAAACGCGGGATTCTAGGCTTTGCCTTGCCCAAGGACGACCCCATTCAGCGACACCCAAACTTCCAAGATTCGGACAACGCACACCCACTAACGGCCTTTGGATTCCTCGATGACGGATCGCCCCGGGTCTGCACTATGGATGAAGTCGAGCTCCTCGGCGAGAACAAGTTTACCGTGATCGGCAGGTGCGTTCCATTGGAGTTGATGCGATCAGCTCGATTCGGCATGGAAATGTCTGGATCACGGCAAGTGATCTGCAGGGATATGTGCCCCCACCATGTTCGTGGTCATATCTCTGGCATGCTGTGGGGCCCATCGCCAAATCCAGTTTGGTACAAATACTCATGCACCATCCCATCATGGACGCAGATATGGAAGAAAAGTCAGAGTCAATGATACAGTACTGGACCTGCAGATGCTCGAGGACCAGCTCCTCAAACAGATCGGAACCATCGCCATCGACTGCAGCTTTGTGCTGGCGCCAGACTCCCAAATCGTGCTCCTGTACGCCCCAAAGAAGGTGTCCGGCACCCCGCTCACCTCAAAACAGATCTTGGACATGGTCGAGACCATCTTCAAGTACCAGAACCTGCCAAAGTTTTCTATCAGTCGCTGTCTCGAGCTGGAAGAGCTGCCGTTCAGCGAGTCCGGTAAACGCGACATGCAGATTCTCAAGAACATTGTCGCCCGGGCCGATGTCTACGAGCTGGCAACATCGTTTCCGTTGCTGCCATCGGACATATCGCTCCGAACGCAGATTGCGCGCAAAGTGTCGCACCTGGGATGCTGCATCCTCGAGATTGCCCTGCTCGATGGACGCGACTACGACATCTGCAGCGTCGGTTTTGATTCCATCTTAACGGCGCGCCTGTCGCTGACGCTCAAGGACGAGTACGGCGTCGATGTCAACCCGTTTGTGCTGCTGTCGCCTGGAGTCACCCCTCTCCAGATTGCCGACATGATCGTCGAGGCCACTGCCCATGGGAAAATGGCACCCAGGCTTCCTACGCTCGACCTGGCCAAGGAAGTTGCAAAGTACGACGACAAGACGGTCTCGGGAGCATCGCTTCAGCCATTCCGATTCTCAGCCGCCCCAAACAAGATCCTCCTGACAGGTGCGACGGGGTTCCTTGGGTCTTTTATCCTGTCCGAGCTGATGGCGTCGTTTCCAAGGTCCAAGATCGCATGCCTCGTGCGAGCCGCTGACGACACCGAGGCAACACAGAGACTCTGGAAGGATGTCAAGATTGCGACAATGTCCGCATCGCCGCGAGAAAACAGCGGTTCGGAGTACAGCGAGCGCATCGAGGCTTACGCCGGCAATCTCAGCTCCGAGCACTGGGGCCTGAGTCCAGAGAAGTGGAGGCATCTCGCCGAAAGCGTGGAATTGATCATTCATCTGGGAGCAGAGGTCTATCGCGCATGCTCATACGACAAGCTCGTCAAAACCAATGTTCTCGGAACGCTCACAGCCCTGCGACTGGCCACCACTTGCCGCTTGAAGGCCGTGCACTACATCTCGACGATGGATGCTCTTCCGTGGTCCACCAAGGCGTCGCAAGAGATCTTCCAAGAGAAAATGTATTCGGACTGGAGCGTCTCGGGCGGATACGCCCAGACCAAGTGGGTGGCCGAGCATCTCGTCGACCGAGCCCACGCCCGGGGCGTACCGGCGACGATCATTCGGCCCAGCGGAATCGTGGGCGACACTATCTTTGGTGGTAAGTGTCGAGGTATTTGGCATGGCCAGCTGAAAGAATGGACAGTCCCATGGAGCGTACTCGTCCTGCAGTCTCAATGGCGCATGCGTCCTGTCATTGCAACGGCACAAGCGCGCGTCGATTCGCAGCAACCGCTTGCTCACGACTCTGTGTGCATATCCAGTTTGCAACAAAGACGAGTATATCTGGAAGTACGTCAAGGGATGCATCCAGCTGGGCGTGGTTCCTGTCGCCGACAGCAACGTCAATTTGAATCTGGATCCGGTTGACTATGTGGCCAAGGCCGTCGTTGCGATTGCCGGCTCGCAGGCAGCCCTAGACCAGTACATATTCCACATCAACGATCCGATGAGAAGGTGAGCCGTTGCTTTGACTGTCGTGCTCTGGCGGAGCGGCAAGGCCGCAGAGGAGCCTGAGCACTTTACCGAGTCATCGTTCCTGCGCCCACTCATGCGCCCATCCATCTCGATTGCCAACACAACCACCGCTGCACCCAGATTCACGGAGGAGGATCTGTTCCAGATTGTGCTGGATATGGGCTGGCCCATTCGCTTCGATACCCGCGAGACCTTTGAGCAACTAACGTCAAGCCCAGACTGTCTTGAATCGCATTCGCTTCTTCCGCTTCTCCACTATATCCCCCGGAGAACATTCGTCGGTGACAATGCGCACACACGATCGGTTTTTGCGTCGGCGGGCCCGCCCATGTTCAAAGCGATCCGCCGGAGCCTTGCCTATCTCGTCGAGGCCGGTTACCTGCCGGTTCCGCCGACGCAGAGGGCGCAACGGGAGTGAAAGTGCGACGGACCGACTGGCCTCTCGTTGCCGTCTCGGCGTGACGCTGATTGACACATCGTCGACAGTGCTGCCGGTGCCCAATATACGATATGGCTTCCAGGAGCGATGATTGCCATGCGGGGTGGTGCTCTGGGGACACAGTGGCGGTGACGGTGCGCCGTCCACAAACCGCCAGCGTTCTCGTCGCATCGACCTCGGCCTCGACGCCCTTGCAATCCGCTGTGCTGCGCTCGGATCCTGGGCGCCGTAGAACCTGCTCGACGGCCTTGTCGAGCAGCCTCAGTCTCGATGTCGGATTTCAGCGTCGGATTTCAGCGTCGGATTTCAATATCGTATTTCAATATCGTATTTCAATGTCGGATTTCAATGTCGGATTTCAATGTCGGATTTCGGTGTCGCACCAGCGGCGTTTGTCATCCGGTGCGCCGCCGCTCATTTGTCAGCGGTTTGTCAGCCAAGCCGCACCGCTCCCTGGGTCTGGCGCGCATGACGCTATTTAAGGGCCGGTCGGCCCGACTTGGCCAGATCGATTCCGCATCAAAGCAAGCACCGCCTGCACAATCCAGCCCGTCTCTGCGACCTGCTCGCTCTCAGCCCCCGTATCGAGCCAACCGCACATTGAGCCCACCGACCTCCATACCGAACCAGCACACCAATACCATGACCGGCCTCGTCAAGAACCCCATCAAGCTCATCGAGAAGCTCTCGATCCCGTACAAAACCCTCGACCCATTCCTGTTCTGCGTCTACCACAAGGACCTGTATCCGCCCGGCAACGAGCAGATGGAGCCACCCCGACGCGGCAACGGTAGCGACTTTGACCCCAACCAGGACTACCGGATGTACCACGGCCGACGCATTCCCGGCTTCCCGCAGCACCCCCATCGCGGCTTCGAGACCATCACCGGTGTGATGGAGGGCGTCATCGACCACAGCGACTCGAAGGGCGGCGCCGGCCGGTTCGGCAACGGCGACCTGCAGTGGATGACGGCCGGCCGAGGCATCGTCCACGGCGAGAACTTTCCGCTCGTGAACCAGGACAAGCCCAATGTCAACCGCTTCTTCCAGATCTGGCTGAACCTTCCGGCCAAATCCAAGATGGTGGAGCCGTCATATGGTACGTGAGTGCGTGAATGCGTGAATGCGTGAATGCGTTAATGTGTGAATGCGTGAATGCGTGAATGCGTGAGTGCGTGAGCGATTGCCCTCGCTGGCATTTCCAAATGACCACCAGCGGCGCGTCCGGTGCGTGCAATCGTCTCGCTTCAGCGCATAGGCGGCCATTCCACTCGGTCTTGCATCGTTGCTTTCCTGCCAGGTTCAATCTTTGCTAATCCGACCGCTGTCGTTGCCTTCACTGCTGTGGGTACCTTCGCCAACCTCGCACGGTTGGAACGGGATGACATCGCCGCGCATTTCGCCACCGCGCAGTGATGCACTGGGGTGAGAAGATCCCGGTTCATGTCGAGGATGACGGCAAGGCCAGGGTCACAATCTGGGCTGGCGAGCTCTTTGGCAAGAAAGCCTTGCCGCCCACCAAGGACTCGTGGGCGGCCGACCCAGCCCACCACGTCGGCGTTTTCTTCATCCAGCTGCAGCCGGGCGGGTCGTTCACCTTCCCGGCCTCGAGCTCGGCCACTCTGAATCGCACCTTTTATGTCTCGGAGGGTCCGCTGGTGCAGCTGGCCGTGAGCGGCACCGAAGTCAAGGACATTCAGAACAACCACTGTGTCCAGGTCGATCCGCTGCAGCCCCTGGTCTTCAAGAATCCCTCCGAGTCCGGCCAGCCCGTTGAGCTCCTCCTGCTCCAGGGCGAGCCCATCAACGAGCCCATTGCAAAGTACGGCCCGTTCGTGATGAACACCCACGCCGAGATCCAGGAAGCCTTTGACGAGTACCGCAGGACCGAATTTGGTGGCTGGCCGTGGGACGCCGATGCCGTCGTTTTCCCACGTGAGAAGGGACGTTTCGCCATCGTCAACAAGAAAGAAATCCGGCCCTGAGCTATTGCTTTGTTTCAACAATATAGCGAGCTATTCCACGTACTCACAATGGACCGCGTTCACTGATACTCTCCCGTTTGGCGGGGACTGCCTCTGGGAGCGTCATCGCGGAAAGGGGAGGGGTGCTGGCGCCTGCACATTGAGGGCACGGCGGGCGGCTCCATATCGTCCCTCCGAGCCTGTGGCTACCAATGTCATCGAAGGTGACGGACGGATGTATTTAGGATCCATGGTCATTGGATTTGAAAATCAGGGTGGGCCTGTTTCATTTCTGTAAATGCTGTGGGGAGGGGGAGCGCGGCCGGGAGCGATAGAAATTTGAGGCGATATGCCATATAGAGGACAGCAACGGGTGCAGCGCAAGCAGGTGGGTAACGAGGGTCTAGGAATCGGAAGCCAAAAGGATGGGCCGTAAACTACGCCCCCCGCAGGGTCGGTCGTATTGCTCGACGAATCTAGTAGAGGCTCAGAGCACCAAGGGCAGCGGCAACGAGAACGGTGCCAAAGGGAACGAGCCTGCCAAGGGTCGACGCAGCAGACTTGTTATTGGGGTTGGTGTTGTTGTTGGTGGAGGAGCCGTCAGCCCACCGAATCAGCTTGACGTTTTGGACGTCCTGGTTGAGAGCCGCCACGACGCCATAGTCGGTCGAGAAAGAGGTAAAGTCACGATAGGTGGTCTCCTCCCACTTCTTGAAGTCAAAGAAGCAGACGGACTTGAGCTTAGGGTACTTGGCCTTGATGGTGTCATTGAGGATCTGGTTCCACCAGCCCCGCTTGATATCGGCAACGCTGCCGACGCCGGGGGCCAGCGGGAGCTTCTGGGTCAGGTCACCAGAGTTGTTGAGATAGACGTGGTAGGTGGCAGCGGTCTCGCTGATCATGAGGGGCTTGCCACCGGCCGTGGCGGGCTTGGGCACAGCGCCAGCACCGCTTCCGGAAAACATCTCGTAAAAGTTGAACTTTGCGTAGGGAGCAGAGTCGCCGGGAGCCTTGCCCGAGGCGCCGCCGCTGAGAATGCCCTCGAACTTGCCGGGGACGGGGATGTCGTTGGTGACCCAGGGCCACTTGTAGCCGTAGTGGTACAGCTGTCGGAACGAAGGATGGCGTGGATGTGTTGCATTGGGGGGAGGTTGTGAGACAAGAGTGTATGGGGTATCGATGAGCGAGCACAATGTATGGTTGGAGAGAGTAGCGTCGGATATACAGCGCCGGACAAGCAAAGGTACCAACGAAGCCGAGCCACTGCACAGTTGGGCCGTTCGAAGATGTCTGCGTGGCCGATGCGATGGCTGCAGAAGGACAATGCTGCAACAGCGCCAACATACCGAAATGCCGACCCAGTCAACATACTGGTCTCCGGGATAGAAGGGGGTGTACGGGTCGTCGTCGTCGGTGAGCTGGCCGTCGTTGTTGGTGTCCATGTCGGTAAAGTCCTGGGTGCCCTTCAGGGGGGTCTGGGTGCTATTTCCGAAGGGATAGCCGTTGGCGGCGTTGGGAGACCACACCCAAGCGACCTGGGGGGCAAGCGGATGGACAATGTTGTAGGCACGGATATACTGCTGCTTGTAGAAGCTGGGGCGCTGTCCATACTTGAACCAGTTGCCTGCAGCGAGCGGGAGACGAATCAGCACCGAGAGGGGGGGGGACCGCGAACAACACGACAGAGCCAGGAGAGGACCAATGCCGTGGACGATGCCATGGGCGATGTCACAGGCAATGCCATGGACGTGTGCGCTGTCCAAGTGTACACGGCGGGGCCGTGTTGGTGGCCGTGTCGGTACCGACGAGCTTCACTTTATGCGCGGCAGAGACGGCGAGTGCATTCGCAAGCATACCGTTCATTTCGCTGGCATAGCGCAGGATGACCTTTCCACCCTGTGAGTTGTACTGGGCGAGCTTGTTGCCGAGATCGCTGAGGGCCGCATCCGACACACCGTCGAGACTGTCGTACATGAACAGGGTAAGCAGCAGAACCGCCCCGGGCACTGTCTGCATCTGCTGGAAGATCTGGGTCGGGTCTTGCAGGGTCGAGGAGATGTTGAGGTCGGACTGGAAAAGAGTCAGGGGCTTGTAGTTCAAGCGAGAGTTGATGGCGGTGGGAGTGTCGCCGCCGAGGCGATCGTACCACGTTCCGCTGCAGAGACAGGAGTAAAGCACGGCGGGGCAGCGGTGTTAGCGGCAAGTGTTGATGTTGGTCTCCGGCAGGCGGTGTCGGCGGAGGAGGAAGCAACGCTGGCGCTTACAAGTAGATACCGGTGTCGGGCTCAAGCGGAGCGAGGGCCGAGACCTGGGACACACAGGCGCCCACGAAGACGGCGGCAGTAGCGGCGGAGGCCAGGAACTTCATTGTGGGCAGAGCGAGCGAGAAAACCAAGGAGGAGGACCAAGATGCCAACGAAAACGAGGAGCACTTGGTCGCCTGAGGGAAAACGAGCACGATTTTATGGCGGCCGGGCTGCGATGGCGATCGGCGGAAACGACACGGCCGCCGCCGGACACGAGCCCGCACAAAATAAGGCGGGCGACAAAGCCGGTCGGGAAATCGTCTGTGAAAGCGACTGTGAAAGCGACTGTGAAAGCGACTGTGAAAGCGACTGTGAAAGCGACTGTGAAAGCGACTGTGAAAGCGACTGTGAAAGCGACTGTGAAAGCGACTCTCCTTCTTGGACAACAACGACTGTTGGGAGTGCAGACTTGGACTCGGCCAGCAACAAGCCAGTCTGGCCAAGAGGCAATGCACAATGGTGGAGAGGCGGTGCATTTGCGACAACACAGCACATTGCATTGCATTCTGCACAACAGGAACAGAGACACAGCAGTACAGAGACACAGCCAATACAACGACGCCGCATCACAGCCCGCAGTATACATTTCGCGCTTTGGTCACACCCTCTGGCGCAGCCACTGACTCCGTGGTCGCACCTGTACAACCCGTGCCACCTGCATCGCCGTCTCCCACCCGACACAGATACGCGCTGCGCCAGAGCGGAGCCGAAGCAAACAGCGCACCGCCACAGCTTTCCGCATCCGTGCTCTGTGCTTCTCGGTCACGACCGTGGTGCTGGGTATGCTTGCGGGGCTGGTGCGCTGCTGTCTGTTGATGCTGCTGCTGCTGCTCTTCCGACTGGGGCTCCGGCTCCTGCATCTGCTCCGACCGGGTTGGGTGTGTATCGGGGCAGCGTCGAGAACGCCGGGGGATCGCCGTTTGCGGCCGGGGATTCGTATGGCGGAAGATACGGCTGGACCTCGGCCGGACTCCGGTCGACCTCCACGCTGACCATGTTGCGGACTCGTGGGCCTGCGCGTCGGTTGTGCCGTCGGGCTTCGCGGCCGGCTTCCTCGATGTTTTCAAGCCAGTCCATTTCCTCGGGCCCAGCGCGGGCCTTGAAATACAGGTAGAACTGGCAGCCACACACGGCGATGCAGCAAACCAGCGGGATCACCCACCAGAACGACACGATGCTCTGGGCCACTTCAACCATTGTGTCGTGTGTTCAGAATTGAGGGAGGCAGTGATATCGATGGCGGGACAGTCGACTGAGCCAGAGAAGCGCAGGACGGGAGGTGTCTCGGACGTCGACGATGTTTGTGAGGCTGTTGTGCGTCAGGGCCTGGCCGGGAATGCACTTTGTTGCTGCTGGCGTGGGAACGAGCCAGACGGGGGGTGCTTTGGGTACAGATGGCGGGGGCCAGCGGTGTCGATGTCGATTATCTTGCGGCTCGATATGGTGGCTCCTCGGTGCGCTTGTGGCTTTCTTGGTGTCGATGTGCAAGACCGAGGCGAGATATGCGCTTGCCAGCCCAGCTGCAAGAAAATCCAGCAGCGCCGTCGCGGCCGCTCGCAGAAACAGTCCGCTGGCGAATAGTCCTGCGTAGAGACCAGTGTCCGCGTGGACGAATTCCAGCCGGACCAACCTTGACAGGGGAGCAGCATGCCAATCATGCCCGCCCAACGACGGCCTGTGGCCGCAGCGACCCCTGTGGTGCAACCTTGCCTCCTGCGGCCGATGCCTGCCCCTGGCTGGACGCAGCCCTCTCCAGCCCGTCTGTGCGCTCAAACACACTCAAAGCAGCCTGCAGCGCATGCATTACATCGTTGTATATTGGCAACCCCCCGGCGGTGCTGTGATATTACAAGGAAAGAATAAATGTGGTCACCGCGCCGTCGCTTCCAACCGAGTTGGTTGGTAGCCAACACCCATCCGGCTGGAGCTGCCCGGCTCCAGAGCAACCGATCGACTCGGCGCTCCAGCCAGCGCCAGTGTGCAGCTATAGCGTCGCTGCCGACGTATTGTACTGCTTTGCCACGACCCCAGGCGGTGGAGGTACTGCAACCGGCGGCGACGGCCGGCACGGCGAGCTGTACCCTGGCAAGTCGTCCAACTGGGGCATGAACGGCGTCAGGGGAGTCTTGTCGTATTCGGCCTTGTAGACCGGGAGCGGGATTTCCGTGACAACGGTCATGGTCTGGGTCGGCACAATGTCCGGCAGCGGAATGTCTTCGATCTTGAGGGACCGCCGATAGATCCAGAGGATGCAGCTAAAGAAAAGAATACAGAGGATGGCCGGCACAATCCACCAGAATGGACCCGCCAGAAAGTCGGTGCTGCTGCTGCCCGTGCCGGTGGTCGTGACAATGTTGGTGTTGGCCATTGCGGCTGTGATGCGGGACTGATCAAGGGGCCCTCAGATTGTTTGCGACTGAGTCGAAGGCCGGGGACTTGGCAGACGGCGCAAAGTTGGATTTGGACTGCAGACCGATTCTGCGCGGCACGCAAGCAAGCCCGCCGCACAATGTGCAAGAGCTGTTGGTCTGTGTGCCAGATACTCTCGATCGACAGCCGGGTGTGCTCAGGAGCCGGCTTGCACTTTTGCTCGGCTCGATGCAACTAGTCTGCACCGAAGAGCCTGCAGCAGGGAACGCGTGGCAGATGGTTTCAACAGTCGGTTAGACCGAGCAATAGTCAGGAACGAAGCGCCTTCCGAGTCGATAAACTTTGGCGTTCCAGACTCGGGGACGAATATCACAGGAAAGGTGTGTGCTTGTCGAGCAAAGGGCGAGGGTGCAAGGTTTGGTGGAAGCAAGGTTGGAGAGTCATCCATCGTGCCCGACCATCCCGGCTGGTCCTTTTGAACAGCGGCTGGGGGCTCGTCCGCTCGCCGGCCAAGTGCGCTTCGGCATCGGCGATAATCATGATCGGGAGTTCCATTAGCCGTTCCAGCAAAGAACTTTCCTGTTCGGCCTGCCACGCCATCCAAGGGGCTGAATGCAGGCCCGCTCGTCTCATCTCTCCCTCATCGGTTCTCTTGCTGTCTGATCTCCCCCAATCACGGCATAGGATGCCCTCCCATTGACACGGCGGCTGGGACAATGCTTCCACCAGAAGCCGACTGCATTCCTCAAGCTGTCCACGGGCAAGTATGGCTGTCCATTTGCCGCTCCGACTCGCCATCGCCCAGCTGTAAACATGGATATGGCCAGATTCGCCCTCGTCCTTACAGCGTTTCCAATATGAAATGGGACACCCCCGTTTTGAGCTATGACTGTGTGGTTTTCTGGAACCTGAATACACCCACCCACTCATCGCATTCATGGCCAAGCAAGTATGTCCAAGGAGACCGAAGTGGTGATTGCCTTTGGGAATGCATCCTGGAAACAGGGGAAGGGATATGCATCCAGCCCACGGAGACTCAGGTTTGCCAAGTACTTTGAGCAGTTCATACACCACCAGAGACGACCACCAGACCGATCCGTCTCCAAGATCCATGTGTGCTCGGTGAACGAGTTCAACACGTCCCAGGTGTGCTCACATTGTCGGGAAGCCAAGCGACTCGAGAAGGTCGAGCATCTTGATATCGAGAAACCACACTTTGTCCGGAGCTGTACAAGCTGCCATATGCTGTGGGATCGAGACATCAATGCCTCAAGGAACATGATCTCGGTATGCCAGTCGATCATCGCCACAGGGGATCGACCGGGTGTATTCAAGACCATGCTTCCCAAACCAACCAAAACAAAGAGATTGCCAACCAGGACGGGAAACAATCTCACGTCTTGCTCACTGGAGCCTACAGTCAGTCAGCGGGGTTCAGACATATGAAGCCAGGAAGGAACTGTCCCGTTTCTTTCTGGACCGACTGTATGCAGCCAATGAACGCCGCATGGAACGCAAGACTGTTGCCAGCACCTCTGTAAATACACAGGATACAATTTGTCGCCTAATGCCCTATTTGTGAAAGCTTTAATCATGACAATGTCTCAGATTCGGCCGTGATCTTGAGCCGGGCCAGTGGCGGCACAGATGGCAATTGACTGGGGGGGGGGAGGCGCCAGCTCCAGAAGGAGAGTGGTCATGATCGCAGTCACAAACAAGGGGGAGGCAAGTTGGAAGGGATGGGGAGGCGGGTTCGAGAGAGGAGCGGCCGTTCTCAGGTAAAGTCAGATCGGTGCTGGTTGTCTTCCTCGTTTGTCTCCTGCCTTGCAGCTCGCCATGTGTTGACCGCGAAGGCGACATCGCACATCTTGCAGCTCAAACTTACCACGGCCGGGCGACGCTGATCCGCAACGTCAGCTTTCTTTTGTTCTTGGGCGAGCACAGCCCGGTCCTCAGTACGGGCGTCGGGGGTTATTCAGCGGGTTTGGCCTTCACAGGCAGCAGTCAGTATCGTCGTCGCAGGGCATCGTCGTCGCAGATACCACCATTGGCAGCACCGCTGATGATATCCAGTACGATCACCACGTCAACGTCCCCGCCGTCCAGACCACCAAGCAGCTGTTCGTTTCTCGCATCAACAGGTCGGAGACCTCCGCGATAGCGGCTTTGTGAAGCCCAGAGCACGCTGCTCAAGAGCGACAAGTGCTGCCAGTTGCCACGCGCGGCCGCTCATGAATACGACAGTCATGACGGCATGGTGATGCCGCGGCGACGTCGCAGGAGCCCTGGTGCTCCACTTGCTTCGCGAAGCAGAAGGACGGCATCTGTCAAATACCTGTATTTGTACGCCAGCATCATGCGCTTGCGGTAGAGCGCAAACTCGTCATCGGCAGCGGATACGTCCACATCCGCGGTGGATCCAACGCCGCTGTTGCTAGGCCCGACCTTGGTTCTGTGGCGTGTGGGGGCAGAGACGACGAGGTCTTGGTCAGTATCGTCGTAGCAATCCCGGCGGGGCTGCCGCTCTGCCTCGGATGCAGTCGAGACTGCCAAAAACACAGATGGGCGGACAGCGTTTCGACGCTATGGCCGACACTACCGATGTTGTTGAGGGTGATGATGCCATGGGGCCACTTACTGGTTGATCGGCGCCGTGATGCCCTCTTCGTTCTTGCCCAGACCAGCACCGGACCATCCTTGCTTCTGGAGCATCTTGAAGCCCAAGTTGGACTCATTCAGCTTGGCACTCTCGTAGTCTTCGTACACAATGTCCTTCTTGCTCTTGCCCTGTCGAGCAGCTTGGACCTCTCGCTGGAACCGATCGAGCACTTCCTTGGGAATAAAGTCCTGCAGATGATGGCCATTCGATCGCTCGGCCGCGTCTGTGAGACTCCGGGCAGCGTCCTCGGTCTCTTGCATCTCCTGCAGTCGTTTCTGTGAGAGGGGCGGCGTGATAGAGGAGACGGCGGCAAAGCGCCGCGGTTACATCGCTTGCCGAGTGGCTTATGGATATCGAAAATGCACATCTACACAGCAGCTCAAACAGATGCATTTGCACCGCAGCGCTGCTTCTCTCGCCCCGCAGCCCACAGGCTCTGTCCTGCGAATTCGGCAGCAGGTCTTCCTCCGAGACAGGCAAGGCTCATTCCACACAGTTCGCTGCGGTTCAGCCAGTCAAGCGAGAGCCGCCTGCGCCTACCTTATGCTCAAAGGTGCCATCTCTGGTGAGGATTTCGTCCTCGGGAAAGGCCCAGTTGCCGTGTCCAACGTAGATCATGCCCGGAAGTCGCTCCTTCGAGGTCTTGGAGTACTTTGGTCCGTCTTTTTGCATGTCTGGCGATGGGCGCGGCGGGTTGGCGGGCCGGTTCGCACGCGGCGGAGCCGGCAGAGCTGGCGACGAACCGACGCTGGAGTGAGGACCAGCATCCGAGTGGCCAGACGGCCCAGTCCCCCAGCGGCTGCGTCGCTTGTCAGCCGCGCCAGAGGAGGAGTCGCTTGGTGGTTGGGAGGCCGTGGCGGCATCGGATGATGTAGCGGACGCTCTGGAGGACACGGGCGACGAGGCCTGGGCAGGTCGCTGCTGGGTCTGCTTGAGGCTGGCCTGGCCTCCGAGCTCCCGCAGCTTGGATCGATAGTATCGTGTGGCGGCTGATTTGCTCTCGGGCTTGAGGAAGCTATGGGTTCGGCGATCCATCAGACAACAGCCAGACAGCGCCAATGAACACACCTCCCAGACATGGGGACGCAGCGGCCAGCGGACAGCTCGGGGATCTTGGGCTGGCCGCGTGAGGATGGATGGTACCCCGTCTGCTCACGACCGGTCCTTATGCTTACTTGAACAGCGGATTGTCTGGATTCTGCTCGAGCATGAACGCCTCCATCTCCTCGCCGTTCTTGGCGATGAATGCCGCCACCTTGTCGATCACCGCCCGCTCGCTCTCGGTCGGGACATCCGAGCTGTCGCTCACGGATGCCTGATCGCCACCAGAGGGCTTTGGTCGTTTGTTTGGATGCCCAACGGCCGGCGATGCCAAAGGTGCGGACGGGATCTTGGCACTGGCACTTGCTTTGGCATTGGCACTTGCCTTGGCGCTGGCATGCGTGCTGTTGCTGCTGCGGCCGTCGTCATTGTTGTCATCGTCGTCGTCATCGAGGAAGACTCGCGAGCGCTTCTCCGGCTGCCTCAAGGTCACCGTCGATTTTTTGAGGGTGAATGCCGACTTGGACGCCATCGCTGCTGATTCTGCGGATTCCCAAGCCGAACCTGCGCTCCTGGGAGAACGGGCGTGTTTGAGGCAGCACGCGGAAGCTGCACATCCAGGTCATGTGAGGGTATGTGCTGCGCCACGGGCGGTCCAACCTGGCTGGACACATTGCTCCACTCTCTGTTTCGCCTGGAGACAGCCCTCCTGCGATCGTGCGCGGCCATTCAAATGGAGGCCATGTCTGCGACGGCTCCAAGCGCGATGACGTGAGGTGGGCTGATGCGGGTCGAGCCGAGGCCTGCTGGGGGGGGGCAGTGCCGCATCTGCGATCGGATGGAACTGCATGCAACTGTCTCTCTGTGCATGGGCGGTCCGTGCATGGCAGGGCTCAGAAGAAAGGGATCGGTGCGGGGATGTCGACATCAATGAGAGGCTCGGCCCGCCGTCCACGTTGGGGCGACGCAGGGCTGTTTGGCAGAGGGTCTTTTCTCTGAGAGGACAGCGGGCATCCTGGCCATCGCAGGGATCGGCTTGCTGTGGACCCTGTTCCCACGACCCGCTCCCAATAGCACCGACATGCCAGACCCTGGCCAGTTCACTTTGCTCGATCCTCGCCTGATCTTCGCTTGACCCCCGCTCGCTCCTCCGTGCTGCCCGCGGGCTGGCCATGCGACGTCGCCCATCCGAAGAGCCAACGTCCGCCCGCTCCGCTCTCCAATGGACCGACGAATATCGACGATCGGGTGGCCGGAAACTCGAAGCAAGCGAGACTGTCCCCCTCCTCAGCGATCGTGCAGCCACACCCGCTGAGCCCCGATGGACAAACGGGTTGCTCAGGGAGCGAACGAGGGTCGAATGTGACTGATCGGCGAGCAAGAGGAAAGCCGTCCTTGGCCATTAGCCGCAGCGAGCCGACCCCAGATCAAGGCGCACACCACCAGAAACCACCACCATCTGCAAGCCTTTCTCATCCTCGCACGAATGTCGATTGTCGAATCGACGATGTCAGTTCAAACAACCGAGAGGCTCTCAGCTGCCAGCAGCGTACACTCGCATGGCACTAGATCGCTCTCATCCATGCTCGAACTTGCAGACCCAGCCGGCGGAAGCGAGAATCGCGAACGAACTGCGTCGCCCGACACCTGCTTCGACGTCCCGATCGTCGAAGAGAGCGTTGGTCTGCTGATCGAAATCGAAGACTGCGAGCTAGTAGCTCCTATTGCAGCTGCTCCGAGGTCCCGAATATCGTTTCTGGATCAGGGCCGTGCCCGGAGCGACCGGATCGAGCTCCTCGACTTCCCACCGCCGCCTCAGACACGGCTATCGCAAATCTCAAGCAAATATCGCAAGATTCCGTTGCGGATGACTTCTCTGGGACCGATGGAGCCGGTGCCAAGTCCGTCCGAGCCAACTCGCTTGAGCATCCATGACGACGGCTGCGACATGAACGAGGCCGTCGCCGCCACGCCGAGGATCGAGTCGGTTTGCACCGGACTCGGGATGATTGATCTTGCTGGTACGACCGGTCTGGCCGATGCGGTGACGGAGAAACCACCAAGTGCCTGCCTGTGGGTCGAGTCTGCGACTTTGGATAACCCTGCCACTTTGACCCAGCGCTCGCATTGTGCATTGCCAAGCCGCTGACCGAGTGGGATGCCATGAACTGGCTCGAAGGCGCTGTGCTGCTGGCCGAAACAGCAGCAGCTATGAACATCATGTCGACTCAGGCGAGGGTAAGACCAGCAGAGAGGACTGTGGTGCGGCTATAGTCGCAAACGCACGGCTCGGTATGGTCGGATCTGCGAGCACGGCATCCGCTGGACACGAATCATGGCGCTCTGTCGATCCATGCTGCACCATCTCATGCCAAGCTGAGCTCGCTGTGTTCTGCTGCAGACGCCCGGGCTCCTTCTTGCGGCATGCATCCTTCTGTCGCTCACGTCAGGTAACGAAGAGCACGGGTCGATTGCGAGCATATCCCACCCTCCTTCGATTGCAAGCATACTCCGCCCTCCCTCGATTGCAAGCATTCAACCTCCTCCGATACGAGCTGATGTGCTTACAAGGACAAGCGTCTGCTGGAACCTTTCCCTGGCTGAGCTCCGTTGTTTGCATGACAGCCTTCCATCTCGCATTCACGCTCTACGCCGTCGAGGCTGTCGCGCAGCAGATCCGCCGGTGGCAGCTCGGACACAGCCCGCTGCTCGAGAGCGAGATCGTCCTGCTTCTTGTCATCGTGATGATCCGGGTGAGTCTGGCGAGAAGGCAGATCGAGGAACCGCGAGCCCGCCGACACGGGGAGTCATGTCCGCGAGTGTTATCACCCTTGCACTGACGCTGTGGGTATTGGTCTGTGCGGGGTCCTCCAGGCTCACTTTCTCGCTTTGGCGTGGGCTTGCTGGAGCAGCCAGGTGAGCCCTGTCCGGCTGCGCTGTCTCTGCTGGCACCCCTCTGTCCCAAAACGTCGCCTTGGCACTCATCCCATCTGGCCTGCTTGCAACCCGAATCGCTACCGGGCCGACAAAATCGCACCAGAGCGCAGAGGCCTCGCCAGGGGCTGCGCTCTCTTTGCCCCGTCTGTGCTGGCGGCGTTGGCGAATGCCGGTTCCCCCCATGCGCCAGCCATGACCCGCTGGTGCCATCGCCAAGACGAATCGCCCTCATGGTCCCGCGTCATGCCACCTCATCATGCGGTGCAGAGTGGGGGCGGTGACCCCACAATCAGGCCGAGTGACTCTGTGACGCTGCTTGCGAGTGCTGCTGGTGATGTTGGTGATGTTGGATTCAATAGAGCCCACACAAACAACGGCAGCCACAGCACAAGAGCGCCAGCCAGCGGCGCCGTGCGACGCACCCGCGCCGACCCAGCGCGCCCGTCGCACGGCGCTCTGCGCAGCCATCCGCGGCCGCCTGCGATTTCGTGGCTGCATGTTTTCTGTCCCGACCCCACGCCAGTCGCTCTTGTGCCATCATCATCCAGACGCAGGTTCGTTGCCAGCACCCCCCAAGAGCCGGGCTTGCTGTCCAGCGGATATATCTACGCCCTGCTGCCCCTGTCGCTGACGATCCCCGGTCCCTCCGGTCTTTTCCACAGGCTCGAACCCGCTCACGCCATACCTCCCCACATCATGAACCCGCCTCCAGCGCCAGCCTCCAACGAGTCTGCGGCCGTTGGCCCTGTCATGGACCGGCTGCCCTCTCGTCCGCCTTCGTATGTCAGCCGCATCAGCTCGGCCGATCTGCCTCGCCCAGACCCAGAGAGCCTCGCCTCGCCACCGGCCCGAAGCCGGTTCTGGAGCTCGTTGCCCAACCGGTTGCTCAAGCAACTACCTCGGTCGTGCATAAACGAGCGCTTTGTTCCTTCGTCAAGTAGGTGCTATTTTGGCCTGAATCGAGGGCTGCTGGGACAGGGGGCGCTCGCAAGAGACTGCGCTGCTCCGAGATAGCGAGTCCTGCACTCTGATGGTCCGAAGCATCGTTGTCAAATCTCCGTCGCTTGTCGATTCGTCAGCCGGCATCATCGAGACGCCGATGCTCACTTCGTCTCCGTACCAGCCTTGCTGACGTTGTGCGTTCTCCTGCTCCGCCAGACTTGCGGTCGGGCCTATATGTCCTGACCTACCTCTACATCGTCGTCAGCTTCCTGCGTATGTAGTCTGCCTGCCGCATTCTCGCCGAAGAGCCTGTTGACGGATCTGTGCTCGCGGATCTGTGCTCGCGGATCTGTGCTCGCATATCTATGCTGCGCCCAGCTAACCGATGTTCGATTGGGCTTGGTGGGCTGTTCAACAGAGCTCGACTCGAGCGTTCGAGACCCCCAGCAGCTTCTACAGAACATCTACTCTCTGGTCGACTGCAGCATGATCTTGCTCAACTTCGTGGCCCTTGTCTCTGTGCTCGTTGGTCTCTCGGCAGTGAGTTTCCTCTGTCCACAACTGCATCGGCCTCGGCTTTGGCTTCGGTCCAGCCCGAGCTTGCCGTGGTTGGGAGCCCTCGGGCATCGTCGACTCAGTCTCATGATGCAGTATTCTCGATAAGCTCACTCTCCGCCCTTGCCTCGTTCCTGCGCTTGGCCATTGCCGAATCCAGCAACGAAAGTCCATCATGACCGTCGTGACCATCTGGTCATTCATCTATGATGGTTAGTGGTGCATCCAAACCCGTCTGCTGTCTGCGCTTGGTCGGTTTCGTTGCAGACCTTACTTACAACCCTGTCATTCTTTTGGCAGTCTATGGTCTCATAGCCTATTCGTTGACAGCGGCTGGCCAGATCCCCAGCACCGACAGCGCCTCAGCCACCCCCCTTATCCTCCTCATTCTGATGTTTGCCATCCAAGTTTGCAAGGTGAATATGCAATCGAATGCGTCGGCACTGCAGTTCGCCAGAACTGCCCCGATCTATCCCCAAACCCTGAGGGCAATGGCTGCTGACCTGTTTGTCTTGTCTTGTGCAGATTTACTTCTCGCTCGTCATCTATTCGTACACAATGGTAAGTGCAGTTGGGTGCCTTTCTACAGCATCGACCGCCGACAGTCGAGTTGATATCGTCGACTTGCCGCCGGCACCCGCGAACCTACAGCTCATCCCGTCCTCCTTGCCCGGCAGTACCTGCACCTGAACCCCCAGAGCCTCGAAGACATTGATCTTGAACTGCACTCGCGCTCGCCGTGGGATCCGCAGGATGATGAGGATCTGCCTGTCTATCAGCCTCGTCCGCCCGGCTACAGCGAGACCCCACACACCGCCGACTCCATCGCACCAAGCCGCACCCTGCGGCGAGGAGCCCGGAGCACCGAGAGCATGGCTCGCAGAAACCAGAGCACAGCGCAGAGCACGTCGACGACCCACGAAACCTCCGTTCCGCCGCCTCCGGCTGACAGCATTCCGCCGGTACCCTCGACCTCACAAGCAGGGGCGCCTGCACCCGACACCAACACAGACGCTGCTGGCTCTGCGTCCCAGACAGACACACAGTCAGCGTCAGAACCGGCCCGGCCCGACTCACAGGAGCCGCCAGCCCGTTCATAGCACTCCAAAAGCCCCCCCCCTCCATCTTGCTGTTCAAGCTTGGGCTGCTCGATTGCTGCTGAGCAAATGACCAAGTTGACGGGGCGCACCCGAGTCTTTCATTGTGTATTTTTGGCCTCTTGCTATCGAATTATTTGTGCCAGCGCGAATACAATCCATCGAGCCTCTGTCGAGCGCACCTCTTGCAACCACATGTTCAGTTGAAATAGACACTGGCCTGCTTTTTTCCTGCAGAAAGCCAAAACAAGAGCCAGAGGCCAAGCACAAGCCACAGCAACAAACATGAACGGCGGAGCATGGCCGTCGGGTGGCCAAGTGCCCACGCCCGAATGACCAGCGGGCTCGTGTCATGCGGCCAGGCCTGCCAGCTTGACCACCGCTTTGCCCCTCGACGACCCCTGGCCCTATATATTCTGCTTCCGGCACGCACTGCTCTCGGCGTCCCATCGCACCAGATCTGGTTGCTTCCTCAACAGAGACACATTAACCTTCGCCGCCATGCTTGCTTCCGAACGCTCCCGCCCTGCCTGGTTTGTTGATCTCACGGGCAACACCGAGGCCAAGAGCAACCGCCCTCCGGTGCCTTTTGTCATGACCAAGCTCACCCACGCCATCGATGTCTCGGGCTCGACTTCTGGAAAGATCCTCGAGATCGAAAAGAAAATCTCCTTGGCCTTGTCGACCAAGGAGCGGCGGCTGAGCGTGGTGCCGTGGTCCCATAGCGCCGGAACCGTGGTCGACACTGCAACTTTCCTATCGGCCTCGGGAGGCACCGAGCCCGCTACACTCCTGCAGAACGAGCGGGTCCGCAAGGTCATCCAGGACTCTGGCGCCTGGGTCCTGATCACCGACGGCGAGATTTCCAGCGTAAGCCCCATTCCCCACCGCATGCAGGTCAGCGCAGTGCAGGATCCAGCGTGAGCCGCTACTGACCCCCATCTCTTGTCTGGTATACAGTCCAGCGTGCAGCTGTTTGCCCAGCTCATCGAATCCGAGTCGATCACACACATCCCTATCGTCATCATCATGGTCGGCGGGAGCCCCAGCTACAACAACAGTCGCCCCGCCAACGCCAACGTCAGTGTCGGCCTGCCCCTCTTTGCCGTTTGCGACCACAGCCTCTTCTTGTACGTCGACTACACCAATTTCCAGGCGGACCAATCGGCCTATCTTTTCCAGTCCAAGGGATGCTTTTCGACCTTAAAGGAGTCGATCGCAATCACCCCAACCACCACATGGTCCGAGCTCCCTGTCATCGCCATGGAAACCCTCAAGAACCATCTCATCCCCGTCACGGCCAAGAAGCCCCAAGGAGTGATCACCCTGACTCCCGGCCTGAGCATCAATCTCGAGGCTCTGCTCGCGCAGAAAACCCTGGATTCGGCCGACTGGAGCATGATCTTTGACAACGATGAGGCGCGCAAGGTGAGGCACTCACCTGCACTCACCTGCTCTCACTTGCACTCACTTGCACTCACCTGCACTCACTTGCTCTCACTTGCACTCGCCACATGAATGCTCACCCCCTCGCACACTATGGCATGTTCCCACAGAGTCTTCTTCTCACCTGCAAGACCCGCGGATGCATCCCCAAGCTCCGCGACCTGATCAACCGCAACCAAGTCACAGTGCCCGATGTGAGACTGACCGACGAGGCTGGCGTCGGCAAGATGGTCCAGGAGCTGCAAGAGTTGCTCGCATCCGGCAGCTACGACCAGGAGTACGTCGTCGACCTGAAGAAGCGCATCGCCCGCGGCAACCTCGAGAACGAGGCCACCTACCGAGAGAACGTCCGTCAGAGCCGCGCCGAGAATGGACTTTTGCGCGAGAAGGTCCGGTCCGTCCAGATCGTTCTCGGTGAGCTTGCCGAGATCGAGCGCCTCGGCTTCTCATCGCAGGTGCTTGGCCGACTCTCCAACCGCGCGATGCGGGCCGAGAAGGTGTCAGAGTCTGCCCAGAGCAGTCTCCTGGAAATCAGCGCATCCCTCGACAAGGCCGACACCGAGGGAGCCTTCCGCGCCGAGTGCCCCATCTGCTTCGACGAGGACGCCATCATGTCCATTACGCTGACCCAGGTTGCCGCCGAGCACGTCGAGCTCAACACAAACGACTTTTGCCTCGACTTCCCGTTCGCGGTGGGCAATCGTGAGCACAACGATGTGCTGTCGAGCCAGATGGCATGCATCCGCTGTGCCTCGTACTGCCTGCAAAGCCACGGAACCACAACTGTGCGTGAGAACGCCACGGTTAGCATGTAAGTGATGGAGACAGAGGTGGAGATGGACATGGAGTTGCATATGCAAGTGGATAGGGAAATGGACCTCCGAAAGCGATTGCTTCTGGTGCACCTTGAAACTCGAGCTCATTCGTCTCCCTTTGACCTCCAGCCCCCTGATCCGCATGCACAATAACAACACTGCCGTCATCTGGAAGAACTGCCTGTCTGTCGGCCTCACCAACGGCCTCAAGGTCGGCACCGTCGTGCCCCTGTTCATCTCGATCCTGTACCATGCCCTCGGCTCCAAGGGATGGCTGCAAGCCGGCGCCGACGACCAGCAGTCTGACAACGCTGTCCGTCGCCGAATGTTCGAGTGGGCCCTGAACATGCTGGTGCACACCTACCACACAAAGCACAACTTTCAGGAGAGTGGCAAGTACGTCCCGTTCCCCGAGGCCATCGAGTGGATGTTTGACGACTGCGTCAAGACCGGCTACCAGGCGTTCGGCTACCGCTACCCGATGAGCGGCTTTGTTGTACTCTTTGATCTTGCCAAGAAGATCCACTACCCCCAGGAATGGGCCAACGGCAAGATCATTGCCCACCGCCGCATCATGCTGCTGCTGATCGACAACTACATGCGCTCGGTGCTGCGTTCCTCGTGGGAGACCACTGCAGATCAGGTCAAGAGAAAGCTCTACCGCTACCGCTACTCGGCGCCGATCGAGGGCACCGGCCGACTGCTCGTGAACCTGGCCGACTCGACACTTCCCAACTACGAGGTCGAGCAGATCCGGACGATGCTCCGGTGCATTGGTCTTCCCGCGGACCAGCTCCCCTTCCCCGCGGCCACAACCGTTCTGCTCCGCCGCCTGATCGAAATCAAGGCACACAACTCGATCACCGGCACTTTAACGGATCTGCGAAGCAGATACACCTCGATTGTTCACGCTTTCGAGCGCCCCGAGATCGTCACCGAGCGCGATGCCCTCGATACCCTGCACGAGATGTTCGTTCCCGAGAATGCGGTCGCCGACCAGGACCACTCCCACATCCCCTTCGCCACTCCCTACGGCCCCTCAGTGATCCGTTGCGCATGTGGATACCGGTTCCTGCCTGCAGGCTACCGGGGCTCGCTGGACAAGATGTCGGCCCTGTTGCGCAAGAACCGCGCAGCACACTTCCGAGAGGTTTACCGATGCCAGGACCCCGCCGGCCTGCCCCAACGGGTCATCCAAGTGAACGGCCAGGACCAGGCCCCCAACAGCATCTCCAACAACCTCAGCAAGACCATTACTCGCTGTTTCCACGCCCTGTCCCAACCCGAGCGTGACGAACTGCTCTCTACTCCTGACAAGCATCCAGAGTTCCACCAAGCCGTGCTCAAGCACCTCAGTCAGCATGGACGGGGCAACATTTACGACAAGGAGCTTGACCAAGACGTCGGTCCGGCGGTATCCAGCTTCTTCGAAAGGGTCGCCGAGATGGGATACGTGAACGAGCTTGGCGGAAGCTGCTCGATCATTGACAAACTGAAGCTCGAGATAGCTGCTGCTGGGGATGATGTCGATGTCGTGGTGGTGTGAGTTTCGACTGGGCGCCGAAGATATGACAACACTGAAAATCGCTGGACACTGCACCGATGAATGGAAGCGCAATGCGATGACCTCTATATATTTCAGCAGAGCAGCCAGTGGCCCGGCGTGGACTGAGGGTATGGCCATTCAATATACACTTGCTTGTGACCCAACGATGGTGCCGACAGCTTCCACATCGGCAATCACGACCATGCTGCGTGGCGTGTGGGCAATGATGCAGATGCTCTGCGAAGGAGTGGAATATCGCCGCCGTGATCGACACTGAATGGACTTGCAGTGGCTGTCCAGTAGCACATGCACCAGAGTCTTGCGGGACTTGCTCATCCGATCACTGGCGTGGCAATCCGTTCGCTTCTCGATCCCACTCGGCGGTCTTTACCATCTCCCACAGCCCGACATGCCCCATCGTCTCATAGTATCATTTAACAGTCCCGTCATCTGGCGGATCTCGTCATCTCCCACCACCTGGCGCAATCTCCACCTTCCGCCATGTCTGTCGCTGCATGAATCCGATCGCGAGCGGCATGACCAGTGCTCATATTCCCACGCACCAATCTCGCCAACACCGCTGATCCCCACACCACCCACTCCGGGATTCCGACGCCCTCCGTTAGGATTCATGCAGTGCTCGGGCTCGCCCCGCTTTGGAGTCCAGCGCGGCCGCCGCTCTCCAGCGCCGCCGACACCTTGCTTGCTCGCGAGTATAAGTACTCCCGCCGACACCTCGCCCTTCTTCCAGCACTGCACCGCCATCGCAGCCATCACTTCCATGACAGCACCAGATCTTTCTCGCATCTCGGCCGACACCTTGTCCCTCCTGTCGTCTGTCGCTGCCGCACCCCTCGCGGATGTGCTCCAGGTTGCTGCTACTCTGTTCTCCGTCCTTGACAAGATCCAAGAGAACCACCACTCCTGGATACTCTTTGCCAGTGCCTTGCATAACGTCCTTCATGCCCTCGCCCAGCCTCGGATCGACAGCTCTGACTTTGCCGAGTCTGTTGGTCGCCTCCATTTGCTGCTCACCCGGGCACTCCAGCTCACCACTGACCTCCAGACCCGCACCAGAGTCGAGAGGCTCGTCAAATGCCACATATGGCTTCGTATGGTCCAGCAGCTCATCACAGAGCTTTCTTCGATTGCCTCAAGCGACGTTCTTGCT
The DNA here is from genome assembly GCF_025602895.1 of Polychytrium aggregatum. Taxonomy (NCBI): domain Eukaryota; kingdom Fungi; phylum Chytridiomycota; class Chytridiomycetes; order Polychytriales; genus Polychytrium; species Polychytrium aggregatum. Next base: position 268,683 of record NW_026516218.1, read on the forward strand.
CTCTCCGTCAACTGTGATGGCATCCTGGCCGAGCCCCATCTCCGCCAAGCCATTGATGCCGACACCGCCCAGACCCAGGCTCACATCGCCCAGATTGCCCAACAGCTCCAGGCCGACGATCTTTCGGCACTTGGCGAGGTGGACATTGCTACCGACATGCCGGACTGGCAGCTCTGTCAAGCAGCCGATGCCCTGGTCAGACTTGCCGATGACGAGTCGACTCCCAGGGCACTGCTCAACAGCATCGTCGCTCCGCTCCTCCAGATGCTCCAGTCGCAGTCTGCAGTCGCCCGCTCGATCGTCAAGGAGTGCTGGCGCATCCCACGCTCGGCCATCACCAACCGCTCGCCCCACCCCATCGTCCGCGAGGAGTATGCAGAGACCCACATCGCCTCGTATGTTGGATTCGATGTTGCTGCCAAGCTGTTGCTCCTCAGCTACGACATATCCGAGATGTCCATGTTTCGGCGCAGACTCGGCATCTGGCACGGACTCACCCATCCAAACATCCTCCCGCTCTATGGCGCCTGCGATACTGCCGAGGAGCTCTTCATTGTCACTCAACTCATGCCAAACGGCACCCTCCGCGAGCACGTCTCGAACCCTGCCAACTCTCCCACCCTCGGCGAGAGGCTCAGGTTGATGAACCAGGTGGCTGCTGGGATGGCCTATCTCCACAAGAACGGCATTGTCCATGGGAACCTGGACCTGGAGAGCATCCTCCTCGACGACTCCCTGCGTGCCGTTGTTGCCAACCTTGCCGCTCACCACATCTGGTCAGCCGCTGCTGCCGACGACGACAGCTTTGTCGAGTACCGGGCACCCGAGATGCTGGATGACGAGGACTCGTCCGAGGCCACGACGAAAGCTGACGTCTACGCCTTTGCCGTCGTCCTCTACCGGACCCTGAATGGCGGCAGGACAGGTTGGCTGGCCAAGGATGGCAGACCCATGAGGCCCCATGCGATCGAGCGCCAGGTCTGCAAAGGAGGCCGGCCAAGGCGTCTGGACAGCATCCCCGACGATGTATGGGCCCTGATCGAGCAGTGCTGGCACCAGGATCCCGCTCAGAGACCGGGCTTTGAAGAGATTACTCTGTTGCTGCACCCGCACATGGATACCCTGGCTTGTTCCCGTCAGATTACAACAGCCCGCTCAGTGACAGGACCCGACGTATCGACCCTGAGTGAGGACAAACCTGTGCCGTTGAATGCCACAGATCAGCCCAGCGATGGGAGACAAAGCGACGACAATGTCAAGGCTCCAGGCGATCAAGCGACGACTCAAGACAACGCACCAGGCAGTGTCGTGGATCAACCCGTGTTGCCAACGAAGCTGGGCCCTACGCACAACGAGATTCCTCAGTCTGTCGAGCAGGAGCCTGCACCCAAGTCCTGGGTTGGCAAGATTCGATCAAGCAGCATCACGGATATACTGGACATTATCGATACGATCGACTTTGCATCAGATGACAGCGACAGCGTCGACGACAACCTGGAGCTGTCGTTCTCGATGATCCGCACGCTCGAGAGCGACTCTAATGTCATCAAGCAATACCGAAATGCATTCTCCAGCATCTATAAGCAATCCAAGCATCCGAAAGAGTTGCACGCCGTCGTTTCAGCAATCGCCCTGACCCAAGCTCGCCTGACCCCTGTGATCATCTCCAATCTCTTAGGACTCGATATTGGAACAGTCAGAGCAAGCATACAGGAATTGGGCCATGTCATCGATGCTCAGCACAATGGACGCTACGACAGTACCATTTCGCGACTCAAAACTCACAAATCGGTATCATCATTCTTGCTCAGCGAGCAGTCGCTCGGCGAGCGCTTCCATGTACCGGGCAGGCTCCATGTGGTACTTGCATCCAGGTGTCTGCAAGTGATTCTCTCGCACGAGCCCACGATCAATATTTGCGATGTCTACGACTTGCACGACAAAGTGCCCGACTTTGAGGACAAAGTCAAGTCCAAGATCTCGCCGACGCTCCGGTACAGCGTTGCCTCATGGATTTCCCACTTTGTGTGGTGTCTGAGCCCGGACTGGATCACTAGACAAACTTGGAGGCAGTACAAAGACGCTGGATTGATCGAGCTGCTTTCCCGGTTCGTGTCGAGCCATGCGTTCTTCTGGCTCGAGTGCGGATCGCTCATCAAATCCATCAAGCCCATCATCGATCAGCTCGATATTCTCTGGGAAGCCATCGCTCGGGCACCCAACGATATCATCGACAACAAGACCAATGCGCTCGTCTGGAACATCAGAAGGTTCCTGCAAGAGTTCTCCGAGCCGATCGCCGCAAGCGCACCGCAAGTGTACAATTCGGGATATGTCTTCACACCCAAGGACAGCTTGATCTACAAGACCTATGCCTCCGCCCTCGAGGACAAGATGCCGTTCCTGGTCACGGCTGGACTGCCAAGAACCTGGGACTCGGCATGGGAGCCAAGCCGGGTTTCTAACTGTTTAATCAGTGGAGCCATTGTGACCCCACAAGGAGAGTATATATTGGGAAGCGACTCTGATTGGAAAAACGGAGATAGTTCTGTTTGGGATGCTTTCACCGGTCAATACTACGGCTCGTTGCCATATGGAGCCAATTTCAAAACGGCTCGACTATCGAACGACCGCTCGTTCTTTGTGGCATCGACAAGGAGCAGGCTCATCATATGTGATGCGAATAATTACAGTCTGAGGCACACTCTGACCCCCACATCCGGCGGAGTTCAATCATTCGCAATAACGGATGATGATACCAAGATAGTGTCTGGATATGGTGATACTGTCGATATTTGGGATGTTGCCACTGGTGAAAGGGAATCCGGGCTCACATTGCCAAGACCAAAGGGACGATGTAATGTATACATCAGTGTGTTGACAACATTTGCTCGCTCCAATTGAGGTTCATGATATCAAAGAGACCAAGTGCTCGCGCATTACTCACCAGAATCACTTTGTTTCATTCGGGTGCATCAGTGGTGGGCATTTCTCCAAGTGGAAAGTTGGCCGTATTCCGAAATGTTGACAGCACAATCAAAGTATGGGATGTTGAGAAGAGGGCACCAATGCAATCTCTCTCTGGTCACACCGGCAGTATACACGAATTTACCATATCAGCCGATGAGAGCATCATCACAGCGAGAGGATATGATAAAACAGTCGCCTGGAAATTGGAAAATGGTATATTCGTCGAATCAAGTGCGGTGCAGCCTCTAACATACGAGAATGGCGACACTTGCATCAAGCACGGAGGCTGGAGCCTGGTCCAAACGGCAGCTTCATCCAAGTGGTTCAAACACGGGCCGCATTTGGTCTGGGTCAAGAATGTCGATCCCATTTGGTGTCGTTACAACAACCCTTACAGCGGCTTGTTCACATCGACATCAACCCCTCAGGCTTTGAAGTACATCCTATATGTAAGTTGCCCCATAGTCCTGGCCAGCCTTCATGGCCGCACGTCTAATATCTGCACCGCTCAAAGCCCATATACCAGGACGCACCAGAGACCCACTTTGTGATGGCAAGGTTCCTCAGCAGTTCGGACGACCCGGAATGCCAGACCAGAGCAACCGAGCTCTTTGCCAAGGCCGCACAGGGCGGCTGTGTCCGGGCTCCACTTCAGAGCTTGGAAGTGAAGTAGCTGCAGTATGACTTGGCCACAAGTTGCCAGTACAATCATGATGCCGACTCAATGCATGTGCAGGTCGTTAACGCTGCAAACAACAGTCTGCCTGCATCCAGAGCCCTGAGCACGATTGACCATGGAGTTGCGGAATATATTGTGGCTGGTCCGGAATAGACGTGCACCCGGCTCATCCGAAAGCACCATCATGTGCTCAGCGCTGCGAGGGCATCGGCAGCACCATGCACGATTGCCAGAATCATCATCAGAACAAGCTCAAGGGAAGAGGCGCTTGGGGTCACGAGGGAACAGCGAGGTCTTGCGGATGTTGCCGAGGTTGAGGTAGAGCATGATAACACGCTCCAGACCTGTTGTAGAAGTGATGGTTGAACGTGGTGGTGAGCAGGTGGCGATGGACCCGTTCGCGGCAGCTTCGGCGTCGGCCCTCTCGCAGACACCCAGCACGACAACAACTTGGGTTGTCATCGCACACAAGCGAGCGTGATACTGCATGTGGGTGCACTCACCAATGCCACCGCCGGCGTGCGGAGGAGCGCCGTACTTGAAGGCGTTGATGTAGTCTTCAACCGTGGCGGGATCGACTTCATGCTCCTTGATGCGCTCGACGAGCAGGTCGTAGTCGTGGATACGCTGGGCACCGGAGAGGATCTCTTCTCCGCGGATGAAAAAGTCGTACGAGTTGGAGTAGCCCTGGAGCGTGGCGGACGGTTAGAATCGGCACAATGGTGGCTGGCACTGGCAAGGACGCTGGTATTGGGCTGGTGTGCAGCGACTTACAGGGCGGGCCGGATCGGGCATGGTGTAGAAGGGACGCACGGCCAGCGGGAACTTGTCCAAGAAGAAAAAGTCGGTGTCGTACTTTTCGCGGACAAGGCGGCCAAGGAGGCGCTCGTTGGCAGTGCTGTCGTGGGGGATGCGAGTAGCGTCGGTGAGCAGCTGCCATGTGTCTCATCAAGGTTCTGTCTGCACGCAGTTGCAAACTAGTCTCGTGTGCGGGGACAGCATCTGCAGCGATCCTTACGTGAGATCATCAAAGTCGCCCATCTCGGCGCCGGCCTCACGCAGCATGCGCACGGCCTCCGGGAACTCGAGAACCAGGGTCTTTTCGCGATACTTGAAGTCCTCGAAGGGGTACTGCTTCTTGACCTGCGCAATCTCGTCCGCAAATCGGGTCTCCAGACCCTTGAAGATGTGCACAAACAGACCGTCAAACAGATCGAGTGCCTCGTGGTAGTGCTCCTCGATGGTCATCTCGAGATCGAGGCCCATGAACTCAGTCATGTGTCGGTGCGTGAACGAGTTTTCGGCACGGAAGACAGGGGCGATTTCGTAGACACGCTCGTAGTCGGAGCAGATCATCATCTGCTTGTAGAACTGCGGCGACTGCGCAAGGTAGGCAAAGGTCTTGAAGTACGGGATCTTGAAGACGTTGGCGCCGCCCTCGCTGGCAGCTCCAATGAGCTTGGGAGAGTGGATCTCGATAAAGCCCTTGTTCTCGAGGAACTCACGGAAGAGCTGGCCGACTCCGGCTTGGATGCGGAAGATGGCTTGGTTGGTGGTGGTCTGGCAGAGAGATCCGAGTCAGCGCTGCCGAGCGAAAGTGCGGCGCGAGACGAACGACTGACGGGAGCGACGACTTACGCGGAGATCAATCACTCTGTTGTCGAGCTTGGTGTCGAGGTTGACACGGTTGAAGCGGCTCTGGATACCAACACACCGTCAGCACACAGCCAAGGGCCACAGCAGCAACGGTGCTGGTGGGATCTGCGGCTGACACATGAATCAACGGAGAGTGGCACGCCACCGCAGTCACTTACATCGGGGTTGGCTTCCTCCTCCTCGGTGGGCTCGGGACGCGATGCGTCCTCGACGGAGATGGGCAGGCGAGCGGCCTCGCTGACGACGTGAATCTGGGCGGCAATCGACAACAGGTTGGCCGACCGACTCAAACCAGGGCGACAGGCACTTGCCAGGCATCGCACCTCCTACCTTCAAAATCTTCAGCTCAACGTCCTGGATCACACAGCTCTTGACCAGTTCATTGGGCTTGACAATCTCGGCCTCGACCTGGACGATCGACTCAAGGGTAATACTGCGAGTCCAAGCCGTGCCGGTAAGCCGTGCCGGTAAGCACCACGAACGCCGGGATGAGCGAATGCGCGCGGCATGGTGCATGAGGGCCCGAACTTACCCCTGGGCAAACTTGAGCATCTGCTTGCTCACTTTATCGGCGTCGAGAGCAAGCACGCCCTGAATGGTGACCATTCTTTCGCGGAAGACGAAAAAGGCGACCTTGGAGCCTGTCGCCGGCATGGAACGGTACAGTGAGGATGCCGCACGCCGATCATCCGCTGTTCGAGATCCGAATGCGGCTGGACACACCCGCCTGCAGCGCTGGAACAGGACATACCGGCGGCTCGGGAAGTGTGGACTCGGGCACTGAACAGCACAGTCTCTCCGACCATGTCGGGATTCAGCGAAGCCAGCTTGGTGCGAGCGTTTCCTGGAGAGCGTGAATGGCCGTAATGAGTCAAGGAACTCATGCTCGGGAGCCGGCCGGTGCACAAAAGATGCCAGTGACAGATGGGCTGGATGGATACGAAACAGCGAGCCAGCCCCAGCACAACACTGCGGATGTTTGGACGAGACCGGTCCACCTACCGGGGCGCTCAGTGGACTGCATCAGGGGGAGCTTTCCATAGGATCCAACAGAGTAGTCCTGCAAGAGACGGTCAAATAGCCAGGCAAAGCATGGTTCCTGGTCAACACATTGCAGAGAGGATCGCTGGATCTGCATCGAGCCGACGGCTTTGGGCTCTGGAGATCAGCGAGAATCTTACGGGCGAGGCGGCTTCACGCGCAGCCTTCTCAGCGGCCTGGAAAGTGATGCAAAGACACGATTGAGAATGGAGTCAGGGATTTAGTCGACGGCTGCGATCCCAAATCGCTCGGCGTGGTGGATTAGAGTAAGACCGACGGCGGGTCGATATGCCGCGCACTCATGGAGATCTGTGCTGTCCACGCCAACTGGCACCCGCACCGGCAGTAGTCGGCCCCTCCAATACACAACTCGGTGTGCCTCGAGCGCACCTGCTTGGCCTCGAGCTCCTTCTTCTTCTGCTCCTTCTCCTTCTGCTTCTGCAGTTTCTTCAGGGCACCCTTGGAGAGGGGCTTGCCATCTTCGCCGAGCACGACTTCGGCATCCTGGGGAACGACTTGGTTATCCATGGCGGGTTTGTTCTTTTGCACCGGCTTCTCGGTTTGCGGGACGGGGACGGGGACTGGGGCAGCGGCTACAGGAGCAGGCGCGGGCTGGGCGGGTCTGTCGACGACGAGGGTCTGAACCGAGGAGTATTCAATATCGAACCAAGGGGCTGTTTCGAGCGAGAAAGGTCAGCGACGCCACCGCCATGACGGCGATCCGATGCAGACCGCCGCCGACAATGCAGCTGTGCGAGAGTACTTGCCGCCGTTCCTTGACATGGATCTGGATCTGGATCAGACGCAGGCAGGGCCTTCAGACGGGGCTGGATCGCGGAAATGTCGGGCAGGACGAGGATGCGCCGACACGGCCAAAAAATAGGACAGGCTCGTGTAACCGTTTTCTTTTTTCCAGCAGGTGGCGTGGCTTTGCCTCTGACGACTCACACGATCGAGAGGGCAACATGATGCCGGCGATGCCGCCGGTGATATCGCCATGCATGCTGCAGACGATGTTGCTGGTGATGTCGCCGACGCCGGGCAGCAGACGAGTCGATGTGGTCGTGGCTATTGTGTCAGATGGATCAGCGCAGTCTCGGCGGTGGATGCCGAATATGCGAGTCGACAGCACCAACAGTCGCAGCGGACAGTGTGCTGGCGTCATAGCCCGCTCGAAGCAGAGCACGATCGATGTTCGTAAGACCGGTGTTGCGTTGGCAGCCGAGGTTATACACTTTATTCAGAAAAAAAAACGGGACAATATAGCCGTTTCCATGAACATGTAGTATGTGCTGTGCTTGCGTCAAGCAAAGCCACAAGAAATAAAACAGATCACTTTGGCAGCCTCCGAGTGAAGACCACCGGTCGCTCTCCGGTCTCCACAATCGACCTGCATACTGTGATCATGTTGCGCGCCGCATTGACGTCGCGATTCCACACTGTCCGGCAGCTGGGATTCTTGCAGCTCCTGACAAAGTGGGAATTCGCAACACTGGGCGCATCGAGTCCTTCCAACCGAACTGGCTCCAGGCACTTGGAGCACACCTGCGAGGTGTTGAACTCGTTCGTCGAGGCCACCTTGACACTTCCATGATGGTGATTGGGACGGCGACGGTGGTGCTCGAACTGCTCAAAGTACCGAGCGAACCGCTGCCTCCGAGGGCTGGATGCATGGCCCTTGCCTTGACGCCATGACGCATTGCCAAAGGCGATCACCACATCAGTCCGTATCGGGGCGTGCTTCAGGACGGCCTTGCACATCCTGTCGACGGCCACTTGGCGCCTCTTGTGGCCCGTGAATCGATGGTGACGGGCCTTCTTGCCAAGGTGGAAGTCGAGCTGCACTCGCAGCTCTGGTCGCAGGACATGGGTGAGATGGACCTTGAAGGCTTCCGAGGACGACACCTTGGGCGAGGGGGTGGTCGACATCCAGGTCTCGATGCTGAGTCGATACTTCATGATATTGTGCCACTTGGTGTTGGACGTATGGCCACACATTTGCTGGTAGTGGCCATTGGAGAATGAGACCACCTCGTCTTGGTGGCCCGGTGCTTGGATGACCGCCGTGAAGATGGAGCCGACTCCAGGATCGATGCCAATCCAAGTGGTGCGACCGGGGTCTGGGTTGCCGATGTGGGCCTGGATGCGCTGCTCGGCAGTCGGAGGAGGCTCGATGGTCTCGGTGTGATCGGTTCGAGGCACAAACTTGACGAGGCCGATGGTGCATCCAATGCCATCGGTGCTGATCTCGTAGTTGAACAGCTTCTTGTCCACGACCCGCTCTTGGAAGAGGGAACTACGCAGCTTGAAGCAACTGCGCCAGAGACGATCCTGGTTGTTGATGCCGTCCTCACCTTCTTCCTTGAGCTTGTCCCTGGTGAGTCCAAGGCGCTTCTTTGGACCCAGGAGCTCCCAGAGTGCGACGGTGTCGATCTTGACATACTTGGCCGTGGCAGTGCATAGAGGGACCATCGTGCACACGGCCGGAGGAGTGTCAAGAGCGAGCTGCTTGAGTGCCCACTTGATCCTGGCGGCCAGCTTGTTGATCTTGGCCTTGGTGGTGCCGAGCTCCGACTTGGCCTTGGTGAACCTCTTGTCGTCGGAGGGAATGCCTCTGGCAGTGAGCTCGTCCAGCTTGGCCTGGCGCTGCAGCTCGGTGACTCGGAGGGCGGGCATGTCACAGTCGATCCACTTGTGGACATTGTCGACCATCTTGTCCCGGGCGAGGATTCTCACATGGTGTGAGAGGCGATGGAGGGCCCGGAAGCGGTCCTGGTCGTTGCTGTACCGAAACTCGTCCAGGATGTGACCAAACTCGGGATAGGCCTTGGGTGGAGTCTGCCCTGGTTTCTCGAAGAGCTTAAGACAGGCCTCGATGGCTTCGTGCTTGTGCTTGTTGGCTGGGAAGACGGCAGCACAGAAGCGACGAAGGAGTCTCCAGTAGGCCAGGTCGAGGTGGGTGGTGCAGTTGGTGGCATAGGCATTGACAGCGAGAGTGAGAAGCTGACTGTGAGCACCATCAGGCAGACGAGGGGCCGGAGGCAGGTCTGCGTGCCGAGTGGTCTGGTAGTCGCGAAAGGAATCGATCAGATGGTTGTCGTATTTCTCATTGTCCCCGGTCGGCGAGAGGGCACCGGCCTCGACAATCGTGAAGCATTGGCGGATGAAAGCAGGGGTGGTCTTGGAGATGACGGGGATGGGAAGATCCTGCTCGATGCACCGGAGGATGTGCAGGTTGAGCAGCCTGGATGCCTCGAGAACTGGATCTGGGTCATGGCCTCGACGGTGGCCTGGATCTTGTCGCGGAGAGCGGGATTGAGACAACAGCCATCCATCGTCTGCTTGAAGCAGCTGAACTGAGGGGCGGATGACCTTCCATCCACGAGTGGGACGACAGAACTCTTGAGGGGCCGGTATTTGGGACACTTGCTGGTGTTGCAGCGTTCGTGATCGGTGCCATCGCACTGGCGACATCGCTTGATGGGACCAGATGAGGGACCAGATGAGGGACCAGGCTCGGTGGGATCGACATCCATTGGATCTGCAGAAGCAGTGGTGGTGAGCGACGGAGCAACAGACGACCAAGCATACGTGGGGTCAGAATACGAACCAGAGACAGGCTCCGACTGTGACTTGGCTTTCTTGGGCCTGGGTGGCCGAGGCTGGCCATCGCCAGCACCCTTGCGCTTCGGAGGCATGGGGACAGAGGGTGCTGGATGTCTGCCAGTGGTACTGGTCAGAGCAGAGACTTCTCTTTATCGTACAATAGCGCGATGATCAGATCAAGGCGAGATGAGGGAAGAAAGCAGCAGGACGAAGGTGTGGCATTTATACCCGAGAGCAGGAGCCCGTCTTTGCGGGCTGGTTGGGGAAGTGACCCTGTTCAAAAATCGCCGAGAGGTTCAAGCCAGGGATGTGAACGCGAAAATGGCGGAGTGATTGGAGGGAACTCAACCCCAAATCGGTGGGGACTCAACCCCAAAGAAGTTCTCGATGGGATTGAAGTCGAGTGAGGCAGGTGGGGTGAAGATCACTGACCATCCTCGGCGCTCGATGCAGTCCAGGACAGCCATTGTCTTGTGCATGCTGACATTGTCCATCACAATCACAGAGTCGTCTGGGAAGGTCGCTCGCTCAAAGAACTCGACCATCGAGTGTGTCTTGAATGATGTGGGGATGTACATGCGATGCAGCACACCAGAGTAGTTGATGGCAAATGCAGCCGAGACAGACTTGTGCTTCATGTGATTGCGCTGGCGAAGCGGAGCACCCTTCGGTGAGTATCCGTAAAGAGGAAAAATGGATTTCCTGATCCCCGTCTCATCGACAAAAACGAATCGCCGCGGGTCGATGGAGTGGGCCTGGTCCCTGAACTGTGCCACTCGCTCATCCAGTCGCTTGGACTTGTAGAGGTGTGTTGCCCTCTTGTGTGAGAGACCTGCTCGGTGGATGGCAGTGTGGCAGAGTGAGAGTGATACTTTCCTCTGGAGGATGGACTCGAGCTTGCACCGCAGCACAGGACCAGTCTGGAACGGGTCCTGTTCAATCAGGGTGCGAATGACTGGACATGCCTGCTCGAAGAAAGTGGATCTGCGAGCTGGGACCCGGGATGGGTCATCCAGCTTGCATCCTCGGTGTCATCGATGGATGGTGCTCTTGGATACACTGAATATGGAGGCGACCTTACGCAGGCTATGGATGAGGGCGTAGCATCGCAATGCGGCGGTGCGAAAGTCGGATGTGTGGCGAATGGTCATGGCCAGCGCGCGATAACATTGGGTAACAAAATATTCGATGAATGGTCAAAATCCCGGGTGTCCCGTTTTTTATTGGATTGCCTGTAAATGCAGCTCGTTGTTCCAAATGCAGCCAGTACGTGGCCAGCCGCAGCGTCAGCCCGCCCGGCTTCCAGGCGCTGCGCATTTTAATTGGCAACCGTTTTTTTGTTTTTTGTTTCGCGCTGGCCGATCGATCGTCTGCTGCTGCTGCTGCTGTTGTCGATCGCACTGCATCCAACGCTCGCCACACCATGGGTAAGGCTGGAGGAAGAGAGAAAGGGGAGCCAGCAGGACAACGCACACCGAAGGGCAATCGGTAGAAATCAGCGGTGCCCGGTGCTCGATCTGTTCTCGCGCGAGGTGTGAGCAGCAGCCTAACGCAGCCAAGGATCGATGGTGCGGAATGTTGGTTCGACAGACCCGCCCCGCACGCTGGCTCCCGACAGCGGCGATATTAATCGGGCTGCAAGGGCACGTCGGCTTTCTCCATCTCACTTTGGTTGACTCTCTCCCAGGCCTGTTCACTCCGTTCCGCGCCATCGGCTATGTCACCAGCGATGTTCCCGTCTCGATCCAGGCTCGCGGGCAGTCGTATTTCTTGACGACCTCGATTGGCAATTCGTTCCAGATATACGATGTAAGCATCTGGGAAGGCGAGCAGGACAGCGTGCTCATAAATGAGACAGAAGCATCAAGCCAACGCCAAGCTCTTTCGCCAATGGATGCATCACGGGCTTGAGCATCGATCGTTTTGAGCAGCTCGGACCAACTGTGGCTGCTGCTGTATGGCCAGGACCGACAGCCGCCTGGATTGACCATCCTGTTCTTTCGCTCTCTCTCATCTCGCGCGACTGAATCCACTCCCGTGATGCCTCGAACTTGGATATGCTGGCTCCGATCTTGGATATGCTGGCTCCGATCTTGGATATGCTGGCTTCGATCTTGGATATGCTGGCCCCGACCTGGCCATCCATCGGACATTTTGTCCCATGACGGTGTTTGCTTGGTCCCCATACCAGATGGCCAAGATGGGTCTTTTGTTCGTTGGTAAGTTGTGAATCTCATCGACAATGCCTGAGCGCTGTTTGCACTGTTGTTCTGTCGCCGCTTGCTTGCCATTTGCTCACCACAGGACTCGATCTGTACACCAGGCCCCCAGACTCCAGCCCCGATAACGGCGATTCTGTCGCATGGCGACTTGACCTTTGCGGCATGCGGGTCCGGCGAGATCATTGTCTACGAGCGCGCGAAGGAGATCGACCGATGGACATCTCCCAACAGCACAGCTGAGATTGTGCAGCTGTGCATCTTTGGCGATTTGCTTCTGGCCATCTGCGACGACAATGTGCTCCGGATCTGGAACCACGCCGGCCGAGGTGAGCGGCTCAGTCGGTGCTCCCGCTTGTCTTCAGCGGTCTGTGCCGGTCGCCGCTCCTCTGACTGACGATACTGTGACTTGCGACGACTCTGTTCCCACAGAATACTACAACGAGCTCTCGTTCGGGCCTGGATTCCGCGCCACCTCGATCATTCACCCGAGCACCTATCTAAACAAGATTCTTGTCGGAAGCCAGCAGGGCGAGCTGCAGCTCTGGAACATTCGAACAATGTGGGTTATAGGACAAGTAGCAGCGAGCCATCGTGCCTGCTACGAGGTTGGCCGCCACCTCAATCGACTCGGCAATATCTGCAACTCGCCTTGGTCATGGGTTCGATATGAGATTGCTGACCATGTGGTGCCCTCACTAGGAAACTGATTTACGAGTTCCCGACGTTCGAATCGAGCATCACCTACCTTGCACAGTCTCCGGTTGTCGACGTCGTTGCAATTGGCCTCCTGGATGGCACAACGGTGATCCACAACATCCGATACGACGAGGAAATCATGCGGTTCAAGCAGGACGGCAAAGTCACTGCAATTTCTTTCCGCACAGGTCAGGGTCTTTGAATGATGGCAATGGGGGATTTTACAAGTCTGGTCAGAGCGTCAATGAGTCCGCCTATCTGTCTGGACGTGTAAGAGGCATGCAGTGCCGGTACCACTCTGTCATGGAGAACAAGATTCGTCCATGATGTCAGCGGACACGTATTGAACTCACTCAAACATCCATGTATCCACAACTCCCCAACTCCACAACTCCGCAACTCCGCACACTCAGACGATAAGCACATCATGGCAACCGCAAACATGAGCGGCGACATTGCGCTCTGGGACCTGGACCAACGCAAGCTAGCGCACACTATGAAAGGCGCCCACGACGGTAACGTCACCACGATTCAGTATCTCAACGGGCAGCCCGTGCTCGTCACGGCCGGAACGGACAACTCGATCAAGCAGTGGATCTTTGATAATCTCGATGGACAGCCGCGAGTTCTTCGATCGCGCAGCGGACACCACCAGCCCCCAACCCTCGTTCGCCACTACGGTCCTGACGGACACATTCTCCTCACTGCCGGACGGGACCGGTCTCTGCGCATGTACTCGATCATCCGCGATGCTCAAAACTGCGAGCTTTCGCAAGGTATGCACTCCGTGTTGCCGTGAGCTGGGCGCTGCCATGGATTATCTGGCCGCATCGACACTGCCGGCCGTCTTGTGCGAAGCCCCTGCGTTGCAAAACAAGCGGCGTCGATTCTTTACTCAGCCGACATGTCTTTGCTTACCACATTGCATTTGCGCTCTCCTTGGGGTGGGCATCAACAGGATCGCTCGAGAAAAAGTCCAAGCTCGTTGCTATGAAGATTGACGAGCTGAAGCTTCCGCAGATCATCCAGATTGCTGCATGTATGCCAACCACTGCTCTGTTCTGTAATTTCCGCCAATACCATTGTAAACCTGACGATCAAGGCACTTGCTAACTGCCTCCACACTACCTGATATTTCGGTTGAACGCCAGCCGAGGCCAAGGAAAAAGAATGGGACAATATCATAACCGCACACTCGGGCGAGTATCAGGCCCGGACGTGGGAGTTTCAGCGCAAGGCAATCGGAAAGCATCTGCTCGCCACCACTGATGGATCGTTTGTCAAGGTAGAACCAGCGCCAGGCCGGGAGTGGATGGTGGAGGGCCACGGCCCGCCACGGACACCGAGCCGTCATGCTGGGTGGGGGACAAGGCAGGGTCTGTTCGGTTGCTGCTCGTCCTCAAAAGCTACCGACACTGAACAACCGTTTTGCCATCAGTCTGTCGCGATCAGCAGTTGCGGTAACTTTGGATACGTCGGCTCAACCAAGGGCTTGGTCGATATGTACAACCTGCAGTCGGGTCTGCACCGAAGGACCTTTGGAGGCTCCCAAGGTGGGATTTGCAGCCGGCTCGTCTCAGGGGTCGCATCGCTGTGATTCGGAGCCATTGGCGATAGCAGCGCTCCAAGCAAGGAGTGACCCTGCACCGATCGATGCTTCGTCCGATGAATCTGCACCTCCCGTGTGCTGACCCGCGTGTTCAACTTCTTGGCCATAGGACACACAAGAGCTGTCGTTGGGATCTTGACAGATAATGTCAATCAAGTCCTGATTACTGGCTCGCTTGACGGAACAGTCAAGGTAAGGTGTCGACCACGAGGTCTGGCATGGAGTATTGGGCATGAGGCAAGGAGGATGGCGAGCGGTCCAAGTAGGGTCAGGTTGCTCGGGCTGGAATTGAGGCTCACGTATTGACCAGATACACTCCAACAAACACCACCGATCCAGATCTGGAGCGTTCCTAAGGGCCACTTGATCGGCACGGTGCAGCTGGAGACACCGGTTTCACTCTTGACGATCCACAAGGAAAGCGGCCTGGTTGCTGTGTCGTGCGACGATCTGTGCATCCGAGTCATGGACATTGAAACGCGCAAGATTGTCCGTGAGTTCTGGGGACACCGCAATCGAGTAACCGACCTGGTAAGGACGAGTACGCTACTTTGGCGGCTCTCAGCACGGGAAGACGCCGAGTCCTGTCGGCAAGACTTGTGTGGTCGTCTGCGTTTGCTAGACGTCGGATTGGTAGGGTTCTTACCATGCGACCGCCATACCAGACCTTCAGCCCCGACGCACGATGGCTGGTGTCGACCTCCCTCGACGGCACCATTCGAACATGGGATCTGCCGACGGGATATTTGATCGACTGCTTCAAGGTTGCCAACGTCGCCACGAGCGTGTCGTTTTCGCCCAAGGGCGACTTTCTGTCGACCACCCATGTCGACCACGTTGGCGTGTTTTTGTGGTCGAATCGCATGATGTTTTCAAACATCTCGCTGCGCAACCTCAACGAGGAGGACGTGGACCAAGTGCTGGTGGCCCTGCCGACCGCGGCCAAGCTGGACGACACCATCCACGACGACGAAGATGCGGGCGAGCCTGGTACGTTGTGGATGTGCTATGTGCTATGTGCTATGTGCTATGTGCAAGGTTCGACAGATTCGACGCCCACTACCGCGCAGTCTTGTCACTCACCTCCGTCCTTCACTCCTATTGACTCCCAGCCAAGAACGATGAGCAAGATGAGGGCCAGACCGACGACGAGCTCCTTTCGCTCGAGGCCATTACCGACAAAATGATTATGCTCTCGACACTTCCAAAGTCTCGGTGGCAGAACCTCCTCAATCTGGAAGCCATCAAGAAGCGCAACAAGCCCGCCGAGGCGCCAAAGCAGCCCGAGAAAGCGCCGTTCTTCCTGCCGACGCTGCCTGGCGTGACAACAAAGTTTGACTTTGAAAGCGCCACCAAGGATCGTGCCGACGACACGGAGACTCGGAGCCATGTGCTCAAGCTGAAGGACATCAATCCCACCTCGCACTTTGCAGAAGCACTCAAGGCCGGCCACCTGTCGAATGATTGTAAGCGATGGGGTTGCACGGAAGGATGCACTGCAGTCGCACATGTGATGCTTGGTAGCTTGAAAGAGAGGGTATATGGTGAAGAGACCATCGACCATCAACCATACTGATTGCTTGCCGCAACGCCGCGCCACAATCGTCGCCAGACTCTCAATTCATCGATTTCGTCAAAACGCTGTCGCCGTCGAGCATCGACTTTGAGCTCCGCACGCTGAGTCCCGAGGACGACCACGCCCAGTTTGTATATCTCCTGCGGGCCTTGCGGCAACATCTCGAGAAGCGCCGGGACTTTGAGCTGATCGAGGCGTACCTGGGCGCCTTCTTGAAGGTATGTGCGGGCCGATGCGACATGCGTAGTGGTGCTGTGAGTCGCTGTAGGGCGTCTATGGGAGCTGCTTGCTTGCTTGCCTGGTGGACTCGCGGCGGCTGCATCAAGGCTGCTTCTCATCGGCGGTGCTGACAAGTGTATGTCTGTTTTTCAGATCCACGGCGACGTCATGGTGTCCCAGAGCGACAACGAAAGCCTGCAGTTGGAGCTGCAGCTTGTGAAAGAGGAGCACCAGCGAACCTGGGGCGTGCTGGAGTCGCAGCTGCACTATGCTCTCTGTCTTGTCCAGTTTGCAAAGGGCAGTTGATTCGGCGCACGGGAAGGCAGGCGGGGCCGCAAATGCAAGACAGCGTGCGCTTGGCCTTGGCGCCATCCATGTGTCTGCGAGCCCAGGTCATGAATACAAGCATCCGCGATCTGCCGAACATGTCCGTGCCTCGCGCGCCAGGCTCTGTGTTGTCTGGCCGCGCCAGCCCGACGCCCAGCGAGTACCGGCCGAGCGCCGTGCGCATACAGCCCGACGGCCGCGAACATATCGGCGAGCCACACTCCCCCACCCGCGGTGCCGGGCTCGCACAAGGCCGGATGCTGGCACCCTGGCACAGTCGGGGTCTGATGGATGCGAGCGGGACCGGATGCCATGCAGAGGACGTCGCTGCCTCCCGCCGCTCATGCCCGGTGTACACCTGCGCCGTCTCTCCGCAGCCCTGTTCTCGCATCGCTGGCAAACCAGTGGGCTCCGCGAGCGAGTGCGGGTCTGTCGGGTGTGCTGGGGCCGACGGCTGGTGGAAGCCGCAAAGGAACGCGCGGCCCAAAAAGGCAGGCCTCGCCGACCAGAAAGGAAAGCTGCGATTTCCCGAATAGGCAACGCCTGGTTTGTTTGTCGCGTTGCTGTCGCCCCGCCGGCATTGTTCGCCGCCCAAGGTTGCGATGGCCGAGGTGCTGGTGGGCTGCGGTGGCCTGGTGGCCTGGTACAGCAGCAGCAGCAGCCGGACGGTGGGCCGATACGGCAGGGCAGATGCTTCCTCCGAGCAGATGCATCGACAGCGACCCCATCGGCACCAGGCAAGTGCGTTGGCGCTGTGCGTGTTTGTTGGCCAAAAGCCGGAGGACGATGGCCGCCACACACACACGCGCGTCCTCGCTGTGCTCTCGCCAGGCCCTCGCCAGGCCCTCGGCGCGCTCTCGCTGTGCCCGTGCGCTTCTCGCCGCGCCGCTAAATGAATTTAATATCCCTTGGCGTCCTCGGCCTCTTCTTTCCTCTCCCCCTTTCGATCCTCCCATTTTCCCTTTGTTGCCTCTCTCCCCCCATCCTCCCATCTGCCCGTCTCGTCTGCCTCGCCATGCAAGCCATCAAATGCGTTGTCGTCGGTGATGG
Organism: Polychytrium aggregatum; assembly: GCF_025602895.1. Classification (NCBI taxonomy): domain Eukaryota; kingdom Fungi; phylum Chytridiomycota; class Chytridiomycetes; order Polychytriales; genus Polychytrium; species Polychytrium aggregatum. The sequence goes on from NW_026516218.1 coordinate 286,334, forward strand.
GTGCGTACCGCCTGCCGTCCGCTTGCGTCGCCAGGAGCGCTGGCCTGTCGCTTGGAGGGGGGCGGGCCTCTGTCTGCAAAGGGCGGGGGTCTTCGGCCCTGTTCCTCGGGCGAGTCGGGCCGCGGCTTCGTTTGCTTCGCCGAGGCCTCCCGCTGCTCAACGACCAGCGCCGAGACGTTCCTGTCTGCAACCATCCGCAACTGCAGCGCAGGCAATGGGCTGCTCCGTCGGCGCCTGTCTGTCTCCGACCCGATGCTCTTGAGTGTCCTGTTTGTCCCCAGCGCCCGGCACTCCACCGACTCGGCCTGTTTGCATGCTTGGCCACCGAGCCGTACCGGCGCTGTGGCCCTGGCTCGCTCGGCCTGCTCCGTCTCGCTGTACCCCCACGCTGCCGCTCGTCCATCAGGCCTGGCGACGAATCTCAAGCTGCCGCCGGAGCACGCCTCGGGCTTTGCCCGAGTGGCCGAGCTGCCAGACTCGCCAGCCCGGCCAAGCTGTGGCTTTTCTCTTGGCAGCTGCGTCAACCCGGAGCCCGCGCCGCCACAGCTCATATCGCCCGCAGCCCGTGGTTGTGGAGTTGCCTCGAGCGAGTGCCTGCTGGAACATGCATGCACCTGGGCGTTCAGCAGACGTCACGGAACCCCTGTCTCCCCCCCCCTGGCTTTTGAGGACACCTGCAACTCGAGAGGACAAGGCCCGGTTGGGTGGGGGTGTCTCGCTCGACCGCATTCCATCAACTCGGAACTAACCCGCCGGTGTTTGTTTCTGCCCTGCGTCCGATTCCTGTCGACTTGCAACTCACCACTCGACTCATCCTGCGGCACCATCGCCTCGCTTTATCGCGCATCCTTGTGGCCCTCAGTGCCGTCGGAAAGACCTGCCGTAAGTCGCGCTATCACCTCCGGCTACGGACCGCTGCCTCTCACGGGCGAGCTGCTTGCCACTCCTGAGCCTGTGCTGACGAACCTTGCTCCTCCTCGTTTCGGCTCGGCTCGGTGTTTGTGCGCTGCGTTGCAACCGATACTGGCTCAACTCGACCCGGTGCTGCGCCTCAAACGCCGCCATCCTGCGCCTCCAATCGCGATCCAACACAACCACCGCCGCAACAGTCCTCATCTCTTACACCACCAATGCCTTCCCCGGCGAATACATCCCCACTGTGTAATGCATCGTGCCTCTCACGCATCTGTGGCAAGCCTGTCGAGCCCTGGATGTCGGCCGAGAACATGCTCGTTACCCCTTGCCATACGCTAACCCGAGCCATCCCGATTTGCTCCCGGTGCTCCGCTCTTCTGTACGTATGTATAGCTTCGACAACTACTCTGCCAACGTCATGGTTGACGGCAGACCCATCAACCTGGGTCTCTGGGATACCGCCGGTCAGGAGGATTACGATCGCCTCCGCCCTCTGTCCTACCCCCAGACCGATGTTTTCCTGATCTGCTTCTCGCTGGTCAGCCCGCCGTCCTTTGAGAACGTTCGAACAAAGGTAACGGTCGAATCTCGAGCCTCTCGGCCGGCAGGAGGAGCCGCACACGTTGCGCGACAGCCATTCGGGCGCATAGGGCCTATGCCAACCACGACCCTCGAGTTCTCCGGTGCTAACACGATGCTTCCCTGTGGCCTCCTATGCGGCAATGCGCGGCTTACCCCAGTGGTACCCTGAGATCAGCCATCACGCCCCCAACACCCCCATCATCTTGGTGGGCACCAAGCTCGATCTGCGCGAGGACCGCGACACCATCGAGAAGCTCCGCGACAAGCGAATGGCCCCCATCTCGTACCCGCAGGGCCTGCAGGTCGCCAAGGAGGTCAACGCCGTCAAGTACCTCGAGTGCTCTGCGCTGACTCAGAAGGGTCTCAAGAACGTCTTTGACGAGGCCATCCGCGCTGCGCTCTTCCCCCCTCAAGTTGCTAGCTCCTCAAAACGGGGAAAGGCCTGCCAGCTCCTCTAAGCGCCCGCCTTCTATCCTCACATCATCCGACCGTTGCCTCCATGTTCGTCCTTTGTAGTTTTTTCCCCTCTCCGATCTCCTTGTTGCTTTGCTCCTCTTAACCGGTAATGAGATTGTACTTCTGTCATATGTTATCTCTCTGGCCTTTTTTGTACTTCACTAGATCGCTCGGCGATTGCCCCCATCTATTGTCCCTTCCCTCCTCTCCTCCTCCTCCTCCTCCTCCTCCTCCCCTTTCGGTGTCCGTTCCTGCCTTTTGACAGCTAGCATATACATCACGACCACTAGACTCTCGGACTCTTTTCGAAAGAACGGAACTGGATGAAAGAAAGGCATTCGAAACAAAAGAAAAAAAAAATCCTCCAAACTTTTCCCTTTCACAGGCACAGTCTTGTTTGCCCTCCCTTCTTCCCCCTCATATCTTCATGTCTGGAGAGCTGCTGAGCAACAAAGAAGAATACGGAACTGATGTTCGCAACAGCACCGCTGGGTGGATGTGGGTGGACTGCCGACCGTGCGACAATGGGCGAATAGCGGCCACCACCCAGATAATCCGACGGCCTGCCACTTGTGCAGACACTTGGATGCTGCCCCTGGCTTTGGTCTCGGAGGACATGAGCATTCAGGCACATCTCCAAGCATCACATCTTCGAGTGCACCTCTGTGTCATTACATATGCCATTGCCAACATCCGATGGCACTGCCGGCTGGGCTGATTCGCAAGGCAACTCGGCGACAACTCTCCGAGCCTCTCGATCCTCTCGATCCTCTGTCCGCAAGCTGCACATCCCCCTACACATCCCCGCATATTCCCTTCATCGTTCCCACGCACCGGACTTTTATTAATTACTGGCCAGCATCCACACCCAGCCAGAGCAGCTATTCCACCTCCCGCCATCCCGGTCCACTAACCCTGACCATGTCGTCTCTGGGCACAACCTCACTGCCGCCTTTGCGGTCCAACCTGACCACTCCTCGGGATCGATCCGACCCAACCCGAGCATCCAACATTACACTCGCCGGGACATTCTATGGCTCCAAGCCTGGAACCGCGGGCGGCCTCGCAAACAGCGCCAGCGCAAGGGGCACCACCGCCGAAACTCTTGCGGCCCTGCGTTCTGGCTCGAGCGAGCCTTCCGAGCGGCCCGTGACCCCTCCAGCCCAAACGTTCGATGAGTTCCTCGCCCAGCTTTCGGCCGAGCGAGCGCTCGCCGAGTACCGTGGAGGATCCAGCGGCGAGTCCAAGGAGGAGCGCCAGTGGCCCGATGAGTTCATCGACGACTCGGAAGACACCCGCGAGAAGATCATGCGCCAGGACGAGCTGGGGCTTCGCTCAGACGGCTCCGGGTGGGGACTCCCTCGAAAAGAATGGCCCCGAGTCGAGCTGGCAGGAGAGGCCAATGACGGGCCAAAATCCATTGATGCCAAGGCACTGAAGCACTGGGAAAGCCAAGGTAGGATGGTCGAGTCGGAAAATTGTGGGAACTGTTGTTGTCCCATCCGTTCCCTCTGCCTCTCTGTCCACAACGTGCGGGTTTGCATGCCAGCGAGCCAACGCCGCCTGCTCTGCCATGACGCACATGGACAGGACGGAGTATCGAAAGGAAAAGTATTGTCAATGCCCTCACTTCGGGACCACCGCCCCCGGAACGTGCTTTGGACAGCATTCATCTCAAACTCAAGCGAGCGATTCCATGTGAGTGATTTCCTGCTCCAAAGTGGCTGTCGACGAGTGGCCGACATTGCAAGGCAGAGTGTTGGCAAGGGCATCAATTTGACCCCACATCACACTCTCGGCCAAAAGCGCTGAAGCACCTGGACGAACTGAACGACCACATCGCCATCCTGACCGAAAAGCTCCAACTCAACTACCCCGAGGATAGCATCCAGCTGATCTCTGATGGGACAGAGTCCCCCACGAGCCAGACATCACCAGTCCAGGCCGAACCACCCCAGAGAGAAGCAGCCTCGGCGGAAGAGGGCTTCCCGAAGGTGCTTGAAATCTGTGGCATATCCAAGGAACGGCTGGAACATGGTATGCGCACTCGCCTGGCGGGTGGCTTGGCTTGATAAAATCGGGTTGCCTGTGAAGTCGCCGATAGTACTGTGTGGTGCTGCTGTCATTGTCTCGCCAATAGGTTTCGTGTCGGTATATAGATATCGCTCCATTGTATTCTTGAAGCTAATTTCTCTCCTTGCACCTCAGCATCGAGTACTTTTATCACGCAACTTGCAGATTCCTACGAAGTCCCACAGATTCTGGACAAACCGCCGGATCTCAAGGCTGAGCAGGAAGCCAAATTGAAGGCCAGTGGTGGCTACCAGCTGATTGAAGTACGGGATAGTATGGCCTGCGGAGAGTCGTCCGGGGTGACTCTCAGGGCACCCCACGGTGGACATGTCGCATTTCCCATGGTTGAGGGTGGATTCTCTCGAGGGACGTTGCTCCAATGTCCTGCTCGTTCAAACCGCGATTGACTCTAGTGCACATCTATCCACTGTTAATACATCGCACCACGCCGGACGATGACACCGAACAACATCAAACGACACCGAACAACTCCGCTCGAATCTTCGTTCCCGGCTGTAAACACACACGGCCCTCAGTTCAATCACTTTCCGGGCTATACCCCAGACCGCATGAGCCCGCTTCCGAACGAAATACTTGCCAAGCCCATTATCGTAGCGGTGCTATCTGAAAAGACCAGGACGGTAACGTGCACTGAGGCTCGATCGTGCGCATCGCACCGGCGACGAGTGTCATGGACCATCGCCCTCAAAGGCTGAAGTGTCGCACGAGCAAGTGCTCTGTGCGTATGCTTTCCTTCCGTCTGAACAACAACACCTCACCAACCGCCACCTGAATCCACGAATCCATACATCCAGGACAAGCAATTTCGAAAGTGGCGCCGCCGGATTGTGTCCAAGAAATGCATGGAGATCGTGTATGATACCTTTTGGGTGGTGTTTCTCAGGATCTGGAAGGCTGAAGCCGAGAACGAGAGCGCCAACAAGATGTTCCTGCGGATCTCGCAAAACTATGTCGCGATCTTCTCGGAGCTCAAAGGTGTCGACAACGATGAGTTTCTTGAGGTGAGCAGGAGAACGAGTGCCGCCATGGATGTTTGATGCATCAGTACAGTATGGAACCTTGGTGTGCCGTTCGAATCTGTGCAAAGAGGCTCCAAGGCGGCGGCGCAGATGCCCACAGAGTGGTTAGAGGCACAATAGACCAGGAACAGCGGCCATCGTGTCCCATGCGATATAGAGCTAGCACATGCAGCGGTGCAGACCCGGCGTCTCCGATATGCACCGGACATGATCCAAACTCATCGATGGTGGGCGATTCCAGATATTCCCCGATCTTCTCGCTCAGACAGTGTACCGGTGCTTCTGTGAATGCTTCCCGCGATCGACGCACCAGTTCAATCGCGATTTTCAAATCAAGATCTGTGATTTGATCACAGAGTGGATTTCAGGTCTGTCCGTCGTTGGCTTGTATGGCCCGGTTGGAAGAGGCCCGTACTGACCATTCGATCCCGTGCTACAGGCATCAAGCCCTATATTCCGTCTTGCGTCAGCTGGAAGCCTTACATCATCACTTCCCAGAAGATCCAGGGGCGAATGGCTGCCGATTCGGACGCTGCCAAGTCTCACGAAAGCGGTGCGGCTTCGTTTGCAATGCTCGTGCCTCACGCCTGCCTCAGATGGCATACCTGCTGCATTCGATAAGCTTCCCTTCAACCCACAGCACGCTGAGACATGATTTCTGATTCTGTTCCCAACAGCTCTCGATATCAGCGACACTTCTGGATACGGCATCGATCGCTTGGGCGACGGAATCAGGAGAGAAAAGATGGTCGGTAAGCCGGCCAAGGGACAGCGCATACGGCTGCGTGGTTGGGCTGGGCTGCTCTGATGTCGACACTCCGAGCAGCGCCGGGCTCGATGAAAGTGTACGGAACAGTGATCCGACTTGCTCTCGGGGCACGGAACGCCACTGTCGTTCGCTGTCTCTCCGCTTCTGGCCACAGGCACCCCCATCATGCATCGCCGGGCCGGGTCCCCAGATACGGCGGCTCTGGTTTGACACCCATGGCAACAGTCCGATCATCGCCAAGTATCTCGAGGTATATGGATTCGGCAGCGTCGAAAAGAAGCGGATCCATGTCCATCGATCCGAGGTCGTGCGCAACTCGGTTTCATATCCTTTTGCCGACGCATGGCCTGACGCCGCTCTGTTGGGTACCGCTTGGGTGTATGATGCGCTCCCGGCGTCGGCCGATATGCAATATCGTCTGCAGGCCTGCTGGGTATTCTCGCGGTGCCGCTTTCGGCGGGGCATCCTGACAAACGATCCTTAACTCGCACGCGCGATTTGGGTTGGCTGTTTCTTGTGGTGCTGCTACAGAGGACGCACCGACCTACCGACAGATCATCATGGAGTCGGCTCGCAACTCGAAGCGTATCTACCGCCAGTACTTGCATAGCCAGGAGGAGGCCCAGAAGGAACGGAACCGCATGCTGCAGGAGCTGAACCAGCAGCTGAGCAAGGACCAGCGAACCGCGTGGAGGCTTCTGAATCGGCCCCAGCTGGTGAGTACCGCGGAGCGAATCTGGGAGACTGCATGGTCGGCGATGCGCCGCGCCGACTGTTGCAAATCCAGTGAGTTGCTGGGTTTGATATCCAGATCTACCGAACAATACTGGGCGAGGCAAGCCGGTCAATCTAATGTGTGCTCACTCGCTCACTCCCGCTTGCGGGACGCAGGTCAAGGAAACCGCGGACGAGCTCGTCGAGAAGATGCACCAGTCGATTGCATCGCAGGCGAAGCAAAAGAAGGGCGTATCGGCTGTGTCCGTGGGCGGAGAATAGACGGCAGGGCGTCCGCGGCCTTGATTGTTCATGGCTATCTCATGGCGCTTCATTTCGCGAATGCAAATGAATGAGGCTGCAGCAAATGAATGAGCTGGCTGCGCATTGTGGCGATCCACACTCGATCCGCCCTCGCCCGCCCTCGATCCGCCCTCGAGCCAGCCCAGATCGCGAAACAGCGAGGGCGAGAGCGAGGGCGAGAGCGAGACGCTGACCGAGACAGCGAAGGCACCGCGAGACGCCGACGAGAGCACACCGAGAGCACACCGGGAGCGCACCGAGAGCACGCCGAGGAGCGGCCAGGCGCAGACACGCCGTTTTTCGTTTGTCTTTTTTTCTCGGAGTCGGCAGCCTTCCCCCCGAGACGCACATCGAGGTCGTTTCGGTCTGTCTCTTTCTCCGTCCGTTTGGCTTTCTTCGTCGCAAGTCAGCAGAGATCCTCCCTCCCGTCGCCAACGCACACGACCTTTGCCTGACCGCCATGCTCGCCCGCCAAGCCATCCGTGTTGTACGTATTCCCTCTCGATCGGAGGCGAGCGATGGCCTGCGCGACTTGTGGTGTCCTCTGGTCCTCTTTCCAGGCCCGGCCATCATCTGCAGCGACCTCGGTCCGCTCGGATGCCACCAGCATGCGCGTTGTCCGGAGCTGTGTCTTCCCTGAGCAAGCACGTCGGCCGGCGGCCAAGCACTGTGGTGTGCAGCGTCGTCGTATCTATGCACCGTCGTCCATTGCGTGTGGCTTGTGCATCGGCTGTGATTCCTGGAGCAAGCCGGTTCCTCTGCTGGCATGGATGGGACCCTGCTTTGCACCACAGACGGATCTGCTGAGGAAGAGCGCCCTGGGTTCTCGGCAAGACAGCCAACTGTCTCTGCGAATCGTTCATGGTCGCTGACGGCTGTACCAGAACACCCTTCCGATCTCATTCTTGACCGGTGCTCGACTCTTTGGGCGGAACATGGGCACTTGTGCTGACGCCTCCCTCTCTTTCGATGTCTTCCGTCCATCCATGCGTCCAGGCCTCTCGCTCGTACGCGACCGCCTCTGCTTCCGTTCAGGTACAAACCGCACTTGCTTCCTGCTGTGGTCTGCCATGTCGTGTTTGCTTGCGGCCCACGCCATCCGATCCCCGCTTTCAACAATCACTCGACACGACGACAACAACATCTGCTCGTCGGTCAGACAATGTTCATGCCGATCGATTGCGACGTGCATGTATCAGCGGCAGACGGGACCATGGAATTGGCTGCAACCGTGGCGCTTTGTTCAACACGGATCGGATCATCGAGATACACAGTTTTTGATCCGAAAAGCTTGGTGGCAGCCCAACCGACCACGCCTTCGGTCAACGGATGCGATATGGAGGCTGTGGTCCATCCCTGTGCATGTCCATGCAGACTCTATCGGCAGCAATCGACTGGGAAGTGGGCTCTGTCTTGGAGCGTTGCCGACCGCTGTTTGCTGCCAACCCCGGAAAACAATACCACATTTCCACTTCGCCACGGTACTCCCGCCTGGCATCATACACACTTTTGGGAGCCTTCAAATCACAACGCCGACTTGCGGCCAGCAAAGCTGAAACGATGCCGACACGATGGTGCCTCCCAGGATGATTACATGTTCGCCAAGCCTCGTTTGCTAAGAAGCCCTCTGTGTCATTCTTGTTCCCTCCCCCGTTTCGATCGTGTCGCAGGTCCCCGTTGCTCTCTACGGCATTGAGGGTCGCTACGCCACTGCTCTCTACACCGCTGCCGCCAAGAAGAAGAACCTGGACACTGTTGAGGCCGATCTCAACCGTCTCCGCGCTATCTTGGACAAGGATGCCAAGCTGAAGAGCTTCCTCGAGACCCCCATTGCCAACAACACCACCAAGCGCGAGGGTATCAAGCAGCTCGTTTCCCAGTCCAAGTTCTCCGAGACCGTTGCCAACCTCCTGGACCTGCTTGCCGAGAACGGCCGCCTCGACCACACCTCCAAGATCATTGATGGCTACGAGCAGCTCATGACTGCCCACCGCGGCCAGGTCACCATCACCATCACCTCTGCCAAGGTAAGTTCCGGTGGCGGTAAAGCGCAGGACGAACAGGCTGGTGCTGGGCCAAGTAGATCGCACTGTGCTTGCAGTGGCTAATGCATTTGATGCATCATTTTATGTACATGTGCATATGATTGCCCCGCTCGCTGATTTGCAGGAGCTGGATGCCAGGGTCACCAACACCATCAAGGGCCACCTCCAGAAGAGCTCGATCTTGAAGGCCGGCCAGAACGCCAACATCGTCAACAAGGTCAACCCCCAGATCCTCGGCGGTCTCATCATCGAGTTTGGCGACAACACCATCGATCTGTCCATCTCCTCCAAGATCACCAAGCTCAACCGCCTCTTGACCGAGACCATCTAAGCTTTGCCGGCTCTCCCTTCCGTCTTATCCCATCCATCTAATGCGTGCGTGCATGGGAAGCTCTGCAGCGGTTTGCTACTACTCCCTTGAGCGATCTCTCACCTCCTACATGTGAGCAATAAACACATTACCCGAATTCGAATCAACGCGAAGCGCACGGGCTTACGGAATCCGCTTCAGTCGTGCCATAGCGGCGGTGCATGGTGTTACGCGGTGCTGCTGTCCTAGCAGCGCTGCTTCGTCGCTGCGGCTATTTTCTCCCTCCTCTCTCCCCCCCCCTGCGTTTCGCAAAACTCTCGCAGCTGAGACAAAGGCAGCATTCTGGAGAGAACCTTGATGCTTTTTATCCTTAGGTTTTATTCTGGCAGCAAAAATGATGCGTTTCGTGGATGCTCTCTTCCCTTGAAGAAAAGAGGAGGGAATGGAGGAAAGGAGAAAATCAGAAAAGTAATAAAGCGAAAGCACAAAGGGCGTCTGCCTCCAAGAGGTGTGAGAGGCAGGACGCAGGAGGTGAAGGCACAGGTAAACTCGGCGTGGCCCAAGATCCTGTTGGTTCAGGAGAATGGTGTTGGTGTCCGCAGGTCGATAGACGTGATGTGTTCAGGCGGCGGGAGTCGCGCTACTGCCAAATCCTCAGAGGAGGCGTTGGGTCGTGGAGAAGATCGCAACTAATAGTGGTCACGCGAGAAGTTTGGGTCTGAGGAAGCGGGGTGGTGGGTCAGTTAGCATTCGGGCGGCTCGAGGCGGACAATGGTGAGGAGCCCACTGCAACCGAGACTGCGATTCCCCTTGGTCTACTATTGACCGGTCCGCTATCCGTTATGCTGGCGCTGGGTGTCCATGAAGAAGCGGGCCGCAACGCAAGCTCATTTTGCCCACCACCGAGGACACAGACCTTGAATAAAAGGCACAAGAACCTGTTGATCCAAGCATTTGGTGTTGGAGAGGGGGGAGGGAGGAGACGGAATGCAGGCACAGTGCCAGACGTTCATGCGAGAGCATCGCCGTCAGCACAGCAGCGACTTGCTCCGGGAGACAGCATGGCCCAGCCAGGGCCGGAGCACTGGTCTGGATAGCGCAAGTACCAGCGCTCCGCTTGTGGGCAGAGGTTGGGCGTGACATTACGTGCGGTGGCTGCGGCACCACTGTTCAGCCAGGAATGTGTGCGAGCAATACATTACCTTGGATCCAGTCTGAAGCAGAGGATGGCCTGAAAACAGCGGCAACCAAGACTGGTCAACACCGATTGCCAGCCGTTGCAATGGTGCAACTACTGCGTACGAATGCTCGTCCGCGACAGGAGTTGTCTATCAGTCAAGCTCAAATCCAAGCAGGCTATGGTGCTATCTTACCAGCAACACTAAGTAGAGGCGAAATTGGAATGATAGTGCCAAAAAATGAACGGGCAGGTCGGTTGTCAGCGCGAACGATCACCGGCATCACGAGCACACGATGGCTGCGCCAAGAATCCGGGTCGGGGAGACTCGCCTGATTCCAAAGGCACACTACTCACATTTGCAGGAATCGTTCGAGACTGGACCGACGGAGCTCGATGAGTTCGTCGCTGAATCGGTTTGAGAACACCTTGCCCGGCAGGCTTGGGATGTTGACCCTGTGTGCAGGCCGACATGCGGAAGCGAGTCAGAGGTGACGAATGGTGCTGCTCCCGATGCAATTGGCACCGCGGCATCGACCGCAATCCATCGGGGTGCGGTGGCGCTGGTGCAGCTGGATGGGTGACGAGGCGAGGTGGGTCCTCCTCTTGGGCTGCCGCTTCTTGGCGGTCTCCCCCCCTCCAGCCCTCAACTCGAATCCGCCCTCGAGCTGCACCCTCCACAGTCTGTGTGCATCGTTGCTGAAACCGACCTGGTGCTTTCGCGTTCCAGAGCATCTCGGAACCACTCAAAGTCGCTGTATCTGCGACGCACGACCGAGCTCTTCAGCTTGAAAGCCGGGATGTTGGTCTGTGTCGAAAATCGAGGCCAGATCGATCAGTTGCCTGGCGGACTTTTCTGGGCTCCACAGCCGAGAACATGCACCAGGCACGTAGAAACCGAGGCGACACATGTGGGCTGCTGGTGCAGAAAGGCGCCGAAACAATCGTCTCGCCAAGTCGGCTCCTGGCACCTACGCTGCAAACGATCTCGTAATCGACGTATTTGTTGCGACCCGAGCCCTGGAACTGCGGGTTTCGAACTTCAATCTCAAGGTAGTTTTCCGGGATGCCGTAGCGCTCCTCGGCAGTCTATATCCACGATATTCAGTACGAGTGCATGAGGCGAATGCAGTCAGTGGCAGACAGGGAGCGAGCGAGCGAGGGAGAGCAGAGCGGTGTGCCTGGCCGCCATGGATAGCGGTTGAAGAGTGTATGGATGGCGGAAAGGGTAAAGGCACAACAGCGACGAGCCAAGAGAGCTCCTCTGCGCTGCCGCTGTTGAACATCGGCGCCGACATCGCTCGTTCTGACCTGCTCCCGGAAATCGTTGTTGGAGAAGGAGGCTGGACGGTAGGGACAGAGGCGAGCGATGGTCAGCGGTGGCAACAACATAATCATGGCGCCGAGAAGGAATCATGTCAGCGCTTTCGCAGGACCCGAGTTGATCGGTTGATGTGGGATATGCTGGCGAGGCTCCAGGGGTGCACAAATAAGGGACCCTCGATACAGCTTGCGCCGCTGCGTCTGCGACTGACGGGCGCAACCGGCACAAGAATCGGCCACTCCAAGCAGCGCAAGGAGAGAGTATGTCTGCGACGGTCTGGGCTGCCGGTGGATATTCGGGTCTGCGGTGAAGCGCCGAGACAGCAGTGCATCCTGCTCCAGAGACAAGGGCCTTTCCTACCGTAGGGTCTGATCGGGCCCATATCTGTGACTCGGGAGTGCAGAGAGAGGGGAAGGGAGGCAGCGCTGCAGATCGGAAGATGACAACGACGATGGAGCGGGACGATGAAGCAAAAACAGCCACAAAGCGGGGGCTGGCGAGGCCAAGCGCAGCGGCTGCCGCGCCACTGGCGTGCCCATCCGCCCTGGCTCTGTGGGCACAGCGGCTGACGGAACACTCAGGCCCAGAGCAACCAGGGATGCCGCTTCACTTCATCGGGTGTATTGTTTGAGTACAGTGCGGGCACTCCTCGGCCGGGTCACTGGGTTGGGCAAATGGACCTTGGCTTGGACTGGAGCTCTTTGACGCTGTGGATAGCCCACAGCAGATCCTGGTCGGCCGCCTTGCGGTACCAGTCGAGAGCGATTCCGATGTCCTTGGAGACACCCTCGCCGGTCTCGTAGCAGCGGCCGAGGTACCACTGTGCGTACCGATTGCCCTGTTCGGCGGACTTGCGGAAGGTCTCGGCTGCCTTGACGAAATCATTGGCAATCGTGCGTCCCCAGTAGTAGCATCGACCAAGTTCCCACTGGCCATACGGATCGCCCTGGTTTGCAGCCAGGGTGTACCACTGTATCGCCGCAGCATGGTCGATGGATACTCCCAACCCCCAGTAGTAGCAGCGTCCCAGCCAGACTTGATTGATGCAGTTTCCGTTGCTGGCGAGCCGCTCAAAGATGCCCACGGCTTTCTTCTGGTCCCGCGAGGTTCCGAACCCAAAGAACACACACACGGCCATCAGATGCTTGCACAACCAATCTCGCTCTGATCCCAGCTGGCACAGCTCAAAGAACCGACAAGCCACAGAGGAATCGGAGAAGGTGTTATCGCTGAAGGCCAGACATTCGCTTTCTCCAAGCGGGAACAAGTCCGACCTGCTGTCGCGGATCGTCTTGACGCCCTTCAGTTGGTCCCGCACAGTGCCGCGGCCGAGATAGTGCATCCATCCGAGCATGTGGGTGGCGATGGGTTTGATGATCGGATCGTCGGATTGGGTGCTGACTTCCTGCCAATGGTTGAAGGCAACTTGATCGCTCTGCTCGACGCCATGGCCGATCAGCGCAAACCAGGCCATTCGGTGGCGCGTCTCCAGGTTGCTGGTATCGGTGCCGATATCAAGGAGCTGAGCGACTGGCTCCCGGCCAGGGTTGTCAGCAGGAGAGCGACCAGAGATGGCCTTGACAGCATCTGCCCGCTCACCGACCGGTCCATCCGATTCAGACTCGGGGAGAGGTGTTGCTGCATCGAGAATTGCAAGGATCTGAGGGAACGCAAGCTGATCCGATGGAATGCAGACGCAACAGCGCTTGACGAGAGCCCAGATGCCGTCAGGGACACCGTCGACTCGGCTGAGGCTTTGGCCATCACGGATAGCAGGCTCGGTAGCTTGAACATGCCGGGCTTGCGCGTCGCCAGTGGCCCAGACCGGCTTGCCGTCGTTCAGGACTTCGTACATCAAGATGCCAAATGCATGGATATCTGCGGCTCTCGATGACTCAGCTGGTCGCTCGTCGGCGAGGGTCTTTGGCGTTCGGTTGTCGAGACTGCCGTCGGTCTGACTCTTGGCTGCATGCGAGTCTATCGAGACGGATGTATGCTTGATACGAGACAGCCCAAAGTCACTGATGACAGCATTGACGCCACCGTCGAGGAGGACATTCGCAGCCTTGAGGTCGCCATGAGCGACATTGTGTTCATGGAGATACACCATCCCCGCAGCCACTTGGCGGAGCAAACGGAGCTTCTCCCCGAGGGAGACAGGGGTGGCTGGGTCCGACACATGGTCGCGGAGGGTGCCGTTTGGCATGAAGGGCGAGACCATGAAGGGAGGAATCGGATTGCCGTCGTCATCCCGGTCGCAGGCACCGAGCAGGGACAGGACGTTGGGATGGCTGAGCTTCTGCCAAAGATCGATATCGTGATGATATTCATTGAGCTGATGGGTGCTGCATGTGTCGAGGAGCTGCTTGATGGCGACCTTGGAGCCAAGGTATGTGCCGGTGAAGACCGAGTCAAGGCCACCACGACCGATGGGGTTGGCCGAGCGGTCGGTGATGTCGCTGGGCGCGATGTACCAGGACAGCCGCTCGGGAGAGGGGCGAACGAAGGGCTCGCTGGCCATGTTGCGAGGGATGGATGCTGGAAGAGATGAGTTGGAGGATGCAATAATGGAACAATGGCGCGATGGGATGACGGAACAATCGAGCGGTGGGATGACGGAACAATGGAGCGACGATTTGATGGAGTGATGGATGAGTGGGAATGTGGATGGCAAGCACTCGATCCATGGATCCAGCCATGTTCATGGTTTGGTGGCTGTGCCACTCCCGTTCCATTTTGCCCATCTCGTCCTCCATCTGATCGCTTGGATATCATCATTGCCGCTCCCATCACATCAGTCTCCTGCATCGCACATCATGGCCAGTGCCCATCCCACAACCGACATGGCTCGCCTTGCCATCGACGAACACAACCCTGACATCTTCACCATCATCTGCTGCAACGACAGCTTCCAGCTTGCCCTCGACCACAACACCATCAAAGCCCTCCTCCAAGTGTGCAAACGAGCCCAGCCTCTCCTCAGTTCCAAGCTGACTCGCTTCCACACCTGGTGCCAGAATGCAGGACTGTGTCGTTCCGATGGACAGCTGCGAATCGGCATCACACCGAGCGACCGGATCGCCCTCTCGATGCACTACAAGGATCAAGCTGCAACCGATCGATCCTGGCTCGTTGCCCTGGCCTACCGGGGCAACACTGTTGCCTCGTTTATCCTGGCTCGCATCCTCCAAGTCGATCTCGACAGATGTGAAATGAGACGATCCGTGCGCAAGACAACTCAGCAACAGGTCTTTTATCATCTGGAGAAGGCCGCCAACGCAAGCCATCTGCTGGCGCAGTGCTATCTGGCCGAGTGCTATCATCAAGGTGTTGGGGTCGACCGAGATGACGCCAAGGCTGTCGCTCTGTATCGCAGCCTTGCGGACCGTGGACTCGCCCAGGCTCAGATCGGTCTCGGTCGATGCTTCGAGAGCGGTGAAGGTGTCGATCAAGACTATGGCATTGCCATCGAATGGTACTCCAAGGCTGCAGACCAGGGCAGCGACGACGGCCGTCTCCACATCGAGTTTCTCCGAGGATGGTTCTCGCTCACTGGACACGGTGTCGAACAGAGCGATCAAATTGCCTTTAGCCATTGGCAGGAAGTCAGCACCCAATCCGACGATCCGATCATCAAACCCATCGCCACCCACATGCTCGGATGGATGCACTATCTCGGCCGCGGCACTGTGCGGGACCAACTGAAGGGCGTCAAGGCGATTCAAGACAGTCGATCGATTGGGTTTCCGTTCGGCGAAAACGAGTGCCTGGCTGCACGGCTGTGGACCGCTTGTGGTCCTCCAGCATCCCGCAAGTTCTTTGGATTGTGCCAGTCTGGATCGGACCGAGACTGGTTGTGCAGGCATCTGACGGCCGTGTGTCTGATCGAGGGCTTTGGCACCCGGCGAGACAAATCAAGAGGAGTCGAGATTGCCGAGCAGCTCGCACACGACGGCCATAGCGATAGCCAGTACTGGATCGGAAGATGCTACTACTTTGGCTGGGGAGTGGTGGAAGATCACAAGAAGGCACTCGAGTGGTTCAGCAAATCGGCCGACCAGGGCAACTCGTACGGACAGTTGGGAGTCGGCGAATACTGCTACTTTGGCGACGGGGCTGCCGAGGACCACGCCAAAGCATTCGAATGCTTCCGCCTGTCGGCCGAGCAAGGCAATCGGCACGGGCAGCTCGGGCTCGGAGCATGTTTCAAGAATGGCTATGGAGTCACCCGGGACATTGACACTGCCCTCTTCTGGTACCGCAAGTCTGCCGAGTCGGGTCTCCGAGAGGCCCTCGATTCCCTCGAGGAGCTTGGCCAGTAGTCCTGTCCGACGATCAACTCTCGATGGGCTTGCAGTATGACCAAGCGGACATGGCGAAACAGCCCATCAGGGTCCGACAACCTCGGGGTCGGTGGGTCTGCGGCGACGGCGGCCGTCCTTGCAACACCGGGGTCGCCTGTCCTCGGGCCTGCTGGTCCCTGGCACAAAATGATTGCAAGGCCGTCTGGTCCTTGCCTGTGCCCTCCCCATGGACAGTGCCTGCCCAACCGCCGTGGGCCTGTGCCTCGAGTGGTTGGCTGCCCCCACCCATCCACCACAACGACATCCACAGCACATCCACAGCACATCCACAGCACAACCACCACCGCAACCCTCTTGGTCTGGCCATAGAGTTTCACGCACAAACGCAGCTGGCTTGCAGATTCCAATGCATTCGCACACCTAGCCTGTTTCTCCAGGTGCATCCACAATATATCCCGTCCCGGCCTCGCGCCTTGATCCACGGCGGGTCTTGTCATGTCGCCCTCTTGTCCATTCGCCATCGCGAGATCGCCCTCCACCAGCCGGGCACAGAGCGCTGTTCTGGCAGTATTCCCTTGATGCCCCCTCCCACAGCCTTGCTGGCTCTCCTTGGCGCATCCCCACAGCAGGTTGTCCAGCGCCTTATCGCGGCCGCCCAGCAAGTATTTAGACCAACTCCCCGTCCACCCTCCCGCTCTGTTGGCCGTCGCATCTGCCCTGACTCTGGGCCCTGGCTGAGTACATCTCGCTGCTTCCCTCTCTCCATCAAGCGTCGTTGCTCTGCCTGGCTTTCTGTTCCCAAGACCGCTCCTCTGGCTTCTCGCCAGCCCGTCAGCCCGCCAACCCCATCGCCCTTGCTTCCGTTTCCATCTCACACACAACCTGTCGTCCCTCGACTGCTACCGCAGCGTCGCATAGATCTGTCTCCTATCCCGCTCCAGCAGCTCTTCCGCACCATTCACAGTCGCCAAGACCCCGCGGCCATCCCCGCCTCCAGCCAGCATGTCCTTCTTTAGCTGCTTATGCTTTCCGTCGTCCTCCAGGTCACATGGAGGCGACTCGCCTCCCCTGTTTCCCCTGCCGTCTCCCAAACCCCATTCCGAGACATCTGGCCATCGCGCAGGCAGCAATCTCATATCGACATCACTGCCTGCTATGACCCGATCGGCCTCAGCCCTGGCCTCGTCGCCACGGACATCATCCGACTCCAAATCGACTCTCCAGCCGCCCACCCCGACGAGCACCACCGGCGTCCCTCCACTGCCGAAAATGCCGCCCTTCTGGGAATCCATGCCGTGGATTCACCCCATGCTGGCCCTGGTATCGGTGGCCGTCCGAGAGCCGGATCGTCTGGCCATCTGGTCCTTCGGCTCGGGCGGTTTGATGGCTCGGCCTGTGCGCATCACCTACTTGGAGCTGTGGCGTGCTGCCTTCACTCTGGCCGAGAATCTCAAGGCCGTCCTTCCGGCCACCGAGCCCTCCAACGACCCGGACCAGCGCCTCGACTCTGCTGTCGCCGCCGGCACAATCAACTCCTCCAAGAACTCGAGCCATTCGGATTCGTCCGGACGCAGGTTCTTTCAGCAGACCGAGACCGTCGGGATCTTTGTCGACACAGGCCCGGACTGGATCATAGCCATCTACGCGATATGGATCCTGGGCAAGTGCGTATTGTGCGCTGGACTGGGCCTGCTTTCGGCACCTGATCTGGCACTGTGGATGCACTTGTGATATCGCAGTTGCATGCCAACGGGGGCAACTTGTACACTCGTCATGAAATGTCGTCTGGCTCGTGACCACCCCATTCACATCGCTCCTGACCACCCCATTCACATCGCTCCTGTACCGCATTTCTCTCCTGCTCAGGATTGCCTGTCCGCTCTACATCAACAGCCCGGTCGAAGTTCTCAATACTGCAGTGGCTCGGTGGGTGTCTTGTCCCTCTGCTCGATTTGCATGATCAAACCCTGGCCAGGTCTGATCCACTCGACAAATGTTTCGATGGCACCCGTTTGTGGATGCCGTGCTTGAACCTCGCCTGGCTGACTCGGGTCTCTCCCACCAGCCTCCAGATCAACTATATTCTGTATAACGAGAAGATGCCGGATATCGGGATGACAGTTCGCCTCAATATCAACGACTTCCGCAAACCCATCGAGGTCCCTCCGCCCGATATCACCTTCTGCTCTCCAGTCAGCTATTTTTTGATCTACTACCAGTCCGTCGACAGTACCGGTATGTTCTTGCCGGCTGCATGCATCGAGTGGTTGTTGGGATGCAAGTCGCAGAGTCACACACATACACAGAGAGACCCTCATGCTCAATTGCCTTCCCCGAACACCATCTTGGCGTTGTCCATCTCAAAGGCTCCACTCAGTTGTAAGTTCGGTCTCGGCTCTTGACTTTCCAGCAGTACTACCTCCGTCGCCCACGCTTAACCCGCTTGGCAATAGCTCTATTCTTCCCGGCAGCTCCGCTCGTGGCTTTCGCACAAGCAACTGGTTCGCCCCCCATGTCAAAACCTGTATTTCTATGGTTCGTCCAGTCTCGCCTCCAAAGGGCTAATCGATTGCTCGTAGCGGCGGCTGATTGTTTAGTAGACCGGCAAGACCGCTGACCTGACTACCGTACCCCCTTCGTCTGGACAGGGACCGACGTTTGCCCTCTCGGTGTTTCCCCTCCTTGCCCAAAGCAACGCCCGTTGCTCGCTGTGGGTCGCTCGCTTGGCAGAGAACATGTTTGAGAAGGCATTTACACTCTTCATGATGCTCGACAGCGGAGTCGAGCAAATCACGTTGGTACGTTTCGCAGTGTATTCCTGGCCTGGAAGTGTCGCCAAAGTGCGGCACCTAGGTCACGATGAGGGCGGGTCCCGTGTGGATGGCTGTCCAGTATCGCTCATCTTTGGACATCCGATGCTTGCAACTTTGTATGACTGCCAGACCCCCATCACAATGCGGTTCCTGCTCAGCATCAAGGGCCGGGCCGCAAGCTGGTCGCGCCTCAAGTATCTCATTATCGGCAGCGAGGTTGTCGATCTCCCGCTCTTGCGCGCTATCCGCGAGCTCATGCCTCAAGTGATAATCGTTTGCGCGTACAGCTCATCCGTGGTAAGTCTTGCCCGATAAACTGCTGCGATCGACTGGACAGCGGCCTCGTGTTTGCCAAGAGGACATTGCCATGGTTTGACCTCGGTTGGCGGCGCCATCATAACTCACTGGCGTGTCCTTATCTGACGACCACAGGCAGGTGTCGTCGGTGCCTCGGCCAGATGCCTACTTACTCCGAAGGATCCTATCCCGAACCGCCTGATCTACACCAACCTCAACCCGACTTGCCAGCCCAAGGTCATGGACATGTTCAGCATGGAGCTCATGGAGGGAAGCCGTCATAAGCGCGGCGCCCTGTGCTTCTTGATCCCCAAGGATCTGCCGATCGTGAATACTCCGTACTTTTTGTCGCCGCACAAGTACTCGCCGTTTGGTTTCCTGCCCGACGGACGGCCGCGTGCGCGTTGCCTTGACGAAGCCGAGATGGTCGATGGACTTTCGTTCGTCATCCACGGAAAGTAAGTGTGTGTGCAAGGATCGCCTTTGTGGAGGCAGGCGGGTGGAGCGAGCGGATGGATGGACGGATGGACGGATGGATGGACGGATGGATGGAGCGAGCAGATGATTCCAGGGAATCTTCCTGCCTAACTCGGCCGATGTTGACCTTCTTTCGTTTGTGCTTTGTTTGGCAGGCTGGATCGTCATATCCAGTGCGGCGACGCCTTTTTCGACCCGCATCCTGTCGAAACGAGTCTGCGCTCCGATCTGGCGGCGTACATCTCCGACTGCCGGTTCATTGTCTCGTCCAACCACCAGATCTTTATCTTTTACACGTCGCAGATCTCCAACCGCGACGCAACCGACACCTTCATCAACGGAGTCATGCACGACGCACTCGTGGAGATATTTGAGAGGGAGGGCATCCCATTGGAGCACATTCCGACTCCGATCCGGGTCTCGCACATGCCCTTCAGTCCGTCGCTCAAGTTGGATCGGCACCATATCCGGAAGATCCTCGATGAGCTGCTGAGACAAACGACCGTCCCCATGTCCGAGTACCTCGAGCAGGTGGCCCAGATCCCGCTGATTCTCTTTTCCGAGGCAGCCCCGGGTACCTCGCGATATCCGATTGGGCTGGACTTTTTGGTGTCGTGCCAAGCCTCGTTCATCGGTGCCCAGCTGTACCGCCTGCCGCTGTTCGAGGGACGCGACTTCAAGCTCGGCAGCCTGGTTGCCTTCCACCAGCAGGTCCACGGAGCCGCTGCTGCACAGGAGCTGGACAGGCTCGCTCGGGAACACCAGCGGCTTGTGCAAGAATACGCACAGCAAGTGGTCGGTCTCCAGATCGACGAGAGCACGGTGCAATCGCTTGGTGCACTGTTTGCGAATGTCGAGGCCTCGGTCTCTGACATTGGAGCGCTGCTCTGCACTCGCCGAGTTTAGCAGGGAGCGCGTAGAGGCTATCGCAGAAAAATACACCCTGTTGCTTGTTTGTTGGAACTCGTGGGGCAGGGAGACGGCTCTGCTTTCTCCTCCGCCGCCGCCGTCGCCGCTGTGCATGGACATGACGGGGGGGGCGTTGTCCGAACATGCCGTTGGGCCGGGATCTCCGGATTGCGCGCCGACGGCTGGGTGGGATAGATGGGTGCAACCGGATGGTGTGATGATAGTGCGTGCAATTGGACGATGCGCTGATGAGGATGACGGTGTTGGAGCAACATCGCGCCACCACGACCGACAGATCGTACAGCCAAGCCACAACCCCCGCGCCAAGGACCCGGCTGTGGTTGGCGCGTGGGCACGGTGGTGGCAGCGCAGCGGGTGTGCCGCCACAGTCTCTGTGTTCCGGGTGCGGCTTGAGTCGACTTGGCTTGGCTTGACTTGGCTTGGCTTGGCTGTCAGTGTGCGTTGTGTCGATTGAGTTTCTGCAAAACGCGAGTGGGCCAAGCACCGCCACCCGAGGATTTGCTGGGCTGCCTGATTTGGGCAGCGGTCACACGGCAGTCTCTGTGCTCAGTCGCTGTGCTCAGTCGCTGTGTGCATCAACAAGCACCGCTGTCCCAGAGCGGTGCCCGGTCGCACACGTCGCACACGTCGCACATGCGCCCCACACAGACAACCGCGCGCAGCACGGCGCCGCGCCGGCCTTTTGTGCCGCCCCGCCGTTCCTCCTCCGTTTCCAGGCCGCCTCCTTTGCTTGCCCCCAAATCCTCCATCGCCGGCTGCGTCACTCATCTCCTCGATCCAGGTCGCCGATCCCATTTGCCTGCGTGCTGTCCTCTCGGCCCATCCGTCGTCCTGCTTTCCCTCGCCCTGTCGAACCGACCGCCCCGCCATCGTCTCCACTCCTGCGTCCATGCTTCAGCCCCAGGCCCCTGACCCGGCCCGCGCAAGCCCAGTTGCCGAGCTCAAGACCCCTATTCATGCACCCGAAGCGGCCGAGCCTGCTACCACTCTGGCCCAGCAGGATGCCCGGCAAGACGCCCAGCAGGACGCCCAGCAGGCTACCCAGCTCCCTACTGCTCCTCCAACCCCAAAGACCCCGCAGCTCCAGTCGCCGTCGACTCCCGATGTTGGCTCGACCCCGTCCACAAGAACGGCTCCTACGCATCTGTCGACTCCCTCGACCCAGCAAACTCCCTCCAGCCATCTCACCCCGTCGACCCAGCAAACTCACTCCAGTCGACCAGTTCTGACGAGCCCGTCCACGCTTTCCAGCCAGCAGACGCCTCCCGGCCAGCATGTGCCGTCCAATCTCATGACTAGAGATCTGCCCTCGAATTTGTCGCTGCAGTCCTCCGAAGCCAGCTTCTACACCGAGCCTCCCCGGCCCAATACCTCCAGGCGGGCAGCGACGCCGATCCCAAACCTGGCCCACGCATCCTCGTCGTTGTCGTTGACGACTGAGACGGCATCCGTGACGTCCTCTCAGATCCCCGTCACCTCGTCGCCGCTCTGGTATGCTCGGCCCATCGACACCGACAGCGCTTTCCGCGAGGCCATCTTCCGCCCATTTGTCCGCGAAGGATCGGTCTCGTCCCTTGGCCACCGAGCCTCGACCCTGAGCATGGCCGATAACCTGAGCCCGCAGTCCACTTCGGCGCATCCGCCGCTCGCTCGACAAATGACCGCAACCACGTATTCGACCGAAGACGGCCGGGAAGTCACAGCGTCCTCGGCAATCCGGGATGAACTATCCCCCATCCTCAAGTTTCTGACCATTGTGCCGCCGTGTCTCACCCAACGGTGCACCTGTGGCTCTGGTACGAACGCCAATTCATCGGCAGCGATCCCCGGGTCTATACACCCAACATTTCCCGCCCTTTTTTGCATCCAGAGCACGGTGCATATGGATCCACTGACACTGCGTTCCCCTCCATGGACTCCACAGATTTGCTCGTCGGTGTCTTCACCCTGTCGTTTGTGGTCATTGGCCTGAATATTCTCGGTAATGTCATGTTCGATCCGCGGCTTTCTTTGGCGAACCATGGACTGCCGCCAGGATCCATCGACTCACGCGCATAGCTCTCTCTGCTGGTCTTGCACGTCGCTCCCTCTGCAGAAATCATCAACTTTAGCAAGTCTACGGATGTGCTGCTCCCGAGCAAGCCCGCATTGCTGGTCTTTGACAGCATCAACGTCTTTGCGCTCTTCATTTTCGTGTCTTGTGTCTCAAGAATCGAGGTGGGTACTGGGTGAGGCCGTTCTTTTGTCGCTCAGGATCCGTAACACTGGGGCACTTGGGAGATGCCATTGCCAGCACGGCAAAGCTGCCCGCTCCCAAATACTCTGGGTGTGCGGTTGGTGCTTTCGCCAATATCCTCAGCTGTGTTGATGTGGCCATCAGGCCGACACGAATGCTTGCTTGATAGGGCTTTGACATATCCTTGATGCATTTCTGGCCGCGTAGCTGTTTGCCCTTATCGGTTTTCAGGTGCTGTGGTGCACCATCTACACGGGTAAGACCTGCAGTGGCGTGGCGTTGCTCCCCATCGTTAATGATGGAGGGCTTTGATGTTTCTTCGCCGGCAGCACAGTCGCTGGCCAGCATCTGACAACAGCCTGCCTCCAGCATTCGCCATCGTCCAGATCGCTCTCGAGATTCAAAACGGGCTCTTTGCGCAATTGTTTGTCGAGCTCGGCAACTCAAACATCAACTCGTTCGAAAAGCTGGTCATTTTCCTTGTCAAGGTCGGTAGTGGTCTGGTCATTTTGTGACTCCTTGCTGTTGGGATGTGGGAAGGGCCGTGTCGATGATGCTAACGACTCTGCTGGTCCACAGCTTTACTTTGGCTTGTTCATGTACTCTCTATGGTTTGTAAGTACCTCTTCGGCGAGGCATCGCCCCCCGCGGTGCTGGATCGCTGTCAGGAGCAGCTCTACTGCGTGCTGCTGGATCGATTCTGTTGCACGGGTCGACCTGGCCGAGTCAGCTTAGCCGGGTGGTTACATCGCTCAGCCGTGTCCTCTGGCTGAATCCCGACCGTTTTCCATCCAGAGCATCGTCCGTGAGCCCGAAGCCTACTATCCCAACGACGATGACGTCTCGACGGTTGCATCCTCGATCGAGCCCCTGCCCGAATACGTACCACCCTACCGCCGCACTCCAAGTCTCCGTGCCTCGAGTATCCGCAACCTTGCCCTCAACATGGATCTACGCTCCGCATCCCCGCCACCGCCGTACCAAAGCGACATCGAGAGCCAACCGTACCCCAGCCCCCGGTCTTCTGTCCATAGCCTGCAAGGCCACGGCTCACACCGGTCGCTGAGATCGCTGGCTCTGATTCCCACAGCGCAATCGCCAAATCAGGGCACGTCCGCTAACATGTTTGGCCAGCGTGCCCGACGAACGCATTCGGCCTCGTCCCTGAGCCGAGAAGCCCAGATCACCATGGGCGATATACCACTTTCACGCTTTGCGTCCGACATCCACCCAAGCATTGTCACGTCACTGTCCTCTCCCCTGTCGTCTCAAGCCTCTGCAGGCAACCTTCCGAGGGCCGACCCTCGTGCCGCTGCTGCAATCAGCCCAGGGACGCCCGTCACACCCGAACTCCGAGCAACCTCGGCACTGCCCACACCCACGATCAACACTCCACGCATCCCCTCACCATCACACTCGGCCGACCTTGGCGAACCTGACCACGGTGCAGCGTCATGAGAGCCACGAACCTGCGTCCGGCACGTTTCGGTTGTCCGGCCTGGCCCGCTCCTGCATTAGAATCAGGCCGCGGATGTTCTCCAACCTACCGAGCGGCAGCCTGCTTGAAGTCGAGTCCCCTGCGCCAAGAGCAGCGGCTCTGTTGATCCATTTTCGATCCCATGCCGTTTCGTCGCCTCATCAGTTCTCTTTTACAGGCAATCCAATAAAAAACGGGACACCCGGGTTTTTGACCATTCATCGAATATTTTGTTACCCAATGTTATCGCGCGCTGGCCATGACCATTCGCCACACATCCGACTTTCGCACCGCCGCATTGCGATGCTACGCCCTCATCCATAGCCTGCGTAAGGTTGCCTCCATATTCAGTGTATCCAAGAGCACCATCCATCGATGGCACCGAGGATGCAAGCTGGATGACCCATCCCGGGTCCCAGCTCGCAGATCCACTTTCTTCGAGCAGGCATGTCCAGTCATTCGCACCCTGATTGAACAGGACCCGTTCCAGACTGGTCCTGTGTTGCGATGCAAGCTCGAGTCCATCCTCCAGAGGAAAGCATCACTCTCACTCTGCCACACTGCCATCCACCGAGCAGGTCTCTCACACAAGAGGGCACAGAACCTCTACAGTCCAAGCGACTGGATGAACGAGTGGCACAGTTCAGGGACCAGGTCCGTTCCATCGACCCACGACGATTCGTTTTTGTCGACGAGACAGGGATCAGGAGATCCATTTTCCCTCTTTACGGATACTCGCCGAAGGGTGCTCCGCTTCGCCAGCGCAATCACATGAAACACAAGTCTGTCTCGGCTGCATTTGCCATCAACCACTCTGGTGTGCTGCATCGCATGTACATCCCCACATCATTCAAGACACACTCGATGGTCGAGTTCTTTGAGCGAGCGACCTTCCCAGACGACTCTGTGATTGTGATGGACAATGTCAGCATGCACAAGACAAGGACTGTCCTGGACTGCATCGAGCGCCGAGGATGGTCAGTGATCTTCACCCCACCTGCTTCACCCGACTTCAATCCCATCGAGAACTTCTTTGGGGTTGAGTCCCCACCGATTTGGGGTTGAGTTCCCTCCAATCAAGCCGCCATTCTCACGCTCACATCCCTGGCTTGAACCTCTCGGCGATTTTTGAACAGGGTCACTTCCCCAACCAGCCCGCGCAGACGGGTTCCTGCTCTCGGGTATAAATGCCACACCTTCGTCCTGCTGCTTTCTTCCCTCATCTCGCCTTGATCGGATCATCGCGCTATTGTACGATAAAGAGAAGTCTCTGTTCTGACCAGTACCACTGGCAGGCATCCAGCATCCTCTGCCCCATGCCTCCGAAGCGTAAGGGTACCGGTGATGGCCAGCCTCGGCCACCCAGGCCCAAGAAAGCCAAGTCACAGTCGGAGCCTGTCTCTGGTTCGTCTTCTGACCCCACGCATGCTTGTTCCTCTGTTGCTCCGTCGCTCACCACCACTGCTTCTGCAGATCCAATGGATGTCGATCCCACCGAGCCTGGTCCATCTACTTCCTCGAGTACTGGCAAGCGATGTCGCCAGTGCGATGGCACCGATCACGAACGTTGCAACACCAGCAAATGTCCCGAATATCACCCCCTCAAGAGTTCTGTCGTCCCTCTCGTGGATGGAAGGTCATCCGCCCCTCAGTTCGGCTGCTTCAAGCAGACGATGGATGGCTGTTGTCTCAATCCCGCTCTCCGCGACAAGATCCAGGCCACCGTCGAGGCCATGACCCAGATCCAGTTCGAGGCATCCAGGCTGCTCAACCTGCACATCCTCCGGTGCATCGAGCAGGATCTTCCCGTCCCCGTCATCTCCAAGTCCACACCTGCTTTCGTTCGCCAATGCTTCAGGATCGTCCAGGCTGGTCCTCTCTTGACAGCCAGGGACAATGAAAAATACGACAACCATCTGATCGATTCCTTTCGCGACTACCAGACCACTCGGCACGCAGACCTGCCTCCGGCCCCTCGTCTGCCTGATGGTGCTCACAGTCAGCTTCTCACACTGGCTGTCAATGCCTATGCCACCAACTGCACCACCCACCTCGACCTGGCCTACTGGCGACTCCTTCGCCGCTTCTGCGCTGCCGTCTTCCCAGCCAACAAGCACAAGCACGAAGCCATCGAGGCCTGTCTCGAGCTCTTCGAGAAACCGGACTCGACTCCACCCAAGGCCGATCTCGAGTTCCTCTATCCCGAGTTTGGCCACATCCTGGACGAGTTTCGGTACAGCAACGACCAGGACCGCTTCCGGGCCCTCCATCGCCTCTCACACCATGTGGGAATCCTCGCCCGAGACAAGATGGTCGACAATGTCCACAAGTGGATCGACTGTGACATGCCCGCCCTCCGAGTCACCGAGCTGCAGCGCCAGGCCAAGCTGGACGAGCTCACTGCCAGAGGCATCCCCTCCGGCGACAAGAGGTTCACCACGGCCAAGTCTGAGCTCGGCACCACCAAGTCCAAGATCAACAAGCTGGCATCCAGGATCAACTGGGCACTCAAGCAGCTCGCTCTCGACACTCCTCCGGCCGTGTGCACGATGGTCCCTCTGTGCACTGCCACGGCCAAGTATGTCAAGATCGACACCGTCACTCTCTGGCAACTCCTTGGTCCAAAGAAACGCCTTGGACTCACCCGGGACAAGCTCAAGGAAGAAGGTGAGGACGGCATCAACAACCAGGATCGTCTCTGGCGCAGTTGCTTCAAGCTGCGTAGTTCCCTCTTCCAAGAGCAAGTCAGGGACAGGAAGCTGTTCAACTACGAGATCAGTACCAATGGCATTGGATGCACCATCGGTCTCGTCAAGTTTCTGCCTCGAACCGATCGCACCGAGACCATCGAGCCTCCTCCGACTGCCGAGCAGCGCATCCAGGCCCACATCGGCAACCCAGACCCCGGTCGCACCACTTGGATTGGCATCGATCCTGGAGTCGGCTCCGTCTTCACTGCGGTCATCCAAGCACCGGGCCACCAAGACGAGGTGGTCTCATTCTCGAATGGCCACTACCAGCACATGTGTGGCCATACGTCCAACACCAAGTGGCACAACACCATGAAGAAGCGACTCAGCATCGAGACTTGGATGTCGACCACCCCCTCGCCCAAGGTGTCGTCCTCGGAGGCCTTCAAGGTCCATCTCACCCATGTCCTGCGACCGGAGCTGCGAGTGCAGCTCGACTTCCACCTTGGCAAGAAGGCCCGTCACCATCGCTTCACGGGCCACAGGAGGCGCCAAGTGGCCGTTGACAAGATGTGCAAGGCCGTCCTGAAGCACGCCCCGATACGGACCGATGTGGTGATCGCCTTTGGCAATGCATCATGGCGTCAAGGCAAGGGCCATGCATCCAGCCCCAGGAGGCAGCGGTTTGCTCGGTACTTTGAGCAATTCGAGCACCACCGACGCCGTCCCACTCACCCTCACGGAAGCGTCAAGGTAGTCTCGACGAACGAGTTCAACACCTCGCAAGTGTGCTCCAAGTGCCTGGAGCCAGTTCGGTTGGAAGGACTCGATGCGCCCAGCATTGCGAATTCCCACTTTGTCAGGAGCTGCAAGAATCCCAGCTGCCGGACAGTGTGGAATCGCGACGTCAATGCGGCGCGCAACATGATCACAGTGTGCAGGTCGATTGTGGAGATCGGAGAGCGACCGGTGGTCTTCACTCGGAGGCTGCCAAAGTGATCTGTTTATTTCTTGTGGCTTTGCTAGACGCAAGCACAGCACATACTACATGTTCATGGAAACGGCTATATTATCCCGTTTTTTTCTGAATAAAGTGTAGATCCTTGCCCTCTCCTCCACTTCCTTTCCTTTCTTTCTTTCTTCTCTTCCTTTTTTGACGAGCCCATCGCACTTTGCACGGTTTTGCTTCACTCATCTGCCCACTTCTTCCACCGGGACAGCACCACGATCCCATCTGTGGCTTTCCAGCGACTTTTTCTCTCTGTTTGTTCATGCTGTATCTCGCCCCGGGCGTCCAGGATGACTTGAATGATGCAAACCCTGCATGAATACACACATTGCCATTCCACATCTTCCCAGGCGAACCGGCCCACCAAGACAACGGGGAGCAGATCGGAGATCCTTGGCAGGCGAGCTGCGTTCCCTTGGCGATCGTGTGAGATCCACGATGGGGGGCATCTCGGACATCGTCGGGTATCTTGTGTATCTTGGGCTGTGGATCTGATACCGCCCATTCGCTCTGCCCCCTTAAGTATCACTCTGCCCCCCCCCTCTCGTCTGCCATCGCCGCATCTCAAGCAATACGCGCTCTCCTCTCGTCTGCAAGGTTGATATCGCCGTCGGTTGTGTTCTGATTGACCCTGGTTGCTTGATTCTGCCCTCGGGCCGTCCTTTGTCTCTGCACCTCATTCTTGCCCACAATCTTGCCCACAATCTTGCCCACAATCTTGCCCACAATCTTGCCCACATTCGCTCGCCCGTCCATTCTTGTGCGTCGCTTGCAGGTTCCTGGCCACTTGTCTTCGCTCCCGCTTTTGCTTCCTGTGCCCCTCTCTCTGTCCGCTTGCCGCCCCCACCCCTTGGAGGCCGTTGCTCTCTTGGTCCGCTGCCTTTGGCTCGCCTGTGCGTCTGTCCCGCCATTCACGCACTGAGCCCTGTCTTGCCCCCCATCTCGCCTGCTAACGTCCGGTCGTTGTTCCTCTGTCGTTGCCCATCCAGCCCCTCAACGTCCAGCCCCTCAACGTCCAGCTCATCAGCTTCCTGGCTCTTCCACACCCAACTTCGCGACGCCCAGCTCCCTTTAGACATGGACGACCTGACCGACTTGGTTTGGAAGCAGGCCGGCGGAAAACCCACCCAGCCTGCTGCCACCCTCAGCGCTCTCTCATCCCATGCCAGCACCACCGCCGGCAACCCCAACCGAGCCACCGGTCTTTCGGGCTCGCCGATGGCCGGCTCGACCCCGCGAACGCTCTCGCCCAACCCGTCGCATCCACACTCTCCTGCAACGGCCCCGCGCATCTCGCCCTCCTTGAACGCTTCGGTCGTGGCTCCGTCGCCAGGGATGCAGCGCAACCCTTCCCAGCAGTACGGCAGCCATGCCTCTGCGGCGCCGCATCAGCGCAACCTGAGCTCGTCGCCAAACTTTGTGAGCTTCAACCCAACAGCTCCCAGCATGGCCGGCGTCCACTCGATCCAGCGCACTGGGACGCCGACCCACGGAGATGATCCCTTTGGCAACCTGGTGTCCTTTGGCTCGGCGCCCAAGCCGGCCTCGACCTCGGCCTCGGCATCGGGGTCGTCGCTTCCAATGGCAGAAGTACAGCGCCAACAACAGCAACTTCAGCAGCAGCAACTCCAACAACAGCAGCAACAGCTCCAGCAACTCCAGCAACTTCAACAACAACAGCAGCAACTCCAGCAACTCCAACAGCAACGACAACAACAGCAGTTCCTGCAAGGCCAGTTTTCTCCCCTGTCCAAGAGCCAGACACCCCAGCCTCTGTCGCAGTCGCTGTCGAATGCGCCGCTCCTGCCCAATCTGCAAAATGGTTTTAGCTCGCCGATGGCGGTGCGGTCGAGCTCGCAGCTGAATGGTGAGCGTCCATACTGCATACTACATACTACATACTACATACTACTACATACTGCATACTACTACATACCGCATACTGCACAATGCATCTGCTGACATGCTCGGTTCTGCTGACCCACCTGTTCCTCCTGTTTATGTCGGCAGGCGGACTGGTCAACCCCGCCGATCCCTTTGGACGCTCTCCAGGCAGTGCATCGGGCGCCAGCATCCAGCAGCCCCAGCCCTTCGTCAACGACGCATGGAACCTCGATCTACTTGAACAGCCCAAGCCCTTGGCATCGCAGGCTCCCGGTGCACCTGCCCAAAGCAGCGTTGTGGGCGACGACATCTTCGATATCAAGTTCCTCGGGTCGCAGAATCCCGTGGCGTCATCTCCATCCAACGCCGAGAAGCAGCCGGCCTCCAACTCTACCGACGACCAGCATCCGCTTGGTCTTTTGGCTCAGCCTGTGAGTGCCTTCTCGGCAGCGACCCCGGTTGCATCAGGCTCCGCACCGGGCTCGGCAACGACCTCCCCGGCAACCCGCTCGGCAGCCTCGCCTGGCATGCAGCCGTCTCCGTCAAGCTCGCAGCCTCGCTCCATTGATGCCGCCCCTCCACCACGCCCGCCTCGTCCAGCCAAGCCCGATAGCGGCGACATCGACTTCAAGATTGCGCAGCTCATGGACTTTGGCTTTGACGACCTGAGGGCCAAGAATGCGCTGGAGGCTGCCGGCTATGATATCCAGAAAGCGCTGGACCTGCTGGTGGGCTCCGAGTCCCCCGCTCCAAACAGCGACCCCCATCCCAAGCCGCCAGCAAAGCCCCGGCCCGATCCTTCTCAGAAGGTTGCACGCTACGCCGACGACTACGAAGCGGACGATGGTGGTGATGCCATGCCCGGCCGGTATGCGGCGGGCCCGTCCGGCTCCGCCGGCCTGAGCCAGACCTCGAACCAACTGCTCAACAGCGCCAGCGCCTTAGGCATATCGGCCTTGAACAACGCAAAGAACCTGCTGTCCTTTTCCAAAAACAAGATCTCGGAGGCTCTTGAGAAAGCCTCTGCGCGCATCGACGACGGCTCGGCTGGACGCGGTGGATCGAGCGGCATGTCAACGTTTGCGTCCACCATCAAGAGCGGTCTCAGCACGGCCTCGTCACAGCTCAAAGGGCGGCGGCCCTCGGACGATAGCCCAGACGAGTACTCTGACGGTCCGGACAACCGATACCGAGGCTATCAGAACTATACCGATTTCCGGGATGATGACAGGGGTGCGACTGGCTATGCATTCGCCCCATTTGCCGACAATGACGGCGACGGCGATGACGATGACGAGGGCGAGGATGACCGAGCGGCCCAAGAGGCGCTGAGAAAGTCGCGCGAGGCGTACAACCAGAAGGTGCTCGCCGCCTCGGCCCAGCAGAGCCAGAGCCAGAGCCAGAGCCAGAGCCAGAGCCAGAGTCCGGCTCGCGGCAGCCCCGGTCGGCCATCGCCCTCAGGCGTTTCGTATCCGTCGGTCGCAAGCCCAGTCGTCTCGGAGCAGCCCAAGCCAAGTGTCAAGGCTGTGGACCTGTTTGACTTTACCTCGGACTCGCCCTCCGCGGGCCCGGCACGGGTATCGCCGTCTCAGCCAGCGCCGGTCCGGCCAGCGGCCTCGACACCCAAGCTATCTCCTAAGAACACTGCTCCCGAGATTGTCGCCACACCCGCCCAGCTCGAAGAGTCGCTCAAGTACAAGGACGAGGGCACGGACTATTTCAAAAAGGGCCAGTACGGCGATGCGGAAGAGTCCTACACCAAGTCGATCGTGGCCCTGCCCGCGGGCCATGCCAACCTCGTCGCCCTCTTCAACAACCGCGCTGCTTCTCGGCTGAAGACTGGCCACTACGGCGGCGCCATCGAGGACTGCAACTATGTGCAAAACGTCGAGCCCGGCGAGGTCAAGTCGCTGCTACGACGTGCAACGGCGTACGAGGCCCAAGAAAAGTACCGCGAGGCCCGAGACGACTACAGCCGGGTTGTGGCGACCGACCCGTCGGTCAAGGCTGCCTCCCAGGGTCTTTTGCGCTGCGCCAAGGCAGTCTCCATGAGCGAGAGCGGCGGACACGCACTGGAGCAGCCCGCCCCGAGCGGTTTGGGCGGCTCTGCTGGCGTCTCAGTCGCAGCCAGCGCACAAAACGATCTTGCGTTCTTTGAGTCGCCGACGGCGGTACCTGGCGCTGCCGGTGCTTCTGTCGAGATTGCCCGCGAACACGTCCCGTAAGTATCGCACTGCGCCGCTGATCGGTCAGGCTATGTGTGTGTGGAGGAGGGGAGACACGGCGGGATGCATTTGTCATGATGTTCGATGGAGCACTGCTGTGGTTTCACACGGACACTGAGATTTCTGGCTCTCTGTATACGTCGTTGCTCTAGATCCTCGAACCCCCAGGTCCGGGAAGCAGTCGACAAGGCGGTGGAGAAACTGCGAGCGCAGAACATCCAGAGTGAGCAGGAGGATGCTCTCAAGCTGCAGCTCAAGGATCAAGTTGACATGAAGGTACCGTGGTGGCTCAACCATTCCTGTGCACAGGAGGAACCAGAGCATGGCCCTGTGTTCTGGCTGGAGATGATGTCTGGCGGCTGGGTTGCTTGAGGCAAATTGGCTGGACGAGCGAGAGGGGTGCTGGAGCGTCAATGATGATGAATCGCCTCTTATAAGCGCATTCCGGACGATTGCCCCTTCCAGATTGAACAGTGGCGCTCGGGCAAGGAGAAGAATCTGCGCGCCCTGTTGTCATCGCTCGAGTCGGTGCTGTGGCCTGAGTTGGAGTGGAAGCCCATCAGCCTTGCCGAGCTGATTCAGCCTCAGCAAGTCAAGATCAAGTACATGCGGGCCGTCGCAAAAGTCCACCCAGACAAGGTGAGGCGTTATGGGAAAGCCCAATACGGACGGCGGCATCGGGACCGGCGGGGGCTTGTTTGCGGATCGGCCTCCCATGTTCCACCGATCCCTTGGCGTGGCTCCTGCCAGGTCACCATGTCGTCAAGCCGTCAGGGGATCTGTATCGAGTGGGAGAACTGACACCCGTCTTGGCCCCCGTGGGATGCTGACTCTTGCTCCGCCCACTCCCAGCTGAGCAAGGACTGCACACTCGAGCATCAGCTGATTGCCAACTCGGTGTTCAGCACCCTCAACAAGGCATGGGATGAGTTCAAGGTCCAGAACGGGCTATAGCGGCCGTATATCCGAAGCCGAGGATGATTGATGTCTGTGTGTTTGTGTCCGAAAATGAAAGCCATAGACGCAAGTTGTCCTACTCCGTTTCGTGAGCGACGAAATGCACTGTCTTCCGACGCAACGGCGGGGGAAGTGGCTGTTGGGCGGGTAGGAGGCAGACCGTTTTTATCCATTGGATCGTTGATATCTGGAAGAGCAGCTCGCCATCCACTTCCGGATGGCTTGATCTCGTCTGCGCGCGTGGGTGAGCGATGCGTCGCTCCAAACTCATGAAGCCGCTCTGGTTGCCGTCCCATGTGCGGCAAAGACCGCGCCATCCAAACAACAGCCAGGGATAGCTTTCAGCGTGGCTCCAGGCATCTCTATCCCTTTCACCCCACACATCCAATCCAGGGTGTGGTTGATACATGCACCCGTTTTGGCGGGCAGGCGGGGAGGCGGGGCGGGCGGGCGAGTGATCTTCAGTGGAGTAGATCGGGCCGGGTATATCAGGCCAGGGGAAGCAGCCGGCCGACGGGATCGACATTCCCATCGCAAAATCAAGTGGATTCTCCGACGCATCCGGACCGCCTTGCACAAGCCATCGCCACTCAAGCACAACACTCGACACAGATCGATTTCAGGTTGGCGATGCTGCGTTGGCGATGCTGCGTTGGCGATGCTGCGTTGGCGATCAAGCCGCTGGGCATGGCTGCCGGTGCCTCTGTTGTTCAGCACCGCGGCTGATGGACTCTTGCCTCTGCTGCTCAACGCCTCGGATTCCCTTCTCGGGGGCCATGTCCGGCTCTAGCAACACCCAGAATGCAGTCGCTCGACCGTTTGCTCCTTCAAGCCCTCGTGCTGCTGGCGATGATGTTCGGCGTCTTTGCCTGCACCGACTGTGATGACGACGGCTGCACACTCGGCGACTGGCGCTGCTGCGACGACTACTCGCTCGTACAGCGGTGCGCATACGACCAAGACGGCCAGCTGGACTGGCTCGTTGTTGCCGACTGCGGCAGCCAGGGTCTGGTCTGCGTCCTGGACGACTGGGAATGGTGAGCGCCGCACCCCGAGAGAGAGAGAGGGTCCTGTCGAGCAAGGGGAAGTAGCCAGGATCTTGGTCCCGGCAGCATGGCTGTCGTGGTTGCGCACATCGCCCTGGACAGCTTATCACAAGCAGCTCACCCTCTGCCTATTGCATTTCTCCTGCCTGCCGCGTGCGGGACACACCAGCGTCTCGCCTGACCTCGTCACGGACGACCACCACCTTGCCTCGTCGTCCTGAGCGGGAGACGGGTTTGTGGAGGTCAAGTGACGGACCAGGCATGGGCGATCGGAAACAGTTGCCAATGCCAATACCATGCTATCCAATACCATGCTATCCAATACCATGCTATCCAATACCATGCCACCCCATGCCGTTTCCTGTCCTGCGACGCGCCGCGTTTGGCCCACCGACGATGGTGCCATGGGCAAGCGTGCGTGCTTGTGGCCACGCTGGGAATCGGCGCGCCTGTGCTGGTCAGCAACTGTCTGTGTGGCGGCGACAACACGCGACGGCGATCCTGTCCCACAGAGGGTTGCACGGCGCGGCGCCACAAGGGCAGCACAGTTCCGCCACAGTGCTGTTGCATCCCAAAGCACGCCCCGTCGCGATTGGACTTTGTCTTTGGACGGTCTTTGAACGGTCTTTGAGCGGCCTTTGAATGCTCTCGGAGTGGTCTTTGGGCTTGGTCGCGAGTCTTCCGAGTCGGCGTTGGTCGTCTTTCGTCGTCGCTGGTCTCGTTGGTCTTCTGCATCGCCGTCCCCTGAATTCCCGAGTGGCTTCCCATATCTCCCTGTCCCTCCTGTCCATCCTGTCCCTCCCGTCCCTCTGGTTCTCGCCGCCATCGGCCTTGCCTGTGAGTATTCCTCGCCCAACAGACCGCCAGTCCCCTTGCCCAACCCCGTTGCACCTCCGATGCTCCTTCTGCAGACCCATGCCAGAGCCCTCGGGCGTTCCGCGCAGAGCATCGCTGTCGGTGGGCCAATCATCTGCAGTCTTCGCAGAAGCCTCTGTCGAATACATTGCGAATCAGCCGCCCTGACGACAGCGCTTCGTTGCCGCTGGGCCTTGGCCGGATCGTCCTCAGACCCTGTGCCGAACATTCACCCCACTCGCTCGCTTGCTCGAGTACTCTTTCGAAGCATCCATCGCGAGCACCGAGGGGGGACCTTCCATCTCTACTGCATCGGCTGCATCGGCTACATCGGCTTCATTCCACCGCCTCGATTGGCCTCCACGATCCTTCGATTCGACATCCACCCGTCCCTTCGTGGCTTCTGTTCCGGAAATAGCCCCCCCCCCAGACGACCCTGCCCAGCACACCACATCTCCTCTGCGGGCATCTCGGCACCGCCAACGGCACGGCCGCATCGGTCGAGCTCCTGCTCCCGCCTCGCACTAACCCCACTCCACTCGCACATCCCCTTCCGCCGCCCAGCCCCAAATCTAGGTTCCCCAATCCGCCCTCCGATACGGAGCGAAACCCTCGCCGCCGAAAGTCGCCCCTCCGTTTCCTTCATCCATGGAACGACCATCGCTGCAGCTCTCGCCTTCGATTACTCCCCCGTCCCCGGCCCGGGCAATTCACTCGTATCTTCCCAGCCGCCCCAGCGTCTCGGCATTCTCACCTCCGCTGCCGCCGGCGCCTATCAGCACCCTTGGATCCTCGGCCAGCAAATCCCCGGCAAGCATGTCGCTTTCCTCCATCGACACCACATCCTCCGGCCCCAGATCCGCCGGGCTTGCCGGCCATGCCAACGGCCCTCTATCTGCAGGTGTCGCCGGCACCGATTTCAAGTCCAAGTCCAACGCCCTGTTGGACCCCAAAACCGATGTCGCCGTCTCCTCCACACACCATGCTGCCAGCACGACTGCTTCGTCGTCATCGTCCTCGGCGGCCTCGGCCCCATCGTCGTCGGCCGGCGACTTCAACAACACCGCCTCGGGCAGCGGCCGTGTCGTCTACACCCAGTCCGAGAAGATTGGCCACCTGCAGCAGATCTTTAGCGAGTCTCAGAAAATCGCCTACGCCGGTCTCTGCTACCTCCTGATCCTGAGGTTTGCCGAGCGCAGTGTCAAGCCGTACCTGGCCAACTCCACCAATGCGTACTATCGTTGGTTCGAGAGCGTCATGGAGAAGCTCTACATCTATCTCGACATTCCGCCGGCAGGTAGGCTCTCGTGCAGGCTCCTGAGAGAGCTCGAGTAGAGCGCGAGCACGGCCGAATTGTCCAGCAGCTGTCGAAACAAACGCAGCAGCAGCATCACGGACCATGCGCAAGCCTGCCGTGATGAGCAAGCCAGTTTCAGTGTTCGCACCCAGGCCTGTGTCGGGGGCATCGGCTCTGCTTGCAGGGGGGTCGCAGTTCCGCTGGGCTCGTTCGGTGTGGTGCGAATCGGCTGGCTCCGTTCATGTCGATTGCGATTGCGCTTTGCTGTAGGTGAGGCTGGTGGGGCCTTTTTCTGATGCGCTGTGCTCTTCTCTCCCATGTCTCGGCTCTATCGTGCTGCTCGTCGCCGTCGCTCAAACTTCTCAGACCGGAAAATGATCCGCCGTCTGGCCGAGCACGGCGTCATCCCATCCGACCTTTCCAGCACCCTCATCAGCGATGCCAAGAAGGCAGCGGAGCGCCAAAAGGAGCTCGAGGAGGCCAAACAAAAGTCCGAGCAGGAGCTCCTCGACCAGCATCTTCCACCCGCCTTGGACGAAGCCGGCCGCAGCTCTTTGGACCTGGACGACGACGACCTGCCCTCGGACATCCGCTACACCATCCTGTCGCACTGCTTCATCCTGTCGATCAACGATAACACATATGACTCGCGGTGTCGCACGCTTCTCCGCGCGCTGTCGCAGGAGCTGCAAGTGCCCTGGCTTGATGTCATCAAACTCGAAACAACGATCGCGGACCAGCTCCGGATCTACGACTTGGTCTCCGAGATCCGCGAGGATGGCTCCGTCGTCGGCCAGCGCAACAAGCTGGAGAACTCGAAAGCCTGGCTGTTCATGGGGCTGGCTACGCTAGGTACGGTATCGCTTGGGCGTACGGGCGCTGCTGGAGTGCCTTGGCGACATGCATCGGGTGCTATACTTGCGCTCCTTTCTTTTCGACCTCCACGGCTTGTCCCTGCCCAATTACTCCAAGGAAGCGAGCTGTTCCTCTACCACTAGCGCTGACATCCATTTCTTTGCAGCTGGCGGTGCTGTTGTCGGCCTAACTGCGGGCCTGGCCGCCCCAATGATTGCAACAGGCGTCGGAGCGGCTCTGGCTCACCTTGGTGTTGCAGGGGCGGCTGCTACCATCACCACGTCAACCGTAGCGTCCACTGCCATCATCGCCACGGGTGGTGCCGTGACCGGAGGAGGTAAGGGCCCACTGCGTGACCGACGTTGCAAGGAAGGGTGTTCACATGTGGCAACCACTCTCTGGCTTCCGTCCATCGGCTGTCCATCCTCGGTTCCTTGGATTCTGCTGGTGGCTCATCGCAAGGCGATCCTCGTCTGTGTCGATGTAGCCCCATGCAATCGCTTGCGTCCACGGCGGCTCCTCACACTCTGCTGGTCTCTGCCCCGGCTCAGGCATGTCTGGATTCAAGATGCTCAAGCGCATGCGCGGCATCAAGGACTTTGAGTTCGTCGCGATTGATGACGCCATATTTGCGATCGAAGAGAATCGAGAGAAGCGCGATGCCGAGCGACGACGGCGCGACCGAAAGGCTGCCCGGCTTGCTTACCTCAAGAAGCAAGAGGAGCAGCTGGCGCTGCAGCAGAAGCTCAAGTCCCAGAGCGAGCAGGAGTCCTCCGAGCCCAGCAGCCTCAGCCACTCAAAGTCGGTCGAGAAGCGGCTGCAGCTGAACGAGGGCCTCGCCAACTACAGCTCGGTCGGCTCGTCATCACTCGATAGCCTCACGACAGACGTAACCCAGGACTCGGCTGCCGTGATCACTTGGTCGCAATTCAAGGACTCGGCCAATGCCAACCCCAGCGCAAATGCCAGCATCGGTGCCAACTCACATCGCATCGCCTCAGCATCTTCGTACCCCGCTGTCAACGGAAGCCCCTCT
The DNA here is from genome assembly GCF_025602895.1 of Polychytrium aggregatum. Taxonomy (NCBI): domain Eukaryota; kingdom Fungi; phylum Chytridiomycota; class Chytridiomycetes; order Polychytriales; genus Polychytrium; species Polychytrium aggregatum. Next base: position 324,430 of record NW_026516218.1, read on the forward strand.
GCCCCGTTCGACGTGTCGGCGCTCTCCGAGCCCCTCAGTGAATCCCGCGCCATCGAAGACGCCATCGCACCAGTGGACGATCTGCCGATCCTCGCCGACGACCTGTCCGTCCTTGCCCTTGGTGCCACACCCGCAACTCTGGACACTTTTATCCAGCGGCGTTACGACTCGGACGAGCAGATTGACCGCGAGCTGAATGCAGACAGGGAACCACGCACCATCGACCTCTTTGTTGCCCCTGACTCGCAGAGCGACATTGCCTTCCCACCCAAGGCCAACTCGGAACTCGAATCGGCAGCTCAACCCATGGACGTATCTGTCAGCGCGCAGCTGTCCGAACAGCGGCCTGTCACCGGAGCCAATCCATCGTCACTCAGCACATCTTCGAGTCTCGGCAAGAGCGTGGGATTCGAAGTGTCTGCCGACGTCTCTCCACCATCGCTTCGGGTGGTAACGCAGGAGCCATCACGAGCGCCCTCGGAGATGGCCTATACTGAGTCCGAAACGCTCCCGTCGGCCCACCCAGACGGCACCGCCAAGAAGAAGCCCCAGCGGGCCGAGACCGTGATCCCGCAAGATACCCACAAGCTCCTGCCTCCATCGATCCGACGCCAGATGCGGCAGCCGGCGGACGGCGGCAAAACTGCCCCGCAGATCAAGCAAACGAATGTGTTGATCACAATTGCTGGCTGGGTCACCTACGGCGTCGACGACCACACGCTGCCGTTCTCGACACTCGAGCCCAACATCTACGGCGACCAGTACACACTCGTGTGGGAGACCAAGACCCTTGAAGAGCTCGGCTCGGCGCTGAAGCTCTTGGGCATGGAAGTGGCTTCGTTTTTGTTCCAGAAAGGCTTGGAGGTGACGGTGCTGCCTATTCTGATGATGGGCCTGACCGGACCGCTGTGGATGCTCAAGCTGACGTATCTGCTCGATAACCCGTGGGGCAACGCCCTGGGCAAAGCCAAATGGGCTGGCAGGGTATGTTTTGAGTGCAACGGCGGAGGCTCTGGACTCTGTGGGGACATGAGCGGAAGCAGGATGCACCCGCGATCCCGAGGAGAGACGTATCGACCGTCGAGGGTGCAGACTGTCAGGTGAAAACGTGTGCTTGCTTGCTTGCCTGACTGCTCGCCTCTGCTCACCGTGCGACTCGGTTTCAATTCCTCACGCTGCAGGTCTTGGCCGACACGCTACTGCAAGGTGCCCAGGAGAATCGGCCCGTCACTCTCGTTGGGTTCTCGCTTGGCGCCCGCGTGATTTACTACTGCCTGCTGGAGCTCGCCGAGAAAGGCGCCTTTGGAATCGTGGAAGAGGCGTACATGTTCGGCTGCCCTGTGATGGCCACCAAGCTCGAGTGGGAGCAGATCGCCTCGGTAGTGTCCGGCCGTATCGTCAACGGATACCTCTCCAACGATTGGGTCCTCGGTGTGCTCTATCGGGCATCCTCGGCCTACTGGACCGACGTTGCGGGACTGCGCCCCGTCCAAGGCGTGGCCGGCATCGAGAACTACCAGCTCAACGACATCATCAGCGGGCACCTCGAATATAGGGTCGGCATGCCCAAGATCCTCGCCCGGGTCGGCTTCCAGGTGACCAGTGATCACTTTGTCGACATTGAGGCTGAAGAAGAAGCCCAGAAGAATATGTTTGCAGAAGATCGGAAGCGCCAGGCCGAGGCCAAGCGGCTCGAGCGCGAAGCACTGCTCCAGAAGAAGCTGGAGGAGTACGAGCGCAAGAAGCGCGAGAAGGAGCTCGAGCGCCAGGAACGCAAAAAGCTGGAGATTGCGACGCAGGCCGCCATCGAGGCCCAGCGGATCATGAGCGGCAAGAACAAGCCCGAAAAGTCGTCATGGTTCTGGGGCGGCCGAAAGAGCGCCACGGCTGCGGGCCCGCCATCGGCATCATCGCCATCGTCGCAAGCAGCGTCGCCTGGCTCGTCGCAGTCGTCGATAGCGGCAACGCCGTCGATGGTTGACAACTCAAGCGAGGACCAAATCGACGAGGAGTTCTGGCGGCCGCGCGAGATCACATCGACGGCCGAGCCCATCGTCATCGACAACCAGCGCATGTCGGAGCTCGAGGCCATTTTCGGCTCGCTATCGGCGGGCAAGAAGCGCAGAGCCGCGGACGGCAATGAGGACGACGACGACGACGACGCCGACGACGCCGAAGATGACGACAATGCAATCGTGCTTTCGGATGCCGTGATCGAAGCTGCGTTCGAGGCAACCGACCGGGGCCTGGGCCAGCTCGGCGCCGGCGACCGCGACCGCGACCGCGACCGTTCTGATCGCGGCTGCAATGACGAGCACGACGATGACCATGACCACGACCATGACGATGACCGTGACCACGAAAACGAAAGCAGCCACGGCCAGTAACGACCGGGTCGTAACACTGCCTCTGAAACGTCGATGGGTTCACTTCTCACCACGGATGACATTGGGCCATCGTGCCCCGCACACCGTCTGCATGCTATGTCTCACTCGTCCGACGCGGCCGATCTGCCACCACCTGATTGCTAACACTTTGCCCTCCTCTGAGGGACGAGCGACTGCTTTCTGTCCTGAATACAGTCCCGTTGCACCGACACTTCCGACATGTCGCACGCCATGTGCGCACTTGTTCCATGGCATGTCCCCGACAGGGGCACATGGCCCAGCCTCCCAGGGACCAAAGTCCGCGCGGAAACGAGAGGGAGGGGGACTCAAATTTGCGATTGCTGAGCCCATGGGCAGCCAGCCGATCGCGTGTGCTCATGCGAGCCTGTGCGGAGGTCCGTTTGTGCGCCCGCAAGAGGAAAGGTGCCTTGACAGCGGCCACGGCAGGGCGCGGCACAGGGTGGATGGACTTGCGTCTTTCGGCAGGGACTGGGTCGAAGTCGAAGCCAGAGCCGCAGTGGAAGTCAGAGCCAAAGTCAAAGCTGAAGGTCCTGCGCGCAGCCGGTCAGGTCTGCAGCGGACCATTCCCGACCATCGCCGACCACCATCGCACGGGAACAGCCCGAGACCGTTCCCCCAATGTCCTCCAAGAACGACCGATTCCCCCTATTTCCAGCCGCCTCCCGCACACAGATTCGCGAGGCCTTGTGCTGTTGGTTCCTTCCTGCCCTTGTCGCTCCAAGGACACGCGCGGCCGTGCGTACTTGGTCCTTTGTGCTGCTGTCCCCCTTCAGCCAAGCACATCGATGTGTCGCCCTCGATCGCTCCTATAAAGCCTGGCCTGGGCGCTCGTTTCGGATCGGCCCGTTGTTCGCCGTCAGCGTCTCCTGCACGAGAGCCTCATCGCTGCTCATCGACTCTCTCGCTTACTCGTTCATCTCGCCATGCTCTCCTCGACTGTCGCTTCGGCTGCCGCGTTTGTGCTGGCGCTGGCTCCTGCCTTGGCCACCGCCCAGTCCGGCAACTGGACTCCCGGCCAGGGCACGCACTATGGTAGGCATTGTTCGAGACATGTCGGAGGACGGCCAGCCTCGCCTCGAGATGAGTCCAGATACCGCTGCTGTCTCCCGGGACACTCTTGGCAGCTGGATGTTCAGCCATTGGCACTAGGCGCCTCTCTGTTGCATTGGGCGCTTGTTTGCTGCATTGGGATGCTGGTCTGTTGCGCTGGATGTCCATCAATCCCCCTGGATGCTCACTGCTCGCATTCGACACTTGCCGCCGGGATTCAGGCCCCTTCCCTGCCTACCCCGCAGCTTCTGAGCTCGGATACTACCCCAACGATGTCGGCGTCGGCTGCTCGAACGGCCAGCCCGGCGGTGATCCCAACTGGAATCTGGTTCTTGCTGGTGGTGTCTACCCTCCTCCTGCTGGCACCCAGACCGTCTGGCCCAAGCGCGCCACTGTTGCTGTCTCGGCCAAGTACTGGGCTGCCCAGTATGCCCTTGCCGGCATCGCCTACAAGGCTCCCATTTGCTACCAGGTATGCTGCATATGGCCACAGACAGATGCATGGGCGTTAATGTGATTCGCGTGGATCGCCAGTGCTATTTCGCTCCGACTCGGCTCCGACTCGGCTCCTGCGCATGCTGTGGTGTTGACCGTTTGCCCTCATGGCTCTGCTCTTGATTGCTTTGAACTTTGTGCTTGCGCCTGCCCATGCCTGATCTCGGGCATCAAGACCATCTGGATCCGCAACGCCAACAACCACACCCAGATGGTCGAGGCCACCATCGTCGACTTTTGCCCATACAGCGGCTGCACCTGGGCCGAAGAAGATCTCGGCTACAACGTCGATATCTACGGCAGCGCCACCTGGGATTTGCTCGGCGGCCCGTTCCCCACCGTCGGTCCCAAGGTTGACATTGAGATCCTGTGGCCCGACTACCTGAGACCCAACGCTTCCAACACCGTGCCCCCTCCCAAGCCCTCGTCGACCAGCGCCGCCACCACTAAGGCTCCTTCTCCGACCACCAAGAGCACCAAGACCACTACCACTACCACCACCACCACCACCACCACCACCACTACCACTACCACCAAGCCCGTCAAGACCACTAAAACCACTAAGACCAAGACCACCAAGTCCAAGAAGACCACCAAGCCCCCCAAGTCCAAGAAGACCACCAAGCCTCCCAAGTCTAAGAAGACCACCAAGCCTCCCAAGACCAAGTAAACGGACGCCCTTTTGCCGATGCAGTCCGCTTCAATCCCTCGGCTCAACCACGGCGCATCTGGCCATGCGCTCGCCATAAATCTCACTTTTGTCTATGCAATTGGCTGAGAATCTCAAATACAGCTTTCCCGTACCAAAATGGGCCCTTTTCTTGAATCTCCAGACCTAATACACTTTTAATTCCCTCCTATCTCCGAGCCCGTAATAGCATCCACATTGTCGGCGAGACGTGATCGATGAGTGTTTCTGTGTTGCCGAAGGGGTCATCAAAGCGCCACTGTGCTGCTGCTGCTGCCACTGCTATTGAGCAGCTCCACAAACGCCTTTGAGATCTTGCTGCTTTCTGTGTGGAAATAATAGGGCGTGCCGTTGAGGGTGGCCCAGAACTTGTCCTTCTCGGAGGTATCGAGTTTGACGTTCTTGATCTGGCTCAGATAGAAGTGGGTGCCGGCCTTTGGGAGAATGCGGGCGTGTGAACCCAAAATCGACATATCACTAAGAAGAGCATAAAACCAAGAATGAACCACAAAAGCCATCCTCGACACACGTACCGATTCATCCTCATCCGTCATCCTGAAGAATGGATCGGTGTGCTTGCAAAGCTGCACAGATACGTGGCTCCATTGTCCAAATATGCTTGCACGACGCCATTGCATTTCAGAGTTGATGAAGTTCTACAGACACAAGATGGCCACGGATTAAAACGGGGTCACGTCGGGATCGGTTGCATACTCTTCATTTTTGACTGGACATCCGGTGCGGAGCAAGACCAGCATCACGAACGGACATTTTCATCCTCTGCGTCGCTCGTGGTTGGTTTTCGAGCCAGGGTCTTCTTGTGCAGAGGGGTGGAGAGCATCATCGAGGAAGTGGACATGTCCTCGTCAGTTTGCGGGAAATAGACAAAGCGGAATATGTCGAGGGTGACGGGGAGGTTCTGGGTGGCAAAGAGGCCAATCCACTGGATGATCAGCCGGAGGAGCGATCTCATCCGCACAGGCATGTTGGTGTTGGTGACCTGCCATAGCTCGAGACCCATGCACAGCCCCATGTTGAGCAGCGCCATCACCACATATGTGGCCTCCCTGTCCTCCCTGTTGTAGATTCAGCAAGTAGAAGCGTGGTCACAGTCAGAATCGCAGCCAGAATTGCAGCCAGAATCGCAGCCAGAATTGCAGCCAGAGCCACAGAAAAGCCGAGACGCGGCCACGACCAGAGTCACAGGCAAGCAGAGCACAGACAGGGCCAGAGGCCGCATCGGTACCGCCAGCAACAAGGATTGATGCCGCCAGCAGCAAGGATTGATATCGTCAGCATGGATCGTGGCGGAGGACTTACTCGGGAGGAACCTGTTTGCGGCAGAATCCGATAACCAGGCTACCCAAAACCAAGAGCCCGATGTAAATGTACAGCACAATAGTGATGCCCGTGGGATTGCCGAGAGTGTTGACACACTGGTAGCTGTAGGTGGTGTCGGTGTAGGTGGTTGTCATGGCTGAAGACTGGGTGGCGGCCCAGACGATGAGGAGGATCTACCAAACAACAAATGCGATGGCAATTTGAAACGGAGCGATATGGCGCGAAGTGATGTGGGTCGGAAAATTGACATGGGTTGGTGTGGGGGATGTGGGTCAAAGACGGAAAGACAGCGTATGCACACCGAGTCCAAAGAAGTGAGGTTAGCCGCAATCGGCAGAAGGAATACAATCGGGAGGGAGTGTAGCGGATGTGCCAGGTTGTGCACAGGCGGAGATGATGTGGTAGAGACACCAGAGCGCCAGGGTGACAGTCCCGAATAGTATGGATGAATGAGGCGAATGGTATGGATGAATGAGGCGAATGGTATGGATGAATGAGGCGAATGGTATGGATGAATGAGGCGAATGGTATGGATGAATGAGGCGAGTATTATAGGTAGTCGAGCAGTCGAGCAGTCGAGAAACCAAGCCAAGTAGTTCGAGCAGAGTAAAGCAAAGCAAAGGGAGGTGTGTGAGTACAATGCACCGAATTGCGCTGCAATCTCGGGTCCTCCGCTGCAATCTCGGGCTGCACCATCACAACACCCCAACCATAGTGCGATCACCAAAGTACACTGCCTATACTCGCACCTAACCTCACTCGCCACCCATGCCACGATCACTGCCTGGTTGAATACCCTCAACAATTCCAGCGCTCTGCTGATCCCGCCAATACCACTGGCCCGGTGCACTCCGTCGCATTGCATCGCTTCGTACAATTTGGATCGTCCATGTGACGGCAAACGAGATCAGGAAGTGCGCGTTCTTGTACTGTCGCTCCATCAACTTCTTGTTTCCTGTGTTCGGCCACGACTTGGATCAGAATCTATCGCTGCTTTGCATCATGTCCGCCGTATCATTGTCTGTACCGTATCCGCTGCACCATAACGGCTGCACCATAACATCTGCACTATAGCGTCTGTGCCGTGTCCGCTGCACCAGATTCGTTGCGCCACACCCTCGCTCTATTCAACGGTGTGGGGGCCACTCAGCATCATGGAAAGCACTGCCAGAGTATATCCGAGGATACAGGTGAAGCTGTGGCGCAGATCAGCGGACACTTACGTCCCATCCGGAACACTCGGCCGATCTTGACCATGACCATGCTCTGATCGTGGACGAGCGATGGGAGAGCAGTTGAGGTCGAGAAGACACGATTTGGCATGCGGTTTGGCATGCGGTTTGATGAGTGGTTTGGTGTGTGATTCCAGTGTTCGAGTGTCTCGTCAGCGAGGCTGTGATGAGGCCACTCCCAATTCCGCCGCTTGTCGACCGGCCGACCTATCGACCAACTCACTTGCACATCTGTACATCTTCACATCTGCACATCTGCACATCCGCTTACCAAGACAGCCGTGATTCCAAGGCCAAGAAGCCAGGCGTCGAGCTCGCACACCACAGAGGATCCCGACAGGTCAAACAGACCCTCGATGGCAACGAGCAGTGTTCCAAACTGTAGGTTGACCCCAATAGCCACAGAGCGTATTGAATGAGCATATTCTTGGTCAATGTGAGCTGATTTGACGCTTTGTATCGCAGGCTCGTTGACCACGACCACTGACCACCAACCACTCTCATCGGGTATGCATTCGCTCCGCCTGTATCTCATGCACCAATATACTCGGCGAACTCAATTGCATTTGCACACAGCCACTCTCTTGGCGTGCTGCCGTGCTGCCGTGTTGTCGTGCTGTCTCGGTCTCGACCGCACGCTTTCCCTCCAAATCAACTCGACAAGTTCTTACCGTCACCACCATGTAGTAGACCAGTCCGGTCCGGGAAATCTCAGACTTGTTTCGATTGACGATCACCATGAAGAACGAAGCAAAGGCCGCGAGGACGTGGATGCCATAGAGGACGCCAAAGATGATGGCAACGCTGTCGGTTCCGCTATCCGCGTTCCAGAACATGAACAGATCCGGGGCATACTGTGGGTGGTCCAAGGGTGGGAGTCCATTGCTTGTCGTCCAGTCTGGGGTCATGAGCCAGGTGATGCCACTGCTGTTGAAGGTCCCAATTTTTGTCCAGTTATAATACGGAGCCTGTTGATTTGAACCGTAGATCTGCAATATAATCCCGGGGCTGTGCGGCATGGGATGGTATTTCAATATGAGTAATCCACTCGAACAGCTGTGGCGCACTACATCGTTGTCTTGGATTTTTGCATCCCCTCAAGTGCAGTCAACTCTCTCTCCACTGCTGTCTCGGTGTTCTCCAGCAAATCGACTCACAAGTTTTGACTTCCGGTGCTGTCGAACCTGTGAACCCGAGATGATGTTAGTATTGCGGACGCTCTTGTTCGACAGCTCAGCTCATTTGTCGATGTGACGTACGTTATAGGGGCCGTAGCAGTTCCCACGAAGTTGGTTTTGGTGACCTCGGCCGGAGTGAAAACACCTTGGTGCGTCAGGTTGACTAGATAGCTTGCGTCAAGCCCTCGCTCGTTCAATACCTGCACAAAAGAAATACATTGTATCGGTATTCGCGCATCATCTTGACAGAATCTGGAAATCAAAACGTCTCCCTTACTCGGTCCCAGGTCGTCACGATCGCCATTATGACATCGAAGGTTCGCCTGTGAAGCGAAAAGTGTTACGAATTGCTCTCGGTGGTATCAGGACACCATTTCATTCGTCTTACCTCGCTGGCTCGTATGGCAGCAAGCTCACGCCGTACCACCCTGGATCTTGGGCTTCGGCTGCTCCAAATCTGCAACAAGGGAAGAGATAGCCTGCATGAGTTTACTCTCTTATTTCAGCGCATTGATACTTTGCCGCCCACACAAGCCCATCACACCATGTGTCATTGGACTCGACTCGAGCTTGTACCTCGCGATGATCTCGGCCTGATAGCTAGCGTTGAGCCACTGAGTCATCGGTGAGGTGAGGTTGACTCCCTGCCAGATGAACCACGCACGAGTGGATCGGTCTCGTCAGAATCAATCAGAATTGGTCGTGCGCTTGCATGAAGTTCTATATCTCACCATATCAAAGCTAGGGATAAGGAAGCTTCTCGAGTAGCTGTGTGCCCCGGCACCAAACGAATTGTCAATTTGTGTGTTGTTTGCGCCGTAGTATCCGAGGGTTTGGTACGAGCACCACGCCTGCATACGCAATCTGTTAGTTCGGAGCTTATTGGCAAGTCTCCAATCCCTCTGAGAACGCTACCGCCACGCAGAATGATTGTGCATTACGTATTCTGGTCCGCGAAATCCGTATTCTCTACATGGATTGGGATTATTCTGTTAGAAACAGCTTGCGGATCCAGCCCAGTACTTTCCGTGCTGCACAGTCGCACTTACATAGCGCCGTAGTAAAACCAGTCGACCAAGTCCGGCTCCACTCTGGAAACACGGGAGGCTCATGATCAGTATTGGCGCTACGTTGTATAAAACACTGGTCTACTGGGCGTCTGGTTTCAGACACCAGCATTTCCAGATACCCTTATGCACACGGCGGTCACAGAAAGCCTACATCATGTAGAATATTCGGGCATTAGAGTTGTCGAGAGCTTGGTACAGAGGATAGAGAATCTCCATCATATAAGTGCCGTTGTTGTAAGCAGCAGCCGGAACCTGAAATCCTGGTGGTTGCAATCCAGCGTGTTTGCGGTTGCAAGATAGACACTCGTCAGATCAGACGAAAACACTGAGCGAGTATTCCGGGCTGCGGAGCCGCTGGAGCCATGAGGGTATGGACAGTGGTAGCGAGAATATCGTGGCGCTTTCCTACACACATCTTTCAGCCAAGGTAGTTTCTGATGCTGGAAAGCACACTACCTTGAATTGAGAGCAACTTGAGACCAGCGGCAGTTGCTGCATCAACGAACTGGCCAGCGAGGGTTCTCTCCAACGTTGCAAGTGAGTAGACCAGAGCCACTTGAGTCCAGCCAAAGGAGTTTGCGAGATTGATGAATCCGGTGATGCCGCCCCTATGTCATATTTGAAAGGGTCAGGGTTGAGGAGATAGCCTTGGCTGAGCCAGGTATTGCATACCCATTTGCGATTTGCTCTTGCCACGCCGCCACAGTTGGGTCAAACAGCATGCGAACGAGTTTTTCTGTTCAATCTCATTTCACTCGCCGACCAGACTCGCCCACGTACATGTAGTATGCACGGAAGAAATATGGATAAAGCTTCGAGTTGGCGAGTGTCGGGCTTCCGCAATCCGAGCAGATTTGTGGAATCTGATGGATCATATTCGGTAGCCGTGTCAGCCAAAGTGGCAGTGAAATCTCCTGGGCCGCGATGATGCCACTCACCATTTGGTATCCGCTGACGATCCCGGACTGGATGTTCTCGCCGCTGCTTGGTCCAGCGACGATCAAGGTGCAGTTGGCTTGAGCCATTTGGTATGCCGCCACCGCCTAGTCGAATCAATGAGATCATGTAACATTGCATAAGCCGGTGGCTCTTTTCCTTGGACGCATAATGAACACGAGATTGACACAGGAGAGTCGAAACTCGTGATACGGCAGCGGCATTCAGCGCCACGAGCGACTATAGAAAGGAAAGGTGACTCAACTGCCAACCCGTAGTTGTTCTGCACATCAATGGGAACAGGGTAAAGTGTTGCATCGGGCATGATATTGGTACTGTTATTGATCATGGCGATGGCTGTGTAAACGATCATCTCCACCGTCGCGCCGACTTGAAGGAGCGTATTTGGGTACTGAGAGTCCGTGGAGATTCCAATGCATATCTAGGAGCAGAGCGATAAGCTGAGTGTGAGCTTGGGCGAGATATGGCCCTCATAACGCACTCCGGCAGTTTCCAGCGGAGGACACATCATGAGCCCCGATCGATGCGATTCGGCCTTTCGGGACTCGGAGATACGACCCGATCCTTTCGGAGATCTGAAATACCGACTCTGTTGCGCGTCTTGTTTTGCACCCTCGTCGAGGTCGTAGGTCGGAGAAGAGCAGCATAGAGCAACACCCGCAAGAGCACAATCGAGCGCATCGTGGAAACTGTTGCGCATGCGCTTCCGACGATGGTGTAGAGCTCGGAGCTGACGCTCAGATGACGGACGCGGAGATATTTCAGGCCATGCCGTGCTTTTCAGCGGGCAGACTCGATAGTCAACTGAGGGGTTCTGGCCCAATCATGCGAAGCCTCCTCTGCCTGCCTCTCGAACGATGAGATCCATCTTGGGGTTCACTTTGGGGTCTTTTTTTGTGATCCGACAGACTCTGGGGCGGCGAGCCAACTGACCAGCATCTGGCTGTTCGACTGGTTACTTGCTCAGTAGGCAGTCCAAGTGACTGGCCCTGATGCTCAAATGATATCCACCCACAGCACACAACTCAAACCTGTCCCAATGCATGTCTAGCACATTCAAACCGCAAATGCTCCGGCTTGGATGAGTTGCGTCAAAAGGTTCGAACGAATCTTCATCAAGCAGGTCCTTCTGTGGCAAGTTGGGGCCCATATTGCGTCAGTTCACTTCCTCCAGGGAGTTGTCGCCCAAGGGGTGTCTCCAAGGGTTGTCGCCCAGACACCTCATTCTTCAATCAGTCGTCCAGTCACCTGTCCAATCTTCGTAGACGCAACTACGAGTCACTCAGGAGAGTCTGAATCGCCATGGCATCTGCTGGTAAGCCTTATCGCTGATTTGTCTGACCGTGATGGTCTCTGACTTCTGCCACATCGCCCCTTCGCATTTCTCGGAAAATTAGCGGCTCATAAGCCCTCCACCCCCCTCGAGCCCTCAATTCTGCGGTTTGATTCCTGGTACTTTTTGATCCCTTCCGGCTCTCAAGGCAATGGCCCCCCGTAGATCCATTGTGGTCCTCTTGGTCGCGCTTATCGGGATCTCACTCGTTAGCGCTGTTCGCGTCCACAACAAGACTCGCAATACGGTAAGTTCATATCCTATCGAGAGTACAATGACGGGAGGAGCCGGCGTAAATTGCCGACTCGACGTGCGCAATAATCCCGAGAGCCATATCGACGCGACGCGCACCCTCATCGAATAGTGTCCCGCACAATTCGATCGCGCTGGCGCAAGAGACCACCGGCTGACACATCCCGTATCGCCTGTCTGTTTAGATATGCATCGGAATCACGACCATGCCGAGATACCCGAGCGGCTTTGCAGCCCAGCTTGGCCTCACGGCCAATATGGCTGCATATACCGCCATCGATGTTGTCAACAATGACTCGACTATTCTGCCGGATGCTACATTGGTCCCATTTGAAGTGGTCTCGTACGGCGTCCCTGGTCTCGGTGTAAGTGTTTGATTCCGGATTGCAAATTGCAGATTGCACGGCAACTTTGGCACAGATTCCTGACTGCACATCCAACTTTCCTTCTGGCACTTCAGACACTGGCTAGCTACACCATGGCTGCTCACAATTGCACAATCATCATCGGCGACCCGTCCAGTGGATCAAACATTCAATCGGCGGTCATGAGTGGCTACGAGAAGGTACGATTCGTTTGCACGCACTCTGGGTCAGATGCACGCTTCAATATCGAATGCAATTCCTGTCCAACCACTATGAGCCAACTCGTGCTTTGATCACAGGTTCCCCAAATCTGCGGCAACTGCGGTAGTCCAGTCTTGTCCAACCCACCCATCTATCCATACTTCTTCCGAACCTTTTACATGTATGTTGTTGTTCGCACTGCATGGCCTTGTGTTTGTGTATGCCTGGGAGTCCCGTCAACACCCTGAGCTCGGCTGCTCGCTTTGAGGCTGTGCTCAGTCGTGGTCCAACGCAAGTCCAGCGGGCGATTCGCGAGCGGCGGCAGTTGTTGCTGACGCGATTCGACTGCATTTAATCTACCGATGACACGCAGGGGTTTTGTGGGAGGCGTCGTGTCTGTCGTCCGTGGGTTCGGCTGGGGCAAGATTGCGATTGCATACTCGCTTGATGTGCTCTCCAGTAGCGTGGCCCAGTGGATTGTCAACGACGCCGCAGCCTACAATATTGAGATTCTCACGATCCAAGGTTCGTGTGAATCTCGGACAGCCAATGGGCCGAATGATTGAGGAGATGCTCTTTTGATTAATACGTGTTGGCCTGTGGCAGCCTTTCAAATCAGCGGCAGCGCATATGGCAACACTACTGCCATGCAACAAGAAATGATTCCTATCTATCAATCCATCAAGGCTTCGAATGCCAGGATCATTGTCCTTATGTAAAGCGAGCACATATCAGCGGGCGGTGCTTGCTATCGCAGTCTAGAAACACTTTGAGCATCGCTCATGGAGCATCAAAGTTCGAATTAACACATTTATCGCCACCCATATAGAACAAGCGCCGATATCATAGACTGGGTATTCTACGGTGCAGTGTAAGTAACGTATACCCGCAGTGTTTTTGGAATAACGTACTCAAACACTCTGCCCGAACGACCAGATCGTATGGGTTCAAGGGATCCCAATATGTGAGTTTCTGGTTGCAAGCTCGATCTGATACGGCCGCCTTCAGCAAGCTGATACAATTCAATGTTTCAGGCATGGTGCAGCACACAGCCGATGGGTAGCTCTGGAATGAACAGCACCCAAATCGACAGTGCCTATGGAAACGGAACCCATGTGTTCTCAAGAAGTGTCCTTGTTCCAAACTTCTACATGGTATGTCGGTCGCGAGCCAAGGAAGAACATATGGCGCATGGCTAACGCGAATACTGCCTCTACCTTCATCTTGAAAGTACTACAACTACAACACCTCAATCTTCCGAACTTTCAACACAACATACCGCTCCGAGGTTGCTTACAGGTGGGTGCCGGCAAGGTATTTTGCGTGATTCCAACTTCATTCGTATCTGACTCGATTCACCAAACAGATATCCTGGCTCGGCCGCTTCGATCACTTCGTGGCTCTCGGCTGACGGTTCGGTTCCCTTCGATACAGCTGTGTAAGTCTACAGTGTGATTTCGTACTCCATTTACCAGAGCCGAGTGTTTGGTAGTAGCGACCTTCTCATGATGACGACACACGGCTAAAATACGAGCTTCGATTTCAGGCGCGTTTACGATGCCACCTTGGCAATTATCCACACATGGGACAGGGTATGTGGCAAAGCAGAGCTCTCGCTATTCATAAATTTTGATTTGGGGAGTATTGACAATATTATGTTTCAGATCTTGAACCAGCTGGGCCTCGATGCGAGCTACATTCCGCAACTGACAAAGCAGGGCGTCTTTACACCCGCTGAAGTCACGAACACCCAGTATCTGGGAATTGGAACACTCCCCGTCTCGTAAGAAACTGAGCTGCTTTTGGAAGTGTGGGGCAATCATTTGGCTTGCGATGAACTGAGGGCAGCATATTTACTGATTTCATAAACATAGGTTTGATAACACCGGAAGTGAAATATTGTGAGTATCGCCTTGGATACAACTCGCCCCTACTTTGATGAAATCCGATCACTAATACAACAATGATGATGACAGTACGGGCGTTATCCTCCAGAATTACGGCCCAACAATCTATGCGCCCGCATATAACATGGTGGCAATTGGAACCTACACCGCGACTGGAATCAATCTCACCATGACCCCAGACTGGACGACAAGCAATGGACTCCCACCCTTGGACCACCCACAGTATGCCCCGGATCTGTTCATGTTCTGGAACGCGGATAGCGGAACCGACAGCGTTGCCATCATCTTTGGCGTCCTCTATGGCATCCACGTCCTCGCGGCCTTTGCTTCGTTCTTCATGGTGATCGTCAATCGAAACAAGTCTGAGATTTCCCGGACCGGACTGGTCTACTACATGGTGGTGACGGTAAGAACTTGTCGAGTTGATTTGGAGGGAAAGCGTGCGGTCGAGACCGAGACAGCACGACAACACGGCAGCACGGCAGCACGCCAAGAGAGTGGCTGTGTGCAAATGCAATTGAGTTCGCCGAGTATATTGGTGCATGAGATACAGGCGGAGCGAATGCATACCCGATGAGAGTGGTTGGTGGTCAGTGGTCGTGGTCAACGAGCCTGCGATACAAAGCGTCAAATCAGCTCACATTGACCAAGAATATGCTCATTCAATACGCTCTGTGGCTATTGGGGTCAACCTACAGTTTGGAACACTGCTCGTTGCCATCGAGGGTCTGTTTGACCTGTCGGGATCCTCTGTGGTGTGCGAGCTCGACGCCTGGCTTCTTGGCCTTGGAATCACGGCTGTCTTGGTAAGCGGATGTGCAGATGTGCAGATGTGAAGATGTACAGATGTGCAAGTGAGTTGGTCGATAGGTCGGCCGGTCGACAAGCGGCGGAATTGGGAGTGGCCTCATCACAGCCTCGCTGACGAGACACTCGAACACTGGAATCACACACCAAACCACTCATCAAACCGCATGCCAAACCGCATGCCAAATCGTGTCTTCTCGACCTCAACTGCTCTCCCATCGCTCGTCCACGATCAGAGCATGGTCATGGTCAAGATCGGCCGAGTGTTCCGGATGGGACGTAAGTGTCCGCTGATCTGCGCCACAGCTTCACCTGTATCCTCGGATATACTCTGGCAGTGCTTTCCATGATGCTGAGTGGCCCCCACACCGTTGAATAGAGCGAGGGTGTGGCGCAACGAATCTGGTGCAGCGGACACGGCACAGACGCTATAGTGCAGATGTTATGGTGCAGCCGTTATGGTGCAGCGGATACGGTACAGACAATGATACGGCGGACATGATGCAAAGCAGCGATAGATTCTGATCCAAGTCGTGGCCGAACACAGGAAACAAGAAGTTGATGGAGCGACAGTACAAGAACGCGCACTTCCTGATCTCGTTTGCCGTCACATGGACGATCCAAATTGTACGAAGCGATGCAATGCGACGGAGTGCACCGGGCCAGTGGTATTGGCGGGATCAGCAGAGCGCTGGAATTGTTGAGGGTATTCAACCAGGCAGTGATCGTGGCATGGGTGGCGAGTGAGGTTAGGTGCGAGTATAGGCAGTGTACTTTGGTGATCGCACTATGGTTGGGGTGTTGTGATGGTGCAGCCCGAGATTGCAGCGGAGGACCCGAGATTGCAGCGCAATTCGGTGCATTGTACTCACACACCTCCCTTTGCTTTGCTTTACTCTGCTCGAACTACTTGGCTTGGTTTCTCGACTGCTCGACTGCTCGACTACCTATAATACTCGCCTCATTCATCCATACCATTCGCCTCATTCATCCATACCATTCGCCTCATTCATCCATACCATTCGCCTCATTCATCCATACCATTCGCCTCATTCATCCATACTATTCGGGACTGTCACCCTGGCGCTCTGGTGTCTCTACCACATCATCTCCGCCTGTGCACAACCTGGCACATCCGCTACACTCCCTCCCGATTGTATTCCTTCTGCCGATTGCGGCTAACCTCACTTCTTTGGACTCGGTGTGCATACGCTGTCTTTCCGTCTTTGACCCACATCCCCCACACCAACCCATGTCAATTTTCCGACCCACATCACTTCGCGCCATATCGCTCCGTTTCAAATTGCCATCGCATTTGTTGTTTGGTAGATCCTCCTCATCGTCTGGGCCGCCACCCAGTCTTCAGCCATGACAACCACCTACACCGACACCACCTACAGCTACCAGTGTGTCAACACTCTCGGCAATCCCACGGGCATCACTATTGTGCTGTACATTTACATCGGGCTCTTGGTTTTGGGTAGCCTGGTTATCGGATTCTGCCGCAAACAGGTTCCTCCCGAGTAAGTCCTCCGCCACGATCCATGCTGACGATATCAATCCTTGCTGCTGGCGGCATCAATCCTTGTTGCTGGCGGTACCGATGCGGCCTCTGGCCCTGTCTGTGCTCTGCTTGCCTGTGACTCTGGTCGTGGCCGCGTCTCGGCTTTTCTGTGGCTCTGGCTGCAATTCTGGCTGCGATTCTGGCTGCAATTCTGGCTGCGATTCTGACTGTGACCACGCTTCTACTTGCTGAATCTACAACAGGGAGGACAGGGAGGCCACATATGTGGTGATGGCGCTGCTCAACATGGGGCTGTGCATGGGTCTCGAGCTATGGCAGGTCACCAACACCAACATGCCTGTGCGGATGAGATCGCTCCTCCGGCTGATCATCCAGTGGATTGGCCTCTTTGCCACCCAGAACCTCCTCGTCACCCTCGACCTTCTCCATGCTGTTCGCAGCGAGAAAGGATCAGACACCCATAGTATCAGCACGACCCGCGGGGGAACGACAACCAAGAAGCCTCTGTTGCGCCCGCAGAACACACAAAGTGTTAGCAATGTTGATGTAAGTCGCTCATTGATCAACTGATCTATTTGCTGATGATTCATTCTGACTTGTTATCATCATCAGCTCTTCACCAGCGCAGACGTCATTTGGTGCAAGAAAGGTATTTTTGGCCAATGGAGCCAGGCCAGCATCCAATTTTGCAAATACTACAAGCCCTTCCTTAAGGTTACGGACGAGGGCGACAAGGTGAGGGTCCGCTCAGTCCTTGTGTGCCCGCTCTGGTCATGCACAGACTCCCTTGACCACTCGGTGCTGGATTCATGTATTAATCCACCCATATTGCAGGGATGTGGATTCCATGTCCCTCTCAGCAAGATCTCCGGAGTGGACATGCACATGGTCGAGACCGACTCCTTTGTGGCTACTCTCGACGGGTCCAAGTACACATTCCAGACCGAGAACGGGGACATTGCATCCAAGTTCACGTCGCTCCTTGGAACCCAAAAGCCAACTCCTGGAAGCGGCACCGTGTGATAAATTACATGTCTCTCGTCTGCGCTGCATCAAACGCACTTTGAATTACTCGGCGTTTGATCGCAGTTTCTCCCTTATCACTCTTCGAGTTCTTCTCCGTTTATCATCTCTTCTCGACTGTGCTCGGCATGATATGTATGCTGGTGCGACTCAATGATGGATTGCCCGTTTCTTTTTGGAGCTCGAAAGCGATGTTATCGAGCTTGGCAACTTGCATTTCGGCACTTTATGATTGGTGGCCAGGATCGCCACTTTGCACAATACGCAGACCAGCAAAAGTCCGCTTCAAATACAGTCCATCCAGCAAGAAACGGGACGGTCACTTTCTGGCACCAGGGACACAAGTCTGCTGATCCGTAGGCTCCAGTGAGCAAGCCATGAGATTGTTTCCTGTCCTGGTTGGCAATCTCTTTGTGTGGTGCATTCACTCGACCCTCTGGACTGCTCCATGGTGTATCGATATCAAGATACTCGACCTTCTCAAGTCGCCTGGCTTCCCAGCACTGTGAGCACCCCTGGGAGGTGTCTTTCGCTTGCGGTGAGCCATCTGAGCGAGAAAGCGTCCTTGATTCAGATCCAGAATTCCATCACCGAATGTTCATGGCCAGCGCGCGAGTTGAGTGATAACATTCACCAATTCTCAAACCCCGGTGTGTCCAGTTATTATTGGATTGGTTGATAAACTCATACGCTTGTGGCCTACACGGTAGTGAGTGTGTGCTTGTGCAATCCGAGCTCCACTTGTGACTGAGCTGTGGGGTCGACTACATTTCCGATTTATTGAGGCATCACATATGCTTGAAACGCTTCTTGGCAATCCTTGTACTGGTATCCGTTTTTGAAATCCAGTCCCCCAAGCGGTCTGTTTTTCCCATCGACCATGATGGTGCGGATGCCCAACCATTCATCCGCGCATTTGACCCAGGTCAGATCATTGTCACGATCGAAACAGAACGTCCCCGGGGAAGCTCCAGGGCACGGTGGGGAAAACGGCGATTTCAGGGGGGCATTTGGCGGATGCAGATCCATGAACTTGATCATCTTGTTTCGATATGTGGCCATGAGGGCAAACTTGCACAGAGGAACCAATGTCAGCCAGCTATCCACCCATCGTCGATAGCTCTCAGCCTCGCCACCATTGCGTTCGAGGCAGGGGCTTTGATCCGAAACAAGTCGAACACCCACCCTGTGACCGATTGCGCGGTGGGTCCGATAGATCTTCTCGGCAGTGTCGCCACTCCAGTCGATCGCCGCCTGGGATTTGACAATCTTCGGGGCCTTGGTCACCATGGATGAGTCCTGCACCTGGGCTTGGGCCTGATTAATCCAAACTCAATTAGTTCCAGCGTCATATTATCGGAACTGTCGTCGGTGCCGTGTGGACGATTTTTGCCGACCTTGTGAGCCTCTAGGGATCTGAGCACCTCAGCTAACTGAGATGCACCGAGCTCCGCCAGTCTGTCATGTAGCTCGTGGTAGTAGCAGTTATCGGGGATATCCTGATTTCGTGACGCTTCTGTTAGCGATTGATGCATTCGCGCAATAATTGAGCTGGGGTTTATCCTGACGAGCATCGACCAAACCCTTCGTCGATTCAGAGGATACGACAGTATCGGATTGTACAAGCAGCTTGTTCAACTGTGAGCTAGATGTTCACTCCCAACTTACAATCGATGCCTGTCTCAAGATCTTGCCAGCGTCAAAGCGAGAGGGATGGAGCTCGATGATCGAGACGCCCGTGGACTGATCGTTGTTCAAGAGAGCATAATCGATCGGGGAGGCGCCTCGGTATCTGATATCGGTGAATGACCACCATTAGCGTTTGATGTGCAGAGTCACATCGTTGGCCGATCAACGGCTCTCGCTGTGGCTGATGCGACACCAACGAGAACGAAGCCAACCTTGGAAGTAGCGATGGATGAACATTGAGGGTACCGGCCGAGAAACATTGGATCAGCCGCGCTGGGATGAAGTATCCAAACGAAACGACGATGCCCAGATCGAACCGGGATCCCGACGACTCTGGCATCTGATCCACATCAAAAGCGCGGTGAGCAACTTGGAAAGCGATCTGGTCGGCTCCATCGGGTTACGGCTTTCAGAAATACCTCCCATCCTTTGAGTGAGATCGGCGGGGCAACATGGACCTTGATTCCGTTTTCCAGCGCAAATCGTTTGAGAGGGACTGCGATGAAGCCGGTGCAGGGTGAGTCCGACCCGACCGACCGACAACCATGCCAACGCACTTTGGGACTCACGATGCCTATCGGGATCCCAGGACAAGAAGGTCGACTCACCGTCTTTGTCGTGTGGGTTGCTGGCTTTGTAGTCGGCTCCTCGAGGGACGACAACTTCGACATGCGAAAGGCACTCTGTCAAAGGCATACAAACCCCATCAGCATCAGAATGCAACCAGTTTTGCAAAGCGTGCAGCTACTGCCTTGAATTCGGGTGTGAGGATCTCTCGAATTGCTGCATTTCACACAGTCAAGAAGGGCGCTCTGGCCGGGGGCCAGGAAATGCATACCTTTGTCATGCAGGATGCGACGCAGGGAGGCAACCGAGAAGCGGTCTGATCCAAAGAACAAGACGCTGTGCTTCAGACAGCCTGCAGACGATGCGAACAGCCGCCGCCCGGGACGGCCAAGCAGATGCAAGTTCGCCACAGCCGAGCGGATCATCAATACCGATGGCTGTCGGAGGGAGGGAGAATCCGGCGCCAGATGCGGGACGACGATCAAAGGCACCGCCGCGATCAAGCTTCGAGCCGGCGGAATGGCTTTGTGCTGCGCGTGTTGCGACCCAGGCACGAAACCAACCCAGACCATGGACAGCAACGATGAGGTCTTGATATTGCCGACGTATGCCAGTAATCAAGCCTCTCGGAGAGCCACTTTCGGCGTCCGACAAGCACATTCATCCACTGGCCGCAGCCTTTATTTTCTGATCTTCGACACAGTCCCGTATCTCTTGGACATGTGCTGGACAGGGATTGGCTTGTGCATCAGAGACTGTGACTATGCGCCAACTTGCGGTCAGCCCACGACTCTTGGCCACCCATGTCATATATCATAGTTGCTTTATAATATTGCTGCACCATAGCCACTGTTTCGTTTGGCGATGCATGCGCCCACTTTCAGCAAGCTGCTATGCGGCCCAAGAGCTTAGCCGCCAACCCGAGCCAGACGAGCCTGCTTCTTTCGTTCGTAGCACTCGCGGATGCTTTGCTTGATTGCCGAAGCGTTGGAGCTGAGCCGTCGCGAGACGTTCTGGGCGAGCGCATCGTACTAATCCAAGGCAAACGTGTGAGCTCATCGCGGCACAATCAGTCTCCACAGCGGTCAAGTGGTCGCACAGCCTCGATGTCCTTACCTTTTGCTTGGACATGGAGTACTCGCCATCGCCGACGGTCATCGGGTCGAACGGGTTATCATCAAACTTGGCGACTGGAATGTAGACAATACTGACTGGCGATTGTGCTGCAGCTGTATCAGCCGAGGCAGGCACGAGCTGAGTGATTTCAAAATCGGGGCGACCCTGCCTCTGCTTGGTGGGTGGGGGAAGATATCCGTGCTGCTGTGCAAAGCTATGGAGGGAGCCAGGGAAGCTGGGAGGCGAAAACAAATGCCCAAAGGGACAAGGGCGATCAATAGTCAGAATACAGCGCATTAAGGAGGCAACCAGGCAACGGCAGTGATGCTGGCGGTAATGAATGTACCAGCAATAAACGTAAGCGCTCACCCGTTGCTGATGACGTAGGAGCTTGTGTCGAGCGCCAGGAATATGTCGACATTACGACCGGCCCGAGTCAGGACATCCAAGGGGAGGTTTCGGTCGGTGCCTGTGCTCGAATCGGAGCAAGTCAATCAAGCTGACAGGAACGGCTCCGCAGACGATACGATTTGGACGCTCGGCACGACAGCAACAGCGCATGGATGTCGTGAAGTACTTGCCTGCATCGAGTAGCTCAATCGTGGCATCAAATTGCACTCCTGGCTGCGGCTTGGGAGTGTTTGCCTGCGACTGGTATGCCATATTCCCTGGAGCAGCCCGTATCGACGGTCGTGTAAGCTCGACTGAGCGCTGGAAAATATGGCCATCCCTGGCGGCAACGACGATACCTACATATTTTCCCCGGAGGCAGCGTCGCATCATAGAGCACCTCTCCGGCCTTGGTGCTTTCGGCACGCTCGATGGACTGAGCTCGCAATCATATGGCGTCAGGGCTCCAAAACAAAGCAAGGCACATATCGTGAGAGTCAACCATGCACCCGGCGATGGTAAATACACACCGCACGGAGTTCGCTTCGATAGCTTTCTGGCAGAAAGCTTAGCTTTCCGAGAAGCTGCTTCAGAGTTTTGCCCCAGGTAGTGCTCAAGGCGCTCCCAACGATGCTGGAAGAAGGGATAACACATCAGTGCCCGAAGTATGTTCCAAAGGTGCTGCGAGATGCGTGGGGCTGAACCGGTACGCACCCAAGAATCAACGACAGATTCTGCTCCATGACGTTAGCAGATCCCAGGGCCGGAACAGAGCGTCCATCAATGAATCGGCGCCCAAAGGACCAAGTTGGGATCCAGGCTGGAACGTCCATAGCAATACATCGGGTTTGGCGAAAGAAAGACGTCGTGAGCATGGTGGACTGACCCAGCACTCTGCTTTCTACCAATGCACCCAAGGGAATCATCGGATATACTCTCATTCAGATCCTCTCGGACGCAACGCACAAAAGCGCCTCGGACGAGCGAAGCCCCGTGTACCTGAGAAATCCACAGCCCCGATCTCAAAAGGCGAGAACTCCATCCAGTTGTATCGCGCGGCTTGGCCGCTCTCTTCGACGATGGTAATGTAGGCCGCGCGGTCGGCTTTGGTCCAGTCGTCGGAGAACCCGGGCTCCCAAGGCCGATCGATGTGGATGGCATAGAACAACGGAAGCGGCATCTGTCCGCTCCGACAGAGCTCGGCATAGTAGCTGAACTTGAGCCGCCGACGGTCCCATTCCGGGGTCTTGACGGTGCCAAACAGGATGCAGTCCAGCAGGACCGAGTAAAAGTCGACGGCGTCCAGCTTCTGTCCCGAGAGCCTCTTGATCTCGAGCGCACCGTAGAAATCATAGACAAACGGCGGTATGGCCTCGCCGGACGCCCCAAAGCAGACCAGCGGTGTAAGCCAGCGCGTCAGCACCTTTTGGACTGCTTCGTTGATATTGCTCGGCGAACAGTCGGCCACGTAGAGGAAGCTGAGACCCCAGCATCCGCCGCTGACTCCTGCACGGATACAGAGCCACAGAGTGTAAGCGAGGCTCGGTCATAGCAGGGCACCAGAGGATGGGCAGTTCAGGTCTTGCCTGCCAGATACATCAGGGAGTCGTACAGTCCCTCTGCATTGAGGGTTTCGATGAAGGCTGGATGGCACAGGGTGAGAAGTCAAACGCGGAAGTCATCAGTACAGCCGGCAAACCGAGCGATGGACGGAAATATGCGCATGCCTGGTCGTATCCCCTGTTCCGTTCGAAGCACCAGGACAATGCATCGCACCTGCTGTGGCCACGACAGACCGGAATCCTCCACCGCTGACCGAGGCGGCAATGACCGGTATGTCTTCGAGCTCCACCTCGCTCACAGGAATATCCAGATAGCGGCAGAAGCTGTCCTTGATGGCCCTGAGTCGGCTCTGCTGAAAGACAAGCTCGTCCTCCCCGATGGCGTTGTCGGTCCTGTTATGATGGACAAGGGGGTCAAAGCTTCTTGAGTGCGGGCCCATTGGCATCGAAATGCAGCTGCAGGGAAGTCGACCCGTTGAGACCAACCTGACGACAGCTTCGGTCGTGGTGTGCGGGCTCTGGCTGGCGTCCTGGGACTCGCTTGCAATGGTTTCGTGCAGATCTGAGATGCTCGCTCGCCAGCGCTTCAAGTCCAGCGGGGTGCTCTTGGCCCACAGCGGTACCTTGGCGCCAATCGTCTTGAAGAGAGATATCATTCTCTAGCAGCAATCGGGCGATGGGCGATGGGCGATGGGCGATGGGCGATGGGCGACGAGGCTGTGGTCCAAAAGACCAGACAGGGGCTGGTCGAGGGAGCTGCCGGATGGCCCTGGCGACGACGCCCTGGCCCAAGCCGGCGTTGTGCGAGGCTGGAGGTGGGTGAATTCGGGCTCCACCTGGTCCCGACCACGCCGTCTCTCCCGATCCGGCTCTGCAACAGCGCCGGTTGTCCGACTCGCAACCGGCCTGCCTTCCATCGGGGCTGCGGCCATGGCAAAGCCTGGCATAGCCAGGCCTGGCTCTGGCCGATTCATCAATCGATCGATCGACTGGCTGGCTGCCGGCAAAACACCACCGCGCCACGAAATCTCGATGACACAGCCACCCGGCTCGAACCGTGTGGTACAACCCGGGCCAATGAAACCCGGGCTGATACCCGAATCTGCCTCTCGATCGGCTTCGCTGCAAACAAAAAATATGAACGCCGGGACGTGGACAGGTGAGCGCACTGTGGCCGAGCATCAAGATGAGGTGCTTGCACCGGCAGCCCGCCCGAGCGCCCATCTCAGCAGGTTCATCCAGCAGACAAGCCGGCTGATGCAGAGCATCCTTGCAAACGACCGGGCTGGGCCGCATTGCGCTGGGCTCATGGCCAGACGAGAGCCAACAGCAAGAGCCTCAACTGACCCAGAGTCACTTGCATCGTGCCCGACACTGCAGACGGACACACAGTCTTCTGGGGCGACTTCCAATGCCAAGGATGCTTCGAAATACCGCTGAAGGGGGTGCGGTTCCGATGCCTCGAGTGTCCCGACTTCAATCTCTGTGCCGAATGCATGCCCATGTCAAGCCAATACCACAGCAGGCACCCAAACCACAAATTCTTCCAGTGGGAAACCCCGCACATCTGGAGCAACGTGCACTGCGATTGCTGCATGCGGCCTATCGTCAACGAGCGTTGGAGGGACCAGTACGAACCCAGAATCAACCTCTGTGCCGGCTGCTTTATCGAACGAGATGTCCACGGCTACAACGGCTACTTTGAGCTCGTTGGCTACAACCAAGCCTGGGGCAACGTCGGCTGCGATCGCTGTGGAATCGAGCCCATCACCGGCGGCCGGTGGAGGTGCCAGCGATGCGACTCGTTCAATCTCTGCCACGACTGCTACAAATTCCACCTCGATACCGACAAGGCATTCCACGGCGACGACCACCCCTTCGATCTCTGCTCACCCCATGTCGCTGGCGCTCCGAGGGAGGTATCGACATCCAATTTTCACTCGACCGAGCCACCGGCTGGCACCAAAGTCGTAGCCCCTCCGCGAGCTATTAACGGTCTCAGCACCGACGAAATCGAGTCCGGTAGGTGCTTAACAATAGCCCTGCCCTCATTGCTCTGGAAGGCCATTGGCGAGAGGCCTTTTTTTCGTGCTGGTTGCTCAAGTTTCATCGTTCCAAACATGGCTGTGGCGCGGTGGGCATGCCCTTGTTATTGGCGTGGCTGGCTGACATGACCATATTTGTGCTTTGTGTTGGTGGCGGTCCCAAGCGCTGGCGTGCTCGGTGTGCCTGGAGCTGCCAGTCCAGGCACAGACCATCAGCTGTGGTAAGTGTCATGGAGAGCAGGAGACGGAACGAGGGTTGGGGATACGGTATACGACCAGGTCATGGGGGAGCGGACCGCAGGCAACAGCAACAGCAACAGCAACAGCAACAGCAACAGCAACAGCAACAGCAACAGCAACAGCAACAGCAACAGCAACAGCAACAGCAACAGCAACAGCAACAGCAACAGCAACAGCAACAGCAAAAGCAACAGCAACAGCAACAGCAGAAACACCTCCGCTCACATTTCATTCACCTTCCCTCACCAGGCCACATGTTTTGCTACATCTGCCTCTACAATCTATGGAAGAGCACACCTTCCAAGCGATGCCCCTGCTGCCGCGACCAGCAGCACAACAACCGCCCTCCCAACCGAGCCATCGCCGTTGACCAACTCATCGAGTTGCTCATGGCAAAGTGCCCTGACGCGGCAGCCAAGGACGAGTACAAAAACAGGAAGACAGAGGCCGAGCAGCATTTTCGACAGCAGGGTTGGCGGCAGCTCTTCACGACATGAACGGGGAGGCAGCCGCGATCTCATCAGATTTGTGTATGGAGCAGAGAAAGACAACCCAGAGAGCCGTCGTTACCGCATGGTTTCTACCAAATGATTCCCTGTTGGTTCATCGCCACCACCCGACCACCTTCACCACCACCACTACCACTACCACGATCACTACCACCGTCACCACCGTCACTACCGTATTCATCGCTCGTGAATATATGAGACCGATCTCCACGGGCGATAAACACCTTGCACCAATGTGCGCCACCGTTTGGCGTGCTGGATGAGGGCACATGCATCCGGCTGCAACACACAGCGACTGGAGGCTCCATCAGGACGGCACATTTTGTTTTGCCCCTGGTGTGGAGGGCCCTAGGTCGCATCCTGCGCGCCCGCGGTCTCTCGTAACGCAGTCGTCCGGGCGGACATTGACACCTCCCCTCAAATTTGGGCCTCTTCGTGGTCTTGGTTCCATGCAGATCACTGATATTGAATCAACTCTGCCATCGAACGAACCAACCACAGGCCGCGACTCTCGGTGGTCACCTGGAAAACGGGCGATTGCGCAAAAGATGCCGCAGCAAAGGGCGGCAAGCTCACAGATATCGGTTTTTGATGGTGCGAAGCGGATCAGCAATGCCGTGGTCAAGCCACGGCCTACCGAGCGACATGTCACGCGATATGACAGGGGTGACTCAGTGCTGCTTGATGAGCGACTGATGATGGTGGTGGATAGGCTCAAAGGGCACAGCGGTGGTGGCCATGTTGGTGCGGTTGAAGGGAGGGAGTACCATGCTGCAGAAATGCGCATTTGTTACATTCAAGGTTCGGTGGTGTCTGACCCAAAGCTATTTAGCACGATCGTAGCCAAGCAACCACCAACCTCGAAAGGGTCTTGGTCACACTCGCCAGATCCAGTGAAAGGAAGTTGGTGATAAAGTGGCCGATTTCAATATTCTCGTGGTTGCCGCGGAGGGCATCCGAGTTGGCACCGTGGGCGTACTAGTGGCAGAGGAGAAGCATCGTGGTTAGTCCTCATCACCGAGCAGCGACCCGGAAGCACCTTGACGTGCTTGCGACAGTATGTCGGCGCGCGACGCTGCATATCTGCTGAGCACGGGCTTGAAGCTCACCAAGTTGACATCAACGGCCGAGTGCTGCGATGCGGCAGTGATCAAAGACCAGGCACACACCGCGCGAAACAGCGAATACAAGAAAGGCAGTCAGTCCGATGCATCACGGCGATATCAATGGCGCAATCATGTCGTGCCCTCTGGGATTCCAGCCTGGCAGAAGAGCTCGCCGCACATGGCAAGGCAAGCTCTGCTATATGTCAGCACGGCGCCATATCGGGAGATCTGCTCGGGATCTGCTGCACGGAACTGATGTGTGTCGTCGCAGTTCAACGTACGCCGTGAGTGGCCCAGCCCAACTGAGCGCGGTCGCTGATGATGGGGCTGAGGATGTTTTCGATTTGCGAGGGCAGGAGCCCGGGCTGGGCGAGCTTCTGGACCTCCTGCTCCGTGTAATCATGGACACCCAGCCATTGCTCAAGCACGACCGTCTTGACAAACTCGGTGCGGTTTTGGCCGTTGTAGGCAGCCAGGTCGGCGCTGATCTTCTCGCTGGAGCGGGTGACGTTGACAAGAGCCTCGGGCTTCCACAGATACTCGGGGTAGCTGGCACTGTCGACCTGCTTCGCGACGGAGAAGCCACCGGTCTCGTGGTCCGAAACCTGACGGGGCACAGTGTTGGCCAGAAAAACAAGGGCTCAGAGTCAGCAAGCAAGGTCCCGGCAGTCCTTCATCCACCATGGTTATTGCTCCGGTATCTGGTGCGCGACGCAGTGTCGAGCAAGAGTCAGCAAGAGCGCCCCCAGAGGCCAAGCAACGGAGCCAGCGGCAGCATACCGATATCATCACGGTGCCGGGGTGAGCGTTGACGTAGCCAATGACCTCCTGGACCATTTCGTTGTAAGCCAAAATTTCGTGGACATGGGTGGCAGCGTCGTTGCTGTGTAGAACACAGGGTATGTTAGCTCCTCATACAGTCGACAGAACCGGCCGCTTCTCGCCGTCGGTGTGCTCCCGTCAAATACCCTGCAGCCTAGTTGCCGAGTGGCCAGTTTGCTCACCTGTGAGCAGCCATGTCGATCCTGCTTCCCTCGATCAACAGGAAGAATCCCTTGTCCGAGTTCTCAGTGGATGAGGTCAGGATGCTGAGGGCTTTGAGAACGGACTCTTTGATCGAGGGTTCCTTGGCGGGATCGCGATCAATTTCGTAGGACATGTGGTCGCGGGTGAACAGCAGCATCAGGGGCAACCTGGGCACGGCCAGGACCCGCAGCGGGGGGGGGCGAGAAAGAGCCGCATTCGATATGCGAGGGGTCGTACACTGATCAGCACTGCATCCGCAGAGCGCGAATGCAACTCGGTTGAGGAGTGACTTACTTGGCATTTGAGGCGTTGAGGTTGTCAAAGTCCTGGCGGGTCGTTCCAACGTGCCAGCCAAAGTCCTTTGCTCGTTCAAAAACGTCGATGCTGTCCTGGCGGCAGCTGTTGGCGTCGGTGTTGGGCAAGAAATGGCACTGCCCTCCGCCAAACATCAGGTCGGTCATGCGACCGAGGGTGTAGTTGCCAATCTCCTGCAGGGCGATTTCGTTCTGTAGAGAGCGGGGGGGGGGTGAGCCGAAATTATCGCCAAGTCGGAGAGTGTTCATTGATGGCTCTGGAGAATGATGCATTCAGTTCAAGCTTCCGGAATCGGAAAGAACAATTACCTCCTGATCGCGGTGGATGGCGTGAGAGGCAAACGAGGCCGGGGTGGCTGAGCAGTGGATGAGAGGGAGAAACAGGGAGGCCGCCAGTCAGTCGAGCGAATGCGGGGCGGCACATCCCCAAGATATTCAGACCAGGCCGTTTCGTACCGTGGGTGATGCGGGAGGTCACGACCAAGCCGGTGGTGTATCCGGCGAGCTTTGCAGCCTCGAGAACAGTTCCGCAGGGCTTTCCGGAAGGATCCTGTGGATGTTGCCAGGGGCCCGCCGAGTTAGCAGGCGTCCGCTCGGCGCGCACATAGCTGGCGATGGGGGGTTTGCTCAGGAACGTCTGGTTCTTCATGGGCCACGGACGACACATACCACACCGATGGCTCCGTTGTAGCTCTTCAGGCCGCAAGAAAAGGCCGTGGCACCGGCGGCCGAGTCGGTCACCAAGCTGCTGGAGCTGCGGGTGCGCGAGCTGCCGACTGAACGAAGCATTGGACAACAGGCTGGGTCAGCGGCGTGCAATTGAGATTGCGGACGAGGCCGTCGAGCTCCGATCCCATAGAACAGGCGAGGGCGGAGCCGAGGCGCTGGGCTGCTAGTCATTTCGGGCTTGCTTACCGAGAATGGTATCGAGGGGAAGCTGGGAGTCGTATGGCAGGTCGTTGATGTAGGTGTGGTAGTTGCGGGCAAAGGTTTCGGAAGCTGGTCCGAAGCCTGGGGCAGTAACGCAGATCTTGGTTGGTGAATGCCTGCCGAACAGCCCGGGAGCACTGCAGCACCGAGCCGTATGCATGGTACCAAGGTGGACCAAGGTCTGTAGTGGGCCGATATCGGCTGCCAGAAAGGACAATACCCACCATCGGACACCATCATGATGACATTGCGCCGGAGAGGCTTCTCTGCAGAAGTGGGAGAAATGGAATCGGCTTAGCCATGGACAAGATATCGGCCTGAGCGGGTCCGGAGCAGCGGAGGAGTAAGAATGGCAAAGAGCCGCAGGCGATGCCTAGCGATGCCCAGCGATGCCCAGCGATGCCCAGCGATGCCCAGCGATGCCCAGCGATGCCCAGCGATGCCCAGCGATGCCCAGCGATGCCCAGCAAGCCAACCCGGGCCTCGCGAGCACGGAGGAAGAAGCCACAGCCGATTGTCGGACAGCTGCAGCAGAGAGCAGGCTTCGACGGGCAGCGCACCTGTCATGGGATAGAGCACACGAGCAATCGAGAAAGCAAAGATGATGAGCACCAGGACGCCCGCAAAGTAGGCACACAGCGTGCGCTGGTCCCGCTTTCGGTAGGTCAGGACGCTGGAGCAGCAGACGACCGATTCTTCGTCTTCGAGGTCATCGGCCGACTCGGTGGAGGTTCTGGCCGGGTTGAACAGCCGCTGGCTCTCGGGGTCGGGCATGCTTGGAGAGGACGCTTGCGGGCTCGGGCAGCGGGGGACTTGGACGGACTGCTGGGGCGGGTTGTTGGGCAGATGGCTGCTGAAGACCGAGCCAGCTGAGCTTGCGGCTGAGGCTGGATTTTGGGCGCCTCGTCAAAGGCATTTGCGGAACGGGCACGAGAGGGGACGGCGCGGGGGGGGGCTTGGGAAAGCAGGACGGGCCTGGGCCCGATGTGATCGGCTGGGCGACCGAGACAGGGTTCCTTGGGAAGAACGACAGAGCGCCGCTCGGGAAAGCCCTCGGTGCCGATGGATCAAAGGGCAGTGCTTCTGATCGGGATGTACCCTGGGTAGAACCGAGGGATGGCCATCGACGGGGGAGGTTGCCCCATCCGAATGAGACAATCGCACGGCCAAGAGATACACCAAGAGATAGCCAAGAGATGCTGTGGATCGACGAAGCAGTCCGCGACGATATCCGACATGGCAGTATTGGGCATGGATTTCGTATTCATAGAAATTTCAGTGTGGCTCGCCCACATTCATCGGCCATCATTCCAAGGCGGCACTAGAGCTCTATCCGCCATGGACGGTGGCAGCGACAGTGGCGAGCGAGATCTGTATGTGCGCTGCTTCATGACCAACATACACCAAGCCAGCGTGCAGTGCAGATCTGCATCTGGCGATATTAGAGCCCCAGACCGATGAATGGTGTGCTCGCCGCAGAACTAACCCCGAGGCGGCGATCAGCGAGTGTGCCCCGGCCCCTCAGCTAGTCCCAATTCCTCTATTTCGCTTCGAATCTCGTGTCTACAACTCTTTCTTGCTGGCGACGATCGACAGTATCCAGAAGACTGCATCTAGAGGCCCGAGACGCTCCTGGCGGAGTCTTCCCCCTTGGACACCGGGGAGGCCTCCTCTCCGGAGCGGTGAATGTACTTTAGTCGAGTGCCGGTGATTTTCTGCTGCAGCTTGTAATAGGGCTGGATGCCGAGCTCCTGGAGGATGTCGTACATGATGAAGAGAACATCTGCCGAGCGGGTCTCGGGCAGCTCCGTGGCAATCTTGCACATCTTGGCCTTGACAAGGGCGTACTGGGCGTCGTCCAGGATCGGAGGCTGGCCACCGAGATAGTACACGGCTTCGAACCAGTCGGGCCCGTAGTTGGAGGCAAAGAGCGATTTGTGGTAGATGAGCAGGTCGCGGTCCAGGACGGAGATGTTTCGCAGATGCAGCTGGCTCGCGATGTGGCCGAGTTTCTTGAGCTTCTCGGACGACGAGGTCGGGTCGTACTTTCGCTTCAGGAAGACGGCGAGTTTGTGGGTGTAGTTGGAGAGCCGCCGTCTCTTGCCGGGGGTCATGTCTTGCCCGCCGGTGGGCTGCCCTGCGCTGGTGCTGGTGCTGGAACTGGTGCTGGTGGTGGAGCAGGCCAAGGACTGCGTGGGGTTTCTTCTTGCTGCCGCTGGCGGCATTGCATGTGCTGTTAATGCTACCGATGCTGTTGATGCTGTTGATGCTGTGCTGTTGATGCTGTTGATGCTGTTGATGCCAACCGCCGTGGCCATGCTGCCGATGGCTGTGGCCGTGGAGCCGCTATCGCTGTCCGCACGCACAGATCCCACCGAGACGATGGAAGGCTGTTGAATTGTGCCGATACTGGGTGTGCCGCAGCTGTTGTTGGAGGAGGCATGGTCAAAGGACGATGCCGGAGTTACCTGCACCTCCAGTGTAGCGCCGACGGCAGCAGCACCCCCCAGGCCTGCAGCCATAGCCGGGCTGCCGCAAACGTCTGATGCCATCCAAGACTTTTGGGCATTGTAGACAAAGGCGGGAGTCAGCGGCTGTTGTAGTTGTTGTGGCTGCTGCTGTTGCGGTTGCTGCTGCTGCTGCTGCTGTTGGTGGTGGTGATGGTGATGGTGATGATGGAGGTGGGCAAGCTGCGGGGAGGGGTGGTGGGATAAGGGCTGCGTCTGCGAAGACTGAGTCGACTGCTGGTGGTGGTGCATGTGCTTGGCTGGGAATTGAGTGGCACCCTTGGCGAGAGGCGAGGCCAGAGCCGGTCCCAGACTTGTGGGCGAGGAGACAGATCGATCGAGGTACGGATAGGATGCAGCAGAAGGCGGTTGAGGCTCGGGCGCAAACATGGGATCATCTGCGAGATTCCCCCAGATTCCCGAAGGCGGATAGATCAAGACGTTGAGCTCGACGGGCGACATGACCCGGACCGAGCCGCTGGAGTCCAGAGCCTCTGGATACGTTGGAGAGTAGAGCATCAGATGCTCGCCGTCGCCGGGGTAGAACGCACCGGTGGTGGCATTGTTGTAGTAGAGAGGCACGGGCTGTGGGCGCGGGTTGACAGAGCCGCTGAAGTTCAGGAAAGCCGACTCGAGGTGCCTGACCTGGTCCTCGGTTTCTGCATCAGAGAAAGGGCCAGGCCGCCCGGGTGAAATGAGAGTGTCGAGGTGAGCACGCGCGAAGGTAGCCAGAGTATCGGAGATGCAGCGATTGGGCGTGGGAAAGCATCAGACAACAGATGCGCCATGCCGTGGATGAAGGCAAAAGATGGATGGAACAGCGAACGGGGCGAAGGATGTACGTTGAGCGATTGTGCAAGACACAACAGCGACGAGGGTTGTGAAGTAGCGAGTTTATGGAGGAGCCGTGCTCCAAGCAACGGTCTCGACATGGCAACGATGATGACGATGATGATGATAATTATGATGGAGGGGAAACCATGGCACATCCGAGGCACACCCAAGGCACATCCGAGGCACACCCAAGGCACAACCATGGCACAACCAAGCGGACTATCAGCAGTCAAGACATACCCATGTCCTGGCTGTGCAGCTGGTAGTCGTCATGATAGTAAGTCGGCTTCTTGGGCACAAACTTTTCTGTCGAAAAGTCGTCGATATGGTCGTCCGAATAAGAGCGGAACATCTCGCAGAACTAGGATCGTGGGGAAGGGAGGATATCTGAGAGAAGGGAACGGCGACAGTCACATGTGGTTGGATCGGGTTGGCAGTAAGTGTCGGGTCAGTGACGTTGGGATGGTGGTATCGAGGGAGAATCAGAGATGGAGGCAAAGATCGCCAAGGTCGAGAGCAAGTGCAGAGCATCGAGACGGTGCAGTGGCAGGACAAGTTAGAGAGAGCGAAGAGAAGACAGCAGAAGCAAGCGGACGCATGCACCAGCCAAAACGACAGCTGGATGGCTGTTCCGGACAACGGCCGACAATCCACAAGACCCGCTCGTTTCTGGGGAGACGAACGCCGAGTCCTGCCGGCGGAGTGTCCATCCAGGCCCGCCAGGACGGCCAAGGAGGGGGGGGGGCACTGTTGGCGGTAACTCGTCTTGTGGATGTGCGAACCATTCCCACGAGCAGCTCGGGATCATACACCAACAATGTGGTTTCCAGTCTTGGCTTTGCGGGCTCAGAGTACCACTCACGCCGAGCCCAGAAGGTACAGGAGAGACTTACATCAGGAGGCAGCGCCTTCTCGCAGAATATCAACGGCAAGTAACTCGGGAGGGGGGAGCCTAACAGTAGCACTCGGGCAGAAAGAACAGAGAGAGAGAGAGAGCTCGCGGAGCAGGCGCGGCCAAAGAGGGAAGAGTGCTCGCCGGCAGCGGCTGCAGGGCATCCGCACCTTTTTGTTTCGAGGAGGCAGCTGAACAAATGACGTTAGATGAAGGAAGGATAGGTGGGTGAAATCAGAGCGATACCTCATCCCTGATTAGGACAGCAGACGTACGCACCCCGGCCAATCACACGGTGGCAGAGGTCGCAGCGATCGCCAGGGCGAGCAGAGGCAGCGGCATCCGAGCGATTGGCGGAGGAGGCTCGACCTACAACAACAAGTGTGCATTGGCTGGCGGTGCTTGAGCCCACGGACGACGACAGACCACGGAGTAGCACGAGCCAAGGGAGATGCGACAGCCAGAAACAGTCGCAGAACGGGCTGGGCAGATCCATGCGAGGGAGCATGGAGGCGTATCCGTTGGGCGAGACGAAGAACGAGGCGGGCGCAGCACCACGGGGTGCGACTGGGAATTGTGTTGTGTGGATAATAGTGTAGTGTGGATAATATTGTTGTGTGGATGGGGCACGGAGAGCAAGGCGACGATGGATCCCTCATGCACCATTCACCATTCACCATTCACCATTCACCATTCACCATTCACCATTCACCATTCACCATTCACCATGCACCATGCACCATCCACCATGCACCATGCACCATCCACCATGCACCATCCACGCGCACATGAACCGGCGGCAGATTCAGTACCATGTCTTTTCTAGATATTATTGAGGTCCCGCGAGGATTACACAAAATTGATGAGGTAACAAAAAAAGACAAACAAGACCGTGTGGATGGAGGAGGGCGTGCAAGAGCAACACGGACAGAGGCGCAAGTTAAATATTCGGATTCGGTTTAACTTGGAAAAGATCTTGGAAAAACAGCTCGTAGTCGGCCGCGGAGATGAGCCCGTCCTCCTCGAGCAGAGAAGGCGAGGGCGCCGACTCGGGGGTCGGCGAGGTCGAGGGCGACGAGGACGAGGACGAGGACGACGAAGACGACACAGCGTCGATATGAGGATTGGTTTTTTGGTGGTACTTTAGGCCAGCTAGAGTAGAGTACGACTTGCAACACAGTTGGCAGGTGTACGGGGTGGGCTTTTTGTTGAGCGACCGAACACCGGGGCGCTTGTGGAAGTGCTTCATATGCCAGCGCAGACCCGCTCCCGTCTTGTAGACCTTTTCGCAGTCTGGAAGGGTGCACCTCCAGACGCGCTTCGGGGCTTCTTTGGAGAGAACCGGCTCTTCCAAAAAGGGAGACTTGGAGGGAATGGCGGTGGCGTAGGGGGCAGCAAAGCCCTGAGGAGCAGGCGAGTACTGCATGGGGACAGGGGGGACAGCGGGGTAGGGGTAGCTGTACTGCTCGACGGGGAAGACAGGCTGCGCGGGCGGATACGAGGCACTGGACAAAGCGATGGGGACGGGCTTGAGGGCGGCAGGATGGGGGACACCCGAGGCATAGATCTCGCCGGCGGGGGGGCTGGGAGGTGGCGTGTAGCGCGAGGGCATGTGGGGATGCACACCGGCAGCCATGAGGGACAGAGCCATTCCAGCTGGCATCTGGGCCTCCATGGGAGCCGAGGGGTGAATCGAGCCGGGATACACGGGCGAGACGTTGGCGGGGTACGGGGCGACTTGGTGGATGGGAGAGATGGGTTGGGCCTGGAGGCCGGGGTGGGCATAGCCGCCGATTGAGGGGTTGTAGGGGTGGGTGCTGATGGCAGCAGGGCGGTGGTGCTGATAGTGGGGGTGGTGCTGAGGCTGATAGTAGCTGTAACCATCACAAAGCGAGGGGGCGTCCGAGAACTCGATCAGAGGACGGTCAACGACTGAAGAGGACTTGAGCTCAGCTAAGAAGCTCTCCAGTTCGTTGAGGTTCAGAGGAGGTTGGCTGTGGACAGATGGGGGAGGATGCCAGGAGGTGAGTGGATGGGCGACGAGAACAGCAAGCGACAGGGAATGGATGCCGAGCGGCGGGGAACGAAGCCACCGTGCCGACTCTCTGTTGTGGAAGGAAATGCAGCCAACCACTGGCGAGCAATCGCACCCAACAACACAGACTCTCGACGAGACTCACCTCGGAGGCATAGCGGAGACAGGCGACAGGGAGCTCATCATTTCGAATGATAGTAGCACGAGCGAGAGAGTTTATATGCCTATGAGATGCAGGTGGGTCGATGAGGAGAAGGTACCGACTAGCGGGGGGGGGAGAGTTGGGGGCTGTAGAACGACACCAGGTCAGAGAATCTAGAGAACAGCTCGCGGTGGGAGGGGAAGGCGTCCAGCGTCCTTGGGGAGAGAGGTGGTCGGCGTGAGGCAGATAGACAGGTCTCGGGGAGGATTTGGGCAAGAGTTGTGCAAACGGGCAAAGACGGGCGAGGGGCGAAAGGCATATATAGCAGCCGCAGGCCAAAGACGGCAGACGACCGGGACAGCGACTGGGACAGCGGGGGATGAGCGTATGGCGGGGGGGGCGACAAGGCAGCGGAGCCAGCAGCCAAAATGGCAACAGCACAACAAGGGACAGTCGCGCGAACAGCCAAATTTGTCGCGGCAACAAGGACGCTGCTCAGGCACCCTGGGGCATGGGCGGTTTGGCCGGCGGCGGGTGGTGCGTGCGGATGTATGGGCGCCATGGGGACACAGTCTGTGTGGCTGGCGGCTACTGTGTGTGTGTGTGCGGTGGAGTGCGCAGCGCGGTGCCGCCGCGGGTGCGTGATTGGCCGGAGACGGCTCAGGGTGACTGGACAGTGGGCTGCGGCAAGCTGCAGCTTGCTGCGTGGAGCGAGCAGCTGGAACGCCACAGTGTCTGTGCCAGGATTCCGCTGTCTGTGTGCCAGGCGCAAGGCCCCAGCACAGCCGACCACACAAGCCAGGTGCTGCGCGGCCAGCGCGGCAAGGGAGGAGGGCCGAAGGAGCCGTGTTCTGTACAGACCGAGCTCGAGCAACAGATGGCGGCCTGCCAGGGGTGGCGAGGGAGGACAGCGTCTGCCAGGCAGGCGGGTGGAGAGGGCAGTCTCGGTCCTGGCCTGGCCTGGCCTGGCCTGGCCTTGGTCCTGGCCACGGCCTCGGACGTCCAGGGCCGAGCAGGGCGGGGCAGGGCAGGGCAGGGCGGGCTGCCCACGGACACACCGAGGCCGTGCTGGACAATGTGCGGTCAGATGGGGCCGTCCAAGTCACCAGGCGGCGATGCAGGCGGCTGCCTCTTGTCGAGATCCGGCCCAGAGAGCATGCTTCCGAAGAAACACAGAAGGACAGGCAACGGCAAGGACGCAGCACCGATCCCGGCAGACCGGAACAGGCAGGATCCGGGTGCAGGCACAGTGCTGTGTGCGATTGTTCTGGTTCGCGCTGCTCGTGCTGTTCTGCGTTGTTCTGCACTGCCTTGTCTCGGACACAAGCGCAACAACGGCCGCGAGCAGATTTTAATGTGTCTGGGTGGTCGCGGTGCGCACCCTTGCACTTCCCCATGGTGCACCGCCAGCGCGTCCCGATACGCGGTGGGCGCGCACAAGGCCCTCGTCGCACACGCCGCCTGAGCACCACATGCCGCTCCTTGTGCGATGCCGTCCGCTCTGAGTCACCCTGCTGCCAGGCCCACCCGCCGCCCTTGCTCGGCTCGGGCCAATCGCGGCGTGCCCTCGGGCTACTGCGCACACCCGCCGACGCCACAAGGGACTGAGCAGCCGCGCTTGTGTGGCTCGGGCGAACATGGCCGGGCTGGGATGGATGCCAGGGGACTGGGGCGCTGTCCCTGGCAACCTGCCGTGGGCATGCGTCGCGCGGCTGTGCGTGCGTCGGACATGGAACGAGGGCCCCCTCCCGCAGCAGCGCCAGGGCTGGTGATGCTGTCCTTGCCAGGAGCACGTTTGCCGACCAGCGTGCATCCGGGAAGGATGTGTGGGTGCGTCCGGGGTGGGTATCGCTGGGGGACCGATGGATGAATGGGTCTGCCGAGCGATGCATTCTGACAGGACATGAGCCCGGTGGGGCTCAGCGCAGGCAAGCCCACAAAGCAACAATCCTCCAGCCGCCCGCCGGGAACGGCTGCACGCAACTGGCTCCCGTACCCGCGGCGAGACGCGCAGGGCGGCTCAAGCCGCACTTGCACTTGCACTTGCACTTGCGCTTACACTTGCACTTACACTTGCACTTGCACTGGCTGCGACGTCCACGCCTCCCGGTGTGCATCCCGGCTGGTCCTCGTGACAGGCGCCGCCCCCGAAGCCCCCCGACGCCATCGAGACACTGGCGCTGGATGTGGCGAGATGGCATGTGCTGCCGACACGGGGCTATGCCGCGCAGATCCGGCGCACACTCGCTGCCGAACCCGTGCTGACACAGCGACCGCACAGCCAGTGCATTTGCTTGGGCAGCGCCAGATGGACCAGCATGCGGCGCCAAGCCGACCAACAAACGAACGACCCGAGATCCGTCCGCCTGCCCCGCCGTTGGATCAGCGGACACGCTCGGATCAGCGGTGCTGCTGGCCGGGTGGTGGTGGCCCATTGCAGCACCCAGCACCCCAGCCCCTTGCTTGTCAGCGAGTCTGTCTGGACTGTCGCTGTGCACATCTCCCCCTCGTCACTCTCCCCCCACTGCCTGGCCACAAGCACCCCCAGCGACGGCCAGGGCCGGGGGCCGCGCTGCCGCGTGGGGAGGAGAAACGGTGACGCGGTCACAATAGGGTGGGGACCAAGCCAACGCTCGCTGCGAGACGCGCTGGTTGGTGGTGGTGCCGCGCGGGTGGCGCGAGTGCAAGGGTGACTGCCGAGGCGGGGGGGCAACAGGGACATGGCGGATGGTGCCGAGACAAGGCGGCCACGCGAGGAGGGCTGTCATGCAATTGCAATCAACGCAGTCAGTGCAATGAACGCAGACAACAAAGCCAATGCAATGAAAGCAGACAACAAAGCCAATGCAATCAGCGCATTCAATGTAGCTGCTGCTGGAACAGCAACGCTCACGCGCCCTGCGTCGCACAGACTGCGCGGCCACTCCGCCTTGCCGCACTCCCCCATGTACACTGGCGCGCGCAGCCACTGTCACGAGACACACCGCTATTTCTGTCGAGTGGGGACAGTGCCCGGCCAGTGCCCGGCCAGTGGCTGGCCAGTGGCTTGCTGCCGTCGCTGACAAATGAGCTTGTTGCGGGCGCACAGAGAGTGCAGCGAGCGCAGCGCGGCTGCGCAGGGGCACGCGGCCGGCGCGTGGCCAGACACGGCCCAGACAAGGCCTGCGCTCGTGAGCCGCGCTGCGCAAGTAACAGGGGCCTTGTCGCCGCGGTTATCTCGGACACCCGGCGGCTGTGGCTGTGACGCGGTGCCTTTGTCCAGGACAGAAGCACTTTCACCCGCTCAGGCGCACCACTCGTCCCGCCGAGCACAGGCCGCGGCAAGGCACTTGGCTCGCACACGTTGGTGTGACGGCCGGTGCTGAGCAGCGCAGACGCAACGGCTAATCCACAATCACTGGCCGGACGCAGCATGTCCTGTAACGGGAGCAGTGGCCGGGCGGCGCACTGGCCCTGCAGCTGTGCGACCCGCAAGGCCCGCTGTGTCGCCTCGTTGTTGTCGCAAGTGCCTCGCAGTGCTCGCAGTGCTCTCAGTGCTCCAGAGCGCTTCGTGGGTGCGCCGTGGTGCGCCGTGGTGCTGCTCAGCATCTCGCTTCAGCCGCGCGATATTCCCGCAGCCACTGTGTCCAACTGCAACCTCGCTGTGGCTGTTCCTCCTCCCCCCACACAGTCGCTGTGGCATGGGCAGTACCCGCGGCTCGCCACGAATCGCGCTATTGCAACAATCTCATCGCCCAACCGCCACCCCGCCCCGCCCAGCCTTGCCCTGTCCAGGCACATCTCCTGCCAACCTTGGTCAACCAGCATAAAGACAAGTGGCCGTCCCGCTTGATCCTCGGGCCGTTTTTTCCCTTGGAGCTCGTTGTCTCTCTCCTCATCTCTGCCGACTACCCCTCTCCACCCACAACCTGTGCTCGACACAGCCATTCGCCTGTCTCGATCCCCCCCCCGATCTCGCATACTTTCCCTGGTGGAACTGTTGCTAGCTCGCCTTCCTCCTCCAAGCCCTTTCGACTCCCCTGTTTTGGCATCTCCTTCCCCGATCCCTTTGATTCTCGAATCTCGAGTTGTCCTCTAGGAAACCCCCATTCGAGCCTCTCCAGTCCTCCTCCTCGAGTCTCTCCGTCCTTGCACATTCGCTCCCCTTGCCTCGAGCCCGCTCCATGGTTGTTCCGGATCACGAACACAGCATGGTCATGATGGACAATCAATTTTATCAACCTCCCGATGCCTCGTGGATTTCCCACAAACACATGTCTTCGAGTCTGCCGTCCTCGCCGATGCAGCACCACCCCTATCAGCACATCCAATCCCAGAGCCAGCACCAGCAGCTGCCGTCGCCGTCACAAACCCAGCCCCAACAGCACCTGCCGATGCAGCAATCCCACCCATCACTGCTGTCCCAGTCGCAGCATCTGCATGCCTCCCAGCAGCCCCACAACCTGCATATGCAGCAGCCCTCGCAACAGCCCCTCTTGAACTCGGCGCACACCCGCTGGGCCGAGGAGGTGGTCTATAGCGACGAGTATCTGCCCATCGACGACAGCCATCCCAACTCGCAGTTCCAGCAGCAGCCCTCCTTCTGGACCTCGGGCGGATACCCCACCGGCGGCTATGTCGCCTGCAACGACAACGGATACATCGTCACCACCTCCGGCACCATCTCGACCCTGTCGCCGGCCGACTCCTTTGGCCACTTCGAGGGCCTGTCGTCCCAGCACGTCGTTCACCTCCAACATTCGGCCCTACTCGTATGTCGTCCCGTCCGAGCTCTCGCCATCGACTCCCCAGTCCTCATATGGCTATTACGAACCCGCCGCGACCCAGCACGTCTATCCACCCGACTTTGCCTCGTCGCACTTCCCTCCTCGCCATCAGTCGCTGGGCACCTCTGGATCGGCCTACGGCTCGTACGTCCCCACCACTCAGTCGGCCCCGGTCGCTGCCCCTGACGGCACCACCTACGTTGCCCCCGCGCGGCATGAGTCTCTCGAGCGCATGAGGCATTCGGACAATGCCGATCCCGCCTCCGGCCACCTGTCCCAAGCCGGCCTTGTCGGCACCGTCCACGGCCCGGTCTCCGTCTTTCCCGAATCCTGCCCCTACCCCGGCTATGGCAAGGCTGCCGCCCCTGACCATCATCTCTCGAGCCAGCCAACCCCGGCTGCCTACGGCTCGGCGCCCCACCTCCCGACCAAGCACATCTTCGGAGCCCATCTGGACCACCACGGCGCTGCCTCGGCCCCGTCGCCCTTCCAGCCTCGTCGACGCACCACCCTCTCCAAGGGCTCAAGTTCGCTCCCCCCGAGCACCCTGTCGACCCCAACGCTCTCGGTCGCCGCAAGCCCGGCCACCACGGCTCTCACTGCCTCGTCTTTCCCGACCCCCCAGTCGCAGATCATGTACAGTCCGCCCTCGCATGTCCTGACCCCGGGCACCGCCTATGGCCAGCCGCCAAACTTCACCTCGCCCGTGTTGCTCGGTCTCCAGAGCATCTCCAACCAGACCCCGTCCGTCAGCAGCGCGTCGCCCGCCCAGATCTCCCAGTCGCCCCTGCCCTTTGCCCACGATCCCATCACCCCGTCGGCCATGCCCCAATTCTTCAACGGCAGCGACAACCCGCAGCCGCCCTACTTTGTCACCGGCTTCTCGTCCTCGGCCTATCCCACCTCGGCCATCGCCCCTCTTGAATGCAGCTTCCGCTTTGACCAATCCGAGGCCATCGAGGACCTCACCGCCTCTGCCGAGCCCGTGCCGACAGAGCCTGTCGAGCTGCCCCCGTCGGACGCGTGCGAGGTCGACAACGACGATGGCGAGTACGAGCTCACCAGCCCTGGCGAAGAAACAGAGTGTCGCTCGCGCCCCTCCCAGTCTCCCGAGGACCCCGAAGTCGTCACGATCGAGCGGCCGCCCCCCGACGGACCCCAGATTTGGCGGTGCACGCCCTTCCCGGGCTGTGACAAGCAGTTCAACACTCGGGCCGGCCTGCGGTACCATCTGCATACCACCCACAAAGTCACCTGCCGGATCGTGACAAGAAGAAACGTCGGGCAGTACGGATGTCAACTCTCTGGATGCAGTAAAACCTTCAAAACGCGAGCTGGTCTTCGCTATCACCTTACGCACCACCACAACGACGACGCCTCGTCTCCACGCCTGCGGCCTCTGGCATCGCCGCCAGTCTCGAGTCCCCCTTCGGAGCACCTGACCGATTCATAGATCCGATTTTGCCGTCTCGAGTCCCAAAAGTTGCGCGTGGTCTCCCCGGTTCGGAGCCACTGGAACCCGACAGAAGAAAGATGTCCTCTCCTCTCCTCTCCTCTCCTCTCCTCTCCTCGACAACATAGAACGCAGCAGCGACGAGCCGCCGCCCTCTTCCTCCGCGGGCCATCCACTGGAAGCAGCAGACTTTTTTTTTACAGGGCTCTTAGGATCCTTTGGAGATGACCGACACCGCCCTCCATCCCGCTAATCTTTTTTACTGTATGCGATGCTTTCTGGATCCTGTTGACGAAGACCATGACCTCTTTGATATTTGCACGCAATGTGCCCTCGACCTCCCGCCTCTCTCCTTCGCCTCATTTACCCGCCAAGTTTTCCTCAATTGACCTCAACCTCAGTCTCAATCTCGACCGTGTATCTTCTATGAGCCCCTGTGCTGGACCTGAATATCTCCCCTTCCGCTCGCCGTCCGCTGCCACCCCACTCCACTGGATGTGCAGGACACGAGCCGCTTCTTTTTTTTTCTGTCTTTGGATATCACCCCCCCCTTCTCGCGATCGGGATATATTTTCCTTCCCCTTCTCTCTCCCTGTCGTTCGTTCCCACCGTGTTTGTGCCGCCCCGCAGCATTTCGTCAAGCCCCCCCTGTCCCGCTCTACCTGCTCTCCTCGTTTTCCTCTCTCGCTCTCGTCTCTCCTGTTGTTCTGTCTTGCTCCCCAATGCTCGACACCAGTTTTGTTTGTATATCAGCGAGAGGAGGGATGTATGGCACAATCCTCATACAGTATGATTTGAACCCCCCCCCTCCATCCAACGAAGCCTGTGCTGGCGAGAGGAGAACGACATGGAGCAGAATGGAGGAGGCAGTCCAGTCCAGAACCTAGCACTCGCCATTTCGTCCGCCTCCCATGGGTCTGTGTCTGCATTGCCATGTCTTTGGGGCAGGTCACGTTGCGCACGTGATGCGCCAATCTTGCTCCTTCCGGCCCGCCGGCTTCCCTCTTTCCTCTCGCCCCTTTGCGCTTTCTTCTTCCTGCCTCCCGTTCGGGCTGATCATCCTCGAGGCATTACTTGCACTTTGCGCCTGCTCCAGCGCCCGTCCGTGCGTGCAGCGATCCTAGGTGCTGCACCGTCGCTGTCGCAGCTCGATCCTCTTTCTCCGTCGACCCTGGTCCAGGAACCTCGGCCGCAGCATCCTCCGGCTTTCTGGGCGGGGAGGCTTGCTCTGCTGGCACCTTTTGGTGTCTGATTTGTTCCGAGTCCTTTGTCTTGATCGCGCCCAGCCTGGGAATCAACGCCGCCCCCACGTCTCCATCCGGTACCCATCCCGCGGCTCGATCCTGGCCCGAGTCAATCCTCCAAGCTCCTCTGCAGCCATCAGCAGCCCCCAGAGCAGCCGCTGCCCATCAGTTCGCAGCCACTCTTTGTTCAGCCGAATTGCACCGAATCCCACCGAATTGCACTCACAAGCTCTGGCATCGCAAATGCAGGACCGCCAACGCGCCAGCCCTGAGGCCCTGTCGATCCAACAACTCTGCAGAGAGCTGCTCGATCTCAAGAAGGAATTCTGCCATCGCATCGACTCGATCGTGCTGCGATACGGCGGCGTGCATGCGTCCGGTTCCGTCTCAGTCCCACAAGACCTATTGCCGGAAACCACCACGGCTCGTTCGCACCACAAATCCGCTGAACACCGCTCCCACAACCACCACCATGGCCACCACCATCATCAACAGCAACAGCAGCAGCAACAGCAGCCACATCCATTGTTGCCGTATTCTCAAATCAGCCACTCGGTCCAGGCAGCGCCACTGGAAGACCAGGACCTTTCCGCATCGATTGAATGTGAAGATGACGACGATAATGTGGATGCCGATGATGCCAACTGCCCCGATGACGGCAACGAAGCCGACGACGACAGTGGCCTCAGCAGCACCGTCCAGGAGCTGATCCGCCAGCACCGAGAGCTCGAAAAGGCCGCCCAGTCGGAGCAGCAGCTCGTCTTTGTCGAGCCCGCAGTGTCGTCCATGCTCCGCAACTGTCTTCCGCAGTACCTCGGCCAGATCCCTGTATACAAGCTCCCCCGATCGGTGCTGACCCGCATCGTCGCAATGCTGTTCTCGCCCGTCGACGTCCAGAACCTCCTCAAGGCCCTGCGGCTGCATCCGCTGCTCCTGACAGACCTTGGGTGGTCGGCGCCACCGGACGCCGCGGGCTCTTCGTCGCTGTCGGCACCACTCTCGTCCATACCGGATATCCCGGGCCCCCAGCTTCGGGACGACGAGCCTATCGGTCATATCATCATCAAGGCCCTCAAGTTCACGCCACCCAGCAACATCGCCGCCTCGCTCTTGCTCAGCTCTCATGCCGCAGCCGCCTCTCTCTCGGTCGAGCTCGATGCTCTCAAGCGCAAGGCCTCCCACCCGCCAGCACCCGACCTCGACCTTTCCCACGCATCTGCCCTCTTCCCCATCCCATCCGCTGTCCCTGGCATGCAGCTGTCTGCCCTGGCTGCTGCCTATCCCGTCGGCCAGATCCTGCATCACCTGCAGCATTCTCGGGCCTTACTCTCCGCGGCCCGTCCCACCAGCCAAAGTAAGCGCCCCAAGATCGACTCC
The DNA here is from genome assembly GCF_025602895.1 of Polychytrium aggregatum. NCBI lineage: Eukaryota > Fungi > Chytridiomycota > Chytridiomycetes > Polychytriales > Polychytrium > Polychytrium aggregatum. The sequence goes on from NW_026516218.1 coordinate 369,006, forward strand.
CCGAATGCATCCAAAGACTCTGTTGGATCGAGCAAATCGCCCAGGCCCACGGGCTCGCAACAGCAACAGCAGCAGCAATGGGTGTGCCACTACCGCGGATGCGGCAAGAAACACTCGGGCGTGCCCGGATCACACAACCACGCAAAGGACGGCCCCTCACTGCACGGCTCTCCGGCATCGACTCCCGATCGTCGCTATCGCACCGTCGGTCGGTCTCATGTGCATCCAGGGCTCCAGCTGCATCCAAGCCTGCACAAGACAGCGGGCATCTCGAGGTCCACCCTGCAGCCCGAGGGCATGGCCGCGCCTGTATCTGTGTCTGTATCTGTGCCTGTGCCTGTACCCGCATCGGTGCCGAGGGACTTTATGATTGGACTGGACCAGGATGGTGCTGGTGCTAGTGCTGGTGCTAGTGCTGGTGCTGGTGCTAGTGCTGGTGCCAGTGCCGGTGGTGTCGCAGCCTCGACAGATGATGGATCGGCATCCCACACCGGCTCCGATAGCTTGGATATGGCCGCCCATCTCGATGACGACGCCGAGCTCGAGGCAGCAGTCCGGGCTGGGTTTGACGGGCACATGGAGACCGATATCGATGTCGACCTTTGTCCTGACGCTGGCTCTGAGCATAATCCTGAGGCTGACCAGGATCCGGACAATGACCAAGACCAAGACCAAGAACAGGACCAGGAACAGGACCACGGTCAGGATCATCACCAAGACCAAGACCACGACCACAGCCACGGCCACGGCGGCCAGTTTCGGTGTCATATCGTGGGCTGCGACAAGAGCTACAACACCACGGCGGGCCTGCGATATCACCTCAAGGCCACCCACAGCGCCATCACCGACCGCGCCCAGAAGCTGAAGAATCGTGAGATGAAGTACTGCTGCCACATCTGCGACAAGTGGTTCGGCACCGCTGCTGGCTTGCGATACCACAACAAGGTCGCTCAGCACCTCCACCACCATCATTCTCACCCCGATCGCAAATAAGTCCCCTCCGTCCAATCGCCCGCCCCACTCGCTTCCCTCTTCCGTTGGATAAGTGAAGCCGCACGAATCGCCACCGAGGACCGGCTCCTTTCTTGACTTAATGGACGGCAGCTGCGAGACACTCGGAATCTGCTCGGCACCTCATCGGGAACACGCAGTAGCCCGCTGCCGTTTCGTGGCCTCCTCGCCCCCTCGCCTCCTCGCCTCAGTCAAATGCCAAATGCCAAATGCCAAATGCCAAATGCCAAGCGTCGAGCGAAAGTGCATCCAAGCCGCTCCCCACGCACACTCCTCTGATACCCATGCAAGGCCGCTGGACGATGCCAATTGAGCTATTGTTCCATCTCTTGGCAAGTGAGCGGTCGCTACCTGGCTGGTGGATGGCCAGCGATGGGCCGGTGAGACAACTGAACTGGAGACGGGGAGTGGAGGTACTATCAGAAGGTACTATCAGAAGGTACTATCAGAAGGTACTATCAGAAGGTACTATCAGAAGGCACTATCAGAATGGCCGAATCCTTCTCTCACTCCTGGCACTGTGCGAGACCGTATCAAATGCCCCTCACTATCACTGTTGGCTGCTCCAATATACTGTCTCGACACATGTCGCCCACACCTGTTGAGGCCGCACCTGGGTACTACGACGAGTGACGGGCAAACGGCGAATGGATCGATGGATGGATGCGTTAGCTTGGATCCAGATCCAGGTGGACCTTTGCCAGAGCGAATGGCACTGCTGATTGTATGAGTGATTTTTATATTTTGTTATTGCTATGGCTGTTATAGCGATTGTCGTAGTTGTAGTAGTTGTTACTGTTCAAAGTACGGTGCCGAATAAGCGGCGCAACTGAGAGTATGTAATAGATGCCAAAATTATAGCATGATCAGGAAAGTTGGTGGCGTGGGAACCAAAGGAGAGCTGGTGCGTACACGACCAAAGGCGGCAGCCTGGAGACGCCCTGCCAAAGAGCCAGAGGCACGGCAGAGAGGATGGCGTCTGGACCGACTGGATCAGAGGAGCGGTTTTGCAGATTCAGGAGCAAAGGAAGTTCAGGCATGAAGCAGTCGGAAGTGGCACGGGGGGGATGTCGCATCGAGGGACTCAGGGATGAAAGCTCATGATCGAGGGCGGTGAATAGAAGGGGGAGACGGTTGCAACAGAGGAAGGGAGAGTAACGAAACCGAGGCTGTCGTGAGCGCCGTGCCCGAGTGGTTCAGTCACCGGCGGAGAAAGCGACCAATAGACGAGATGGATCGAGCGGCTGCGACTTCAGCGGTCGGGATGATGAAGCAGTCGCATCGGAGCCAGCACCGGCAGGGACGTTGGCACCAGCACCGCGGTCGGGGCCGACGGCAGTGCCAGACAGGCCAGACAACGGCAGCAGCCAGCAACCAGCAACCAGCAGCAGAACATTAGGCTCGAGGCGAAACAGACTCGCTGCTGCGGTGCGGGGATGAGCCGTGCCGGACGGTCTTGTTGTGGTATCGCAAGCCAGCAGCGGTGCCGAACCACTTGTCGCACACCCGACAACAGAACTTCATCTCACGATTCTTCAGCTTCTGGGCGCGGTCGGTGATGGCGCTGTGGGTGGCCTTAAGGTGATATCGCAGGCCCGCCGAGGTGCTGTAGCTCTTGTCGCAGCCTTTGAAGTGGCATCTCCAAGTGTCGTCGGCAGGACTCTCGGCATGGCCCAGGGCCGAGTCGTGGTCAGAGTGCGACCCGTCAAAGCTGCTCGAGCGTTTGTTGGCAATCTGCGGCGAGTTCTGGAAGTGATTGTCCATAGAGAGCTTTCGGGCGCCGGATCGCAGGCGTCGCTTTGAGAGTGGATCGCTCATGGTGCCGAGACGCTGCAGCTCATCAATGGTGGGCTCGTATGACGGGGCAAAGGCTTGGAAGGACTTTATAGAATGGGCTTGTGTCGTCGAGAACGAAGTGGACGGCAGTGCGGCGTCGTACGAAGCAGAAAAGGCCGCAGAGCCGGCTGCTACTGATGAGGGCTTGACCACGGCGAGCTCGTAGGCCGGCTGCATGTGGCTGGAGTTGAGTGGCGAGCTGATGACCGAGGGCGGCGGAGTGAAGTAAAGCGGTGCGTTCACTGACGCTGAATGGATCGAGGCAGAGAGATAGCCGTCCTGCAGCTGGGTGGAATCGGTCGAAAGATGTTCGCACAGGACAGGGCCCATGATGGATGCATCATGATGGATCGGCGCGACGTGGCTGTGGTTGTGACTGTGACTGTGACTGTGACTGTGGCAAGGGTTGGCGAGATAGTACTCGTTCTGGCCATATGTGTCGGTCGAGCAATAGCAGGAGCAGCAGCCACACAGCTCCGAGCTGTCGATAGGAGGCTGGTACACATCGCCGTGCTGGGCGGCGAGATCGCTGGTAAGCACGCTGAGCGGAGCCAGGGGCGAGTTGATGTCGTCGATGGTGTAAGTCAAGTCCTGGGCAGTGTATGGGGCAGGCTGGGTGTGCAGCGACTGGAATTGCGGTGGTTGGAGATGTGGGGGCGGATGGCCGTGAATGCCCTCGATATAGGTGGGCTCGGGGCAGTAGTAGAGCTCCGAGATGGTGAAGTCGGTCGGGTGAGACTTTGGAATCGAGAACGAGTAAGTCATGTAGTTTTGGGTAGCGAGCGAGTCGATAAGCGAGCCTGCTGCTATGGGTTCGCGGCCGTGGGTCAGATCGTAGTGCTCCTGAGGTAGAATGAGGGCCGGGTAGGCTTCGAGGGCGGAGGGGTTGGTCGATGGATGGAACTCGGACATGGCGTAAACTGGGTGTGAGCCTGTGTATCTAGAGATGGGAGGCGGGGGGAGACACCAAGGTGGATGCAGCAGACGGGCGTCAGTTGAGAGTTTGGTGAGAATACCTCACATCGGAGCCAGTCGACACAAGAGATGAAATGATGCGCAAAGAAGCTGCTGAGGAACAGGCAAGGGGTGACTGTACAGCCGAGTACGGCACTGAGGCTATCAGAGGCAAAGCACGAATATAGCCCGCACCAACAAGTCATGGTGGCCGAGAGGGTCGGGTGAGAGACAACCCGCGACGACCAGGTAGTCGAGCGAGTGGCAAAGTTCAAGCAAGGCCAGAGAGGTGGGCAGTCCGTTGAATGAGACACAAAGTAAATGGGAAGAGTGTTCTTGGGAAACAGGTAGTAACGCCGGATCCAAGAATGTAATGAAATAGAGACGAATGGCGGTACCAAAGCAAAGTCGACCAGAAATGGATGCATCGGAGTAACAAGAGAGGACGGAGACAAGTACTTTGGAGAACGAGGCATCAAAACGATCGGCAACACGAACACATGCCCTATCTAGCCGAGTGTGTGATGGTGGAGGTGACTTACCGACAAACAAAGACGGAAGATGGGATAAGATTGATGCGAGAGGGAAGAGGGGGGGGGCAGATGAAGGCGAGAGGGAAGGAAGAAGCGCCACGGCCAGGGAGGAGGGAGGCAGGAAAGGAGAGCGACGGCAATGGGCAACGATTGCGGTTCTGGAGGCGAGTCTTATGCCCGAGACAGTGTTGGGGCAGGGTAGGGCAGGACAGGACAGGACAGGACAGGGAGGTGGAAGGCAGGGATGTGAAGGGAAGGGGAAAAGGTGAGCGAACGAGGTGGTGGTGGTGGTGGTGTGGTGGTTGAGAGGAAGTGTTACTGAGACGGCACGAGCCAGGGACAAACGAAGACTGATCAAACCCTGGGCGTCGTCGGCATCGCCTTTTCTCTTGCTTATGAAGGCCGCGGCGGGAAGGTTGGCGACGACAGCATGCAGCGGGAGGCGGCGGCAGATGGTGGAGGGCTGACCGAGCGCCGGCGGGGGGGATAAGGGAGGCATAGGGAGGGAGTGGGCGGGGAGGAATCCACAGGGCGGCGGAGCACTTGCGACGACACCGCCGACATAACGCGATGGGCTCTCTGTGGAGACGTAAACATGGCCGCGTGGAGCCGTCCCTCGCAGCGATGCCCAAGGAAGGCCCAAGGAAGGCCCAAGCGAACTGATACGCATGATGCGGTGCAAACAGAGGTACATGGTCGCTTACAGAGAAACAGAGTGGATCCAGCATGAAATGGGACTACAAACGAGTGCAGTTGGCGGAAGATGCGATTACCAGCGCAAGCCGACCCCACACAGCACTGGCCGTCCCGACGCAAGGTTCGCGGCCGCCACATTTCATTGAGCGGCAAGGAGGGCTGGCCAAAGGAGAACGCCATTCAAGGCCGCTGTACTGGCGGCAAGGGCGACGGATCCGGGCGCTGGGCGTGTGGATCAGCGGGGCGACGGTCAGCCGGCGAATGTTGATGGGCGGCCAAGAGGGGAGGCGCGCTGTGGCGAGGGGTGAATTGCTCCAGCAAAGACGGGCAAATCGGCCAACAAGAGCACTCAAATCGGCCAACAAGAACATGCAAATCAACTGCAAGGGGCAGAATTAAGCTGCAAGGAAGCCATGTCCACCAACCCCGCATGCCCACCCCCGTCCGCCCCCAGTGCCCCGGGGCTCTGAAAGACCGAGGCGCGCAATGCAATTAAAATTGAACCGAGGGCCTTGTTTCTGGCACATCGCCGGGCGGTATGGCAGAGGGTAACATGGAGAAAGCCACGGGGGAGGGAAAGTGTGGAGGGCATCATGGGCAGTTTCATGGACGACTTCATGTGCAGTTTCATGGGCGACTCCATGGACGACCTCATGGACGCATCGTGCGGGATAGCACCATCCCTGCGGCCATGTCGAGACCAACTCCATGCATCTGCGCCCACGCAGCGTGCGGTCGGAATCGGGTGTCTCCCCGCTCTGCGCCTCGGCCCGGCTCCACATTGCCGAATGGATCTCACGGTCCCAACTCCACACTGCCGAGTGGATCTCACAGCCCCAGTGCCTCAGTCCAGAACGGACCTCTCGACGCCGAATGTGCTCCGTCCTGCTGGAGTGGTCCTGCTGGAGTGGTCCTGCTGGGGTTGGACAGCGGCAAATGGACCCACATCCCGCACCAGCACCAGCACCAACACACCGCACGACACCCCGATGCATAATCACATATCTCCACACATCGACACAACGCCATAGAGTACCGCACTCCACACTCGTTACCGGCGCATGCCCGCACGAGTGCTTCTTCGCCATGGCCTTGCTTTCCCGAAGCGCCCCCACCCCCAACTTCCACGGTCGACCCCACAGTGCGTGCCCTGCGCCAGTGGACCTGACAAAGACAAGGTCATCGTCGCAGTCGAGGGAACCACCCTTGGAGCGCAGAGATGCGGGGCGGTGGCGGCAATGGCGGCGACGGGGCCATGCCGCTCGCCGACCGTCTCCCACTTGCGCTGCCGCCAGCAAGAAAGCCTCACGTGCCGCCTGGCTGGGCTCTCAAAAAGAAAGGCGGGCGGGGGTGGGCTGTGCTGCTGCCCAGGGCGAAGGACGAGGCAGGGAGTGGGCACGCCTGGGAGATGCACGGCCGTCCTCGAGGGGATGCATGGGCCGCCGTGCGAACAAGCTTGCGCAACTGGAGGAAGGGTGGGTCTGAGAAGCGCAAGGACATGTGCCGCTGCAGAACGAGGAGTGGGCGCTGCGGGAATTGCAGATGCGGGAACGGTTGAAGCGAGGAGGAGAGGGGAACCGGAGACGACTCGGCTGACAACCAGCCAGCCAGCGGCGCCCTCTGATTGCAAGCATGCGGCGTGGACTCGAGCATGGACTCGAGCACTTGGCGGGGGGCAAGGCTGCGGTGCCATGAGACGAACTTGAGGGGTGTGCATTGGATTGCAGTTGAAATTGCGATCCCATCAACGTATTCGCATCCCATTAACGTATTCACATTCCATTAACGTATCGCAGTTCCAAATGCAATTGCAATCGCTTTCCCATCGACCCATCGCTATCCCATCGCTGCCGCAGATCCGCGGCAAGCTCCTGCTCCGGCCCGCACCACCGTCGTCCTTTGCCCGGAGCCACCGCCCCTTGCCCAGGTGCCGCCGTCCCATTCTCCTCATCTCCGATCACACCCGCAAGCAAGGGAGCCGCCCGCGTGTTCTTGCCGCCAGCGCTCGGGCAGCCAGGAACAAGCGCCGCCCTGGCAATCCGCTGCATTCTCATGGTTTTCTCTGGCGGCGTGCGCTGCTGCTATCGATGGGCGACAAGCGAAGAACGATTGCGTTTGGTCCGTATCTGCCGCCCTCTCGCTTGCGCCCATGTCGTTTTCATGTGCTGCTGCTTCTTCAGCATCCGGCTGGGGGGTCATGCGTCTGCAAGCCATCGGCCGGCTGACCTGCTGTTGCTGTTGCCGTTGCCGTTGCTGTTGCTGGACCTCGTTCTGCCCAGCGCGACTACAGTCGTCTTCGTCCCCTCTGCCACTGCCACGACATCCCGCTCCCCGCTCTCATCGGTTCTCGCCTCGCTCCGCGGCGACTTTCGTATCATTTTGCACCGACGCTGATCGTTCGCTCCTCGACTATCGATCCACGCGTCTCGGCGCATTCTGTTCTTTCACCGCTCAGCTCTGGATGGCACCGAGGCCTCCCGGTTCGCCCTGAGCTGGGGCTTGGGCAACATTGTCCAGCCTGCATCTGACCACATTGTCTTGCTTTCCGCGGGTGTGATCGAGGACGACCTGGGCGACCTCTTTGATCACAGTCTTGATCAGCTCGCCAGTAACGGGCGTCCCGACGAGCGACCGTCCAGATCCGAGAAACGGGTAGGACATCCAGCGACCGAGCACACCCAGTCGCGTGCCTGGATGGACGGCGCGAATGCTCGTTTTCAGGACCAAAGACAGCGCGGAGGCATTGCGAATTCCATCCAGCCGATGCTGTGTCTGAGCATTTTCGGACAGATCATGACGTCTTTGTCGGCCCACAGGCGTCCCAGGCAGCAAACACCGCCGTCGGGGCAGCAGAACAGCTTCTCCTAAGCCACTATGCCGGCTCGGTGAGTATCCGACGTGTGGCCATGATGGGTTGACCAGCGGTGCTATTGCCCAGAGGGAGCCGCATTATGCAAGGAAACTACACCGCCGCATTGTCCAGAGAATCGACTGCACCCATACTCATCGGCGCTGTCTCCACGGTCTAGCAGGGTGTCGATATCTCGTACGAACTGATATCGTTAAAAACAGAGGACCCGCGAGACACCATCGCCAATTTTGTGGACCAGATGGACGTTGATCTTGTGGTTGTGGGCTCGAAGGGAGCGGTCTCGCTTCAGAAGTAAGCCTCACGCCGCGGGACTGGTACATGGACGCCAGAGCGGCCTCGTTGCCGTCCCTAACCCGTGTTTGTTGCAGGCTGTGGACAGGCTCTACGGGCGAATATCTGGTCCAGACTCTGAAATGCCCGGTCTTGGTGGTCAAAGACAAGAAGAAGGCATAGCTGTGTGAACGACACGGTCCCATCCATAGCAACTCACAGGACTTGGGCAAGAGTAGCCGTACGAGGAGTGTCGCCGCATGTTATTCTTTGGTATGATCAAGAAGTGCTCCCCGCGATACTTTTGCCGCCCAAAGCAATGATTCCGATATTCCTGGGTTACAGTGTATCCAATTAAAAACGGGACATCTGTGTTTTTGACCATTGAACGAATATTTTGTTACCCAATGTTATCGCGCGCTGGCCATGACCATTCGCCAGTGTGTCCAAGAGCACCATCCATCGCTGGCACTCCGAGACCAGTGTGCAGGTCGATTGTGGAGACCGGAGAGCGACCGGCGGTCTTTACTCGGAGGCTGCCAAAGTGATTTGATTTATTTCTTGTGGCTTTGCTGGACGCAAGCACATCACATACTACATGTTCATGGAAACGGCTGTGTTGTCCCATTTGCTATGTGTCCAGTGTATAATCGGCGATCATGGATCAGCCATATATTGGCATGAGCACAGCGTGCGATGCAAGGGCGGACTGTCTGTCTGTCTGTCTGTCTGTCTGTCTGTCTGTCCCTGGTGTCCACCGGGGTCGCTTTACTCAAGCATGTAAATTCTGGAGGCAATGTCGTTGACAATCCAATCCAGTCCGTTGACGAGGTTCTTTCCGGTGACGGCACTGCAGCCCTCGATGTGCCAATGGTGCGTTTGGATTTCATCGAGGCTCAGGATCTGTTTCAGGCAGAAAACACCTGACGTTAGCAGGAATCCCATGTGGTCGCCACAGCGCCGAGGCTGGTCGGGACGAATATCCGTCGTCTCTGGCTTGACACCAGCAGCCACCCACCTCACGGATTTCCTGGGCACCAAGGGCGGAGGGAAGATCGGCCTTGTTGGCAAAGATCAGCAGCGAGGCGCCCGCGAGTCTCTGGAAGAAGGCAGTAAAGCACGATCAGATAGGACGGACCAAGCGGTCTGGGCGGCTATGCAGTTCCAGCGGTCTCAGGGACCCGCACCATCCATGGACGGGGGATTTGACTCGGTTCAGTTGAGTCCGGTTCAATGCAGCCGTTTGGATAGACGCTTGGCCCAGCCCAAGCAGGCAAGCTGCGACGTACCTCTTCCTGGAGAAGGCTCTGAAGTTCGCGCTTGCAGTCTTCCAAGCGATCGGCTCTATCGGCACTGTCCACAACCCAGACGAGGCCGTCCGTTTGCTCAAAGTAATTTCTCCAGTAGGATCGGATGGATTTTTGGCCACCAATGTCCCAGATGTTCAGTTTGTAGCTATGTGTTGTGGTGCGGCAGAGACCGGTGGAATGGTAAGGAAGGACAGCGAGCAGCGAGGATGAGCAGCTAGCATCCGCCAGAGCCGGGGGTGCGGTTCGTGTGGCGGATCGCATACTCTTTGTGCTCCAGGGTTTTGATGTTGAAGCCCAGGGTCGGCGAGATGGTGGTGATGTCCTCGCCGTTGAGTTTCTTGAGAATGGTGGTTTTGCCGGCATTGTCAAGGCCGCTGGGCAATGGAACGATTTGGTCAGGACACATCGAAAGGGATCGACCGGGGAGCACGCATCGGCAGCAGGGAGTGGTGTCGAGACGACGATCATGAGCCCCAGCCATGCCCTGTGCGCTGTACATGTGGTGGGGAGACGACCAACGGCCCAAGGATCAAAGCAAACGAGCAGCAAACGGAGCGGCTGCTTACAGCATCAGGAGTCGCATCTCCTTCTCCTTTTGCCGGTTCTTTTTCAGGATCGTCAGCAGGCCCATGGTGTCGCTTGGTGGTGTGTGCTTGCTTGCGGGTCGTGCTGGATGGGGCCGGGATGGTCTGTCGTCAGGGAGAACATATGTATCGGCGACGGCTGGATGAGGGACAGCCAGCCGCAGCAGCCCCTGGAGACATGGGCAGGTGGCGCGCAGCAGGGCGGCGCGCAGCAGCGAGCAGAATTTTTGTTGGTCGAGGGGATCAGGCGCAACGGCGACCCAGCACCACCGCCATCAGGATCAGAGGTGCATAGCGGCTTGCAGCGACCATGTCCAAGAGTACGGCCGGAAAGAGCAAAAAGACCACCAGCACGGGCACCGGCAGTGGTACGGCCACCGGCCCGGCGATCTCCAAAAAGGCTGACCCCAAAGCAGGATCCAAGGGAGTGGCCGTTTCGTCCAAGCCGGACGGAGCAGTCGCTTCGGCCCCGCCCAAGACCAAAACGAACGAAATCGACGACATCTTCAGCGGCAACTACTCAAAGGATAAAGGGAGCGCCGCCGGCGAATCCGAAAAGCGCAAGGCCCCCGAGCCTGTCGCCGCCGGGCCAGAGCCCGCAAAGAAGAAGAAGGGCAAGTCCAAGTCCAGCTCCCAGAGCGAAAGTCAGGCAGATTCCAAGCCCACTCCTTCAGCCGAGGCCAAGGCGACGGCGACGCCAGTGGTCGTTACCGTCGATCTCTCGCAGGCCGGCAAGGTTGAGAAGACTGAGCTTCCCGACGACACGGATGGATTTGCCAACAGCCGTGGTCTAAAAGTGCGAGGTACCGACATCGGATACGAGGAGTCGGGCCTGGGGGATGGTTGCTGGCCTTTGCGCCGCACAGTGGCTGATACCGAGGGGATTGGGACGGCTGGCGAAGATATGCCCTGCAATCGCTGGCGAGGATATGCCCTGCAATCGCTGATCAGCTGCTGACTGTTCGCGGTGTGCAGGATACACAGAAGAAGGATACAAAATCTACGGAGAGGACGAACTGTTCTCTTCGACAGGAGGAGGTGAGGATCGACAAGTCGCCGGGTGACTTTTGGGACAAACGGAGCGAGCATTCTCTGCGGGCTGTTCCGGCTTGGGCAGGCTCCAAGTGTTGCTAACACCTCCGCGCACCTGCCGCCGATTCCGTGTTGGCTCGACGGACGTTGATCTGCCTGATTCACAGATACGGAGGACTGTCCGTTCGATTGCCGATGCTGCTACTGAATCATCCCGCGCTGAATGCCCATACTATGTCCGATGGGAGCTGGAGAACAGACCTCTCAAGCGATTTCGATAGGGAGCGGCCGCATTGGCGACAAGATCTGGTGTGCTCGCGCTTATGCCCCGGAGCTGGCGTGGCTGCAAGCGCCCGCTTTGGTGCACCCTCTGCATCATCGCAGCTTGGTCCGGTTAGTGCACAGTGGCCATCATGTGTGGTGATTGGAGAGAAGTGATTCTCGTACAATCGCAACGTCATGTCCTGACGTGGGTGATTCAAGGAGGCAGGCGAAGGCATTTGCAAGTCAGAGTCTGGACGCTCTCGCCTGTACCTTCCTCCCTCCCCTCCCTATCGTTAAATATATCCGAAGCTCGACCCACATACCCAAACCGAGTGGGGGTAAGTGGCGGCCACCGCGAGAAGCGCGAAGAATCATCAGAATACGCTGGTTGACACCCACTTCAGAATCTAAGCCGCTGCGGCGAGTTTCGATCGCCGACAGCCTCTCAAGTCCCAAGAAAGTGCATCAATAGCCCCCGAATTGGCTGCTTTCCGGTGCTGCCGTGACAAAAGCCCTCTCCACTACAGGTTGGTGCATCCGTGTGAGTGCATAGACAGATGGAATTGTGGAGCGGAGGACCGAGAAGCAGTGGAGTGTCGTGGAGCAAAAGTCCGGGGTTGGGCGGAGGCACTGGGTCACCGACGAACCAACGCATCGGGAATGCGCGTTTGGCTGGAGAGGTCCCAGTGTCGCCGGCCTGTGCAGATAGCCTGCATCAAGGCAGACCTTGAACTTGGGCGGGTTGCTTGGTCGAGTTGGTTTGCACGCAGCGGAGTATTGAATGGATATCCTCCTCGTTGTGGGGAGGGGTCGTGTGGGACTGGCGCCGACGAAGCCCCAGACCGTGGGAACGCGAACCCCAGCTCGGGTTGTGTGTACGAGCAAAGATGTTCCCCAGCTGCCTTCACCCGCATGATCGAAAGGCGGAATGCACGCGAGGCTCAAGGAACACTGCTGCCCCATCGGACCAGCACGCATCCACAGAGTGTGCACGGCGCTGACACGACTGTTTCGTACCCAGTAGCTCCGCGCGGCGGCATCTTGCTGCAGTTGAACGACGACCATTGATCCCCAAGCACATTCTGATAAATCTGAACTCGAATCAAGCCGTGCACCATCGAGTCTGCGTGCCGAACGCACAAGCGCACACCAACACTCAGTAGTTTCCCACCCCCGACATCGGGTCGAAGCCTCGGCGATAGAAACATCTTATATAGGCCCTCCCAGCACAAACGGACTTTGCCCCAGAGTCTCTCACGCTAGCTACGAGAGCGATCTGGAGACGTCCGAAGCAGTCAAAAGGCAAGAGCGGCGGTTCGCGCGCATATCCGCCTGGCGCCGCGTTGGCTCGGCAGCCGTCTAGAGGGCTTCCTTCTCGATAAAGACTATTGTATCGCGCAGTCTGGTACTACTCCACTGCAATCGCGATCGCGGATCCACTCGGAGGCAAAGATATTGACCATGGAGGTGCCAAAAACGAAAATGGCGCTTGGGAGTGCCATGAACCTCGACAAGGGAGAACCATCTCAGGCCAAACACGGAAATCTGCTGCCCACACTTTCGAGCAGCTGGATGGACCGGATTTTGAAGTATTACTTGATCCCCGAGGCTCCGTTTCTCAAGTATTGGAACATCATGATTGTTCTGATATCCATCATCAATGTCATTCTCCTCACCTTCATGGCGGCGTTCCAGTACCACGACATTGCATCGTGGTTCATCTGCTACTTGATCGACCTGCTCTACCTCATCGATATGTACCAAAAGTGCCACGTTGCGTACCTCCAGAACGGATTCTGGGTTGTGTTCCCCAAGGAAATGCTGATGAACTATGTGACCTCGTGGGAGTTCCGCTTCGACATTATCTCCAATTTCCCGGTCGACCTGTTTGGCTTCATCTTCTACAACTATCCGAACACACAATACTACGTGTCCATCATCCGACTCACCAAGGTTGTTCGATCGGAATACCTGTTCCGCTACTTTAGAAAGCAAGAGAAGAAGTTGCATTCGTCCTTTGCGCTTCAGGTTGTCAAGTTCATCACCTTTGTGATCGTCATCAACCACACGGTCGCCTGCATTTGGTTTGCGATTGGCTGCCCGAACGGCATTGGCGATTGCAACGATGGTTCGTGGGTGAAGCCAACGTCCGGCTTTCTGAGCAACGGCGGAACCCTGGTCGAGATCGACTATAACAGCACGACGGCTATGTATGTCGCGAGCATCTACTGGACAGGTAACGGCCGAATGCTCGAGAACATGACCGCGCCGGCTGTGTCGGTTGTGTCGGTTGTGTCGGTTGTGTCGGTTGTGTCAGGGATTGGCGAAGAATGCTCAACTTTTCACTTTGGCCGAGAGACCGGTGGTGTCAGTGCAATTGTCCCCACCTTGTGCCGAACGAAAGTGAAGCAGATAGGTGTCGCGGTGATCGTTCGACACCATAAAGCTGAGACAACGAGCTCAATTGCATGACTGACTTTGCTTCTTCGCAGTGACAACTATGACCACGACTGGATATGGCGACATCCACCCAAACAACCTCGGCGAGCGAGTGTACGCTCTCGTATGTATGATCTTGGGAACGTTCTTTTACGGATACGTGTCCGGTAGGTTGATCTCGCCCATCCGCCTCATCACTTCCGTGCGATAGATGGTGGAGCCAACATGCTGGATTCTCAGAGACGCAACAGGAGCTTATACAGGACACTGATTCTCCGGCCATTCCCTGTCGATCCCGTGTCGCTTACTCGCTGCGTACCTGCCCTGGCCTGCCTCAGGAACGATTGCCTCTACCCTCTCGAACATGGACTCGTCCCGTGTCGCGTACAGGCAAAAGCTAGATGCCGTCAAGCAGTACATGGCCGACCGCAAAATGGACGTTGACATGCAGCACCGCGTTCTCGACTACTATGACTATGTCTGGGACAGAAACAAGGGCCTTGCTCTCAAGAACATGTTTGAGGATATGCCGAGTGCCTTTAGACGCGAAGTGGCCCTGAATCTGAATAACCAGATAATCGATAGCGTAAGTGCTCCGGCGCCGTCTGTCGCGCTCGGTCGTGTTGGGCTGTCCACATCCGAGGGTAATGTCGGTCGGTGTGCGACGACGAATGTCTGGGAGTCTGTCTGTGCATCCGACTTGCGATTCGCGGGCATGGGCTGGCCACACGGTATTCATCTCGTCCGCTGCTGGCGCTTTCACAGACGGCAATCTTCAAGCAATGTTCCATCGGGTTCCGCAGACACATTGCCATACACATGACCCTGCATTTGATTACTGCCAACGAGTATGTGGCACATGTGGGCGAGTTTGGCACCGAACTCTACTTTATCTCGCAGGGACGGATCGACATCTTTTCACCAACCGACAAGCGCCCAACCTCGTCGCTAATAGAGGGAGCTCATTTCGGTGAGTATGCGTGCAGTTTCGGTGCGGCGGGTGCTAGCCGGGATATGCGAATCGGGAGGAATCGGGAGGAATCAGGAAGCAATGGATTCGACCTGTGCGATCGTCGACGCATCGTCTGTCGGAAGCAGGGATGGCTGCGATATGCACTCCACAGTGGCTATGACCGTCGAGCATGCCCTTGCAGCAGCTGTGGACAGCCATGTGGTGTCCCCGCTCTCCCGTTTCCAGCAGTCTATCCGAGATAGTACTCGCACTCGCACTGACATCGATGCTACCCTTGTTGCCTTCCTGGCCCTGGCAGGCGAATACGCCGTGATCCTTGGCCATCGCCATGAATATTCGGCTCGGGCCGTCTGCAACACCGATATCTTTGTGCTCACCAAGGAGCATCTCGAGGAGGCCTTCGTAGCCTTTCCAGCCGACCGCGAGAGCGTCTACGAGATTACCCAGGGTCGCTACAAGAGTCACCTCAGTACCAAAAAGTCGCGCCAGCACCAAGAAGAGGCCGAGGAAGAAGAGGAAGACGGTCCACTCCTTCCCGAGACGGTGCTCACGCCAGCACCCGATCATTTGACTACCGGGCGAGGACACGATACCGGCCGGCGGAAGAGCAGCGCCTCAGTCTTTGGTGAATACGGAACCCGCAAGCAAAGCATGGCCACTTCCGGCTTTATGGTGATGGATGCCAAAACCCGATCAAATCATCAGCTCAGCGAGAACCTGGGAAGCATTGGTCGCCTCGAAGGCGACTCTCATCACGGATCGCTGTCGAGGAAGCACTCGGTCAGCACCGGCCAGGTCACAGAAGGCCGCAAGTCCTCATCTGCAGCGCCGGCTCCGATTTCGGGCATCCGCTCGTCCGTCTCCAAAGGCCGGTTCACGGCATCGGGCTCTTCGTCGCACGGCGTGGCGGATCTCGAGGCTGCGATCCCGGAGGAAAGCCAGCCTGAGCCGCGATCGTCCGTTGGCCTGGGTCCCAAGAGGGGATTCATGACCCTGGAGCGAACCAAGACGGCGTCGTCACCCAAGGACCTGTCCACGGGTCGGTCTGGCCCACCCGATGATCCATCGCAGCCGCGCTGAAGGCCATCATGCGGTCGTCGCGGCGGCTCGTCAGCGGCATTTGCCTATCACCATTTGTGCGGCTGACGTGGGTTCACGAACACTCCTTCCTGTCTCATACAAAGCCCGTCCAGCACAGAGCACCCTACTCGGTATCCACGCATCTCATAGCCGCCAGTCTGTCGTGCTTGTTTCTTTCGTTTCGTTTCGTTTCGTTTTGTTAGTCGTGTCATCCCTCCCGTCCATTTACCGTTGAGCAATCATCACCACTTCTGCTGTTCCGCTACATTTCGTCTGTCTCTGATCCGCTTTGCTGGCCATCTTTCTTTTGGATCAGCTGCGGTATCAACAGTGCTCGCCAAATGAAGCGCTTTTGTTTTTGAATCAAATACACACATCCATCACTCATAACGATCCCCCGCCATGCGCTCGGTGAAGCCGGAACCGAGACTATTTTTGAGATGGTTGTATTGACCGACTGAGGTATCTCGACGCAAATAGGAGGCAAGCAAACACATGGTACAACGAAATGAACAGTAGCCGCAGGCAGCATGTCAGCCTGTCAACATGACTGCTGCTTGGGACGGCTGGCGGGCGCATCCAGAAGGCGCTTCCCCTGTCAAAGAAGCAGCCAGCCCAGAGGCCCATCGAGAAAATACGTCGGTGGGAGAATGGTGGCGAGTAGGATACATCGGTCCAAATCAGAGAGCACTAACCAAATCAGTTCAGGTAAGAGGAACGGGAAAAATCAAGTGGCAAGAGGGTTGAAAGGGCATGTAAAGGAAGGGAGAGCGCAGGCTCGCGGATGGTGTCGCATGCTGCAGGGATTACTTGGCAACGGCCATGGCAACGGCGTACGAGCCGCTGTGGCTGATGGTGATCTTGACCTCGGTGATGCCGGCCTTCTCGACAGCGGCCTTGGCATCGCCATGGAAGGTCACGACGGGGGCCTTGCCTTCTTCGCGGGTGATCTCAATGTCCTTGAGCGGGGCGGCGGAGCCCTGGTCCCAGACAACGGTGCCGGCGGCGCTGCTGACGGCCTTGACAACGGCCTCCTTGGCGGCCCATCGTCCGGCATAGCTCGAGACGGGGCACGACGAGGAGGTGCAGTAGGCCTGCTCCTGCTCGGTAAAGTTGCGCTCGACAAAGACGGGGTTCTCGGCGTTGATCTCGGAGATGAGCTGGACGTCGAGGCCGACGCCGCGGCCAGAGGTCTGGTCGATCTCGGCGCTGGCGCTCAGCAGGGCCTTGGTGACGTCGACGTCGGGCTTGGGGACGTCCGAGGTGTTGGAGTTGAAGTTCCAGGAGCCGGCCTTCTTGTCAAAGGTGGCACGGGCCAGCGGGTTGAGGTACACGGACGACTGCTGGGCATCGGTGTAGGGAGCGGCCGACTTGACACGGACAAAGGCGCCGACGCCAGTGAGGGTCTCGTGGAAGTAGCGGTAGGAAGCGGCCTGGCGCTTCTCACGCTTCAGGAGGTACTCGTTGTAGGCCTTGGTCTCGAGAGCAGCGAGGGCATAGTCGGGGTGGATAACGAGAATCTCACCGCCGGCCTGGCCGAAACCGAACGACTTGAGCAGACCAGCCTTGATGCCGTCGGTCTGGATCGAGCGCGACGGGTACAGGATGTATTTGAACTTGGAGAGTCGGTCCTCCGCGTTGTCCAGGTTGCGGTTGCCGGGGATGATGCCGGTCTCGAGAACCTGGATGACACCGTTGAGCATCCAGGCGGCAGCAGCACCCTTGGGGTGGCCGGTGAGGTACTTCTGGAAGATGGACGGGAGCACGTTGCCCTTGGTGCGGCCGAGATGGGCGAGCTGCTGGTTGACGGCAGACGACTCGTTGTAGTCGTTGGCCTTGGTGCCGGTGCCGTGGAACGAGGCAACGCCGATGTCGTCGATGCTAAGGCCATAGGTGGCAAGGGCGGCTCGGATGGGCGAGATGGTGGGGTCCTGCTTGGCAAACTCGTGGCTCCAGGTGGCAAGGGCAGCCTTTTCCTGTGGAAGTGCAGCAGATGACATAGATACCGCGGGGTCAGCAGCGAACAAGATGCGACGATCGGAGCAGCGGCGGTGCCTCTGAACATTGCATCGTCGCAGCCCAAGGACACACAATACAGTCCTGCCGCACCCGCGCTCCTCGGTGCGTGTCCGTCGTCGATCGGGCCAGGATCATCGGCAGCGCTACTTACTCTGCGCTTGCCCTCCTTCTCAATAAAGGCGGTGCGCTCCTTGATGAAGGTCTCGTCAGCCTCCTCGCCAGCGGCCTTCAGGGCAGAGACCTCATCGGCAAGAGCCTCGTACTCGTTGGCAACCCAGGTCTTGATGTATTCGCGCTCGCGCTTGAGCTGCTTGGCGCGGTACTCAAAGTTGAGCAGGGGAGACTTGTGCTTCTGCTGGGTCTCGCGGGCGGTGGTGAGGATACCCTGACCGGGAGCAGGGACGGAGCGGCTGTTCTTGTCGGTGGCAGTGTTGGTGCAGGCGACGATGGCGCGGATGGGGACGCCCATCTTGACAGCCAGGTCGGCGGTCATCAGGACGTGGATACCCGCGCCCTGGGACTCCATGAAGCCGCCGCGGGTGTCGGAAGCCGGCCGGCACATGTCGCGGGGCTCGCGGCCGCGGGCAAACTCGTCGAGCGAGTCGGAGGTGGCCTTCATGTTGGCAAACTCGTACGAGCCTTCCTCCTGGAAGTCATCGTAGCCACCACAGATGACGACCTTGGCGCGGCCGCTGAGCAGGGTGTCGACGGCAATGTCGACGGACTCGGCGGCGGTGGCGCAGGCGCCAACAGGGGTCTTGATGGGGCCCGAGGACGACAGCAGAAGCATGTTGACCCAGGCGGGCATGGTGTTGATGAAGGACTCCTGGAGAATGTCGTTCTGGACGGGCTTCTCAAGCAGACGCTCCTTGAAGAGCTTCTGGAGGGCGCGCATGCCGCCCATGCCACCGCCCGAGGTGTTGCCGAGCTCGGAAACGTGGATGTACTGGTAGAACTCGTAGGGGTCGGTGACACCCGAAGTCACGAGGGCCTCGACGGTGGCAACGAGGGCATACAGGGTGATGGGGTCGACCTGGGAGACAATGTCAGCAGGGACACCGTAGCGGGCCGCGTCCCAGCCGGTGGGGATCTGGCCAGCGACGAGGCGGCTGAACTTGAGGGCCTTGGGGACGTACAGGGTCGAGCCCTTCTTCATGCGCAGGAAGAGCTGGTCGCCGCGGTTCTCAATGACGGCGGCATCGCCGTGCTGCAGCTTGAAGGCATCGGCCTCCTCCTTGCTGACCTCGATGGGGGCCATGTCGGTGGTGATGGCAACCTCCTGGAGGAAGAGCTTCTTGTTGGGGTTGTAGCCCTGGAAGAGCTCCGACTCGATCAGACGGATACCGGTGTGCTCGAGGATCTTCTCCTCGTACTTGGACTTGACGTTGAAGTCCTGGACGGGCTCCTTGGTGGCGACGTCGATCCAGCCCGAGTAGTTGGGGATCTTGCCGAGCGGGCCGTTGTGGAACTTGATGAAGCCCATGATCCAGGCCATTTCAATGCAGCCCTCGAGCGAGAGCTCGCCAAAGGCCTCCATCTCCCAGCGGGTGCGCGAGCCACCGAAGGGTCCGACCTCGCCAAAGCCGGTCACGACAATGACCTTCTCGAGATCGAGCACGCCCTCGAGGTGCTTGAGCTTCTGGGCGCGCAGCTCGGGGAACTGGAACTTCATGTTGGCCCGGGGGGTCACGACGACAGTGTCCTGCTTGGCGGGGCCCTTCAGGGTCTTGTTGTCGAGGATCTCCTCCTGGGCGATGGCGCGGCGGATCTCCGAGGTCTCCATGAGCTCGCGGCGCAGGTTGGACGACACGGTGTTGAGGTCGGCGACAAAGTGCAGGCCGCCGTTGAGATCGGCCCAGATGGGCTCGATGCCAGAGAGCTTGACAATGTCGGGGTGCAGCAGACCAACCAGGTTGAAAGCCATCTCGTGGGTCGAGAAGGTGCGGGCGCCGAGCGACTCGATGCCCTCGGCAACCATGTTGTTGCCAGACATCAGGCCGGTGCCACGGGTCCAGCCGATGACGGCGCCAATGATGGTGAGGTAGCTGCTCCACTTTTCGGCATGGAAGCGGTTCATCAGGGTCTCAAGGGCAATCTTGGACTCGCCGTAGAGACCGTCGCCACCAAAGGTGCCGTGGTTGGGCGAGAGAGGCAGCATGACCGCGGCGGGACGGGTGTCGTAGCCGTTCTGTTGCTTCTTGATCTTGATCTCGCCAAGGAGGCGGAGGAGGTTGGTGAGCATGATTCTGTGGGCAAGCTCGGAGCGGGAGTCGATGCCGTCGAGCTCGCGGCCCTGCTCGGGGATGGCGGCGAAGGGCACGACAAAGTCGAGATCCCAGCCGAGGCCGTTCTTGAGGTCCTTGTCGTAGATGTAGTCGACGAGAGCCTTGGTGTCCTGGAGAGAGCCGCCGTTGAAGGGCACGACGACGAGGCGCGAGCCCTTGGAGCCGTACTGCTCGTAGATCGAGCGGTAGTACTCAGTGACGCTCTTTGAGAAGCGCGAGGTGGTCACGATCACAGAGGCACCGCCCTGGAGCAGGGCCTTCAGGATCTCGACACCGATCGAATCGCGGCCGCAGCCCGTCAGGAGGGCGTGGCGGCCCTTGAAGGACAGACCCTCGGCGGCAATCTGCGAGAGAATGTCGAGGTACTTTTCGGTGTACGAGCAGTCGGGGTTCCAGTGGCTGGGGTCGGCGGCGTCGCGCTTCTTGAGGAAGATGAAGGGCAGGTTCTCGGCGCCAAAGCTGTCGGGCAGGCTGTCCTTGAGCTCCGCAAAGATCGAGTCGATGCTGGTCTTGACAGAGGCGTCGAGCTCGGTGGCGCCGCGGACGAGGGCCTGGAGCTCCTCAAACTTGCGCTTGACCGAGTCGGTGTTGGGCAGCTTGGTGAGCTGGCTGCCGGCACGCATCTCCTTGACGTAGTCCTTCATGTTGCTGGCAGCGCGGCGCTCCTCCTTGTAGACGAGCTTGCCGTCGGCCGAGATGGTGGTCTTGGGCTGGGTGGGGCGGTAGGCGATGCTCTTATACACGGGATCGGCCTTGAGCGACTCCTTGACGTTGTCCAGCAGGACCTTGCCGAGGGTCTTGGCGCGCGAGTAGTTCTCGCCATTCTCCTCGGGGCAAGTGCTGATGTAGTACTCGATCATCTGCACCAGACCCTCAAAGTCGTCGGCGCGGTTCATGATGTGCAGGCAGCGGTCCATGAGCTCGCGGTCGACGCTGGTGAGGCGGCCAAAGATGAAGTCGTAGTAGAGCTGGATGGCGTCCTGGCGGGCCCAGTTCCAGTGCGAGTCGAACTTGCGAGCCTTGAGGATGGTGAACAGGGGCTTGATGCCGTCGGCGTAGAACTCGCCGTGCTCGGTGTTCCACAGATCAATCT
Source organism: Polychytrium aggregatum (assembly GCF_025602895.1). NCBI lineage: Eukaryota > Fungi > Chytridiomycota > Chytridiomycetes > Polychytriales > Polychytrium > Polychytrium aggregatum. The sequence goes on from NW_026516218.1 coordinate 390,257, forward strand.
CCTTCTGCAGAGTCTTGGAGCTGCCGCGCTCGGCCTCGGCGGCATGGGCGCCCTCGAGGAGGTCGACATCGAGGTACTTGGCAAACAGCTCGAGCTGCTCGCGGATCATCAGATCGGTCTTCATCTTGTGCAGGTTGAACTCTTCGCTGTTCATGGCAACGACGGCGCCGCCAACGGCGACTCCACCGGCAGCACCGCCGCCGAGCGAGACGCCGACCTTGGCGGCGTACGAGCTGGCGGTGGCATCGAGCCAGGCCTTGGCCTCAGCCTCGCTGCCGAGACGGGAGGCGGGCTCGCTCACGAGACCGTGGAGCAGGACACCGTCGGTGCGCTTGGGGCCGAGGCCCTTGGACGACAGATGGGCCTTGACCTGGCCCATACCAAAGCCGGCAGGCATCTTGCCACTGACGAGCTTGTTGATCAGACCGCTCGAGGTCTTGCCGAGGGCACCAGAGTGGCCGTTCTGCAGAGCGTTGGCGATCTCACCAAGGGCGTTCTCCTCGGCCTTATCGGCGAGGACGTTGCCAAACTCGGCTCCGAGATCACCGAGGATCTCGTTCTGCAGAGTCGACTTGCCGCCAACGAGGTCCTTGATGCTCTTGTTGAGAGGGATCTCGGCAATGGGCTTCTTGAGCTTCTGGGCGACGAGAACGACAAGGACCTCCTTGGCAGTGAGGGGCTCATCGGGGATGGGTCCAGCAGCAGCGGCGGCAGGGGCGGCGGCGGCAAAGATGGGGCCAGCAGCAGCGGCAGGGGCACCGCCGCCGAGCGAAATGCCGACCTTGGCGGCGTACGAGCTGGCGGTGGCATCGAGCCAGGCCTTGGCATCGGCCTCGCTGCTGAGACGGGAGGCAGGCTCGGAGAGCAGACCGTGCAGCAAGGCACCCTCAGTGCGCTTGGGGCCGAGGCCGTGGGCAGCCTTGAGGTGGGCCTTGACCTGACCCATACCAAAGCCGGCAGGCATCTTGCCACTGACGAGCTTGTTGATCAGACCGCTCGAGGTCTTGCCGAGGGCACCAGAGTGGCCGTTCTGCAGAGCGTTGGCGATCTCACCAAGGGCGTTCTCCTCGGCCTTGTCGGCGAGGACGTTGCCGAACTCGGCTCCGAGATCACCGAGGATCTCGTTCTGCAGAGTCGACTTGCCACCAACGAGGTCCTTGATGCTCTTGTTGAGAGGGATCTCGGCAAGAGGCTTCTTGAGCTTGTGGGCGACAAGGACAAGCAAAATCTCCTTGGCAGACACGGGCTCGTCAGAAACACTGCCAGCAGCCACGGCGACGGGGGCAGGAGCAGCCACGGCAACAGGGGCAGGCGCGGGAGCAGCAGCAGCAGCAGCAGCGGGGGCAGCAGGGGCGGCCTCGGGCTCGGCGGGAGCGGCATCTTCATACTGGTAGTAGATGTCCTTGCGGTCCTTGGTGGTGCAGAGGGTCACACGGCGGGCGGTGACGGCGTCGTCGTAGGCCTCGTACTTGATCTTGAGGGTGCGGCCGGCCATGCCACAGAGGACGGGGCTGGGACCGACCTCGATGAAGCGCTCGACATCGTACTCGCGGAAGAAGCGGTCCTGGGTCTCGATCCAGCGGACGGGGCTGGCAAACTGATGGGCAAGCAGCTCAATCAAGAGCACATAGGCAAGGTGCTGCTGGCCGGCCGAGGTGGCGTTGGTCTCCTCGTCCCAGTTGGCCAGGATTTCAGTGAGCCAGGCCGAGCCGGTCTGCTTGTGGACGCGCTCAAAGTAGTCCTTGCTGATGCTGAAGGGCTCGGCAGTCAAGTTGGGGATGTACTTGCCAACAAGCAGCGAGACGTTGACGAATCGAGCCTCGAGCTTGCGGCGGAGGACCTCTCGGAAAGGAACGACACCGTTGAGCAGGAAGCTCGAGTGGAAGGGCACGTCGATGCCGGGCAGGGGGATGGTGGCCACACCGCGCTCGGGGATGACGAGGCCCTTGTTGGCAGCCTTCTTCTTGCGGGCCACCTCGAGGGACTCGTCGCAGATGCCGTTGAGCAGCTCCTCGATCTCCTCCAGGGTCTTGGTCTTGGTGAGCTCGATAAAGTTGACCTTGAGGGCCTTGATCTTGTCGAGGACGAGGCGGAGGGTCTCCAGGTTGGTGAGCTCACCGGCAGCGACGTACTGGAAGTTCTCGACGTTGAAGTTGACAATCTCCAGCAGGTTGTTGGAGCGGCGGGCGATGCCGTCGATGATGAAGCGGAGGGCCTGCTCGCCGAGGGTGGGGCCAACGCGGATGGGGTTGATGGCGCACATGCCGTAGTCCGAGCGGCCCTCGCTGTCGCGAGGAACGGCCGTCTGCATGGTCATGCCACGGTAGAAGACGACATCGACGAGGGACTCGATCGAGAGGACGCCACCGACGGCCGAGAGACCGGCGTACTCACCGAGACTGTGGCCGGCAAAGGCACAGTCGCTCTGGACAAAGCCGTTGGCCTTCATGTCCTGGAAGGAGGCAATCTCCATCAGGGTCAGGGCGGGCTGGGTGAACTGCGTGGCCGAGAGCAGGCCGGTGGGGTGGGTGAAGGTGAACGACAGGGTGTTGTCGTTGATGCCGGGGAAGAGGGGCAGGCTCTTGAGCTGGCCGTCCTCGAGGACATCGTAGGTCATGCCCTGGTAGTGGCGGCGGACGGCAGCACCCTTGATGCCGCCAAAGTGCACCGTCTTGGACTTGGGGTTGCTGCGGACAATCTCGAGGATCGAGACACCGTAGGTGTTGAGCATGTGCTGGTCGGCGCGGTCCCAGATCTCCTTGGCAACGGGCGACGAGGCGTACAGGTCCATACCCATGCCGACCTCCTGCGAGCCCTGGCCGGTGAAGACGTAGCTGGTGGTGGGCTGCTCGACCTCGGCCGAGCCGACGAGGACCTTGGCTCCGCGCTGGTTGAAGGTCTCGATCTGGATCAGCTTCTTGCCGTTGAGCATGCCGACGTGCGAGAGCTTGGTCTCGAGCTGGTCGCCGGGAAGAACCATGTCCATGAAGGTAACCTGGTAGGCCTTGACGCGCTGGGGCTGGTTGTTGGCCGCAAAGATCTCGACAAACTTGCGGGTCGAGGCGCTGGTCCACATGCCGTGGGTGATGGTGCCAGGCAGGCCAGCGAGGTCGGCAATGTAGGGGTTCACGTGGATGGGGTTGAGATCGCCCGAGCTCTTGGCGTAGGTTTCGTTGTTGCCGGGGACAGAGGCAACGGCAGGGAAGACCTTCGAGCCGGGGAGGATCGAGTAGCCACCGTTCTTGAAGTGGATGGCCTGCTCGATGGGCTTGCCGTGGCGGTTGAGGTACTCCATCACCACGTTGCCGTGGGCAACGTCGGCCTCGTAGACGACCTTGCCAATCTCGACCGTCTCGCGGGTGGTCTTGAGGAAGACAGAGCCGTTGGTGGCAATGTGCGAGAAGACCGTGGCGTTCTTGAACTTGGCAAAGCTCTCGAGACGGAAGATCAGCACCGACGAGGGCGTGATCTCGGGGGCGGTCTCGTTCCACTGGATCCACTTCTTGGACTTGAGCACGGCAACGTCCTTCTTGGTCTTGAGCTCGACCTGCATGGGCTTCTCGGCCGTGCGGCGGAAGGTGTTCTCGTAGTCGCTGAACTTGCCGCGGTACAGGAAACGGCTGATGATCTCGATCACAGCAGAGCCGTTCTTGCTGAGGACCGCCTTGACCTCGACGGTCTTGCCGGCCTCGGAGATGATCACCGAGTTGATGATGGCCTCGGTCGAGATCTCGTCGCCGGCGCGGATGATCTCCTTGGAGTCGATCTGGCGGAACTCGTTCGAGAGATGGACGAGGCGCAGGAGGTCGCCGTCGATCTCCTTGGGCAGAATGGCGCCGACAAGCGACTTCCAGCCGGCGACGATGGCAAAGTCCATGGGAGCAGGGACGTTGTCCGTGTTTGTGGAGTACAGCTCGGCGTGGTTTCCGATGATCTGGGTAAAGTCCTGCAGGCGCTTCTTGTCGACGACAAAGGTCGAGCGGAACACGTCCGTGGGGGTGAGGGCAGACTCGGAGGGGCTGATGTACCAAAGGGCGGCATAAAAGTCCTTGATGCGCTGGTTGCGGCCCTCCATGACCTCGTGGATCAGGGCATAGCCCATCGAGGGGACGTACTTGAAGAAGAACTGCAGAGGAACGTGGTCAGCGTCGCGCTTCTCGTACACGGTGACGGCAATGGCCTCGCCCTCGCGGGTAATGACGACAGCAGGGTGGCGGTCGGGAAGCTTGCTGCTGGCCGGCGAGCGCTGGCTGTAGACGGTCAAGACAACGGGGTTGCCCTCGGCGTCGAACTTGGCAAAGAGCGTCTGGTTGGGGCGGGGGCGCAGGATGGCGTGGACGGGGTTGGAGCTGATCTGCTTGCCCTGGAAGATCGAGCTCTCGGTCAGGAGGGCACGGAGCCAGTGGAGCTTGGGGCCAGCCAGAATCTCAAAGAACTCGGGGCCCGAGGGAAGCTCGGACTCCTTGCCCGAGAGCTCGTACATGATCTCGCCATCGTCAAGGTGGGTGACCTTGACGCCGGGGAGGTTGGCGGCGGCAATGCGGGCAGGGCTGGCGCCGAGGTACTCGGCAACAGGGATGCTGGCCTCGTCGCCGTTGTAGTACTTCTCCTTGATGAACTCGATCTGGGCATTGTAGATGTTGCCGAGAATGTCCTTGACGGGCTCGTTCACGACCTTGCTGTGGGCGACGGCGACAGGGCCCTGGAGAATGGCAACACGGCCGACATCTTGGTCGGGGACAGCGTCGACGTCCTCGGACTGCCACAGCGAGTCCTTCTTGAACCAGAACTCAAACTTGTCGTCGAGGACGGGAATGAAAGGACCGGGCTTGCGCCAGGGGATGGTGGTGATGGCCAGGAAGTGGAAGACGTCCTCCTGCGTCAGGGTCTGGACACGGGCCTCAGGGAAGGCGTCAAAGAAGCCCTCGGAGAAGACGATGGGCTCAGAGTCAAGGACGCTGTAGGACTGGATCAGCGAGGGAGAAGGCTTCTTGGAGAAGCGCTCCTCGACACGGCGAAGGAAGTCGCCAAAGGTCTCCTTGAGGGTGAAGTCGATCCAGCGGGTCTGGTGCTTGATGTAGGTGGTGTCCAGCAGGCGATCGGCAACCTCCTTGTAGGTCATCTCATGGAGCTCGCACGAGCGGCCGTCAGCCTTGCGGCCGAACCAGGGCTTCTGGAAGTCCTTGTTGAGGCGATCGATGATGTAGTCCTTGCGCTGGAGCAGGGCGGCGACACGCTTCTCCTTGGGGAGCGAGAAGATGGTGTCGTCCATCTCCTTCCAGAAGAGAATGCCGCGGTTGGCAATCTTGTGGATGGGCTCGCCGAGCTCGGACTTGACCGTGACGATGTTGCCAATGGGGCCCTTGTAGGTCTTCTCCCACTGCGACTCGTCGGTGATACCGGGGGCGTCGACAATGAGCTGCTTGACCGAGATCGAGGCCTTGTTCTCCTCGGCGACCATGACACGCGAGCCAAGGAGGATACCATCGAAGGGCATGGGGGCATAGTCAAACTTGGTCGACCACTCACCCGAGAGGTAGGGCAGAGTGTCTTCGTGGCCACCAAAGCCACTGCCGACGACCAGGATGATGTTCTCGCAGCGGCGGATCTGGCCGTAGGTCTCGAGCATGGGAGCGTGGAAGTCCTCGAACGAGTGGTGACCACCACCACGACCACCGGTCCACTGCAGAATGATGGGGAAGTCAGGGTGCTTCCTGGCAATGTTGACGACGCGGAGGATGGTGTCGACACTGCCGGGCTTGAAGGCGACGTGCTTCAGACCAGAAGCCTTGAGGTTGATGACAATGTCGTCAGCAACATCGATCGAGGGGACACCGGCGGCAACGGTGATACCTTCCATGGGGACGCCCTCCTTGCGCATGGCGCGGACCAGGGGGTACTGGAAGCCCCAGAGTCTGGGGTTCAGGAAGAGGCAGTTGAGGGTGATGGCCTCGCCGGCAGGAACCATCTGGAGGATGTTGTTGACACGGCGACGCAGGTACTGCTCGGTGTGCTGGCCACCGCCAGCGAGCTCGACGTGGAAACCGGCGTTGATGACGGCAGCAACAAAGGGCTCCTCGACGGTACAGGGGGTCATACCGGCGACCATCAGCGGGGGCTTGCCGAGCAGGCGGCTGAAGGGGGTGTCGAGGTGGATCTTGCCGGAGCCGGCGACCTGGATGAGGCGGGGCTTGTACTTATCGGCCCAGTTGATGGCGCGCTTGACGCTCTTGACGTCGTAGTCAAAGACAGCGGACTGGTCGGGGAGCGAGCTCTGGGCATCCAGAGTGCTGGCGAGGACGACCTGGACACCGGTGCCCTCCTTGTTGCGCTGGGTCAGACCGCCGATGCCGGAGGAGCCGCCGGGGCCAAAGTCGAGGATGTGGGTGACGTTGTCGACCTTGGTGGCAATCTCCCAATGGACGGCCTGGGTGCAAATCTGCTCGACCAGCGAGATGGTCAGGCGCGAGCTGTTGCGGAGGTCCTCGCCAGTGTTGGTGTGGTAGACAGGGATGGCGATCTTGGCGGCATCAAAGTCGAGGTTCAGCTCACTGATGTCCTGCTCAAGCTGCGCAGGAACATTGACCAGGTACTCGCTGTGGAAGGGCACGGCGACGGGCAGGAAGCGCGAGGAGAAGCGGATCTTGCGCTCCGAGTGGGGGACACGGGACTGGTCCAGGCCGGTGGGGGCCTTGATCTTGCGCAGGGCGACGTTCAGACCGTAGAGGGACTGAGGGGGACCGGTGCAGATGGTGGAGCGGGGGCCGTTGATGAGAGAGAGATGGACGCGGCGGTCGGCAGGCAGATGCTTGTTGGTGGCCTCGACGTGCTTGACGACCTCGGCAGAACGAAGGCCTGGAGGCGGGGACAGGAAGCGGACAAGTCAGGCGCAGCCCCGGCTTGATTGCACATATAGTAGCGCACGCCAGAAACCAAGCCGCGCAACAAATCTCGCCTGTACTAACCGGTGACGGCCAACATCGGGGTGGGGATACCCTCGTTGTTGCTGAGCGAGTCCTGGAGGATGTTGGGGTTGATGGTGGTGCGAGGGACAGCATTCTGGGAGCGGAGACCCAGCCAGAAGAGCAGACCAAGGGCCTTCTGGGTGTTCTCGAGGAACTCCTTGTCGGTTTCGGACGAAGCAATGACGACCGAGGAGATAATACCCTGGCTATGACCGGTAGTACCTGGTGGAGCGAGCAGAGTAAGCGGGTCGGCAGGGCGAGCAGTTGGGCTCGTGAGCGAGAAGCAGCCGACAGAGAGCGAGACAGCACGAGCGAGGAACGAGGAGCAAAGTCGAGGACAAGATCGGAAACCCAGTGGCCCTTTGAGCGAGAAGCGGGTGTCGCAAGGGGGGAGGGAGAAATTGGGGGAGAAGCACAGCGCCACGAGGCTTGTCGGCCCACGCAAAACAAGAGGGGCTGAGGCGGCGATCTTGCCCGGCCAACAAGACAAAAGACGGCGGCACCAGCGGACCGAGGGACGGGGGGGCGGAGGGGACTGCAAAAGGAAAATCTGCCCGACGCTGTGCACCCACACGGAGCGGCGACAAGGACGGGCGGACCGGGCGAGAGCGCAGGAATAGGAGGACGAGATGCAGGCCAAGAGAGAAGCGGGATCGGTGCAGATCATGGAATGGGGTGTGCAGAAGGGCACCACGCAGACGACGATGCAATGGTGCAATTGTGCAATTGTGCAAGTGGGGGCGCCAGAACGAAGGCTGGAGCGGGCAGCCCGCAGCAAAAGAGTGCCATCGGGATTTACGTGGGCAAAAGGGTTTCTGGCCGGCGGTGCCAAAATGGCTTCACGGAGCCCAACCGGCGACAGGAACACAGCGGGCAAGAGCACAGCGGGGGCAGTTCCTACCAGTAAAGAGTGTTCGAACCTCTGCGGGGGTTTTATCCACGATCTTGAGCATGATCCAGTAGTTGAGGAGCTGGGTGAGACCGATGAGGGGCAGACTCAGGTGGGTGTCAAGAAGGGTGTTGGTGCTGGGCCGGGTCTCGGGGCGCTCGAGCCAGCTGATGACATCGATCTTGGAGGCCTGTGCGTTCTGGGCACGCTCCGACTCGGAGTGCTGGGCCAGGGTAAGGGCAGCCTGGCGAACGAAAGCGATGGAGAAGGCACTGTAGGTCTCGTAGGCAAAGACGAGCTCGTCAAAGTACTCCTCGACGTTGCCCTGGCCACCAAAGACGGCAAAGATGCTGGCCTGCTCGCTGGCGACCTGGGCAAAGAGGGCCGATTCGTGGGGGAGGAACTCATCGCGGGTGACGAGGCTCTGCTTTCTGACGGCAACGAGGGCCTGGTAGTAGTTCTTGATGACGCTGGCACGAGCAGCGGCGGCCAGACTGCGGGTGACGGCGTGGATGTTCTGGTTCTTCAGGACCGAGCGATGGAAGTACGAGAGAACCAGGGCAACAAAAGGCAGAGCAGCGGCGTCGGTAGCCGCATGGTCGAGCGAGATCTTGAGGAGGTTGGCGGTCAGCTCGATCGCAGTGGTCTCCTCGTCCGAGACGGGGAGAGCGTCCTTGATGTGTTCGGCAACGGGCCAGAGCGAGAACGGCACGGGGATGCTGAGCTCGAGGCCGTTCTGCTTGAGGTTCAGAGGACGGGTAGTAGCTTGGGCGGTGGAAGCCATGGCGGATCGGTGAGTTGGTGGTGAGTCCGGGGAGCTGAGATGGAGCAAAGTAGGAGCTGGCAAACGCTGGATTTGCGGTGCAAGCAGGGCTTTATCGTATCGGTCGTCAGACGAAGAGCGATCGTGGGATTTCCTTTGACAGAAGGAAACCTGGGCGGCAATCGCAGGGGGGGGAGGTGAGAGTGGGTTTGGTGGGAGTTGCTCTCTTCGCTTCAAAGAGTCAGATTGACAGGGTTCTGACTAGATGGACGAAAAGGGCAGACGGCGAGACTGAGGCTGGGGGGGGGAGAGATACGATGACGGGCGGGAAGAACGCAGGGCGGCGGCGACGGCAGCGTAGTTATAGGACCAGTCGAACGGCTTGGGATGCTGCCAGGGCGATCGCGATGGCCCAAACAGGGCAACTTTTTGTTGCGCTTTTTTTGGGGCGACGGGAGCGGCGCGCGACAACGGCGGGCGGCTTGGGGAGTGTGCGCAGCGCGACCGTCGCACGGGTGCGACATGAGTGCGTCGCGTCGCGGGCGGGAGAGAGGGCCGTGGTTGGGAATGGCGATAACGACTTTGTTGGCTGGTGCGAAGAGGCCGCCTCGGGGGGGGGGCCAAGCCGACGACACCCCCAAACTCCACGACGAGGGGCGAGAGCACCTAGGACAGGGCCGAGACGGGAGCTGATTGGAATGCCGGGCATATGCACTGGATGTGGATCGCACTCGGACATGGTGGATGCTTGGACATGGTGGATGCTTGGACATGGCCGCCAGAGAAGATGCGTTGGCCGATGCTCCGACACCTAAGGCACACGTACACACACCACTCCGAGAAGGAGCGAGGGCGCTCTCGTCGAGGACAATAAGGCGCCTCTCGCTTGTTTCGTCTCTGTTGCCGCCACCGATTCGACACCAGGCCGCCTCTCTCGACGACCGATCCAGGGCACCGACGCCTGATCGGGCCCTCGCTGGGTGCATCCTGCAATGCCTCTCCTCTGCGTCTCGCCAGTGCTGCTGCTGTTGTTGCTGTTGCTGTCGCTGCTTCTCACCATCGTGCCTGTGTGTGTCGCCGCGGCGAGCATCTGGCCCTGCAGACCGGCGAACGGCAGGCCAGCCGGCGTCTCGGTGATGTGGAATGTATTCGTTATCGAGCCCTCTGCCGGTTTTTTTTTTCGGCTGTGTTGGGGGGCAAGTGTGGGCGCGTCCCCCCGCACACGCACCAATGGGCACGCAGGCCTGCTTTCCTTTTCCGGCCGACGACGCCACGCGTCCTGCCCCAAAAACCACAACAAGCCAGAGACAGGGGCACTCGCGGTGACTCGAAGCGCCCTGCCACAGCCAAGCGCGGCCGGCCATGATCTGGGTCGCCGCGTTTCATGGCCCAAGATGGGTTCTCTCGTTCATGCATTCCCCCCCCGTCCATGCGCGCTGCTGGTGCTCTCATCGGCCGCTTCTGCTTCACAGAACGGCGCGGCAATCGCAGCCGCTTGGGGTTGGCTGTTGTCGACGACAGGATCAACGCGCGGCCATCACAATCAACAGGGTCAAGAGCGACCTTCGATTTGTCAACGGAGCGGCCACCTCCTCCCCAACAATGTCGGCGGCGCCAGAACCCCCGAATCGCCTCTGGTACTCCCCAGGTTTGCTTGGCAGTTGGGGGCGGCGGACTCAAGTTGGGGAGAGATGCGATGCGGAGACACCAGTCGATGTGCATTTCTGGGGAGATTTGGGCTGCAAATGGGGGGCCTGTCGCAGGACCGACAGAGCGAGCCATGGAATCTATCAACGTGGACGAGTCAACTTGGAGCCAGGGCAAACTAGGTTTGCTGGGGCGGGCAAAAGCAGTGTCCCACGGGTTGGACCAGGGTGCCGCCAATCGAGACACTGTTCACGCAATCGCCCGCTTTGGGATGCAGCACAGGCCAGCAGATGCAAAGGTTGGAGATGGATTGGGTATCGAAACAAACACTGTCGAGATCGGTGAAGCTTGTGCTATTGTGATACAGCCAACCGAGACTCATTCAAAACCGCTTCCGGAGATATTCGTCCAGAGATAATCCTCCAAAAGCACAAAACAGCAGTAAAATATGCGCAGACAACAGCCCGCCTGTCTAGGGGGCAGCCCGCCCGTCCATGCGACAGCCTCGAGACGCTACTCGTACTTCTTGGCCACCATGCCCTCTGGCGGAGTCACCTCGACCCGCTTCTTGCCGACCTCGTCCCAGTTGGTCGAGAGGCAGGTGCCATTGCTTTCGACATAGCTTTTGATCATGGCGCGACGTGTCTCATCGGAGGCGTCCTTATAAATGGTCCGGAACAGATCGTTCAGGGCCTCCTCGCCCTGGCCCTTGTCGCCTTCGATATTCTTGGCAATCGCATCCCAGTTCTGAGTTGAAGGCAGCAAGGAATCAGCCGTCCGCACCAGACTCGAGTGCACCGACAGCCCAGTTGGAGCGCATGGAGCGAGCGGATCGGATCGGATACATATAGTGTGCAAGACAAACAGCGAAGCGGGCGGTGCGGAGGTGTGAGCCAAATAGCCAACGGGTGCCCGCGACACTCACCTTCTTGGAGGAGGTGGGATATGTCGGTGCCTTGGCCATCGTCTGAGCGAGAGAGCTATCCTCGCCTTCCAGAGCACCCCACTTCAGGCCCTCGTTGGCCTTCTTGAGCTTGATTTCAATCTTTGTGGAGAGCACCGAGTACTTTGATTCGGAGGGGACAATCTCATGCGATAGGGGATCGAGCTCAAGGGAGTAGTCGGATCCTGTCGATGGCAGCTTGATGGTGACGGATGTGGCTCGCTCGGTGAAGATGATCTCGACATTCTCGGGCTTGGCATGCTTGACAAAGACTGAGATGGTGACAAAGTTGTCGTTCTGGAACCACTCGTGGCGGATCTTGGACGGAGGAAGGAAGCTGGCGGTCGTGGGGATGCTGGCAGGCGCCGTGGTGCTGTCCGAGGAAGCGGTGCCGTCGGCGGCCGGGGCGACGGGATCGACAGGAGCGAGCTTGCCACCTGCAAGAGTGTCGGCGTCAGGAATAGCGGGAGGAATCCACCGATCCATCGTCAATCCATGCATCCAAATAGGATGGTGGGCATGGCTCAGTCGTGTATATGCACATGACGTTGCTGCTTTTGACATGCGCGTGTGTCTGGGGAAGAGTGGGGCTTGGCTCGCCACATACCTGCTCTGACGAATTCTTCTGTTGCATTGTCAAAGCCCTGCTTGGCAGCAGCATCGTCGGGCTGGACCTTGAGAACTTCGCCAAAGGCCTCGCGGGCTTGGGCCCATTGCTTCAGTGTGGCCGATGTGGCACCACGTCGCAACTGGGCCTTGACAAAGATACCCTGGTCGCCCTGGGAGAGAGCGGCGGCCATCTGGGCATCGCTCAAGGCCTGCGAGTGCAGGCCGAGCTTCGTGTAGGTGCTGGCGCGCTTGAGATAGCACTCGGGGTTGGAGGGGTTGGCGCTGATGGCTTGAGAGTAGAACGAGAGGGCTGTCTCGTAGTCCTCATCGACAAAGGCCGAGTTGGCCTGGGCTAGAAAGGCGAGTTCGGCCATGACTGCGGGTGCGGAAGTGAGACGGTTTCAGGAGATGGTCGCTGAGCGGATTGTGGATTGACCTCTGCTTTCAGTCAGCCGAGGCGGGGGCGGGAAGAGCAGTGCGGGTCAGAGAGACATCCAAGATGCAAAGCGGACCGGACTGGGATACCATGAGCTCTGATTGCCCGAGAGGGTGGATGCCAGCGGTATCATCGCTGGGCCCCGCCACAGGGTATCCGTCGATACCCATGGTGCGACGGAATCGGCCCGATGCGGCGCGAACAAACCCAGAGGCACATCCAGTCCCTTCTGGAAGGCTGCTGGCTGGGCCACCGCAGACGGGAGCATGGTCCGGAGAATGCGAGAAGATGCGATTGACGCCGCGAACGACCGCGGACAAATCACCAGGGGCAGCACAGATCGTCCGAGTCGTGTCCAGCAGCAGCAGCAGCAGCGACAGGCCCGCAGCCAATAGCTCACCAGGATACGTGCGATCGGGACTCGAGGATGCTCTCGGCGATGCGTTGACGATGCGTTGACGCTATGCTGATGATGTGCTGATGATGCGCTGGCGATGTGATCGGCGGCTTGCTCGGCAGTGCGATCGACGCTGGATCATCAGCTGGCGGCGCGAGTCGAATCCCTTGATCGCCCCCATGCCTTCGCGCATGGCCGCTCCGCTGTGGCGCAGAGTCACGTGAGCTTCCAGGCGGTTCGAGCCGGCTCCGCGGTGTTCTTTTCTCTTCGGCGGGCTTCTGTGGGTGACGCGGGCGGTGCGACGCATGGCATGCGCGCTTCCTTGCGCCGGCGCGCCCGTGTCTCACGACGAAAAAAAAGATCGACAGGCGAGCCCTCGGAAGCCCGCAGCAACCGCCTGCCCCACACAGACCACAACAGCGCCGGCGCCTGCCCGCAGTATTAAAAATTCATTAAAAATTTTTCACAGGCGCCGCGCGGATGGAACCCGAAATTTCGTCCATTGGGTTCTCTGCAAAGCCACACCCGCATGCGTTTAAAAGCTCTCCGCTCGCCCAGCGCTGCTCTGTCCCGTACGGAAGTCGTCTCTCTACTTTCATCTCACAACCACCATGTCCAAGGCTGTTGGTATTGATCTGGGTACTACCTACTCGTAAGTGTCGCCCTGTCGTTGCCTGGCGTGCCCTGCGGTGTCGCTGCAGCCTCTGCGATCCTCCTGATCGGCGGGGCGGGAGCGATCTGGTGCTTGATCAGCGCCTGCCCGCGTCGCCTCGAGGGAGAGAGAGCGAGTCGTCGGGAGCAGCCCTCTCGTGCAGATCGGCCCGCTCGTGCAGATCGATCTCCTCGTGCGTGTGGCTCCTGAGAACATCACACGCCAGCGTGTTTTGTGCTGCCTGCGTCTCCGCCCCTTGATCGCCCCAGTCCCGCGGCCTCGCTCCCAGATCTGACCATCGGCTTCCTCTGCTCTCTCCCGCAGCTGTGTCGGCGTTTGGCAGAACGACCGTGTCGAAATCATTGCCAACGACCAGGGTAACCGCACTACCCCCTCGTATGTCGCCTTCTCCGACTCTGAGCGTCTCATTGGTGATGCTGCCAAGAACCAGGTCGCCATGAACGTAAGTCCTCTGTCGCGTCGGCTGTGACGTGTTGTGTGCAAGTCGCCTGCCACTGTCTCCTCGAGGCTATCAGGGCAACAGCGCTGACGCCTCCTCCCGCTCTCTGCCATCTGCTTCCAGCCCTTCAACACCGTCTTCGATGCCAAGCGTCTCATCGGCCGCCGCTTCAACGACGCCGAGGTCCAGTCTGACATGAAGCACTGGCCCTTCAAGGTCGTCAACGTCGACACCAAGCCCCTCATCCAGGTTGAGTTCAAGGGCGAGACCAAGACTTTCACCCCTGAGGAAGTCTCCTCCATGGTTCTCCTGAAGATGAAGGAGACTGCTGAGGCCTACCTCGGCACCACCGTCAAGGACGCCGTCGTCACCGTCCCCGCCTACTTCAACGACTCGCAGCGCCAGGCCACCAAGGACGCCGGTGTCATCTCGGGCCTCAACGTCCTCCGTATCATCAACGAGCCCACCGCTGCCGCCATCGCCTACGGTCTTGACAAGAAGATTTCCGGCGAGCGCAACGTCCTCATCTTCGATCTCGGAGGTGGTACCTTCGATGTCTCCCTCCTGACCATCGAGGACGGTATCTTCGAGGTCAAGGCCACCGCCGGTGACACCCATCTTGGTGGTGAGGACTTTGACAACCGCCTCGTCTCGCACTTCACCGAGGAGTTCAAGCGCAAGCACAAGAAGGACCTGACCTCCAACGCCCGTGCCCTCCGCCGTCTCCGCACCGCTTGCGAGCGTGCCAAGCGCACCCTCTCGTCTGCTGCCCAGACCACCATCGAGATTGACTCTCTCTTCGAGGGTATCGACTTCTACACCTCCATCACCCGTGCCCGCTTCGAGGAGCTCTGCGCCGACCTCTTCCGCTCCACCATCGACCCCGTCGAGAAGGTCCTCCGTGACGCCAAGATGGACAAGGCCTCCGTCCACGAGATTGTCCTCGTCGGTGGCTCCACCCGTATCCCCAAGATCCAGAAGCTCGTCTCGGACTTCTTCAACGGCAAGGAGCCCAACAAGTCCATCAACCCCGATGAGGCCGTTGCCTACGGTGCCGCCGTCCAGGCTGCCATCCTCACTGGCGACACCTCCGAGAAGACCCAGGATCTCCTCCTGCTCGATGTCGCTCCCCTCTCTCTCGGTATCGAGACTGCTGGCGGTGTCATGACTGCCCTCATCAAGCGCAACACCACCGTTCCCACCAAGAAGTCCGAGATCTTCTCGACCTACGCCGACAACCAGCCCGGTGTTCTCATCCAGGTCTACGAAGGTGAACGCGCCCGCACCAAGGACAACAACCTCCTCGGCAAGTTCGAGCTCACCGGCATTCCCCCCGCCCCCCGCGGTGTCCCCCAGATCGAGGTCACCTTCGATGTCGATGCCAACGGTATCCTGAACGTCTCTGCCGTCGACAAGACCACCGGTCGCTCCAACAAGATCACCATCACCAACGACAAGGGCCGTCTGTCCAAGGAGGAGATCGAGCGCATGGTTGCCGATGCCGAGAAGTACAAGGCTGAGGATGCCGCCGCTGCCGACCGCATCCAGTCCAAGAACGGTCTCGAGACCTACGCATACAACCTCCGCAACTCGATCAACGACGAGAAGCTCTCTGCTGCCTTCAAGCCCGGAGACAAGGCCAAGCTCGAGTCTGCCGTCCAGGAGGTCATCAACTGGCTCGACCACAACCAGGAGGCCTCCAAGGAGGAGTACGAGCACAAGCAGAAGGACCTCGAGAAGGTTGCCAACCCCATCATGAGCAAGCTCTACGGTGGTGCCGCCCCCGGCGGTGCTGCTCCCGGTGGCTTCCCCGCCGAGGGCCCCGGCCACTCTGGCCCCACCGTTGAGGAGGTCGACTAAACGGCTCTGTTCCCCCGCATCCATCACCCTTCTGCCGTCTTACCCATGTGCGCCCCCTCCCCCTTTCATTCTGCTATTCCACACGAACGGGCATTGCTTTGAGTGATAGTCCAAGAGATGTTGTCCATTGTACATAATGATAAAACAATGACTTTACCAAAAGCAATCACGAGCGTCGCCGGTCCCGTTCCAATCCCATGGTGCATGTGTGCGGATGTTGTCAGGGCTGTGCGAAGCTGGAACGAGGGGCTGAACCTGCTTGCCCTCTGCTCATCCCCCGCGATCGTGATTATTGACTCCACAGCATGAGTGGTTGGATGGAAGAGCAAAACGAGTGTATTCAGGAGGTCAATGTTCTCAGCGCAGAGCGGGGTGTCTCGGGTCCTTTGCCCTCGACTGCACAATATTGCCGTGGTAAAAAGAAGAATAAGGCAACTCTGACGAACATGATGAGCAGCGATCGGGCGGCAGGGAAGGAAACGATGGGAAGAGATTGGTTGGCTGGATGGTTGTTGGTTGTTTTTTTTTTTTTGTCCGTGGGCCTCATGGTCGGTTGTTCGTGGTCTGCCGGCCCTGGGTCGTCAGCAGGCCGGGTCCATCTTGTAGGGGCGCAGTTGCTACTGGTCACCGCTCTCCGAGTGCAGCGTGCTCGTCGTTTCGCTGGTGTTGAAGCGGCTCTCGGTGCCTTCGTCGTCTCCGTCGTTGCCGTTACCGTCCTCATCGCCGTCGTCGTCGTCGTCCGACTCGCCAAACAGCAAAGGGTCGTACTGGCCCAGCTCGCGGAGTCGGCTCTTGGAGAGCTCGTGGTCGAATCGCAGGGCCGCGTCCTGGTATAGCAGCACCGCCATCAGGAAGCTGCGGTCTGCCGGCGGCTCGAGTGTCATCTGGCCGAGCTTGGAGCTAACTTCGGTCAGCGACGGCGCTGTCGAGGATGTGAGCTGGATGTGGGTCCGTGGCGAGATCGAGCGACCGCCGGATAGCGCCTTGGACTCGGCAACAGGGTTGCCTCCGCCCTCGACCATCGACACAAAGCCCGCTTCGTATGCTCGCCCCAGCCAGTAGACGGCATCCGGGTGGTTCGCCTCGCGGCCTTGTCGGAGCATATCGACGGCCTTGGCAACGTTCTGTTCGAGCCCCCCGAGTCCGTACAGATAACAGCGCGCCAGGTTGGTCTGGGCATAGCTGCCAAGCTCGGCCTCGGGCAGCTGCATGTACGCCTGGACGGCAAGTTTCTCGCTGCGCTCGACGCCCCGGCCGTTAAAGTAGCAGTTGCCGAGGCCAATGTATCCGTTGATGTCGCCTTTGGCAACCAGCTCGCTGTAGGACTGGAAGGCGTGCTTGTAGTCGCCGAGGGCGTAGCTGCAGTCGGCTATCCCGTGCAGTGCATAGTCCAGCCCATCGTCGTATGCTTTTCGATACCTGCATGCGCAGTGTTGATGGGAATGTGAGGTCCAGCCACTCTGATTCCCAGCAGAGTCTGGCCAGTCCCCAACGGCGCATCACTTACCATTCCAACGCCTTTGGTATATCACGCTCGACGCCGACGATGCCATGCTCCAGGATGTATCCCACATTGTTGGTGCCCTTGGAGTTTCCAAAGACGCTGGACTGCTGAAAGAGCTCCATTGCAGCAACGCCGTCGAGATACGGCGGGAAGCAATGGAGGCAGCCCAGGGCAAAGACGCCCATCGGGTCCTGATAATCGGCGGCTAGTCGGAGGTAGTTGTATGCGCGCTCGACGTTGTGTTCGGTGCCCTTGCCTTTGTCGAAACAGCGACCGAGCTCGTAGTAGGAGGGAAAGTGACTGCAATATACGGAGCATGAGAGGACAAGGCAGGGCAGGGCAGGGCAGGGCAGGACCAGACCAGTTCTCGTCATGATCGGCGACTCCGAGGCGTTGGTACTGATGTCTCCAAACTGTCCCCCCTGCTCGTCGCATCCAGATTGGTTCCATGTACTTGTGGCTTTCCGCTCCGAAAGGCCCCCGCGCTCTCTCGGGTCCCTCCTCTCCTCTCCTCTCCTCCCCTTTCGTCACGGTCCACTTACGCTTGATTACTGGCGCTCTGAAAGAGCTCAAAGGCGGTCCTTGTGGCTTGTTCCTCGGTGAGCTCCGTCTCGAGTTCCGGATACGAGTACATCAGCAACATGGCCATGCCGTGCTGACCGGCAGCAAGCCCAGAGTCGGCAGCCAGTTGATACCATTTGAGGGCGGCGGTCTTGTCGGTCTCGACAGAGAAGCCGTTTTCGTAAAAGGTGCTGTCGACAATGGCGTTTTCCAGCCAGGGTTGTAGCAAGGGTTGTATCCCCGGTCCGTCCGTTCATTCATTCATTCATTCATTCATTGGTTCGTCCGTTGGTTCGTGGATATACGGCGAGAGTCGGGTGGTAGTCATCGATAGTCGAGCGCAACATCCGCCGACGATTGAGTGTATCCATGATAGATCGCCACCAGAGATATAGATCCGCCGCGACAGCCGCCAGGATGGAAGTGGGCAGATCAGCTTCGTCGCCCCAAGCCTGCGATGCCCTCCACCGCTGTTTTCCTGAACAGCCAGCGCCGTTTTCCTGAACAGCCAGCGCCGTTTTCCCGAACAGCCAGCGCCGTTTTGCTGGACAGCCACCAACTCGCCCAGCCTTGCCTTTGCTGGGGATGAGCCATCTCTTCCCTTGCTATTCCCATCCCAGCCACCCATTCATTGACTCGTTCGCTTGATCCACCCAGATCACACTCGCTCCTTACCCGACGTTGAACTGAGCGCATGGGTCGCCCAGACGGGCGGCCTTCAGGTACCACATGAGCGCCGCCTCGTAGTTTTTCTTGACGTCCGGCGGTGCCCCTTGAAAGTGCAGGTTGGCCAGCGCGAGCATGGCCGGAACCGAGTCGGACGACTCGATTGCGGCCTGGAACCACGAGATGGCTTCGGGATAGATCTTAGCCTCCAAAAAGGCGTTAGCGGCGGCAAGTTGGGCATCGACGTTGCCTGTCTGGGCTTGTTCGACGAGGGATCGGAAATGCGGCTCCATATTTCAGAGCAAATAGGAGAGAAGGGGAGGCAGAGTGTAGAAAGTGGAGGTTGCGGGCAGAGCGATGGCGACTGTTGCCTGAATGCTTGAGATTGCGCTTGTGGTAGTTCGATATCGTATGCTCGTGATATCGTCTAAGGAATCAGCGATGGTAGGTCCAGAGAGATTGGTCCAGAGAGGACTGAAAATCGATGGCTGCAGGGACTGGGCGATGGAGCACAAGATCAGCGTCGAGAGAGAGAGAGAGAGCGCGAGGGAGAGGAAGAGCAATGTCCCGGACACAAGTGGGCTGTGGATATGAGGCGAGATGGTGGGTCGGCTGTGTCAGCGGAACGGGGGGGACCGAAGCAGAGGGGACGCAGTGGGCTGGTGAAGCCGGACGAGGAAGAGAGCGATGAGGCAAGGCCGGATGGTGCTGTGTCGAGATCAGCAGAAGAGGTTCAAGGCAGATGGGGATGAAAGAGAGCAGCCCAGCAGGACAAGCACGGCCAGGGCAGCCAAGGGAGGACGGCAGGACGATGAAAGCCGAAGCATGTTGGCCGAGCACGGCGGGGGTGGACACGGACCATGGCCGGCCGGGACTGAGCGCCGGGTCCGCGCCGCCACAGTGTCTGTGGGCGCGACCTGGCACAGACGCTGTGGGGTTCGCCACTTGTGCTGCGCGGCTGGAGAGCGCGTCGCACAATCCCACGCCGTGCGACGGAGCACGCGTGTCGCTGCCGCGGGTGTCTTGCTGTCCCGTGTCGCACATGGCTGGCGACACACACACACTCTCTCTCTCTGTGCTGCGCATCCGCAGCCGACGCGTCCGACTGGCTGGCGCGTCGGCACCCGCGCAAATGTGTGTCCACCTGCTCAGCCGCGCGCCGTGGCACAAGAGTCGCTGTGGTACACACGGCACGCAATACCCAGGGCCGCGTGACCCTGGGCGCTGGCTGCAGCAAGGCACGGGTTGCAAATGGCATGTGGCACCGACACCACGCGGCGACATGGGACGCAGTGCGATTCGCAATCGGCGGGGTGCCAAACACAGGAGCATCCCCAACATCCCAGCATCCCCAACATCCCAACATTCCAGTATCCCCAGCATCTCTGGCAGCGCATTGGTCTTGGATTGTGGGCCTTTCATTTTGGTATACAGAGGCAGACAAGCGTCCGTCGCGGGCGCCGTGAGCAATTCAGCGTCCGCCATTGCAAGCCCTGTTGCGCACTTGCAATTGTTCGTGCTCACGCGTTACTTGCATAGATGCGACGGCGGGTCGCTTGGGAGAAGAGCGGCTGCCCAGTGATGTGTATATACGATGGGGGTAGGGTGCAGGGGAGATTGGGTTTCAGTCGTCGAAGCAGAGCTCGTCGTTGATCAAGCCGGGGTCGATCGACATATGGTATGCCACGTAGGTTGTTGGATCGTGCAGCCGACCGAGACGGAGCAGCGCTTCCTGCGAGTCTTTGTCCTTGGCCTTGAAGCCCTTGATGTACCACTCAATGGCCTCTTCGAGGTTCTTGGTGCATCCAAAGCCGTTCTCGAGGCAGTAGCCCCGATAGTAGAGGCTGGTGGGATAGGTCTCCAGCGTGCCCATTTGAATCAGTATGTATGCCGCATCAAGGTTTCTTTCGATCCCACCCAGCCCTTCCAGGTAACAGCGGCCGAGCTGGAGATGAATGGATACATCGCGATACTCCTCTGGAACCTGCACATAGTGGAGCACAGCTTGGTCATAGTCTTGCTTGACGCCATGCCCAAAGAAGAAGCAATGGCCCAGATACGCATGGGCGCTGGTGAATCCATCCTTCAGCGCCTGCTCGAGCTTCTCGTAGACCTTGTCGTACTCTTCCAGCCAGTACCAGCACTCGTAGATTCCAATCTGGGACTCCTTGAAGCCCATGTTTTCGGCACGGGTGTACCTGCACCGAGTGTCGGGTGCCGAGTGCCGAGTGCCGAGTGTAGATTGGTTGGAGACGAAACACGGTCAGTTGCAAAGTGATGACGAGTATATGCAGCTATCGCTAGCCAGCTGTTACGAGGCAGAGGGAAACAAGCTTGCTTTTTTTGCTTCTTGCCTCTTTTTGGCCTTGCTTTGGCACCCAGCCACCCAGCCACCTTTAGCTTGCAATGCCACGCCCGTATCGCGCTGTTGCATACTTACCAGTACATGGCCTCGTTGTAGTCGAGCTCAAGACCAGCGAGTCCCCACTGGTAGCAATGCCCGACGTTGTGTGCAGACATTCCGTCTCCCTCGGCTGCAGCCCGAGACCACAGCTTCAGGGCCTCGGTCTGCTTCTTGAGTGCCGGAGTCGTAAAATAGATGTATCCGGTCAAGAACAGAATTTTCGAGGACTCGGGGAGACGCTTCAGGATCGCCAGAGCCTTGGTGCTGCTTCGAGCGCAGCCCATGCCCTTGGCGTACATGCGCGCGAGTTGGTACTGTGCGTCCGGGAATCTATGTTTGGTGAGAAAAGGGCAGAGTCGCGGACAGGTCCGATGAGACGAAGAAGGCAAAAAAAGTGCTGCCAAGGCTCCAAACCAGTTCTTGTCGGTGTTGCACAACAAAACCAACCGCATGAGGCAGCTGCGTTCGACAAGCACACTCACCCAGCTGCTGCTGCCTGGGCCATCAAGGAAAACGACTCTTCGAGGGCCTTGGAATCGGACGTATCGATCTGGAGGGCCATCGCAAGATGGAACTGAGCGTTGGCGAACCCGTGTCGGATCGAGAGGCGGTACCACAGGATGGCTTTGGCCATATCCTTTTCGATACCATAGCCGTTGGCATAAAAGTATCTGTAGGTGCACGCGAATGTTGGGGGAGGGCAGCAAGAGCGGGCCAAACGATGACAAAGAGAGGAGGAGGAGGTACAAGTAAGCAACCAGACACCGACGTTGTCATCAACCGCAAACGATGAGGGCGGCGGTGATGGAAATGCAGAGGATATGGGGTCAGTCGCAGGACACGATGCCTCCCGCTTCGAACCACGCATTGTCAGATTCGATCGGCGAAAGCGGGGCCACACCGACGCAGCTAACGGTTGCCAGTCCAGAGGCTGGCAAGTCCACTATGCCCACTCCAGCTTTACGCCGGTTACCGATATCGGTTTTACTCTCGCAGCAATATCCTTTCGATGTACCAACTCCTTGGGCAACTGGCTGCCCAGGTTGACAAATCGATGCGCACCAGTCCAGTCTTCCTCGTATCCATCTGCGATCCTGTCCGCCTGGTCTCATCTCTTGCCCGGCCCCGATACATCCAACCGCGCCGGAGCAAGATCTGCCTTACCCGACATTAAACTCGGCGACGGGGTCATCGGACTCGGCGGCGCGTTTGTACCATTCCAAGGCATTGGAGTAGGACTGGGCGGTGCCAAGGCCCTTGGAGTAGATCCGAGCCAGGGCCATCTGGGCGGGCAGGTGGTTATTCTTGGCAGCGAGGGTCAGAACCTTGGTAGCATCGCTGTACTGCTTGTTCTTGAGATAGTACTCGCCCAGGGAAAAGAGCTGATCGAGTGAGCTGCGGTCGGCGTTGGGAAGGATGCGGTTGAGATCGGGGGTCATGGGCAGGGGAGCGGACGGGCTGGGACCGGGCGGTTGGGGTGTTGACATGTTGAGACAGGAGCGACGGATGCGGATGGCAACAGAGCAGCGACGTGCGTGGGGCTTTGGGAGACTGATATACAGCCGAGGCAGAGGCAGAGGCAGAGGCAGGTGAAGCACGACCGAGGGAGTGGCAGATAGAGCGGCAGAAAGAGACAGAAGCAGCAGCGAGCTTGACCGGAGGGGTCCAGCGATTGAGCAGCAGCGTCCGCGCGGAAACAGGGGGACCGACCGAGGGACAGGCAGCGCCGGATGGGAGATGGCCCAGAAAGCCCAAGGCAGCAGCAGGCAGATAGAGCGCTCTGACCCGCACCGACGGGCTTTATAACCGGCGGACCGGGCTGGACAGAACGAACAGAAATCACCAGGCTCACCTGGGCCGGTGCTGGTGGGGCCAAGCACATCCAACTTTGGCAGTCGCTCTCGCACGAACCAGGCTTGTATGGGGTTGCGCCCTTGCGGACAGCAACACCCGCTCCCGGAAGAACAAGCGCGGCGGGCCTGTTTCACAGCGCAACGGAAGAAATTAAGGGCTGTGAATGGTTGCTGCAGCGGGGACAGTGCAAGCTCTGGCTTGCAATCGCGCCGCAGAACAGCACCCATCGCGATGGTGTCCGCACCAGACCGATAATGCTGCATCCATGGCATCACGGTGGCTGCCGTTGCTGCCGGTCACTCGCACCACCCACGGAGCCTGCTTGCCGAATGCGGGCGCGAGTGGTCTGTCTGCAGGACCCCGCCAAGTGTCGAGCATCGGATCGAGCATAATATCGGGCATAATATCGGGCATATCGAGCATAATATCGAGCATAATATCGAGCATAATATCGAGCATAATATCGAGCATAATATCGAGCATAATACCATGCAGCGAATCAAGCAGATAACAACCACATCCAGCAACCACAGCCGGCGCGCACCGCACAGCCCGATCGCCAAAAAACAAAGCTCAGGCGTTGGTCCGACGCACAAACAAAGCCAGGACGCACGTGTCCGCCCGCCCGATCCAGTGCGGATCCAGTGCGGGTCGAGTGCGGATCCAGTGCGGATCGCACGTGGCGGTGCCGGCCAGCTTGTGGCCACGCTGCCCCTGGCTGTCGACCCGTGCTGCCGGCTAAACGGCGAACGTCGCTGATTGGTCCAGCGCCAATGGGGCCTTGTGTGCCCCCGTGAGTCACGCCACCCCGCCAGCCCGGCCAGGTCCGGGACCCGGTTGCACAGAGCGGGCGCCGTGCGACTGGATGCTCCGCCATCCGCACGCTGGTTGGTCGGATCGGCTGTACGCCGCCCTGCTCGCTGCCTCGCCACAGGCCAGACTGGAGCTGCGCAGCCGGCCGGGTCCGTGTGGCAACGGGCCCTGTGGCCGCCTGATTGCGCGTGTGCCCGACCGAGGAGGGTTGCTTGTGTGCTCCAAATTGCGCTGGCTTGCCTGTGCTCCAAATCGCCTCGGATTGCCTCCCCGTAATTATCCAACTCGCTTCCCCGGCCTCGACGCCCCCCGATATCCATTCTGCATCGTGCGACGGGGAAGCGGTGCTCCAAATCCTACCTGCTCTCTCGTGGCTGCGGATTGCACCGCGGGCTCGCTGCCGGCAGAGGCTGGTCCATATTGCGCATCAGTCCACCGGAACACTCATGCTGAATCCCTCCCCAGAGAGCCTTCATATCCGCGTCCGCGCTCATCTCGCGCACCGAATGAACTGTACCCGCGCCAAGCACCTGGGCAGCATCTTGGCGATACCAGCCGATAACGCCCAAGGCCCAGCAGCAAGTGCCTGGCCGCATGCATGAATGAACACGGAGCAGCAGATGCGCAACCAGACGTGCAACCAGACGTGCAACCAGACGTGCAACCAGATGTGCAACCAGATGTGCTATGAGCCGCATGCCATTCAACCGAATATCATCAAGGCCAGCACCACCAACGATCAAGGCAGCCCACGGAGATGCACCACATGCATCCAGCCCCTTGTCGATTCGTGTGGCGGCCCCTTGCCATGCGGCCCTTGTGTCTGTCCCTGCTGCCCGCCCCCCCATCCTTGCTGCTCACCCTGTCTCGCGGCTCGCATGGGGCCGGCTGACTCCTCTTGACCCGCTGACGCTCCGCTGCCCGGCCAGGTCGGTTCATAATAGACACCCTTCCCCCCTGCTTGAGCCGCTCTCTCCAACCATCCTTCCAGCCAACCTCTCCTCTGCATCGGGACCCCCTCTCGGTTTCCCCTCTGGCTTGCTGGCTCAGCTCCATTCTCATCGCTGCTCATCCGTTCTTCCTTCCAATCAAAGCCCATCCGCCTCGCCATGTCAGCCGTGGTCTCTGCCCCTGAGGGCATCCCATCCGTCACCATCACTAACACCACCACCACCGCCAACACCACCACCAACACCAACACCGTTGCCGTCGCCGTCCCGCAGCGATCCAGCGTCCCCGGCTGCTCTGTTTGGGTGTCGCGGCACCCGTCGACTTGCGAGCGTCTGGGGATACCGCATCGGTCCATCAAATCCGTCCTCGACGTTCGCTCCGTTGTCGAGGTCATTGTCGACGTCGAGGTCAACTTTGCGCCTCAGTACTGCGCCTTTCTCAATGGCGACGAAGACAGCGACATCGAAGACGGCGGCGACAGTCACATCCAACTGCATCTCGACCCCATGAGCGACGATGACCATCTCGGCAGCCATCTCGGCAGCCATCTCGGCAGCCATCTCGGCAGCCATCTCGGCAGCCATCTCGGCAGCCATCTCGGCAGCCATCTCGGCAGCCATCTCGGCAGCCATCTCGGCGACCACCACAGCGACGACGACGTCGACGACAGTGATCGATACAGCTACGTCAGCGAGCGCTACCACTGCATGTACTCTGTCGACAATGCTCCTGTCGCTACCCAAAGCACAGACTGCCATCCGTCTATGGATCGCCGCGAGCAGAGCTCGCTCTCGCCGCCGCCGAGATCCGCGGCCAGCTTCTTCCGGTACTCGGACTCGTTCGTCTCCGAGATCCCCCGGTACGAACAAGCGATGCTGCAGACCCTCGAGATGGCCGCCGCTGTCGCCGCCAGCAACGGTGCCCCTGCCCACCCCAGTGCACTCAAGAACGAAGTCCATCTTGCTCGCCAAGGCACCCGCCACAGCCGGCATCACAGCATGATCGACCAGCAAAGGACCATATCCTTCTGGGACAACAGCATCGACAGCAACCCGCATGCCAGCAGCGACATCGCCAACATTGCCGCCGACGTCGTCGCTGTGCCTGCAGGCTCAAGTAAGCGCACTTTCCAGCTGATGCGAGCCCGCCACGTCTCCAAGGACAAGCGTCAGCATCGGCTCGGTCAGAAGCAGGCCTCCGACTCGGGTCTGTACATCCGCCCGGCCCGGCCAAAGCCCATACTGGCGCCCCTGAGCACTCCGGCACCGCCGCTCAAAGCCTGGCTGGCCAAGTCGCCGATCCTCTCGAAACTCTTTTCGAAACCGTAGAGAACACCCGCCATTCCCCCCGTCGCCGCCGCCGTCGTCGTCGGCGATGGAAATTTTTTGGGACAAACTCTATTTAATCGCATTGAAGTGCATCAATCTGCACCAAAGTCACATCGAAGCGCATCAAGTCGCTTCAAGGCGCACTGAACAACACCGAAACACACAAAAGTGCATCAATACGGACTAGATAGCATCGAAGCGTGCTCCGCTTGCTACGAAGCGTATCGGAGAGGATCAAGGAATGCCGCTGCCTTCCCAGCGGCAATTTGCCCCCCCCCTCACATCCCGATCGGTCTGGGTCCCGGCTCTGGGCCGGGCAGCACTCCGCCCCGCCGTCCTCCGGGGTGACGCTGCTGTCATCAGCCCCCCCCCAACTACTCCTCATCATGTATCCAGCATTGCTCACCAGGCCTCCCCTGGCATTAGACCCCAACGGGATCGATCTCTGTCGATGAGCGCATTCGCACCCCAACGAGGGAGACGCAGACGTTCGCAACGACCAGCATCCCCTTGGTCGCAGTGGGTGTGCGAAAAGCCCTTGCGACCAAGAGTCAAGCCCTTGCGACCAAGAGCCAAGCCCTTGCGACCAAGAGCCAAGCCCCCCCCCTCCGCTCCCGACTTTGCTGGGTCCGAGTCTCTATAGCAGAGTAATGCCATCCCACTCCCAGAACTTCATAACCCATGGCGATCAGGCATATATAGCGCACCAAAAACGAAACGGGGCACCCCGTGCTTGAGTCGGGGTTGCTATTTAATTCTGGGTCCTGAATACACACCCTTGCCAACATGGCCAAGTGCGCTCGCAATGCTTGGAGGCCAAGTGTCGTCCGGTCCCAACAATGTTGATCCCGAGAGCACTCGGCCTATGTGAATGTGAATGCAGAGTGTGAATGTGAATGCAGAGTGTGGTTTCGGACGACAGCATCCAAGTCGGACGACAGCATCCAAGTCGGCCGACGGCATCAGTCCGGCAATCACATTGCCCACTCCCCGACGAACTCTTGCCCTTTGCCAACGACGATCGTCCTGTAATCGCATCGCACAGCCCTGCATCGCCCCTGGGTCTGTCCGCCAAGACATCCTTCCGCCAGGACAGCCCGCCAGGACAGCCCGCCAGGACAGCCCCGCCCCATGGGCGTCGGCGCTGCGCCCGCATTCTTGTGCTGCGTTTGTGTCCGTGTTGTGCCGTTGTATCCAACATGGACACAAGGCCGTCTCCCACTTCAACTTTTGCTTCTGCTGCTTCGTTTTTCACCATCGACTTCCTCAACCCCCATCACTCCCCATCAACGACTTCAGCTTCAACCCTCTCTCCCCATCCGTCCATCTCGGGACTCTGTCGACCCATCTCGAATCCCATCTCCCATCTCCCATCTCCACCGCCATGGCCGAGACACAGCTCCCATCGGTCTTCCCCGACCTCGATCCTTCGCTCGACGTTATCGTTAAAATCATGCTCCTCGGCGATCCGGCCGTCGGCAAGTCTGCCATCTTCTCAAAGTGAGTCTGCGGTCCCACCCACAGGACTTTCTTTCCATCGCAGTTTCTTCTCTGTCCCCTCACCCACCTCCTTTGGTCTTGCTTATTCGCCGGCATCCCCTGTCCCCATTTACATCGGAACTCGACACTCCCCTCTCTCCCACTTCTGCACGCATTCAGCGCCTCGCCTGCCGCTTAGATGCTCATCTTCTTCCCTTACCCTCCAGATTCAAGGAAACCCTCCCTCCTGCCTCGGCCCCACCTGCCGCGGTCGGTGTCTCGGGCCTTGACTTTGCCACAACAATCCTCAGAATCGCCCCACACGGAGGCCGGCTCAAGGCCCAGATCGTCGATTCTCCTGGCCATGACCGATACCGCTCCATCCTTGCACAATACTGGAAACTGGCGCACGGAGCCATGGCCATCTACGACGTCACCAACCGCGAATCCTTCGAGAACGTCCAGCGCTGGATCCACGACTTTAGCCGGTGTCGATCCTCGCCCCACAGCCAAACGCAATCGCTCGGCCGCGAGTCCCGCTCCAACATCATGATCGTCGGCACCAAGTGCGACCGTGCCGAGGCTGACCGCCAGGTCGAGACCTCGGTCGCCCAGACCTTTGCCCTCGAGCACGGCCACCTGTTCATGGAAGTCAGCGGCCTCGATGGCACCAACATCGATCTGGCCTTCAACGTCCTCTTGACCGACATTTACCACGCACTCGTCAAGGAGCGTCGGTTCCAGCAGCAGCAACTCCAGCAGCAGCTCCAGCAGCAGCTCCAGCAGCAGCCTATCGAGCCTCACGCCGGCTGGTCTCCAACCTCTCGCAAGCGCACCTCCTTTTTGGACTTTGGCACCTTGGTCGCTGGCCTGGGCTCGGCCCTCTCGGTCTCGTCCATCTCCCCAACGCCTTCGTCCTCGTCAACACCTTCGCCACAACCGTCCCCGGTGCTGTCGTTCACGTCGCTCCCGTCGTCCTCGGCAGCGACCGAGCCCGCCAGCACCGCTTCCCATCATCGCTCTGCGTCGCTGCCCAACGCGGCCTTTCACGCTCCCCGGGCTTCTCGGCTCGCCTTGGATGGGCCGCCCTCACCGCCAGAGTCGCCCCAGCCCGCTCGCCACACCTTGCCCAGGGTCTCAAGCCTCCCATCGTCACTGCGACAGCACGATCTGCTCGAGTCGCGGTCGCCGCTGCCCCAACGCGCCTTGAAGCGCACTCGCTCAATATCCGAATGGTTTGCCTGGGTCGGCGATACCATAACCGAGGGCATCAGCACCATCCTCGAGGAAGACGACCGTGAGCATCCACAAGTACAAGCACCAGCACCAGTGCAAGTGCCGCCACAAACTCATGCACAAGCTCACGTGTATGTTTAGGCATCTTAGATCAAACTGCTGTGGCTCGTCAACTCTGCTTCGACAGCACTAACGACAATGTCACGGCGCTCAAGCAGCGACATTCTTGCTCACACGGCACAGCTCCCTCTGCTCTTGGTAGCGCCTGTGGTGCATATCATTCCCTCTGCATTTGCGGGCCCTGTTCTCTCGAGAGTCCTTATCCTCTCGGCATGATCTGTTTCGCTCGGTGGAGGCCAATCGGTGCCTCCCCACCCCTCCGTCCTGTCTTCGTTTCTTCTCACTCAATACATTCTACACACGAGCAAACTGGCTCTTGCGCTTGAGGACGCAGAGCCAACGAGGACTCGCCGAAGATCCTTCTCGCTGGTGTCGTTGCTGCCTGCTCGGCGGTCTCGATCCACATCGTGCCCACGACCGCGGTCGTTATATTACATGCGGAAGACACCAAACTTGGTGTCTTGGACAGGGGCGTTGAGAGCCGCGCTAAGGGCCAGGCCCAGAACATTGCGGGTATCGGCCGGATCGATGATGCCGTCGTCCCAGAGCCTGGCGCTGGCAAAGTAGGGGTGGCCCTCGGCCTCGTAACGCTCCTGGATCGGCTTCTTGAACTCGGCCTCGGCCTCAGCGCTCCACTGCTGGCCCTTCTTTGCCTTGGCGTCGCGGGTGACTATTACGGAGTAACGGCGAGTTTAGACGTCGGCTGCGTGGCCGTCTGCTGGCTGGAGTACGCCTCGGTTTCGTCATGTTGTAGCAGCGGTCGCAACGATACCACAATCGCAATGACTGCTGTGGCTCCCTCCTTGAGGGATGATGGATGCACTTACTCTGAGACAAAACTCCGGCTGCCTGTTCACCGCCCATGACACTGATCCGGGCTGTTATCACGCACGAGATAGAGTCGCGATTCAGTCCAAAACCATCCAGCAGCTATCCACACGCACGACTCTAGCAATTCACCGGAACTTCGAGCCTTCGCTCTGCGCGACCGGCCATCTGGCCGTCCCAAACGGCTTACCATTCGGCCACATCCACAGGAAGCGGGGACTGTAGGCGCGACCGCACATGCCATAGTTGCCTGACAGGGACAAGGAGATCAGTCGGTCTCAAGGCTGCAACTCGCCACTAGTGAGCAACGACGCTCGGCAGAATCCAAAATGCAGGACCTACCAGCACCGAATGAACCGCCGCACAGGACCTGCGGTGGTGATGGGCCAATCTCGACATTAGCATTTCCATCGTGGAGCTGAGCCCTTCGGTCGTGGGCTTCAATCCATCTATCGTTCTCGGGCGAGGACAGCAAACTCTGCAATACAGCCCCCAAGCCCACCGAGCCACCGTCAGGCACACTCACCGTGAACTTGGGGACATTGGCGCAGGCAACAGCCGTAACCATCTTGGCGCCGTTCTTGGCGATTCCGCCTGAGCACACGGCATCCGCACCAAGTGAAACATAGGTTAGCGACGCTTGTAATGGCCAACGGCAAGGTCTCCGCGGGACAATCGCTGTGGCTGTGGTGTTGCATGGCCAGCAACCGATCGATCATCTCTTCGCCGGACACAAGATCGAGAGGCCCACCTGCTTCGGCACTCTTGCCGACCATGAAGCCGGTGATGTTCTGGAGGAAGACCAGGGGAATCTTGCGCTGGCTACAAAGCTCGACAAAGTGGGCACCCTTGAGGGCAGACTCGGAGAAGAGAATGCCATTGTTGGCCACAATGCCAACGGGATAACCGTGGATATGAGCGAATCCTGCAAGCAGGTGATTTGGACAATGGCAGATGGCATATGAGCGTGCATGTGTGGGAGTGCACTCTCGCGAGCAGACCAAAAAGCCAGGCTCCGTTCTTGGCCAGTCAATCAGCGCTGCCTCCTTCCAGTGGACTCAATAGCCTTACCGGTGACGAGCTGGCGACCGTAGTACTGCTTGAACTCGCTGAAGCGACTGCCGTCAACAATACGCGCAATGACCTCCTTGATATCGTAGGGTTTCCTCAAGTTGTCGCCAACGATGCCGCCAATCTCAGAGGGGCTGTAGATCGGCTCCTCTGGTGGGTAGATCGTCGTCTTGGATGTGTTGTGCGCATTTAGTCAGGCGGGGCAGCAACAGGCCAGCCCGAGTAACCTTCACCAGGCACAGCTCCGGCGCAGGCAGCAGGAATGCAAATGAGCCTGGCGCTTGCAGGATTGCGCTTCTAATAGCGACTCTCCACCATCCGCGTGCGTGGAGCCGAGTGACGCATCGCATACCTGGATGTCCTTCTTGAAGTTGAGGTTGGAGATGATCTGGCGGCCAAGCGCAAGCGCGTGCTCATCCGAGTGCGCATAGTAGTCGGTGACACCGGAAGTCTGTGGTGAATTCGTATGAGTGTTATGTTGATGAGAAAGACCCTCGCTGTATCGGCAGGATACCCATACACCTGCAGTTCCTCACGCCCTCGGAACCCAAACTTACCTTGCAGTGGAGATCCGCACCACCAAGCTCCTCGGCGGAAACGTCCTCGCCCGTGGCGGCCTTGACAAGCTGGGGTGGATCAACCGGCAGCCGCAATTCTGTTAGTCGGGGCATCAAATTGGTAGCCGGCCATCACTGTTGCACATCGTTTCGTAGCTCCGAACATGCGATGCAGCGGCAAAGTCTCAAGCACTGAGAGAGAACGCCAACGCACCGGAGGGCCGGCCAGGAAAATGGTGCCCTGTCGCTTGACAATGACACTCTCGTCTGAAGAGTGATTTGCCGCCATGGCAGCAGCCGGATTAGCGATCAAAGTCGGCTGGACACACGCAATCTGCGAGCTCTTGCCCACGATCAAAGACCGCTGGAAACGAGAACGATACTTACCGGCCATGGCGGGAACGTAGGCACCACCAGCCGTGCAGGAGCCCATAACTATAGCGACCTGTGGAATGCCGGCTGTCGGTGCCAAGACAAACACGACCGGTCAGCAAGTTGCAATGTGCTGCCGCTCATGCGGCCCAAGTGAGCTCACCTGCAGAGAGGTTGGCTTGGTTGAAGAAGATACCTGCGAACGAAGGCCCGAGATGAGTTAGTACGTCGGAGAAATTGCTTCAACAGCTCGATTGAGCCAGTAGCATAACCAAATCAATCGACCGGAGCAGCCGAGTGTCTATTGCCAAGCGAGCGTGCGAAATTGCCTCCGCACAATCTCGGCGCCTGAACAGGTTGTGTGCCGGCGGAAGTCATCAAGATTCAGACATGATCGAATCGCAGTGCTTCCCGCCCCGATTTACAACAGCTACATACGTCCAAAATGCTCCTTGTCAGGGAAGACATCGGCCTGGTTGGGCAGGTTGGCACCACCGCTGTCGACTGCAGCAATGCAGCGTCAGCAAAAGGATGGTCAGGATGGAAGAATAGCATGAGTACGTGCATACCGCAACAAGTGCCCACTTGGGCCGAACTGCACATGGCACGCAGTCGATTCGATTCATCTCAACTCGACAGCAGTAGCAGCTACTGGGGGGGTTGATTCAGCGCATACCAAGATAGATGCAAGGAAGTCGATTCTCCTTTGCGATTTCCTGTGCGCGGAGATGCTTCTTGACCGTAATCTATGAGTGAGCGAGCACGGGGGGGTATGTATGCATTCAGGTCAGAGTTTGATAGCTTGTTTGGGACATCTCGGGCTCTCCGGTGTCGATCGGATATGATCTTACGGGATAATAGGTTCCGCCTTTGACGGTCGAGTCTGCAAAACGATAGGCGTCAGCATGCGAGGCCGAGTGCACCGGCGCAGGGCCAGTGCTTCCGAATGATGGTGAGACACTGATCGCTCAATTCAGAGCTTTGGATGGTCAGGGGTCCTCACCGTTGGCGACGATCATGCATTCCACCCTGACAGAAACAGTTCGTAAGCGACTCTGCATCATTGAACCCAATCTCTTCGAACGGGTCTGCGCTGGCTGCCCCGATTGCATCGCGACGGCTACGAAAGCAAGCATTACCCGCTAACCCGGCCAATGCCAGTGATGATGGCGCCGGCGGGAACGTGGTCGTCGTAGAGATTGTAGCCTGATATCGAGCAATTGTTGGGCGGGTCAGTCGACAGCAAAGCGACATGGAGGTTTCGCTGGACGGTCTGCCATAGATATACAGAACTGGGATAGCACACTTACCGGCAAACTGAGAGAGCTCAAGGAACGGGGATCTGGACAAAGGCATTCGTTGCAACAGACCAGAAAGGCGAAAGGAGATTAGCATCGGGCGCCGGGAGCTTCCACATCTGAGCAAGCGTTCTGTACACTGCTGAATGCGGCTCGCACAGCAAGCGAGCCATCCAGAATTCTGTGGGTGCGAGAGGCGGCACATACCCAGGATCCAGAAGAGCGTCGATGCGATCGCGGGGGAGTAGCTTCTTGCGCGAGAGATGTCGCTTCCTGGCCTCCTCACCGCCGCCTGCAGAACGTTGCATACACATCCGACGAGGCGAGCGGTGTTGTTGGGAATAATGTGAGCAGAGCGCGGCATATACTTCCCGACAGAGACACCCGTGGCGATGATCATGATCATGATACCCGTGGCGGCGAAGACGATCATGATGCCGAGACGGCGATGGCGGCAGTCTGACGATGATCTGCAGGGCTCTCCTGCAGCTGCACCAAGCACAGACAGCGCGACGAGCATTGCAAGAGGACAGGAGCGACTCCCAATTCGCGTACCCAGCTTGATCTTGTCGACATCAGCACGGAGCTTTTGGGTCAGAACATCCATGCGCTTGGCATTTTCCTGCGTGCGAGGACCGTGGCGGTTGGCATGCGTGCTTGTTAGTGAGGCGGATCACACACAGATGCCACCCAGAGCACTGCGATTCCAATGGCTTGGATACTCGCGATCGTGGACCATCGATACTGCCGGACGAGCTAGTCGATGCACCATGGAGGTCCGGGAGCTTAAAGCTGCTGTGGCTGTTGGACCCAGACGACGCCCGCTGGAGGAACGGATCGTGAAGCACATACTTTGAACTCGTCCGAGGAGGTGTCAATGGCGGACTGGATCACCGGGTTGGGATCGAAGGCAGCGCCGAGGGACGAGTACAGACGCACGGCGCTGGAGGCAGCCTGGGCGATCGTGGGAGTCGCCAGCAACGTCGGGCGGACGGCCCAGCGAGCGGCGCAAAGCATGCGGACAGCCCCGGCAGATCGGAGAGAGGCAGAGCTCATTCTGGAGGCACGCTGGATGTGGGGGGGGGCGAGTGGGGTGTGGGGTCGATCGAGCGCACCAGATCGGCGGAGAGCAAGCGGATGGACGGGAAGCGCTGGAGGGCCTGGTCGAAAGGGGGTGTTCTGTCGGCGCCTGCCTCGAGGTAGGGCCAATTCCGAAACCCGTCGGAAGCGGACGCGGCCATAACGGGGGGCGACGGGTGGGGAGCCGACGGAGGGACAAGAGACATGCGGTGGAGACGGACGATGGACAAGCTGGAATGCCGCACTCTGTTCCGGATCTGCATACACCCAGTCCATCGCCCGTCATGGCCAGGCGCAGAGCTGTCCAGATGGGCTCATCCCATGGCCTGCCCACCGGGACTCACAGATCGCTCAGGGGCACACACTCAGGGACACTCTCTCCCATTTCGTTCCGAACATGCTGTCGTGTATTCTGGTGGAAGAGCTGTGGGCCATGAATGGCACCAAGCTGGTGCTCTAGGCAACATCGAGCTTCAACTTGACGTTCATGGCCACCAGCTCGGTGCACAAATATCTAAACACATACGGGATCGGCACAATCTCGATGCCCGAGCTCGTGGCACAGTTCATGCACTCCACATGCCGCTTCTGGCCGCGGATCGTCTCGCTCTCTGTGGAGCTCGACAGGGGACTGAGGATCGAGCCGCACAACCGACAGACGTAGCTTTGCGAGTAGTCCGAGCAGTTGAAGAGCCGATCCTGCAGCAGGAACGAGACACCGTGCGCCAGCAGCGAGTCGCGCTCCATCTCACCGAAACGGATACCGCCGGCTCGCTTTCGTCCCTTGACGGGCTGCTGCGTGAGGTTGTGGACGGGGCCGGTGGTGCGCACCTGGTACTTATCCGATACCATGTGACGCAGACGCTGATAGAAAACAACCTGGATTGCAAAGCAGAATCGTCAGCGCACCGCCGCAGCGCTCTGCCCCGCCCATGCTCTCCGTTGCCGACACAGGTCGCCTGCATCCACCAGCCAGAAAACGGCGCAGCGGCGGACAGGCACCGCCGTGACACTTACTCCGATGTAGATATCAGCCTTGAACTCGCGGCCAGTGATGCCAGAATAGAGTGGCTCGTTGCCGTGGTAGTTGTAGCCAGCCTGCTTCAGCTCCTCGCCAAAGTAGTCGGCGGCCGAGAAGTTCTCCGTGAACTCAAAGGGAGTGGCGTCCTGGGAATGCCCGTGCAAGGCGCCGGCCTTGCCTGCGAGCGACTCGACAAACATGCCGATGGTCATACGCGAAGGGAACGCGTGCGGGTTGATGATGACGTCGGGCTGAATACCCGTCTCCGTGAACGGCATGTCGATCGAGGGCCATTTTTGCGAGATGACACCCTTCTGGCCGTGCCGCGACGAGAACTTATCACCGATATGCGGTGGACGGGGGATGCGGTACTTGATGTGGATCTTTTGCAGCTCCTGGTCTCCCATGTCGGATCCTGTTCGCACAGAGCAGCCATAGGGTTTAGTCTCCATTCCATTCCGGTGGCATCTCTCCGGTTCGCTTCGGCCCGGCGATCTCAGGCGCTTGCATTTGCTGCCACGCGAGGCTGCCTGCCCAGCACCAGCTGCCCGGCATTCGCAGCCGCGGACTTACCAATCAGTCGGACCTCGTCGACATAGGCATCTTCCATACTCTTGTACTTTTCGACCATAACTCGCCCAGTGGTGTCGTTGATGTAGGTGTACAGGGGATCGCCATTCTTGAGCTTGACGCCGACATGGGGGAGACCGTCGTAGTCCACAAAGTTGGTCAGCATCTCGAGCATCTTGTTGCTCATCTTGGCGCCGCCCTCTGGCGGGACGAGGCCAAAGTGGTGTGTGATGCCTTCGCCCGCAACGCGCTTCTCGGACAGATCGATAAACTCGCTCTTGTAGACAGTGCCGTAGCCGTAGCCTCGCTCGTGCGAAGACTTGTTGATGATGGAGGCATCCTCCATATCGTAGCCCGTGTACGAAATAACGGCGACGACAGCGTTCATGCCGTTGGGGTAGCCATCCATGCCATAGTCATTGAAAGCGCGGGGACGCACGATGGGCGACTGGCCAGTCTGCAGGCGGTACAGCTTGTTGTCGGTGCGGTGCGGCAGCGCAATCGCCGGGGTTCCCATGGACTGTTTACCCATCTGGAATCACAGACGCATCCGAGAGTTTGGCGTTAATGGCGCCGATTTGCTGAACCGCTTTGCAATCGCAGTGGTAGAGGCCGCTGTGCCCGATTGCCAAAGTGAGATCATGCAATCCGCAGCACGCTACACACTCGATGCTTACCTGGCACTGGTACATATTACGAGGACTCTGGTTAAAGTCCGAGAACGGTGTGTTGCTGGCAATGACACTGAGCATGCTAGTCGGCGACAGCTCCTGGTGGGTGGTGACTCCGGGGATGATGTCCTCGTTCATGCAAGCAATATCCATAAAGACCTGCTCGAACGGGCCAACCATGTCCACCTCGCCGGTGGCCAGGTAACGGACGGGTCGGTACATGCGAGCTGCTCCCGAGAACAGGAAGAGGCCGGGGTACTGTCCACCACGGGAGGGGGGCACGAGACCAATCTCGAGATCCAAGGGCACCTGTCGTCGGATGCGATTGCAGATGTTAAGCACACCGATGCGTGCAACAGTGCCGAGAGTCTTGCCACTCATGGTACAGTACTTACGCCCTTCTGCCCCGCGACCTTCCAGTACCGGAGGGTGTCGGCAACCTTTCTTGCGAGCTTGGCGGTGCAATAGCCAATGATCTCGCCGTCCAGCTGAACACAGATCACAGTGTTCTGTTGGACACTGCGAATGTGTGCCGGGTCAAGCTCGACGTCCTCAAAGCCGTCGTCGGCCTCGGTGGCGTCAGTCATTTCGGTGTCGCCAGCGGCCTTGACCATGCGGGGTCCACCGGCGTTCATCTGCGATACGCCCAAGGACGCAACCAGGGCAGGCACGCGACTTGCGTCTGACGGCTCGACCATGATCTTGCAGGTGTGACTGAGATGGTTGAGCAGACCACACGGCGAGCCATCTGGAGTGTGCACAGGGCAGAGGAATCCCCAAGCCTCGGGCAAGAGCTTGCGGACGGTGGTGGTTTTCAGCTCGGCGAAGAAGGAACCACGGTGGACCGATCGGAAGTGGGCAATGTAACGGAAAAAGTTGAGCTTTTCGGCAACAATTGTGTATCCGGAGACCTAGATGGTGCACGGACGGGAGAGAAAAGCCGAAGGCAGGTTCAGGTTCAGGTTCAGGCTCAGCTTCAGGTGCAGGTACAGGACCAAGGTCGGTAATGAAAGTAACCAAGCATACCTGCTGCAAGTCCAAGCCGGTGTTGCTGACAAGATTGCCGGTGGCCAGGAAATATTCCATCTTGCGACCAACATCGCAGTTGACTTTCTGGATCACCTTCTGCATGTACTTGTCTGATATTGGAGTCAAAGAGCCAGCGTGAGGAACATGCAGGCAAGGGGTCGCACCATGGCGGAGCAGCAATGTCATGCGTTGTTCGCTCGCAAAGAGTGCATGGGCATGCGCTGCGATCATGCTCTGCAATCATGTCCAAGCACAGCCGCTGAGGGAGAGAACTTGTCATAGATATGAATGGGATCGAGTGGAGCATACTCACTGTCTTGGAAGTCGACCGAGGCAGGGGATCGTCGAATATCGATCTGGATCTGTGTCTTGATGCCCGTCAGCCAGTCGTCAAGCTTTTCCTTCATGTAGTTCATGTAGAGATGTCCGCCGAGCAGGATCTCCTGGAACTGGGGCGAATCTGGGTTGTCCGAGGCGCATTCTCCGGCAACCAGGCTGTACAGCTTCTGGATCATGAAGCTGAAGAATGTCCAGCATAATTGCAAACGGTCACGAGTAAGTCGCCGAGCTTAGTCGAGAGCGGCCAAGGACCACTGATCGACCAACCAGTGACGCACCAACACATGCGCCAGAGGGCCACATGCGAATCACGGGCAGCGACTTACATCAGCAAGTCAAACTTGGCCTGGTTGCTGCCAAGATGAACCAAGCAGATGGTTTTCAGGAAGGCGACACCGACATCTTCCTTGGTCGAGTCTTCGGGCGAGTTGAGCATGACATGGAACTTTGATCCGAGATAGTCGAGACACTGCTTGCGAGTGTAGACGCCGTAGCGCTTGGCCGAGCGCAGAAGCAGCTCGACACGGTCTGTCAAGAACGTGTTGTCGGTCTGGCCCATGGTGATGCGCTCAAAGATGTCGCGGTCGGTGGCATCGATCAGCGAGCGCAGAATCAGCATCACAGGCACCATGTACTCTTGTTTGCGATAGGCAAAGCGGAAAGTAACGGCGCCGTCGCTGCAGTAGTGCACCGTGCAGGTCTGCGAAGACTGGTCGTTGCGGGTGCAGCGGATCTGGACACCGTATGGAGTGTAGGTCGGGCCTCTGTTTTGGAACGAGCCACGGACCAGAGCGATGGCGATGTTGCGTCGAGGCACGATCAGCAGACGAATGAGGCGCTCGATGCCGTTGGTAATGAAATATCCTCCAAACTCGTCGGGATCCTCCTTGAGGCGCACGAGCTCCTTGGGCGACTTTCCGTTCAGATTACACTTGACCGACTGGAAAGGAAAGCGCATCAGTCATGGAGCCCACTCGTGGTGGAATTACGTGCCAGACTGGCAAGCATAACAGCGCGGGCGCTCCGAGACTCAGCCGAATGATGCGCAAGCGTGCGAGCATGATATTTACCCGGACGAGAATAGGGAGATTGCCGAGATGCCGGACGTGAGACTGGACGGGACCACCATTGACCCGCCAGCACAGCTTGCCCTGCATCTTTCCTTTGTAGCTGGTGCCGCGCTCACGGCACTCGGCAGGAAAAACGACGAAGGAGTCGGCCTTGGTGCCCTCGATCACGGGCTTGCCGACCGAGACGCTCTCGATCCAGACTAGATCAGATAGACATCAGCACCGAGACCAATGTTAGCATATGAACCAGGAGCATTTTCATGATCATGTGGCAGAGAGAAGAGCAGGGATGTGTACGATCCAGACGATCCCAGCGGCAGCGGCTGAATCGGGGACATTGGTGGCGGCGCGTTTCAGCACCGAGGCCGAGTCCGAGTCCCGAAGCCGAGATCCGAGACAGGAGGGAGCGACATGGACACATACTCTCGAGCTTTGGGGTCGACCGCTCGAGCTTCTGGCCCGAGCCCAGGTTGAAGATGGTAGTTTTTCCAATGTTCTCGATGGCCATCTCCATCAGCGACTTGTCGCCAGTGGACGACTCGAATATCGAATCGAAGGACTTGACGTGGGGAGCACTCAGCTCAGCCAGCTTGGGATAGTGCGGGCCATCGTTGGAGGGGTTAATGGCCTCGGCTTGGCGCTCGAGCGTTCGGAAGGTCGACGATAGCGCCTTGACTCGGGGATGGGTTGGAGTGACTTCGGCGCCGGCTTTGGACGACTTTGCCGACGGGGATTTCGCATCCTTTGGCGCCATGGTGACGGTTCAGCACGATCGGACTGTGGATGGCCACAAGACAGGCGGGATCTCGGGCAGGCTGGCCAGGGAGATGGGCAGATGCGGCAGACCCGATGGCGACTGCAAGTCGTTGGCTCGCGTTTCTCTGGGTGTGCATCAGACACTTTTTTTCTTCTGCCAGCCAGCCAATCGGTCCCAAAAAAAAGGATGTCCAAATTAATTAACCACAGCCGCGCCCTGGTTGGCTGGCACTTTTTTTTTTCAGCCAGGCGCGTCGCCGGTGACAGAATCGGACTTGGACGCCGAATGCCGATTGCCATGGAGATGTCCCGAGCTCGACTTATATTTAGCAGAAACGAGGGGAGGCGAGACGATCTGCCTTGGGGGCTGGTCCCTACGAGCGACAAGTCCGTATCCACCACCATCGCGGGATAGGCACTCACTCCTTGCTGGACTTGCTCGTTTGGCCTTGATGCGAACGCAGCAGCGCAGCGGCTCCGAGCACAGCGACCGAGCCGGCCCCGATGAGCAGCGACGCAGCCATGCCCCACCACACAAAATCCCGCTCCTTCTCCACGTTCATCGTCTTCTTGTAGAGCCCAAGGCCATGGGTGGCAAAGAGCAGCACCGACGCGACGGTGCCCACGACTGTGTGGATCGCACGGTATCTCTTGCCGCTCCAGATGCAGGCCGGCAGCAGTTGGCCCAGGGTCATGACGGCCCATGTTGTGATGCCGAGCTTGCCATGGCTGGTCTGCCAGTGTTGATCCTTCATGCTGTATATGACGTAGACCGATGTCGAGAGCGCCAGGCCGGACAAAAACTGAAAGTTGCCGTGGCTATCGATGTGTCTGGCCAGCGTAGGCGCTGGGCCCAACGACTGGTAGCGCGGGAACGACAGCGTAGCTCGGATGGTCAGCGTCAGCGCACCGATCGCCAGGAGGGGATGAAGGGTGAACAGAGAGACGGAGCTTGGAGAGAGTAGAATCCGCATCAAGGCGAGGGAAGCGTAGAACGCCAGGGCAAAGTTGAGCAGGAAGACGGCGGCTTGCGCCAGCGACGAGAGGGTCATGGTCGAGCGATCGGGGTCGACTTGCAGACGACAAATAGCGAGCGGCGGCTGATGGGATACAGGCAGATCCCCGGCGATGCGGGGCGATTCGGGGCGATTCGGGGCGATGCAGAACGGTGAACGAACCAGGCTCGAGGTCGCGCGGCAGGGCGGGCGATGGCTTCCCAGCCGACCTCAGCACCCGACGGCGACAGGGTACTTGAAGCCAGCCGGTGGCCCAAGCCGTTCCAGCTCGTCAAGCAGCCCACGATGATCTCTTCCACCAACGCTGCATCCGCTGTGCTTGCCTTACTGATGCTGGCGCAGACGGGAACAACGCAGGCGGCACTGCCCTCGCCATCGCCCAACAGCACCTTTGACGTCTATCACAACATCATCAAATGGTGAGTCCAACTCCAGAATGTGTGTGGAAAGCAGGGCGCTAGAGGAAGTAGCGTCGGGGCACAGAGTAACTGGTCGGCTGGGCGACCAGCTGGAGCTAACAGAGCCGGCCTTGCCTCCTGCCAGGGTGCTCATCACTCTTGGAGGATTCCTGGGGCTCTTGATGATTGTCCTGTTGATGCTGGTTGCGATCAACTATCTGCGGAACAACAAAGAGTCGTTGTCGGCCAGGCGCTTCTCGTCCATGTGGGAAAAGCACCAGGCCGAGCTGCACGAACGGCTCGAGAAGCGAGAGGAGCTCCTCAAGGCGTACATGGACGAGTACATTGCCAAGCATGAGGCGCTGGCCAGCAAGACAAGGCCGCGGAGCATCCGAGGCCATGCCCGGGCAGTGCCGCTGGCGCTTGAGCCGTAGATCAGCGCAGCGGCCTCGACGTCACCACCATGCTCGTTGCATCTTAATGTATTGGAATAGCCATGTTTTGAGCGGGGATGTGCTCGCAGAACTTTGGGCTGGATCCAATACACAATGCTGAGAACGACCAAGTGGATGAAACCCTTTCCCTGAGTACCTGTCCCGCGATCAACCCATCCATCCAGATCGTCGAACAACCCATCCATCCAGATCGTCGATCGGCATCGGCATACAGCCCTCCAGCGCACAGCCATGACGCATCTGGTCTTGCGCGGCTGGGATTGTGCTGTGTCGACCACGCGATTCGGCCCGCGCCCAAGCCACACGGGCTGGCGCCTGGATTGATGACAAACAATCCGGATCGAGCCGGCGCAATTTGCGTTTTTCGCGGGCCTTGACTCGTCTTTTTTTGCCCCCATTGGCGACGTCGGGCCTGCGATTCCGTTCGTACCCTTTCGTCTTCGTCTCTCCGCGCCCTGTTGGCTGACCGATAGCACGATTGCTCTTTTGTGACAATGCTGCCCAAAGTCGTTCGATCTGCCGCCGCCCGCTCGGCCCAGTCGGCTCGCGCCTACTCGGTCCTGAGCACCCAGTACAGCGCTACCACCTTTGTGCGCAAGGGTGACCAGGTTGCTTCGGCTCCCCAGGCCAACAAGGTCGTCTCGAAGTCAAAGTCCGGCATCACCGTCGCTACCTACGACAGCAAGGGCCCCGCTAGCTCTCTTGCCGTCGTTATTGGTGCTGGAAGCCGACACGAGTCCGCCCCC
The DNA here is from genome assembly GCF_025602895.1 of Polychytrium aggregatum. Taxonomy (NCBI): domain Eukaryota; kingdom Fungi; phylum Chytridiomycota; class Chytridiomycetes; order Polychytriales; genus Polychytrium; species Polychytrium aggregatum. The sequence goes on from NW_026516218.1 coordinate 432,071, forward strand.
GGTGTCGCCCACCTGCTCAAGTCCTCCCTCATCAGAGTATGTCTCGTCGCGACAGATCACGTCTCTACTTCCAAGCATCTGCTGCCTCGTATGCTGCCGCCCACGGCTCGAACTGGGGCGCGAGAGCCTGTGTGGCCACAGTTCTGCGACTGGATCAACGTTTCGGGACTGGTCCGGGAGCAACCCCTCGCGACTCGATGCGGAATGCCTTCGCCGCGGTTTCGGGGCACCCATCCGAGCCCTATCTGCCATTCTCGCCTCCCGTCCTCGCCAGCGATGGGCACATTGCGTGGAAAGCTGCACTGAGGATACGAGGATCTCTAGGATCGGTTTTCATCTCTGCCATATCGGATACGACACACGGCATCAACTTTCGTAGCCTCTCGACCGGATCTCATGGATGTTCACACGGGATTGAGGCTGCCGACGCTCTTGGAGACAGAGCGGCTTGGTCGTGAACGAGATAGCACATCCCCAGTCGGCTAACGCCCCTTTGGCTTGTCTGTATTTCATCTCCCCCCCCTTCAATGTCTGCCATGGCACGGTTATCTAGAACCTCCCCGATGACACCATCGTCCGAACTATCCGTGAGACCGAGCTCCGTGGCGACAGCTTCTACGCCTCTCATACCCGCGAGAGCATCGTCCTTGGCTCCGACTTCCTCCGTGATAACCTGTGGGTATTGCCTGGCTCGTCATCCGGCCATTCATTTCTATGATGTGTGGCCGTGCGGGATCGACACTGCGAGCAGGCACTCTGTCGGGTGTGGCAGGCACCAACGCTCATCCCGCATGACCACGATCCCGTCGGATCTCGGCTCTCCAAAGTCCGCCAGACTAACCCGGTTATCTGCGATCCTTTCCCTCAGCGTCGATGCCGTCCCCCTTCTCCTGAGCCATGTCTTCAACAAGCAGTTCCACCCCTACGAGTTCTACCGCATCGGCCCCAAGACCGCCGCCGAGTCCTCGGTCACCCTTGCCGACCCCGTGGCCAGCTCGTTTGAGGCCGTTCACCGCGTTGCCTTCCGCAACGGCCTCGGCAACTCGCTCTTTGCCTCCGAGGCCTCCGTCAAGGCCCTCAACCGTGCCAAGCTCCACGAGTTTGCCAACAACTACTTCACTGCCGATAACATCACCATCGTCGGCAATGGTGTTGCCCACCAGGACCTCGTCGAGCTCGTCGACAAGGCTCTCGAGAGTGTCCAGGTCAACGCCAAGAAGGCCGAGACCACCGCCACCAAGTACTTTGGTGGTGAGCACCGCATCGAGGCCGGCCCTCAGTCCACCGCCACCTACGTCGTTGCCTTCCCCTCGGTTGCCCGTGGCTCGAACGACTATGCCGCCGCTCTTGTCCTGAGCTCCCTCCTCGGCGGATCCCAGCGCATCAAGTGGGGTGCTTCTTCGGCTCTCCTCGGTGAGGCCTCCACCGCCAACACCAGCTCCTCTGCCTTCAACGCCTCTTACTCGGACGCCGGTCTCCTCGGCTTTGTTGTCCAGGGCCAGACCGCCGACGTCAAGTCGGTTGCCCAGCGATCCATTGATGCTCTCAAGAAGATTGCCAACGGCAGTGTCTCCGAGGCCGACGTTGCTGCTGCCAAGAAGGCCACCATCATCGACGCCGAGGCTGGCGTCTGGGGCAGCCGTGAGACCTCCGTCAAGGAAATCGCTGCCGAGACCCTCACCACCGGCAGCTTCGCCGCCCCCACCGACTTTGCCCAGCAAGTACAGAAGGTCACCGCTGCCGATCTCAGCAAGGTATGTGTTGATATTGTGCTTGTGCTGCATAAAGCGTTGGGGTGGCCGACTTGGTCGACAAACAGAGCATGTCCCCGAGGGCACTGTTCCCGCCTAGCCACCCGGCTCTCAGAACGGCCATCTAACTCTTTGCGCACCCTCTTGCAGATCGCCCGCGCTGCCCTCGCTGCCCGCCCGAGTATTGTTGCCCACGGAAACACCGTCAAGCTCCCTTATGCCGATGAGCTTAGCTTCTAACTGCTTTCCCAGTTAATTTTCTTTGGCTGAGAAATTGATCCTCGTTCTCTTGCATTTGATATGACCCTTATTGAACTACATTCCAGTCTGCGCGAACGGGGCACCCGATTCTGAGGCCAGTGGCCATGTTTTTTTTTCCTGGCTGTTGAATACACACACCCATTCACCACAAAGCCGTTCGGTGCTGCTGTCGTGAGATCTGTCGCTTGGCCTGTGAGTTGCGTCGTCTGCGTCTTCCTCACACAGGGACACCCAGAGAAACGACTTGACTCACTTGGCCGGGTGTGTGATATGATCCAACTACGCCGTGTTGATCTGAATGAGACGATGCGTCCCATTTTTTCAACACGCCGTAACTAGATCCCGAATACACCAATTCGCCTTGCCCATCAGCACGCCAGGAATACTGAAAGCCGGGCGACTCGTTCGATCTGACTGTCTTGCGGACCGAGCGTATTCGAGACTGTCCTGCAAACCACCAACCCGCAATGGTTGCTGTGGAGGACATTCAACGGCACCGCCGTTCGCTTTTCCTCTGAATACGGTGCATTGCTCGCTTGGATCGTGTTGCTGAACCACTCATATGTGATTGACATCGTCACCCCGCCGTCCCCGCCTCGCCCGAGACTCCCCGCTCGCCTCGCCCGCTTCTCCCTCGATCAGCGATATTCAGCCAGGGTCACTGAGCAATCTTAGGCTCCACCACCTTCACTACATCCTGTATCTTGTCCCATCAACCAACCCGTTTCGCATCGACCTGCATACACAATGGCCACCGTCCATGTAGGATCGCTCTTCATCGCCAGCGTAGACTGCCGCACACTATCGTCGTGAAGAGCCTTTGAACACTCCCGTCCACGTCGACCCGGCTATTCGCGATAGACGGCGATGGCATTTGCTTGGGCAGCGGTAATTGACTATCGGATGCCATTTTCTCCGGGCCCACCAGGCGGGTCGCAATCGACCCACCGATTTTTTGATCACCAACCGGCGACGCGATGAAGCGAACCGCAACCAGATGAAGGAGAGGACCAACTACTACGCGCAGACTCGGCTCCAGGTAATAGACCTAAAACATGCGGACCCGGAGCGGGCTACGAGAGAGATATTCACCCCTTCCTCGACCCTTCTTCCTCGACCGTCGGGGAAATGTGGCACCCTCGCCGCCGCATAGTCCGAGTTTGAAGAGTCATCGGGGACCGCGATCCGAAGAAACCATCTCTTCAAACGATACGAGGAGCTGAAGACACAAGAGGAAGCCACTCTGGAGGAGCGTCGAGCCAGGTTAGCGATGGTGTACACTCATCCAGCGACACTCGCCCTGACTGCACAGGCGCTGGTTTGGGTTGCTTTTTGCACTCCTCGCGATTCTACTTGCTCATCTCTTGGAATCGATGGGGGTCGGTCGCCTCCCAAACTCTCAAACCCCCAGACTCCGCGCCCTGCTGGCAGAAGACGAGGAGCTGTATCGACAGGAGCTGCTGGCCAAAGAAGAAACCAAAGAGAGTCGCCTGGCGGCCATGAAACTCAGAATGCAGGAACTCAAGACCAAGCGCGAGACCGAGCGAAAGATGGTCGTTGATGAAAAGCTCCGACAACGATGGAGGTCAGCGACCCTGTCCACATTGGTTGATTGCTACCTGGTATCCAGCGGCATTCATCCAGGATGCGGGACTACTGTCTGGACCTCCGTGGCCGCGAGTCCAAGGCCAGTGATGACTGGGGACTGGGGGCTGGGAACGTTGCCAGGAGGGGCAGTTGGTCGATGCCACTCAGCCCACCACAGCTCGCTCTGCTACCACTATCTACATCCAGGAATGAATGCGATGAACTCCGACAGATCGAATCGCAAGTTCTCGAGCTCGAGGTGGCCGACGCTCGAGCCGAACAAGTGGCCGAGCTCGAGGAGCGCAAGCGCTATGCTGCCGAAGGTGAGCTTGCAACGGCACACCTCCATCCGGCTGTAATCCGGGTCATCTTTGCATGTGCTTGGTCCCGTCATGGGCGATCAGGCCAGAGAGAGCCCCCCCCTCCCGCACTAACGATGCTATGATGCGCTGCTCTCCGCTGTACCACTTTGCCGTGATGCCGTCCTCTAGAGAAGAAGTACTTTGATTATCTGTGGGAGCAGGATCGCCAACGAAAGATCCAGCGGGAGGAAACCGAGCGCCAGAAGCGCAAACAGCAGGATGAGGCCGCTGTCACGATGCTCAAAGAACAAATGGAGTCGCTGCGCTTGCAGGCCATTGAAGAGGACCGCTTGAAGCGCGAGGAGGCAGCGCTGATGGTCAGTAGGCGGACACACTGGCTCGACAGGCTAGCGAAGGAAGGAATGCGTCGCCTGGCGGCTTGCTCCTGATTCCCTCTGGGTGGTGCTTCGGTTGCGTTGTTCGAGCTGCGCGGTCTCACTCTCGATGGCAACACGGCTGCTCTGTCGACACGTATTCACAGCGGCAAGAATACGAGACCCGTCAGCTGGAAGAAGAGCGAAACCGCCTGAGAAAGCAGCAGGAGCAGCGTCAAATTCAGCTCGAGCTTGACAACTTCAACAAGCTCAAGGTCAGGCAGAAGCTCGAAGAAGCACAGGAGGCTGTTAATATGGATGTCAAGATCGTCGACCAGTTCTTCAGGATGGACGAACGAGACCGGGAGTTCAAGAGCAGGAAGAAGGAGGAGATGCGCAAGGAGATGCAGCTATATCGCGAGAACTTGATGACTCAGAAGCAGGAGCAGGAGGCTGTGCAGAGAGAGATCGAGCGAATGCACAAGGATGAAGAAGAGAAGGTAGCAACGAGTCCAGCTTTGGCTCTCATTCTTGTGCATGTCTTTTGCTCGCTTTTGCTTGGAGAGCGTCGATACTCGCTCTGACCGAGCTGCTGTTCGATGGGCAACGACAGGTATGGCAAACCCGCGCGGAGAAATGGCAGCGAGAGCAACGTGCTCGCGATCGCCTGATGAAGGAGGTTCTCGAATGTCGAAAGGAGCAGCTGAAGAACGCTGGTATGAGTGGTTGCCTGTCGCTGTATCGTGCGATTCAGCTGCACAGCATCCAGACTCACCTTCATTTCCACAACGATTGCCCGGACTGCTCGACTTAGTCGAGATCAACAGAAGAAAGCAAGAGCAGACCAAACTGGACCGCGAGCGGATTTTGCACCAACTTGAAGTCGCAAAGCGAGCAGAAGAAATCGCACAAGAGAAGCACCGCCAGGCGATGAAGCAGTACACAAGCGCACTAATGGAGCAGATGCGCGAAGTTCGTGTACAGCGCCAAGACGAACGGAAGCAACTTGAGATGGAGGCTGCTGTTGACCGGGTGGGTATAGCTGCAACGGCAGATGTGCAATCAAGGGTGCAATGTGCCTTGGTCAGATAGCCATGGCCCCATAGGCATGCCAGCGAATCGGTAAAGTGACCCCGCCGCACTACCGTGCACCCACCCGATAGGATGCTGAGGAAAAGTTCCGAGAGTTGCTCAGGCGCGAGGCAGAGTATGCACAAAACATACCCAGGTGGGTGAATGATGCAGTGCACTTCTGCGTGCCAAACCGCCGCGATCTGCGTACTCCATCCGGTTGCTCAGCCGAAACAAGCAGGATCAGTAACAAGCGATGGCGTCCGTCGCCTCGTGCTCTGTTTCTACACCGACGGCGAGAGCGGTGGCCCATGCTCACGCCCATGCTCACGCCCATGCTAACCCATGCTAACGTCCACGACGACCCAGGGCCAGGGCTTTCGTGGCGCTGAATCCCCCAAGTTGATCGCCCCCTGGAATCAAGGGCCCAGCTGCCGTGTCCCAGAACGCAGCCCACATTCAGCGAATACTTTTAGTGGATGCGATCACAGTCACAATAAAGGCGGATTGCCTCGAAAGTCCTTCTATGGATGCATCCAGGGGACTGTCTTGACAGCTAGCAATCCAGCAATGCACCGGGTTGATGGAAGACGAGGGCAAAGTCGCTGTGGATTGTGATTGTATTGTGTGGGAACAGTGCGACACAAAGACGAGAGGTTGCATCGAAGGCTGTTCTTGGATATTCAGAGCATCTCGCCGTCGTCGTCCATGTTCTTGGATCGTCCTCGGCCCCTTCCCCGTCCCCGTCCTCGGCCACGCCCACCCTCCTTCGCTGTGGTGCGTGCTCTCGACCGGGTGGTGCCCTCGCCAGCAGCTTTCGCACCACGACCACGACCACGCCCTCGTCCGCGAGTTGCACCACCACGGGATGAAGTTCCGCCGTCATTGCGATTTGGACATGCCGACGCAAAGTGGCCCGGCTGATATCAACAGGAATGACGCTCGGTTAGCTGGAGTAGTCGAAACTCGGCTCTGCCAGCAATGCGATGTGCTTACCTGGTTACAGGCATAGCAGGTGGACTGCGCTGCACCTGATCCGCCGCTGCCTCCTGACTTGGATGGGCATGCGTTTGCAAAGTGACCGGCCTGGAGAGACCGAGCCAGTGAATGAACCATTCTCTCACAAAATGCACGACTGCGTGCGAGCAGGCCTTTGGCACATTGAAACATGCCCAGGCTCCGGATCATGTTGATGCGCAGTCTCGAACCAGCAGCAGCGGCGACGTACCTGGCCACAGACATAGCAGGAAAAGTTCTCCTTGGCGTTCACGGCGGACGGATCTTGATCATCCCATTGGAAAAACTTGCATTTTTGCGACTCTGACTTTGGGCATGTCCATAATCCTCGCCCGTGGTTCTTGCTCATTTTGTGAACTGCATAGAGCTGACACTGGCACTTGGGCTTATCATTGTCCTCAGGCCCACTTGCTAGAGTCCTGTATGGTGTCAGACGCACGGACTTTGCCACACAGGCCGCAGAAGACAGACCGTTGGCATGAGTGTACTTGTTACCTATTTCTTCCAAAGGCACATCACTCTGTAGACAGTGCCGCCAATGTTCCGGGCAAAGGTCGCACTCGCTCTTCAGGAGTCCACCAGAGAAGGGACCTCGCGATATTACATCGGTCCGCTCTGGCAACACCGGGATGCCAGCAGAGTCTCTGATCGCCTTACCGGTTTGCTACCGAATCCCTGCTTTGCACTTCGATTCGATGGAGGAGGAGTAGAGGGTTGAGGCGTCGGACGAGCCGCGGTGGTGGGCCTTCCGGAGCCGCGGTAGAGCGAAAACAGCTCTTTCAAATCTTCATCGCATAACGCACAGCTAGTGTACTTTGAGATCCACCCGGGCGATATCAATGTCAGCGAGTGGACTGTAACATTGGATGCAAACGAGCGGAGGCCAGCGAAAGGATGCGGGAGCAACAGCGGCATGCGGCCGAACCCGGACCAACCTCAGACGAAATGGACGGCGGCACTTTGTTCGCTGGGAACTGCATATCAAGCATATATACAGGACTGTCTGCTGAGCTGCCGTTCAGGTTGGTGGCGTTCAGAACAATATCAGAAATCGCAGTACCTGATGCGCTTACAAGTCAGTAGCACGCGAGCTAGACATACCTGCATCGAGGGCAGATCTTATGCGAAAGCTCGGCGCTGATGAGGATGCTGGGGAAGAAAACGGCTTCCTTGCACTCCGGATAGCCTATACAGCCTGCCAATGCGGTATGGTTGCCGAAAGAAGTTAGTCTGAACAAGGCGCTTCCAGCAAATGGTGCAATGCGGCCCAGACACCAATACGTGGCCACACATTGACGCACATACCAATCATCAAGAATCCTGCCTGTGTCCGCTTTAGTGACATGCTCTTGTCGCACTTTGGGCATTTCCGCACGATCTGAGCCATCGACATCCCTTGCGAAGGCTAGGCACGGGTGGAGTGTTAGCTGACCTTGACTCGTGCTCGATACACGGGCTGACTATCATGGACGGTGATTCAGATGCCGTGTGGTTGCCGACACACCCTACCTCTGGCTCTGTTGGATCGTGGCCAAAGTGAGCCGCAAGCGACTGCAGACACAAGAAAGTTAGATATGGCGCTCGGTTACGCTCCTCAGCCTCCGTCCTGCTCTCAGCGTGAGACAGCGTGTTGCGGATGAACAACCACGAGTCAGTCTGGACACTGCGACCGACCTCAATGAGTTTGTTTTGTTCGTTCTTTGCATTCAAAAACGCCTGCTTGTACATCTCAACGCCCTCCTGCACAACTTGCTCCTTGGTCTTTTCTCCTCGACAAATCTTGTTGATATTGTCTTCGAGCTACCGTTTGGATTGGTCAATGAAATGACGGATTTCCAAACTAGTGCGGAGTCCAAGGATGCGAACAATGCACCTCGGCAACAGAGCGCCCGAATTCCCACAAACAGATAGGCGTATGCATCGTATATCAAAATCAAAAGCGGAAGACGTACGCCGCATGGGTCGCCAGCGCGAGCAAAGCCGTGAGCGCCTCACCTGGCTCCGCAAATATGGCTTGGACATTGCAATCTCGATTGACATCGCGTCGTATCCCTGGACCAAACCCATGCCCAGTGTCGTCGGGCTGAAGTAGCCTCGCTCCTTGGTGGCGTACTCGCGATCAAGAATCTTCTTGATGTGTTCGTGGATGGTGGCATCCGTCCCTGGCAGCGCAGATATCGGAGTGAGGACATTGCGGTTCCTGCGAAAACCTGTCGAGCCCCAAGTCTGCAAATATCCCAATGCCAACTCGGCTCGGCTCGGCTCAGTAACATCAAGGACCGCTCTATTGCTGACTCTCCTACCTATGCCGCTGTTGTTCATGAGGGTGATCAACTCCGCCTCCGTCAGCAACGACGGCCGCGATGTCTTTCCATCAACCATCTCTAGACGCGACGGTTCGATTTGTTCATGCAGCTCGAAGTGGGGTATCGATGTGCTGCTCCAGTTATCGTAGATGTACACTTCGAGATAGTTCTTCTCGAGAATTGCCAAGCCTGTGACATGCCACCGGGATGAATCAGCACTCAGTTGCGGCAGTAAGTTGGCATGCGGGCGATCGATCTACCTTTGGCGGTAAATTTCTCGCCGGCAATGTCGATTTCGACGACTGTTTCATGACCCTTTGCATCGTCGGAACAACACGCGAGAAAGCGACGAGCGGCAAAATCGTAGACCCGAGTCTCGTCCTCAGTAAGGTTTCTGGCCTCTTGTGTGGGATGGATAGGCGGGTGGGCTTTGTCGTTGTTTTTGCCTTTGCGTGGTCTCTTGAATCCCCCTGCCAAGAGTCTGAGGAGTTTCCGTCAATGGTCTTGCACTGTTTTGGGCGTCGATGCCACCACACCCCGAGGACTCACCTCTGGGCGTATTCCCCCCAATTTGGATTGGATGTTTGTTTCTCGATCAAGGGACGGAGCTCAAAGTTGTCCTCGAACACATCCGTCTCTGTCCTGGGATAACTCAGGAAACCGCGGTTGTAGAGGTCCTCGGCAATCTGTGCACAGGCAAAAAGTGGTCAGCAAGGCCATGGTACCGAGAAAGGCCTGGCCCCAAGCAACTGCGATTCAAATCGTGTCGGACCTTCATAAGTCTGTCGGAGGAAATGCGCAGATGCTTTGAGGCACTCTTCTGGAACTCGACGGTGGTCAGAGGGAGAGGCCGCCTGCAGACGTCGATAGTGTCGTCAGTACCATTGGCTCCCTTCGCGAGCGATGCGAGCGAGACGCTTGCGCAAGCGATGGGTTTGCTGCTGTGAATACTCACCACTTGTCTTTGGGCTTGGACTGCACCGATGTTACCGTTGCCACCGGTTGGTCCATGCAGAGTTCGTAGATGACAAAGGTTGCTCGCTGGTCAAACAGACGATTGCGCTCCCACGAAAAGTTGGCTGTCTGGCCATCCTTGGCCAGGGTCACTTCGATCTTCCAGAACGCCTCATGGACAAAGCTTTTAGCCTTGAGAAACTGATCGACCACAAACCCAAGGGTTGGAAACTGGCAGCCACCTGAGTTCCGGATAGCCCGAGAGCAGGCTCCACGATTAGCATCGGTAGAGTACTGGTAGAGTACTCAACCCTCGCGACAGTCGCTCGATCATCTACGCCCTACCATAGCTGATCGGATCGCTCTTTTCATTCAGCTCTTCAAAACGGGGCCGCAGCAGCAGTGTCTGGAATCGCGTGAAGACGGCACCAATACGCAGATCAAGTTCCTGGCGGGCATCGACTGCATCCACTTGATTCGGATCCAGGATGGTGAGGTTGCCCCAGGCTTCGCGGATTTCTCTGTAGCGAGACAGGGGCTCGGTGAGGTTGCTGCTCGCCTGACCAACAGCGCCAGCGAGCGGCAATGCGTGGTAGCGGATTCACTCCTTGGACATATGAGGCTTTGTCGCCGCAAAATCAGAAAATGAAACAGGGCCCACCTTGGCTGAACCACAGAGAAGCGCGCTCGCTTCACTTGAATCCTTGGGTTGGACTCGCAGCAGATCATGGCGATCTCGGCACCAATGTTTTCTCCCTCAAGATCACAGTCTGTCCAGATTACGACGGCATGGGCCCGCTTTGCCTCGGCCTGGATGTTCTGGGCGACTTTTTTGAGATCCTGCAGAGCCCGCGACAGGAGATCGACCATGCTCAATGGTCAGCTGGAGAATCGACGGCGCTCGAGCACATCGAGCAGATATGTATCGGACCGCGGGGAGATCATCGATCTTACCGGACGGATGGTTTTGTTGACTGGGAGATCAAAGAGCCGAGTCATGTCAACGCTCTTCCAGCTGCGATACTCGGGCCCAAAGTCGATTTCGTACAAGTGCCCTCGGACCGCTGTCATGGTCACCGTGCACAGCTCGCCTTCGTAGTGCTGCTCAAAGTCATAGTTCTTGGTATAGGTGTCTCCGGTATTCCTCTACGCATGATCCAAGCGGCGTTGGTCGACACAGGCCATGAATGAATGAGTCGGCGAATCAGCAATCCATCATGTGCTGGAAACAGAACCAAAACCGAAAGCCAAAGCAAAAGCGGCAGCGGCCGATGGGATCGTACGGTTTGCGATTGACCCGATGATAGGGCGGAGGCAACGGACTTGGAGATCGACGGCTTCTCGGCAACACACAGGATCTGTGCGGGGGGGGAACAGCGACGACGGGAGCAGGGGTCAGCGGTTGCGTTGAGACAACTGCGTCGCTGGTTGTGGATGGCACACCTTCTTCATGGCGATGAGCTTGGGCTAATCTGCCAAGATCCACGGGCATGCAGAGAGATGCAGAAGAGGCCAAGAGATGCAGAAGAGGCCGAGATATGCAGAGGAGGCCGAGATATATATGCAGTGGTGTGCGAATGGGGAGCACACGACATGGGCTGCGCAGTCGGCTTCGTTCTCGGGTCGCAGCCGATCTGCTGCCAGAAACCGGCTCTTCGTGCTGCTGGGGGTTGCCGAGCGACGCCATGCCGGCGAACAAGACGGCCAATGCCCAGTGCGGCAACCCGCTGTTTCTCAGGTGGATCAGAGAGCTCCAGGAGGAGGTGGGCAGGACGAATGCGGGCTCCAAGCTAGTCTTTGTCTATCGCAAGGTGAGCCAGACCAGAACTGCGGTGCTCGATGCATTCGCAATCCAGCCGATCGCCGTTGCGATGGTGGTTGCCGACGAGACGCCCCAAGGAACGACTGGCACCACTTTCCGAATGGATAATCGAGTGCTCAAGTCTCTGTGATCCGTCTGCTGCTTTCTCAAGTCTCTTTTTATTTTGCCGACGCAGGCCGCCAATTCGATGCAGTCCTATCCTGTCAATCTCAACGACCGCCCTGGAGACTGCATCAAGCTGGCACACATCGGAAAGCATATTGCGGACAAGATCACAGCCAGGTGGACCGAATTCCTTGAGAATGGCGGAGATCCATCCGAGAACATGCCCAAGACAGGGGTATCGGCTGCCAAATCCTCTGGAACGTGCTCTGGTCGAGCTGATCGAGGCCCCGCCGCTGGCCTCGACAGCCACGATCGAGATCACGACATCGGCAGCTTCGTCGATACATCGGCAAACAGCAGAGGTACCATTCTTCCTCGTCCATCTCCGCCAGGTTGGTGAGACTGTCTGGGCTCGAAGCTGCTAACTGATCCAGTGGTGGAGACTGTCCGATCGCCGGCTCCTGAGCCTCATGGCAGCGATGGGTAGCTGCGACAGAACCACGCCCCTAACTTCACTATGGCCCATGATCAACCCCAGCTGCATCTTCGGCGTCGATACGGGTGGCAACAAGCTCCTCAAGCGTCCCGGCTGCTGTATGCGGCCGTGTCGAGCTGGAGCTGATCGAGCCTGGCCGTGCTGAAACGACTGACCCCCAGCAAGCGAAAACGAAAGCAAACGGATACGTCCCAAAACACCGGGGAGCCGCATACGCTATCCTTATGGTGCTCTACCAGCATCCGAACGGAGGCCTCGGCAAGAATGAAATCATCGCAAAGGCCGCCGAGCACACCGATACCCCAATGCGGGCAGCCTCGTCCGACTCGAGCGCTTACAGTGGATGGAGCAGCATGTCGACGCTCAAGCGCAAGGGCTTGGTAGTAGTGCAGTCGAATCCTCCAGTCTTTGTTCTCTCGGAGTCAGGCCGGGATCTGGCCCAGCGGCTCGGCAGCGCCCATGGAAACCCACAAAGCGCTGATGGCATCAATGTCCCGACTGGTCGCCCAGCATCTCCACGCTCGCCGAATGACATGCAGCGGCCAGGCTGCCCGACAGATCGTCTCCAAAAAGACCCGGAAGGCGCTCCGGCACGGCACGAACCGTCGCCGGATATTCGAGCCTTCTCGAATTCGATAGAGCGATCGCGGAGATATGTCTCGTATCAATGTGTTCGGTTGGCCTCGCGCTCCAGCACGCTCTTGCTCCGGTCGCCATCCAAATCACCGATCCGAACACGACCGTCACCTCGTCAGCGACCTCCTTCAGTCTGGAAAGTCACTCCCAAGAACTCGGACTCGACTATTGTGCCGGAATCAGATGACGAAGCGATCGGATCTCCGGTTCGACGGCGCACTAGCATCGCGCGATCGCACGAGCGTTGGGAAATCGCAGTCCGGTCGAGGGATGGAGATGCTGCCGAGCCGTTCAACTCGCCATCGGCACGGCGCAGGGTTTTGTCATCCCGACGCTCTGACTTGTTGGACTCGCCAGATGTGGAGGGGCGCTGTATGGGACAAATGGACTCAGTGCTTGAGACGATCCATCCGACCAAAGCGAAGCGGCCGCACGACTCGGGCGACGATATCGATCGACTCGGGGCCACTACGGCAGCGGAATATCAAGGCAAGAAACAAAGAGCAGACCCTGCATCGAAAAATGGAAGTCGGGATCAGCCCTTCGAGACCACCAGTTCGTTCTCGGACCGCTTTCCGGCTATGCTGCCAACAAGTCAGCTCGGTATTCTCGACCTGCTCTCGGACTACCGTAGCGCCCCAATTAGATTCCGAGGCGGGACGTTCGATATCCACCTAGTCCTGGATTCGCGCGAGATGGGGCTGAAATACGATCGGGACGGCATGGAGCTGGCTCTGAAACGCAATGGTGTCCAAGTCTGCCGTCGCGCTCTCGTTTTGGGCGATGTGCTGTGGATCGCCAGACGCAAATCGCACTCGAATGTGCCCAACCCCAAAGGTGAGTGCCAGAACATTGATTCCGGGGACAGCACAGACACATGCTTATCTCGGGCATATCCGTTGCAGACGAGCCGCACGATGAAGAGATTGTCCTGAACTACATTGTTGAACGCAAAACCATGAGCGATCTTGTCTCGAGCATCATCGATAGCAGATATAGCGAACAAAAGGTTTGCTTCTCGCAGCTGAGCAACGGCGAGCCTGACCCGGCCTTTGAATGTGCCGCTGACTGGACAAGCCAGCCCTATGTAGTGGAGAGATGGCTGTGCCGTATGCAAGCAGCATACTGATGGGAGGGGAGCTCGAGCAAGACGGAGCCAGTATCTCCCAGGGCGTCGATATCCAAGCGGCGAGATGGGAATGCACGCATCGATGCTCTACCGTCCATAGAATACCGTAATGACTGATGCCCCCCAATATTCGCTGACTCAGTTCCGACTGCACTCATGCTGTATCGACCATGTCACGTACTTGATCGAGGATGTCAACTCGCACGAGGCCAAGAGTTTTGGAGAAGACTCGATCTTCACGGCGCTGGCGTCGACGCAGATCCAGGACGGATTCTTCCTCAAGAAAACAGCCAATAACGACGACACGATCGTGTATCTAACCAACATGACCCGAATGATCGAGCGCATGTACTTGGTAAGCACTCAAGGTGATGCATTTGTCTGCGTGGGGGGGGGGTCGGCGAGCTGTTGTCCAAACCAGGATCGTCGACCGCAACAATATCCATTCCTGCAGTCGGTCTCCCAAGTACCCCGGCCCTATCGGACTTGAGCCGCCATCGCTGCATTATTCTGGGCAGCAGACTCGTTGATCGGATTGGGGCACAGCGGCGACTGACCCGATATGGTCAATCCGTACAGGAAACCGATTTGGTCGCGATTGCGCCTCGGGATGTCTATCCGTCCACTGTCGAAAGGCTTCGTCGACAACTCGGCAGTCGCGACCGCATTGTCTACCATTTATCCTTCAGTAGCTTCCAGGAGATCAACCAGAAAAATGCCCGCGATACACTGAGGGATCTGTGGATCAAGCAGCTGCTGTGCATCAACGGCGTCAGCGCCGAGAAGGCCGTCCACATTGCCAACCACTACCCGACGCCGGCACTGTAAGCATCTTGGCTGAGCACTCTGCGGCAGCTCGGATGTGAACTCTTCAGCGACTCGGCCATTCGCTCTGCAGCAGCTCGGACGTGCACTGACTATTTCGATATTTTCCAGTCTGAGAGCGGCGCTGGTCCAAAGCCAACAGCCGGCCGAGTTGCTCAGCGGACTCGGTGGAATCGGGAGGCAGGCCATTGGCAAAGCGCTCTCCAAGAAGATCAGCGATGTCTTTATTCTCGAGCAGTACCCACGGGCGGATCGGTGACATTGGCAGAAACCTGGCACTGCTGCATGTCGCCCGGCTATCCGAGTCAGGGCAGAGAGTGTGTCGGGAACAACAGAGAGAACACAGCATTTCCACAATCAATAGCCACATTTCATGGTTTGGAGCAGCAGCCCTATGCAGCACGCTCGGAACGAAACAAGATAGTGCCGATTTGCGTTCTTTCGCAGTTCAGCCTCTGACTGTTATTGGTCTGGAGGAGCACAGTCTTGAGATATGGTGTGCATTGAACCATCGTCGGGGGGCTCCGCGGGCTCGATGGACAGTGCCTTCCCCTGCTTCCACGAGGCATTCCCAGAGGCAGCCTCAACGTCATACTGCCTGGACACACTCTTTGGCCATGGCAGACGACGGATGGGTGTATTTGCACCAGAGAAAATCAGCAGTATCGGCTCAAAACAGGGTGCGCTGTTTCGTTTTGAACGGGCTCCATCTGAGCACCCGGCCCCTTCCGGGCCTCATCCTGGACTCATCGACGCTCCGCCGGGCACGGCCTTCTGCGATCGGCTGCTCCTGGGGACCGCAAGCTCCTCTTGCCGTCGCCAACCATGACCCACAGAGAAGAGCTCCCCACCCCGCGGCTGCCTCGGGAGGCCAAGAACATCAAAAATGTATGGCATCGCCGGCCAGCACGCCGATCTCCGGATATCCTGGCCAGCGAGCTCCCAACACACCTGCTTATCGGGATACGGCCGGCTGCCGAGAATCGTCTCTGCGTCTCGCAGCTCGCAGCTCGCATCACATCTTGCATCTGAGGCTGGACGGCCCACAACCCATCGGCCCTAAATCCCTCTTCCTCACTCTCCCGTCTCTACCCTGCCATTGCTTCTGCAACTTGCTCGGCCATCGTGGCCTCCTCGCCTTCCTCGCTGGCCAGTATTACACTCCGATACCAATCGAGATCGACGAGTCAAATCATGTGGACTGCAACAAAAAGATGCCGTAAGTGGCAGATGCCTCGGCTGGCGACCGATCGAGCTTCCTGCAGCCCGCATTGCCTTCGACTTTATCGCCTCGCCGCCGTCGGTTGCGCATCCACTCCTATCTACTAGCGCCGCCTTGCTTCCCCCTCCATCGAATCTGCTCTCGAAAGTGACGGTGATCGACTCTTCCTGGCCACTAGCACCCCGGTCCACAAGCATTTTTGCATGATTTGCGCTGGAACAGCCGAAGCCAACAGGGAAGGCCAGCCGGAGGATCTCCTGGGATGCAAAATCTGCCGCGGATCTGGTACCGTTGTCTGCTCTTGCTGGGGCTCTGCCAGCTTGGATGGCAAGGCCACCGGGGAGCCGTCAGACCAACCGACATTGTCTCCTTCCCGGCTGCCAGTTTGGACGGCGATCTGTTCGGGATCGCTCTCCCCGCAAAGCTCGGCCTCCCTGTGGTGGAGGCAGGGGGGCGACGATAGGAGACTCACCGGCTGCATCCTTCTCCAGGTCATCCATCGTGCATGGGCATCCCCCCACTCGCTCTCAAAGCAATCAAGGCCCAGACCAAATGGGAGTGCCCGAACTGCAAGACATGCAGAATATGCGAACGACCCGATCCGGAGGTTTGAAAATCCCCCTGGCTTGCTGCTGGCACCGTCGGCGGGCCCAGAGGACCAACTCGCTTCATCCGCCCCGGCGCTGACTGCCTTTCGACCTCTGTCCCCCAGGACAATCTGCTCTGCTGCGACCTGTGCGATGCCGGCTATCACACGCACTGTCTCAACCCACCGCTGAAATCGATTCCAGAAGGTATCTCCCGTCCGGCATGAGAGTATGGTGCTATGGATCGATTGGCGTCGTTCTTGAGACTGTTCCATATCCATTTCCGAGGGCATTCGGCCCCAAGCCAACTGCTCAGCCGCTAATATCCAAAACTCCTTTTCGCCCCAGGACATTGGCTGTGCCCACACTGCAAGCCGGCCCCAAAGCAAGAGGCACCTCCTCCAACGAGCACGCCCAAGTCATCCTCGCATACCCCCCGGACACACAAATCCAACGGCAGCACGGGCAAGCGAACTGGCTCGGACTCCAGCCGGAAGCTCGCCGAGTTGTGGCCGACCCTCAAAAAGCGAAAGCACAGCGTGGCTGTATCTGACGACGAAGAGACCGACCAGAAGCCAGTTCCGTCAACACCGACGCCAGCGAGCACCAAGAATCGGCGCTCGACAGGACACGGCTCGAAGCACCAGGGACAGACCCCTCAGGCAGCTTCTTCCGCTTCGGTCCATCCGGATCCGCCGTTGGACAGCATCGGCAACAGCTCGCCTGGGCTTTCTAAGCCTATGAAGCTGAGGATTCTGTTCCAGGGCAAGCCTCTGGACCTTGGCGGTCCTGCTGGTTCCGACCGGACCGACGAGTCACCCGAGTCGCTTGTAGAGGTTTTTGGAGGGCGCTTGACCGAGGCCGAAGTCGACATTTCCAAAACCACGCCCGAGCAAAGCGATCGACAGAGATTCCATGCCGCCCGAGAGATTGTGCGCGTGCAGGTATGCCTGCCCTTGGATCATGGCATTGCGCTTCGTGATGCTCGCGACCAGTGCTGACTGAGGTTTCGTGCCCCTCGACAGAGCGCCGAATTCGAATTCAAACACCAACCGCTAAAGTCCGAGTCGTTCGACGAACTGGAGCACAGTGACGATTGTCGCGGGTCCGTGGAGTCGGGTACCTCGTCTCTGCACAATTACCGCAGCCGGCTGCCCGCAATCAAAAGCATTCGTTTCGGCTCTTACGAAATCAACACGTGGTACTCGGCGCCGTATCCGGAGGAGTACAGCCAGAAATCAATCCTCTACATTTGCGAGTATTGTCTCAAGTACATGAAATGCACGTTTACATACGAGCGGCATATGGTATGTTGGCCCCGATGGGATAGCGCGGCCGAGTGACCCGACCCAAGGGCGAGCAATCCAGCAGCGCGGCCACGGCATGCCAGATGGTGGTGGGATTGTGGTTGATCCGCCGAGTGTCCAAAATCGCTCACGGCGCTGTTATGCAATGCAGGTAAAGTGTCCCATGAGACACCCCCCTGGCGATGAAGTCTATCGCGACGAAAACGTGTCGATCTTTGAGGTCGACGGACGGAAGAATAAGGTGAGCTTTGAACGCTGCAAAGTGATGGGGTATCCCATGACATTCGAGGGCATGGAGCGCTCGGAAACCTGGTCCGTCTTTGCGCAATGCCATATCCATCCGCTGGGCTTTTGGGTGAAAGAGTTCTTTGACTCTTTTGACAATTTGCGTTCTCGAGACCGCGTGGGGGCGTTTGCTGAGCCCTTTGTTGTTGCTGTCCCAGATTTACTGCCAAAACCTCTGTCTTCTTGCCAAGCTGTTCCTGGACCACAAAACGCTGTATTATGACGTCGAGCCTTTTCTGTTCTATGTCCTTACCGAATCGGACGAGAAAGGGCACCACTTTGTGGGATACTTTTCCAAGGCAAGTGTCTAACGAGATCGCGCCCAGTCCCACGCTCGCTTTCCAGCTTATCGAACAATCGCCAACATATCTTCTCCCTCAGGAAAAACGCTCGTCAAGCAACTACAATCTGTCGTGCATCGTCACGCTGCCAATCCATCAAAGAAAAGGATACGGGAATCTCCTTATTGACTTTAGTGAGTGTCCTGAATCGGCAACGCCAGCGGGGTTATCTGTTAGTTGAATTGGTCCACATCAACTTGGATATGACGGTTGAGCGATCGCCTTAGTTGGTTGGACTGGCCGAACCGAACCTCTCTGACACTGGCCCGCACTTCCTCCAGGCTACCTCTTGTCGCGGAAAGAGGGAAAGCCTGGGACGCCAGAAAAGCCCCTCTCGGATTTGGGTGCGCTGAGTTACCGGAACTACTGGCGGAACACCATCATACGGGTGCTGAACAAGCATGCAAAATCCCTCAATTTGTCGCTGGAAGGTGGGAATGAGGTTGCGGCAAATTGATCGCGATCATCGTCCGCATCGGATGGTTGTGAGAAGTGCGGTCTTGATGTCTGCTGCCTCCACTGATCTCAGCGTTCCTCTCCAAATACCATTCTCGCTCACAGGTCTCAGCAACGAAACGGGAATGACCCCGAATGATATTGTCGCAACCCTAGAGTGCATGAAGCTATGGACGCCACCCTCTCCCGATGATGGAGAATGTACGCTGCTCTTCCCTGAGGATCTCATATCAGACCTGGCCGAGCGGCTGGCGTCCAAGCGACACACTCTGGCAACTGAAGAAAAGCTGCGGTGGACGCCATTTTTGATGATGCGGCCTATTTTCAAGAGTGCATCGGAAGACGAGTTAGAGCCTGCAGAGAATTCACCATAGCAACAATACAGTTCTTCCAAAGTGACTGTGACACCCAGATCTCATGGCTGCGGGAAATAGCTGCGAGCGGTGAGCAGCATTTATCGACGGGGTCTCTATGCCTCGATCGTGAATTGTGGCGCATCGCATCGATGGATGATGGATCACAAGCTGCATATATTGCAGCATGAGCAACCCTTGGTGATGCAACTGCTCAAGGTATTGAAGAGCCCTGGTCGACGTGGGCTGGGCACATATCACATCTACGGTGTGGATGGCCGTAGGGAATGGCGGGTGGGTGTATTCCCACTCCGAATCAAGTCACGATGTCCCAAGCACTGCAGTACATATTGTGGCTACAGATAACACAGATGAAAACGGAGCACTCCCTAATTTTCTTTGGCATCAGGGTGTCCCATTACAAAACTTTCTTCGACTTGAACCGTGACGGCTCTGTCGTTTCGACTCGACTAGAACTTCCTGTCCGGACAGCAACGAGCCAGCAGCAGACCCACATCGTCATCTCATTGCAACCACCACGAGGGGGAGGGAGGCAGTTAGGTCCACACGTTCTCAAAGGGATAGGCGTTCATATCAAGGCCGTAGCTCAGCAATCGCTGAACGACCTTGACGTGGCCGTTGGTCATGGCCAATTTGAGCAGCAAGCCGCCATGGGATATCGTATCTGCGCCGTGCTGGAGAAGGAGCCCGACCACTTGATCATGGCCATGTTCGCACGCATTCTTGAGGGCCTCGTCAGCGTTGGCATGCACATCGGCATCGAATTCCAGTAACATTTGCACAACCGCCACATGGCCCATCTTGGCTGCCGTTCGCAGAGCCTCCCCGTGCGCTGCGTTGATATCGGCTCCACTCTCGAGCAGCAGTCTGAGGATCTGATCCCGTCCCTTGGCAGCGGCTACACGCAGGGCCTGATTGCCGGCGGCTTGAACGTCGCATCCCAGTCCGATGAGAAGACGTACCAGCTCGACGTGTCCGTTCTCGCAGGCCAGTCGGAAGGGAGCGTCGTCGCCGGCTCGGAAATCAACGCCGCTTTCGATCAAGAGCCGGACGATTTGCTCGTGGCCCTGGCGCACGGCTTGTAGAAGGACATTGGAGGCGCCGTCGGCCCAGTGCGGATGACGGTCGCGATAGACTTGAAGTACAAAGACGACCAGGTCGTGGTAGCCCAGACAGCAGCCCATACGCAAGATAGCCAGATTGTTGATGCTCATGTCGGCGCCAAAGGCCTCGAGGGCCTTCACGACATGCAGATGGTTCTTTCCGGCAGCCGCAATCGCGATGGCAGACAGGCGGTGTCGGTCAAAGGAGGTCTGTGAGTTGCCCAGCAGGAAATCGACAATGGCAAAGTGCCCGTTGATGGCGGCATAGTGGAGCGAGAGGTCGTCGTTGGAGTGCACATCAGCCCCGGCGGCAATAAGCGACCTGCAGGCAAGTAGATCGCCGAGGAAGCAGGCACTGTGCAGCACCCCGGTGCAACTCGAAGCACTGACAGAGTTGTGCCTGAGGATCATCTCGAGGACGTGAGAATTGCCCGAAGTCGTGGCCCAGAGCATGACCGGCAGCATCGGCGAGTCGGAGGTGGTCGAGGGCCGAGATGAGTGCAGCTGAATGATCGTCTCGAGCAGATGCTGGGGAGCCGCCCTGGATGTCAGGAGCTTGAGCGAGGCCAGCAGACCCCGAGTGGCAAGCAGTGAGCGACAGAGCAGCCGATGCACATCCTGCCGGAGCTCTCGATAGAGCCGCTTGCTTGCCGACAGCAACCTCAGCGAGTCTGAAGGTCTCGAGATGAATGCGAATATATGGATGGAAACGTCGGACGGGATGCTTTCCATGGGCGCAAGCAGCGATGTGTTTGCAATGGTGGTTGGTGGACGAATTGCGAGACCGCGCAAAGGGAATGAATGAGGAGGATGCTGGGCGGCTCGCAGCTGCACCCAGGGCGGTCCGGGGGCTCGGATGCACTCGGATCGACGCTGAACCCCGTGGCTGCTGCCGGCGGCTGGAGAAGCGTCGGCCTGACCTGGTGATGCACTCGGCGCAGCCTCCGGTATAGATTACAGGCAATCCAATAAAAAACGGGACACCCGGATTTTGACCATTCATCGAATATTTTGTTACCCAAAACCATCGCGCGCTGGCCATGACCATTCGCCACACATCCGACTTTCGCACCGCCGCATTGCGATGCTACGATCTCATCCATAGCCTGCGCAAGGTTGCCACCATATTCAGTGTGTCCAAGAGCACCATCCATCGATGGCACCGAGGATGCAAGCCATCCGAGCCACCCCGAGTCCCAGCTCGCAGATCCACTTTCTTCGAGCAGGCATGTCCAGTCATTCGCACCCTGATTGAACAGGACCCGTTCCAGACTGGTCCTGTGCTGCGGTGCAAGCTCGAGTCCATCCTCCAGAGGAAAGTATCACTCTCACTCTGCCACACTGCCATCCACCGAGCAGGTCTCTCACACAAGAGGGCAACACACCTCTACAAGTCCAAGCGACTGGATGAGCGAGTGGCACAGTTCAGGGACCAGGCCCGCTCCATTGACCCACGTGACGATTCGTTTTTGTCGATGAGACAGGGATCAGGAGATCCATTTTCCCTCTCTACGGATACTCGCCGAAGGGTGCTCCGCTTCGCCAGCGCAATCACATGAAGCACAAGTCTGTCTCGGCTGCATTTGCCATCAACCACTCTGGTGTGCTGCATCGCATGTACATCCCCACATCATTCAAGACACACTCGATGGTCGAGTTCTTTGAGCGAGCGGCCTTCCCAGACGACTCTGTGATTGTGATGGACAATGTCAGCATGCACAAGACAATGGCTGTCCTGGACTGCATCGAGCGCCGAGGATGGTCAGTGATCTTCACCCCACCTGCCTCGCCCGACTTCAATCCCATCGAGAACTTCTTTGGGATTGTGAAGCATCAGTACAGGAAGGCGGCAGCGGTGAATGCGTCCGAGGGGTTCAAGGTCGGGATGGTGACCCTGTTCGAGTCCGCCGTGCGGAGGGTGCTTCCAGATGTCTTCCCACGGCTGATTGAACGTGCGATGCGCTTCTGGGGTTGAGTTCCCTCCAATCAAGCCGCCGTTTTCGCGTTCACATCCCTGGCTTGAACCTCTCGGCGATTTTTGAACAGGTCGCTTCCCCAACCAACCCGCAAAGACGGGCTCCTGCTCTCGGGTATAAATGCCACACCTTCGTCTCTGCTGCTTTCTTCCCTCATCTCACCTTGATCTGATCATCGCGCCATTGTACGATAAAAAAAAGTCTCTGCTCTGACCAGTACCACTGGCAGGCATCCAGCATCCTCCGCCCCATGCCTCCGAAGCGCAAGGGTGCCGGTGATGGCCAGCCTCGGCCACCCAGGCCCAAGAAAGCCAAGTCACAGTCGGAGCCTGTCTCTGGTTCGTATTCTGATCCCACGCATGCTTGGTCGTCTGTTGCTCCGTCGCTCACCACCACTGCTTCTGCAGATCCAATGGATGTCGATCCCACCGAGCCTGGTCCATCTACTTCCTCGAGTACTGGCAAGCGATGTCGCCAGTGCGATGGCACCGATCACGAACGCTGCAACACCAACAGGTGTCCCAAATACCGGCCCCTCAAGAGCTCTGTCGTCCCACTCGTGGATGGAAGGTCATCCGCCCCTCAGTTCAGCTGCTTCAAGCAGACGATGGATGGCTGTTGTCTCAATCCCGCTCTCCGCGACAAGATCCAGGCCACCGTCGAGGCCATGACCCAGATCCAGTTCGAGGCATCCAGGCTGCTCAACCTGCACATCCTGAGGTGCATCGAGCAGGATCTTCCCGTCCCCGTCATCTCCAAGTCCACCCCTGCTTTCGTTCGCCAATGCTTCACGATCGTCCAGGCTGGTGCTCTCTTGACAGCCAGGGACAATGAAAAATACGAGCATCTGGTCGCTTCCTTTCGCGACTATCAGACCACTCGACATGCAGACCTGCCTCCGGCCCCTCGTCTGCCTGATGGTGCTCACAGTCAGCTTCTCACACTGGCTGTCAATGCCTATGCCACCAACTGCACCACCCATCTCGACCTGGCCTACTGGCGACTCCTTCGCCGCTTCTGCGCTGCCGTCTTCCCAGCCAACAAGCACAAGCACGAAGCCATCGAGGCCTGTCTCGAGCTCTTCGAGAAACCAGGGCAGACTCCACCCAAGGCCGATCTCGAGTTCCTCTATCCAGACTTTGGCCACATCCTGGACGAGTTTCGGTACAGCAACGACCAGGACCGCTTCCGGGCCCTCCATCGCCTCTCACACCATGTGAGAATCCTCGCCCGAGACAAGATGGTCGACAATGTCCACAAGTGGATCGACTGTGACATGCCCGCCCTCCGAGTCACCGAGCTGCAGCGCCAGGCCAAGCTGGACAAGCTCACTGCCCGAGGCATTCCCTCCGACGACAAGAGGTTCACCAAGGCCAAGTCTGAGCTCGGCACCACCAAGGCCAAGATCAACAAGCTGGCCGCCAGGATCAACTGGGCACTCAAGCAGCTCGCTCTGGACACTCCTCCGGCCGTGTGCACGATGGTTCCTCTATGCACCACCAAGGCCAAGTATGTCAAGATCAACACCGTCACTCTCTGGCAACTCCTTGACACCGAACATCGTCTTAGACTCACCAGGGACAAGCTCAAGGAAGAAGGTGATGACGGCATCAACAACCAGGATCGTCTCTGGCGCAGTTGCTTCAAGCTGCGTAGTTCCCTCTTCCAAGAGCGGGACGTGGACAAGAAGCTGTTCAACTACGAGATCAGCACCGATGGCATTGGATGCACCATCGGTCTCGTCAAGTTTGTGCGTCGAACCGATCACACCGAGACCTCCGAGCCTCCTCCGACTGCCGAGCAGCGCATCCAGACCCACATCGGTGACCCAGACCCCAACCGCACCACTTGGATTGGCATCGATCCTGGAGTCGGCTCCATCTTCACGGCGGTCATCCAAGCACCGGGCCACCAAGACGAGGTGGTCTCATTCTCCAATGGCCACTACCAGCAAATGTGTGGCCATACGTCCAACACCAAGTGGCACAACACCATGAAGTATCGACTCAGCATCGAGACCTGGATGTCGACCACCCCCTCGCCCAAAGTGCAGTCCTCGGAGGCTTTCAAGGTCCATCTCACCCATGTCCTGCGACCGGAGCTGCGAGTGCAGCTCGACTTCCACCTTGGCAAGAAGGCCCGTCACCATCGCTTCACGGGCCACAAGAGACGCCAAGTGGCCGTCGACAGGATGTGCAAGGCCGTCCTGAAGCACGCCCCGATACGGACCGATGTGGTGATCGCCTTTGGCAATGCGTCATGGCGTCAAGGCAAGGGCTATGCATCCAGCCCTCGGAGGCAGCGGTTTGCTCGGTACTTTGAGCAATTCGAGCACCACCGTCGCCGTCCCAATCACCATCATGGAAGCGTCAAGGTGGCCTCGACGAACGAGTTCAACACCTCGCAAGTGTGCTCCAAGTGCCTGGAGCCAGTTCGGTTGGAAGGACTCGATGCGCCCAGTGTTGCGAATTCCCACTTTGTCAGGAGCTGCAAGAATCCCAGCTGCCGGACAGTGTGGAATCGCGACGTCAATGCGGCGCGCAACATGATCACAGTATGCAGGTCGATTGTGGAGACCGGAGAGCGACCGGTGGTCTTCACTCGGAGGCTGCCAAAGTGATCTGTTTTATTTCTTGTGGCTTTGCTTGACGCAAGCACAGCACATACTACATGTTCATGGAAACGGCTATATTGTCCCGTTTTTTTCTGAATAAAGTGTAATTTGTTCAGGCGACAGCTGACAGAAAGAAAAAAAAGTCGGTATTGCGAGCGGCCCAGAAGCGGAGAGCGGGCCGGCGGGGCGACAGATAGACGCAGTGTGATCGGAGCAAGAATAGGGCCCGGGAGAAGCATTTCGCAGGGGCTGGGAAAACACTGTATCCGGAGCTGGCTGCATCCTTATGCTGATGGCTGTTGCGAGGTGCATTCATTTGCGATGCCGTCGCTTGCGTCTGCGGACCAGCTCCCAGCCAATCTCATGTTTTGAGCGGACAATCGTCCGCTGGACGATGGCCACAGGATTCTGCTTCAGCAGAGCGTTGACTTCGTTGGCCTCCACGGTTGGGAAGCGCTCATATTCAGGGGTCGTAGTATCTGCCATATTGGACCAGGGTGAGTATGTCGATGTCGCCAGAGCGATATGCGTGCTCTCGATACCGAGCGCATTTCCAGCATAATCCCATCCGACACTTTCTCCGTCCCGATATCCCGCGTCCAATCGAACCTCGACGCTTCGAAACAGGCGGGTGCGTCTTCCAGTACGTCTTGTGGCTCTCCACAATTTGGGCGGAGAACGGGCTCCGGAGCTGATCATAATCCGGCGGCAGCATCGACTTGTGCAGATACGACGGCAACGGCAGTGTGTTTAGATAGCTCTTGATGCAGTATTCGCTGCCTTCGTTCACCTGCATCACGGGAGGGTCGTCCATGCGAACCGTCTTGAGGGCATGTTCCAGGATATCAATGTCCGGGAGCACCGGCCGGATCCGAACCTGGCCGCCAGCAAGCGAGATTCAGATGGTCAGGAACCATGCAGTCGAGCACGAACATGCAGTCGACAGCAGCCCGACTGGAGCAAGCTCGAGAATGACTTCCTTTGCTACTCGACCGTAGTGTATGCTGCAGATACATGCCCTGCTGCTGTTGGGCTCGAGCGGACGACGGATCGGCCGATGCATCGATATTTCTTGGACAGCGTCCTTGTGGTGCTTGACGAGGCCTGGAATCGCAGTGTTCCTGAATATCGTCGAGTAAATCCCAGGCTGTCGAGGCTGCCGCACCGGATCTTGGGCCTGAGAATTCCCCTGAGGCAGGTCTTTCGCTCTCCGCGACAGGGCAGACCCGCTGGGCCTCCTTCCGTCACATACAGGACTGTCGGGCTTAGGTCGATCGGGGTGTTCTCCCTCGCCGCGATGCTGTCCATCTGTGCTTCGGGCCGATCGACAGGGTACCCGACTGCCCCAGCGGATATGTTTTGGAACCCTGGGCGGTAGCATCTGCACTACCGAGGGCTCCGGGTGGAATGGGTCCGTTGGGCTATTGATGGGATCTCTGAAAAACGGCATGTCCGCTGGCTGACGAGCGTGGGAATGGCTCTGTGGGAATGGCTCCACGGGAGAGGTGGATGTGCGAGTTTCTGACGATCCTTTGATACTCTTGGATATCCATCAGTGTCGCTCCCAATCACCCAGCGGCCCCTCCCTCAGTCCGAGCCCTGTGTGGGATTGGAAACTCGGCGCGCCGACCATCGTTTCTTCGGGCTGTCCTGTTCACATCGCCTCGTTGCGGCCATCCACATCGCCTGCCTCGAGACTCGGCTTCGAAGACACCTCCGATACCGCCTGCGCTTATCAACTGGATAAATTCTGCCAAGATGGTACATCCTGTGTGAGGGCGATGGCGAGAGTGCGTCCATTTCTGCCAAAGATACGAAGGCTCCGAAGATCACTCATTCCCAACTACCCCTCGTCCACTTGACGCTGCCCTTCGCTCAGATGCTCTCCAGAGCCAAGCCGGCCGTGAGCTCGAGCTCAGCGCCGTCGTCTGCATCCGGGGACAACAAAAAGAAGATCCCAAAGCTCGAAACCTTTATTGCTAATCGAGACTACACGGGCGCGATCACCATTTTGGAGGTGCGGTATCCTGCTGCTTGAACGCGATGAGGCCGAATGCATACCGCCGGAACGTCGACTGGTTGTATGAGCCTATGGTGATCAAGCTGCCACTTGCATCCATATCGCTGCCGATACCGATGACGCGAGTTCCAGTTCCCATGCTCAAAATCCTAATGAGAGGCCGCTTCCTGCTCGCATCGACATGCAATATCTAGTTTCAAAAAGCCACAGGCAAATACACCACCGAAACGCTCCTCTGGCTCGGCTACGCGGCATTCCACCAGGGCGAATATAAGAAGGCGATGGAGGTTGGTGTCCTCCACTCTGTGGGCGCCAGAGCTCCGATACCGCACCAACGAGGAGCACAGAGTCGTAATGACTTGCCGTTGCAGCTCGGAATTCTGATTGCGAGCGTGTCCTGCTGGATATGTGCAGGCGGTTCTCCAATACGGAAACAGACGACGCTTTGTGCGTCGCTGATAAAGTCGAAGGAAAATCGACTCGCATTGCGCTGTCGTTGGTTTTAACCACCCCAATTCTCTTGTTGCCATGGCTGAAACTGTGACTCCTCGCGACTGTGCCGTATATCGGCTGAAATCGAATCAAAAGACATATCTGGCGCTCACTCAGGAATCGTCGTGTGATCCGCTGGTGCACCTGTATCTGGCTTGCTGCTACTTTTTCCTGGGCATGTACAAAGAAGCCGACGAAGAGGCACAAAAGGGTATGCTTCTGGGCGGGATTTCGAGCGCAAGGAAGTCGCGGGTTGAAGTGCGGGATCCTGCGTTGAGGAGCCACCACCGAGGCTGCAGTGCTCATAACCGGATATTTGGAATCAGGACCAACGTGCAAGCTGCAGAACCGTCTGTTGTTCCACTTGTCTCACAAGTTCAACGACGAGAAGCGGCTGATGGGCTATCACCAGAACCTGCAGGATGTGATCGAGGACCAGGTAATGCCAAAAACCTGTCCGAAACCTGTATCGAGCTGAGTCGATGTGATTTCATATGGCGCAAGTTTTTCGGCGCCAAGGCACTGGGAACTGGTCTATCCTGTTCCTTAGGATCGGAAATATGGCCGGAAGGACTCGACCAACCGGGTGAATGATTAACGTTGCTCTGTATCCCACCTCTTCAGCTCAGCTTGGCGTCGATCCATTATCTCCGGAGTCACTACCAGGAAGCCATTGATATATACAAGCGCATTCTGTTGGAGAACAGGTGAGCCGCATGTTTTGGAAGGACCGCATGGCCAGTCCGTCACATGGACCATCCGCATCCACACACTCGCTCTCTCCCCGGCCCCATCCCCTACAGTCCGGCTGGACCAAGGGATGATGATCAAACTGATTCACATGGTGTGCGCTACAAATACCATGATCTAGAGACTACCTTGCAATCAACGTTTATGTCGCTATGTGTTACTACAAGCTCGATTACTACGATGTCTCCCAGGAGGTCCTGTCCGTCTATCTTCAGCACTTCCCAGACAGTGTGATCACGGTCAATCTTAAGGCCTGCAACCACTTCCGTCTATACAACGGCAAGGCCGCCGAGGCTGAACTCAAGGCCCTTACGGACAAGACCTCGGCTCACTTCAAGTTTGCCGAAGATATTGTCAAGCACAACTTGGTGGGTAGTGCCCAGAGTTGCTCCGCCTCATTGCAGGGCAACTCCTCGCCCATATTTCGTCGGCACAACCAGCCCACTCGCTGCTGCGGAAGACCTTGAGTACGGCTATAAATATGCGGTGTGACTCCCAAGTTGATCGACAGTATCTTGACGAGAGCTCTTCCATCCTAGGTTGTCTTCCGGAATGGCGAGGGTGCCCTCCAAGTCTTTCCACAGCTTCTGGATGTGATTCCAGAAGCGCGCCTCAACTTGGTCATCTATCACCTCCGTAACGACGACATCATCTCAGCCTTCAATCTGATGAAGGATGTCGAGCCGTCCACACCCCAGGCAGGCTACCGTTGCGCTCCTGATTCAGCTGCAGCCCGGCTGGCATCGTACTGACCGAGTTGGATGATGTTGCACAGGAGTATATTCTCAAGGGCATCGTTAATGCGTGCCTCGGCCAGGAGCAAGAGTCCAGGGAGCATCTGAAGATTGCACAGCAGTATTTTCAGCTGGTCGGCGGTTCGGCCAGCGAATGCGACACGATTCCTGGCCGACAGTGCATGGCATCCTGCTTTTTCCTACTCAAGCAGTTTGAGGATGTCCTGATCTACCTCAATTCGATCAAGGTGGGAGCCAAGTCGAAGTTGAGCCGATGCTGTTCTCGTGCGGCGTCTCGATGTGCAGCTGCATTAGAGATGAGGCATCGGAGACACGGGATATGCCGCAGCTCGATTCTGGGCTGTGATGGTCGGGCGCTTTCTGCCGATGCCTCCAAAGCTGTGATCGTATCCACGCAGTGTGATGGAAAGAGATTCTCGAGCTTCTCCTGAGGGCTGAACGGTCTGCATCACTCGTTTCCCAGGGTTACTTTTACAACGATGACACGTTCAACTATAACTATGGGCAAGCCAAAGTTGCCACAGGCGCCTATGAGGAAGCCGAGGAGATTCTGCTGATGGTGCAAAACGAAAAGTTCAAAAATGAATATGCCTATCTCAGCCACTTGGCCCGTTGCTGTAAGACGCTGCGATTTGACTGCCAATCGATGCTGACTGTGGAGCCTCTTTGGTGGGATTCTGACAGTCACTGGCCTCCGGCAGATATCATGAACAAGAAGGCGCGTTTGGCTTGGGAGCTCTATCTGAAAATGGAGACCTCCAGCGAATCTTTCAGTCTGCTGCAGCTGATTGCGAATGACTGCTACAAGGTGTGTATGCCTCATCTGGTTGTTGCTCAAGAAAGTGCCGGACAAGCGTGCAGTGAGTCTTGATGGGTGTGCATCAAAAGGCTGTGCTTGCTCACCTGCCCATCCGCACTATCAACTGCGCTCGACCAACAGATGGGACAGTACTTTTACTCGGCCAAAGCGTTTGACGTTCTCGAGCGCTTGGATCCGAGCCCCGAGTATTGGGAGGGCAAGCGAGGCGCCTGCATCGGCGTTTTCCAGCAGATCATCGCCGGCCAAGAGTCCAAGGAGTCCTTTCGAGAAGTCATCAGCATGCTCCGGAACACGTCCAACCCGCAAGTGGAATACATCATCCGGGTGATGAAGAAGGCATGTACATAGCGACGGATGACGAGACATGTTGCAGCATGCTGCCTCTGGCAAGAATGATGATATGGCGGTTTGCGGAGCCTGGCCAGGACCGATGGCCAGGACCGATGGCCAGGACCTATGGCCAGGACCGATGACTCTTCCGCTCACAATCTCGTCAATCTGCGACAATAGTACGCCAAGGACAGAAGGATCCCAGTTTAGCAGCGGATATCAGTCTGCTAGACCGGACGGCCATCGCCTGGGCTGGTCCTTGATTTCACTGGCCGTTTTGAGGTTGAAATTTCCAAGCCGAATCGTGTTCTTGGTTGCAGAGTGCCGGCGGTTCCTCTTTGGACCCTAAATACATTCACGCCGTTCGCACCGCCGAAGCAGGACACGGACACGCACCGAGACGCTGTTGGCTCGGGTCTATCAAGTGCCTTGGTCAGTCCCCAGGATGCCACTTTCGAGTGGCAGGGCCGCTTGCATCCCCGTCTGCGTCACTTTCTGCACTCTGCCGAGCAAATCGGGAGTATCAGACCCCTGGATGTCACCGCCACACCGAAGCTCGCCACCCCCGGCACTCGATCACGTGTCGATGCTCGTCACGTGTGCCTGACCCTGGCGGTTCCGCTGCTCCTGCTGCCGATCCAGCCAGGACGACGATCCCCATCGGCCCGCATCGATTTGTATCGTGCTGCCGCTGCCGTCGCTGGGCTTCAACATTCCTCCACCTGCGTCGCTGCATCCTACGCCATGACCGACTCTCAGCCTGTGAAGATGGAGAAGGATCTGTCGGCTGTCGCCGACGTCCAGATCCCCGAATCCGAAGCCTTGGCGCAAGTAGGATCGCCTGGACGCCCTCGGTCGGCTCTGCTTGATCTCACTGGCACGAGCAGTCCCACATTCCTGAGCTGGGACGTTTGCGAGCTGCCGATCTGGTCGTGTTCGCAGTTAGAGGCTCCACCATGCGTGGCGACTGACACTCTGTTTCGATCTGTACATGGGTGTTGCTTGTTACTCCGGTTATGACACGAGCAGAAAGGAAAGGTTTCTGAAGCCCTGGAAATCCTGCTGGTTCTCGAGAAGCAGACTCGCTCGGTAGGGTCGCTCTGCAGGCTTGTCCGCATGGTGCCGTCGAGCCTTGTTGCAGCCGATACCCCAGGCGTCGTGCACGGGATTGACCCCAGCCGGCCTAACACTGCCGACCCAACCATCGTTCTTCACCAACCTGGCTGGTGCCGTTGATTGATTCGCACAGGGCGCCGATCTGGCCTCGAACACCCGAGTGCTCATCCAAATCCTGCGCATCCTGTTCAATGCCAAGGATTGGAAGGGACTCAATGAGCACATTGTCCTGCTTTCCAAAAAGCATGGTCTTTTGAAACAAGTGGGTCTGCCTGCTGGGCTGGATGCGCAGAAGCTATTCGAGAGAGAAGCATGGGCTGAATGTGTGTCCACATATGCAGTGACACTGGGCTCGCGACTGATGGGTGGTTGCTTGCAATCCTGTCTCGATTGCACCCTGGCTGCAGGCCATCACAAAAATGACCCAAGAGGCCATGACGTTCATCGACAAGACTCCCGACGAAAAAACCAAACTCGAGCTGATTGACACCCTGCGGGTTGTGACGGAAGGCAAGGTAATGCTGGGGAGAGAGCCGGCAGACGATCCAATATTCCTCCGGCATCGTGGCCCGGCTGCCCTTATACCGCGAGATCAGCACTGACTGGTTTGCAATCGCTGGCAGATTTATGTCGAAGTTGAGCGTGCGCGCGTTACTCGTCTGCTGGTCAAGATCAAGGAAGATGCTGGCAACATCAGCGATGCCGCCGATATTCTGCACGAGCTGCAGGTCGAGACCTTTGGCTCGATGGAGCGGCGGGAGAAGACCGATTTTATCCTGGAGCAGATGCGTCTGTGTCTTGCCAAGAAGGACTACAACAAAGTTCAGCTGATCAGCAAGAAAGTCAGCCAAAAGTTCTTTGATCTCCCTGAAAACCAGGTACGCCCAGCCCGAGGCTTTAGGCACGATGTATTTCTGTGGCCAGCGCGCTGGAGAGCCAGCTAACCTCAGTACCTCTCGGATACAGGATCTGAAACTTCGCTACTACGAGCTGATGATCCAGCACGCTGTCCACTCGGACCAGTCGCTCAACGCTTGCAAGTACTACCGCCGCATCTACGACACGCCATCGGTGCAGGAGGACGAACAGAAATGGACAGAGGTGCGAGACGCTGGAGAAGAGCGTCAGGGGGGGGGGCGACATTCTGTGAAAAGAGTGCTCGCAGACATTTGCAGTTGTAGCAACGCTTGATGCCGATTCAGATTCCTCGAGAGGAAGCCGAGCGAGTGACGTGCACGGATGTGGACTCACACCCAGATCCGATTGGCAACAGGCTCTGCGCTTTGTTGTTTTGTTCATCATCCTGTCGCCCTACGACAACGAGCAATCGGACTTGATTCATCGCATCAACGAGGACAAGAACCTGGCAAAGCTTGCTCCATACAAGGAGCTCATCAAGTGCTTCACGACGGATGAGTTGATGCGATGGTCCAAGATCACAGAGATCTATGGTACCCTGCTCCGAAACGCCTACATCTTCCAGGCCAGCACCGAGGACGGCGAGCGACGATGGAAGTTGCTGCACGACCGTGTCGTTGAGCACGTATGTATACGGTCAGACCGCCATAGAAGTGTGTTGTTGGTTGGTGGGCTGCGCTACTTGGACTGATGGACAGACAGGCGACATGGGAGCTCACTCTTTGCCCGCAAACATCCCAGAACATTCGTGTGATCTCAAAGTACTACACTCGCATCAGCACGAAGCGTGCAACCGAGCTGCTGGATCTGCCCGTCAAGGTACGCACAATGAGCTGGATTTGGTTCAGATGACAGCTGTAGCAGCAGGAGTAGTAGTAGCAGCAGCAGCAGCAACAGCAGTATTGACAGAGATCTTGTGCCCCGGACGGGGACTGACACTCTGTCGCTGTGTTCAGGATGTGGAGGAATTTCTTTCCAAAATGGTGGTCTCGAAGACAATCTACGCACGCATCGACCGCTCGGCCGGTGTCATCAGCTTTGTGGCCCGAAAGGACCCCAACGCGGTGCTGAACGACTGGTCCAACAACATCAACCAGCTCCTCGAGCTGATCGACAAATGCGGCCACCTGATCGCCAAGGAGGAGATGGTGTACTCGATCACCAAGACGGTCTGATTGTGCCTGCCGCGCATCTGTTTTCTCTTCGCGCTGGCGACTGAGACTGTGTTGCCATTGGCACAGCCCAGGGCCAGGACACATCACATGGATCCGAAGCAGACGCCCTGCTTTTAAGCCGGGTGTGTCACTTTCTGGGTTCTGAATACACCCCCTCCATCCCGCCCTGTGATTCTACAGTCCCAGTTGGCCGCGCAGTATGCGATCGCAACGTCGGCGCGGCGCACAGCACGATCGTGTCTTGGATGCAAACCGCAAGACGGATTCTGCCGAGGCACAGGGGGCGCCCACCGCCACGAGACGGCGGCGCTCAGGCGCGACGCGTTAGGGCGCACAGGAGCAGCGAGACGATTGCGGGCTTGGATGGACGGATCCGCATTGAAATGCCGGCCATGGCCGTCCCATCCAGCATATCCCATCGAGCATATCCCATCGAGCATATCCTGTCGAGCATATCCCATCGAGCATCACATCGAGCATCCCGCCAGTCATACCGAAATGCGATTCTATCAAGTGTCCGCGCTCGTTGCGCTGGTTTCGGCCGTCGCTGCCATCCCCATCCAGATCACCGATCCGTCGACCCGCAGTGAGATGCTGTGCGAGAACGCCAAGGCAGCCCAGACGCTGAAGGGCATCCAGACGCAAAACAACATTGCTGGTCAGACCTGCCAGGAAAGTGCCTGTCTCGGCGACGGGTCGTTGGGTCTATGCAACAACGGCCAGCTGGTGCGAGTGGCCTGCCCCGGAGGCACCGAGTGCCAAGTGCTGCCACTCACGAACCGCTTTGGCGTCAGCATCACCTGTGGTAAGCTCCTGCCGCATAATCCAGCCCTGTGTGTCGTGGTGTCGAGAGCCAAGTCGGGCTGGGTCGAGTCGAGTTGATCATAGCCCGCTCTGCCCTTTCTGACCCGATTCGCCCGACGATCCCTCTGCGACAACAGAGGCAGCCCAGGACACGCAGCTCCGGATCCAGGACAACATGGCAAACTGCAGCGGCTGAGCCGCGCCTCCTCTTCTTTCAACCGGTTGTTGGCCTTTGGCTGTTGTCAGCGACAAACGACGACAGCAATCGCTACAGCGATGGGTCGATAAGACACCACTGACGAGCCGCCCAATGATTTCAATCACAGCCCTGAAAATATGAAGATTGTGGGGGGAGGGAGGGTGGTGTTCCAGCAAGCGCCGTCTGGAGCATCGACATTGCCGTCGCCTGGCGCACCGAAACCTCTGCATCTTAAAGAGCTTACTCATTTCCAAATCGGAACACACGCATTTGTGCATGCCCATGTCAGGCAATACATTTTACTCGGTCACGAAACGGGACAGGTGGATGGTCGCTCAAAGTAATCGGCAGGCCACGACATTGCAGGGACGCGGTGCGGGGGATGGCATCATGAATTGTCTACCATGAACGACGGCCATTGCAGTCAATCCAGAAAGAACGGGACACCTTGGTTTTTGGTCATTGACCGAATAATTCGTTGCCTCCAAACATCGTGCGCTGGCCACGACCATTCTGTGATGCGTGCTACACTGTCATCTATAGCCTGAGAAAAGTTGCCTCCGTATTCAGTGTGTCCAAGAGCACCATTCACCGCTGGCAATGCATCATGGCGTCAAGGGCGCGCATCCAGTCCCAGGAGGCAGCGGTTTGCCAAGTACTTTGAGCAGTTCAAGCACCGTCGCCGCCCACATCGCCCTTATGGCTTATCTGGATGCATGCCATCACATACTACGCTGACATATGGGTTATGGGCGGTGTCCCGCTTTTTCTGAATTAGGTGTATCGGATGATGGCCGCTGCGAGCGCTGCGTCGGATGCCGCAGTTGTGTCTGGTGTCGCGGCATTTGGAATGGCCACGTGTTTCATTTCACATCCACTTTTTTTTGGCGGCCTTTTCAACACCCCGCTGGCGACATTGGATCGCATCCGCCGACAGAACAGCAACCACCGACGATACCAGTAACGAAGCACGCCATGGCACCGAGAAACCCCAAGGTATGTCCCCCCAGGCAGTGCCTCTGGACGTCCGTCGACACCGCCCGGCACCTCGTTCAGCTGCTGCTCTGGCACTCTGCATTAACAGTGATCCACCTGTAACACAGCGCCAAGCAGCCGACGATGAATTCATCGATGCAAATGACATTGAGCAAGTCATCGAGCTGGGCAATGAAGAAGCAGAGCCCATGAGCGAGGATGAAGAGGCCGTAGATCATGACGAAATGGACAACGACATGCTTAACGACGACGATGCCGAGCACTACGACGATGATGCAGATTTTGATGACGAGGATGGCCAGGAAGGAGGTAGGCAGGAGATCCTCTCTGGGGTCTGAGCTGTCTGTATGCCCCGCTGGAGAGATCAGAGAATCCATTGGAGAGTCCATTGGAGAGTCCATTGGAGAATTCGTTCAGAGAGCCGAGCTGACCGCTCTCTGCATGACAACATCCCAGACGAGATGGAGGGCGGGGATTTCGTTTTGGTCGACGATTCCATCCAGGGCTTCTTTGACCATAAAGGTAGGAGCACACTCGTTCATATGGATATTGTGCCCTGGCCAAGCAACCTGCCGCTATCGTTGCTCCTGGGACGAATGCACACGAGCTGACCCCGGTTGTCCCGACGGAGCAGAGCCCGTCTATACTGTCGCTCTCCATCCCACCCAGGAACACATCGTTGCAACTGGTGGTGGCGACGACAAGAGCTATCTGTGGCGTCTCGACAACGGCGAGAAGATGTTTGATCTCGGAGGTATGCAGCCTTGGCTCGCCGTGGCGGCACCGAATCGCAACCAGCCGCTGGCTATATCGAGGGCACTCGAGCGCCGACGAGTTATCCAAATGGCAAGCAGGCGCATGGGATCGACCCTTCAAAGTGCTGTGGGAACTGACCACTCTTCCGTATGCCGCATCCGATAATCGGCTTCAGTTCACAGCGATACCGTTGCCGCCGTAGCGTTCAGCTTTGACGGCGCCTTCATTGCAAGCGGTGGCATGGACGGCAAAGTGTTTGTCTTCAAGGTGTCCACGGGCGAGTTGGTGGTGACTCTAGATGGACCCACCGAAGTTTCGGTAAGCCTTGGTCCGCTGCAGTGCATGGATCCACGAGACCGCCTGAAGAGCGGCCGCTTTGGCAGTATTACTATACTTGCGCTGGCGGTGCCGCTGCGACTGGCTGTTTCGTTGTGCTAACTGATATGGGCTGTCAACCGAATCGGGCATGGTCTTGGCTGCTTGACTGGATTGCCAGTGGCTGGACTGGCATCCCAGAGGGCCCGTGCTCCTGGCCGGCTCCGCCGATGGCACCATCTGGATGTGGCAGATTCCATCGGGAACATGCATGAACGTCTTCTCTGGCCACGTCGATATGGTTTCTTGCGGCCAGTTCACACCCGATGGCAAGGCCATTGTGTCTGGATCCGACGACGGCTCTGTCATCATCTGGGACCCGAAAACCGCGGCGGCACAGCTCAAGCTGACGAGCGAAGACGCTCGCTTCCATAGCGACGCAATCACTACGCTGGCCATCAACAAGGACAACAACCTCGCTCTGACCGGATCGGCCGACAGCACTGCCAAGCTCATTCACATCGGCAACGGCAAGGTACGCCCACCCTGTGTTTGCCATTCAACTTGAACGTTACAGCATGTCAGCCCCTCGGAAGTCGAGGCACTCAGATTGGAGGGAGCATGATGTCTAGGAATCCGAAATGCATAATGCTCTTGATCGTGTATCGAGCGACAGCCAGAGATTGTGTGGCTACCGTGCGGTATCTGCGATGCAGGGGCTGGGGCGATTCGCCTCTGGTTCACTGTGTTTGGTCAGCAGCACGAAAGGAGCCGCACTGACGGATTGTCTAAAACGACCGCTGGCTTTTCTCTCACATTCCCACGACGGCTATCAACGACTATGCCCCGCTCATCGCTGCATCACTTCAAGATTGTTGCGTCGTTTGAGAGCCACCAGGACTCGGTACAAGCTGTGGGATTCTCGAATGTGTATGTAGATCTTGCCTCCCGATCGCCATGGCATCTCGTGATGATCTTGATGTCCAGGAGAGTGAAACGTGTTGATCTCCCCAGATCCAGCCGCATTCATCGACTTATTCCCTCTCTACTGGTATAACCCCAGCCTCCCTTTCGCCGCCACGGGATCGATCGATGGCAGCATGGCTATCTGGGATGTCACGACCACCAAGCTGCGGCAAACTGTCAAGCACGATGTTCGTGATATGCGCCGTGATGTGCAACGCAATGCAGTGCAATTGAACCCAGCTGCTGGCCTCCACTAACGCAGACTCCACACTTCATTCACCCCTCCGCACACCTCTGTTGGAATGGCACATCCAGGACGTCATCACGTCGCTCAAATGGCACTCGGACCAACCCCTCATCACCACCGCCTCCGTCGATCGAACCATTCGGGTCTGGGACGCTCGCACTGGGAACTGTGAGCGGGTATTTAACGGCCACCAGGATGTGATTCATGCCATTGCCATTTCCAAGGACGGCAAGACGGTCGTGTCGGCCTCGGAAGACGGCACCTCGCTCGTCTTTTCGGCCTAAGAGCCGGTCCCCTCCGCCCAGGGTCTGGCTGCGACTCGGTCATTTTCTTGTCTCGCCAGCCCAATTGCATCGCATCGATGATGGCTGCTCTCATGCTCAATACAGACTCGCTCACACGAGAGGCTGCATCAGTGCGGATTCTATAGAGATGCATGCTTGCGGGCTTGAGGTCTGGTGCCTCATGGAAACGACTGAGCCACCTCGCCCTGGTCACGTGTGCCATCGGCTCGACTCATCCCGGTTGGCGCGCATTACCTAAGCGCACGTGATGCACCCGCCAGCCAGCCAGCCAGCCAGCCAGGTTTTTGTTTTTTCAGGCCAAACGGGAGAGTGCGGCCTTTGGCAGATGTTGGCTCGTTGTTGAACACTCGACGATTCCTGGGACCCTGCTGCACCGGACGACGCCGTCAAACACAACGAAATGGGTGGCCACGGAGATAAATACCCCCCTGTCCTGATCGGTAAGCCCCTCGTGCCCGTCTGACAAACCGCAGACCCCGCCGATGAAGTAGGGGATGGCGAGGGAGAACTCTCGACGCAGATGCGCCGTGTTGTGGCTCGATTCTGGTCATAGAACGCCCGGTGATGGCCCGCATGTCGCTCGCCGCAGACAGGTGACGCTCCATCCTGGATTTTGCAGATCCCGCCATTGAAAAATGGTATCATATGAAGGAAAGCACCCATGCGTACTTCAAGTTTGACCGACGCACCATCAAAATCACGCTTGCTCTGACCGTTCTTTTCCCTGCCGTCCTCTATGTCGGCTCCGTCTGGAACATGGTAAGCGTCTATGTGTCTGACGGATCAATCTGCACGCCTCTCTGGAAGCTCCCACAGCGTCAACGGTCGGTGTCGCGAGCAGACCCTGGCTTAAGGACTCGAAAGCCCACCGGGATCGGGGCTAGTGGCCAAGCGATCTGGAGCAGCAGCACGGATGCAAAGATGGTTTCCAATATTGTGATGCCATTCGTGCTGCACAAGTGGCACCAAGCCATCTCGGGGTGACCGATGTCTTGCCGGAACACCAGACTTGATCAAGGATCCGGGCTGTAGGAGGCTATGACTCCTGCACTTTGGTCGACCCCAGGCACACAACGGCCTGCATCCCAGCACGGATCTCTGTGACGGACGGGACCGAGTAGTTTGAGTGATCTTGAAGCTGGCTCGAAGCACTCTCGATTTGGACGATGCCAACGTTGTGCAAGAATCCGCCGGAACACCTTGCAACGCACTGCCTGTCGTGCACCACATGCATCACCACATGCATCACCACATGCATCACCACATGCATCACCACATGCATCGTATGCGCTCTACTCACCGCAGATGCTCTCGGTATCTTGTCTGCAGGGAAACTTCAAGCCCCGCGGAGTCCGACGAGGAGAGTCGTTCTGGAGCAAGCCTGTATCGGAATAAGGCGGTTGAAGTCGCAACTTGACCGCCATCCGTCCTGCATTACATCAGGCAATCCTCGAGAAAGTAAACAGATAGAGCGTCTGACTTGCCATCCTGTGCTCTTGAGTAATAAACCACTGCTCTCTCCATCAGCCAAGGACTTGCTCTCTCCGGCTCTGGTATCGAGAGCCGGTCGTCCGTATCGGAGCGACCCAGGCAGCCAGCGCCGCTCCATCTGTGCCGAGGATCGATTCGATTGCGTGTATGCTATCCAGAGCCAGCAAGCGGGCCGCCTGCATCCGCTCGCTTCTCTGCTCATGCCGGCCCTCGGCCGTGCTCGCTGCTTGTGCATTCGCCGGCAACATCCTCATGGTCACGTGTGTGGTTCGAATGCATGTTTTCTGTCCTGAGCGCAAAAGAAAACCGCGATCGCTTGCAGGCTCTGTCACCACCGCAACGCAATCGTCCCGACGTATCCGTCGCTCCGTCGCCCCAGCGATCCAGAACGCATCTCGGTCTGTCTCCAACTGCCGCTGCGGTCTTGAGGACACCCGAAACTTCTTTTTGGGTCCCATCGACTTCCCATCAGCAGCATCCAGGCTCTTGTCGCCCTCCGATCGTCCTGGAACCGCGTTCTCATCTCCAGCAACCATCGGCTACAAACCAGTTCATCCGCCTCCAACAGTCGATTCATTCGCCAACCCACCAACATGTTCACCTCTGTCCTGTCCCGAGCCCGGCCTGTGGTGGCCTTCCGCAGCAGCGTACTCGCCACAGCCGGCTTCCAGCAGCGTGCATCCTTGTCGACTCTGTTCAACAACCTGTCGCTGACATCCAAGCCTGTGATCCGCAGCACTTCCCAGCCCAACCCTCTACAACCCAGCTACCAGCCCCAACTCAACGCATCCGTCTTTGTCAGCCGACGTTTTGCAGCCTCGCAGCTGCGTCCGCGCCGAACCAAGTACCGCAAGGCCCATAAGGGCTACTTCAAGACAAAGTCCGGCGGCTCGCTCAGAGGAACCCGTGTCTACTACGGCGAATATGGCCTGCAGGCCGCAGAGGGTGGCCGTATCCGAGACAAGCAGCTCGACAACGTCAAGGCCTGTGTCAGACTGGTGATGAAGTCCGAAAAGGGTGCCAAGCTGATTCTCAGAGCCTTCCCGGATCGCCCCGTCACGGCCAAGGGCGCCGAAACCCGTATGGGCAAGGGCAAAGGCACCGTCGACTACTATGCCACCTGGGTCTCGGAGGGACGTATCCTGTTTGAGATCCGGGGTCTGCCGGAGACCTCGGCCCTTGAGGCTTTCCGCATTGCCTCGCAGTCGCTCCCGATCCGCACTCGTGTCGTCCGCCTCAACCGGGACTCCAAGGTTGCTCCTCGTGTGCTGCCCTATTTTATTCGGAAGAGAATCACTGACAGCGCTCGCTTCGAGGCGCTGAAGCAGCGTGAGAAGACCTGGACGGCAGCCAAGGAATTGGCAAAGGCCTAATGTGCGCATGGCCGCCGCGCCCACACTGTGTCCATTTGTGCTCGATTGAGGCCTCGAATACATCATTTCAGACAACCAAGTGGTCTGGTCAGATAGTCTGGTCAGATGCGCTGCGTCTGCCGTGTGTTGACGCAACAGAGGCTGGCCATTTGATTTGATTTGATTTGATTTGATTAGTTGATTGACTTGATTTGATTGACAATATCGGTGAAAGGTTGATAAAGGTTGGGAGTTGCGGAGCAGAACGTGGACTGCAGTTTTCTGATGGTGCTTCAACAGACCGATTGACCCATACAAACGGAATGAATGCATCTGATAGCCTCGGATGTAATCGATTGTGGTGACTGGTTGAGGTAGCGGGCGATGTCCAGCCAGCCCTCCGAGCGAGCATTGTCAAGGCTGTGCCATCCAGTCGGCTAATCGTACAGCGTCTTATTGACAAGACTCACGGGTATGTCCTGCAGACGAGGCACACCCAGCGACTGAGCCGCTGACGGATCCAAAAAGTCGAGAACCTTCCGGCGATCGGGTTCAGATGAGAGTTCGAACAGGTTCTGGTGCTCGTCAGAAACGGTGTTGAACGAGTCAAGTGGGTCTGTGCGGACGAGATTGATGCCCGTATAGGCTGCAAGGGTGAAAGGGATGAGCATCAAGATCCAAAGAGGCACAGCCAGGCCCCAATACTTGTTTGGATAATAGTAGATCCCCATAGACTCCCATATCGGATCTGGGATGAACATCCACAGCAGATACAGAGCTGGACAGACGCACAGGGGGTAGGGGCAACGTTCGAGAGAGAGCGACAGGTTCGAAAGGACGGTCAGTACGGCTGCGTTGCGATACATCCGGAACGAGATATCATCTGCCAGGTGCCCCGAGGTACATTCTATCGGCT
Source organism: Polychytrium aggregatum (assembly GCF_025602895.1). Taxonomy (NCBI): domain Eukaryota; kingdom Fungi; phylum Chytridiomycota; class Chytridiomycetes; order Polychytriales; genus Polychytrium; species Polychytrium aggregatum. Next base: position 473,695 of record NW_026516218.1, read on the forward strand.
TGGCCTGCTTACCGAGCACAATGAAGGAGGTCAGATAAAGCACAAAGCCATAGTACTCGCGGATGTGCGAGTCCTTTCTGTGACCGAGTGTCTGCGACATGGCATCAGGCTAAACTCAGAGCACGGCGCCAGCAGATGGGAGAGATGGGAGAGATGGAGAGGTGGAGAGGTGGAGTGATGGAGTGATGGAGTGATGGAGTGATGGAGTGATGGAGTGATGGCAGATTGGGTGCAAGGGAGCCTGGCACGAAGGGCGGTGTGCTTGAGCGCAATTGGCTCCCCGCGCCCTCGTCGCTCGAAGCCGGCCTGTCCTTCTTCTCATCTCCCCTCCGATCATTGCCGCTGCTCCACGCACCGGACTCGCCGATACCGCAGAGCCATGTCCATCAAATTTATCCTCCTGGTGTCCCGACAGGGTAACTGGCGTGTCGGTTGGTCGGTCGCTGCTGCCTGCCCAGATATCGCTTCACAAGAGCGGGCGCAGCCATACTGCCGCTCGGAAGGGCATATGGACAAAACGCTGTCCTGCTTGGCCGAGACCAGGCTGCAACCAAGCTGACCTCTCTTATCAATCAACGCTCACTATTTGTGTGGCCAACGCTTTATCGTGCAATATGGCTGCACCTGCTGTTTGGATCTGGGCGGTGGAATGCGTTCGCCAATGGCCGTCGGCTCTGCGACCAACACATCGATGACGATACCTTCATTCTGCGCCAACGAACCCACATCGAATCCTCCGGAACCACACCCTCTGCTTCTCAGGAAAGATCCGACTGACCAAGTGGTTCACCTCCGACTGGGGTCTCAAGGAAAAAACCAAGACCGTCAAGGAAGTCAGCGCGACGGTCCTGGCCAGACGAACCAAGATGTGCAACGTCCTGGAGTATAAAGGTGACGATGACGGCGGCTTCTGTTTTAAGTTGGAGACTGGCGCTGCACCATAACTTCCGGATGTCTTCTGCGACCGAGCCCGCTGCTGGGCGCGCTGTGAACGCTCTCCAAGGCGATGATTCGTGCTGCCGGCCGGCTCCTTGGGCAATCCTCGCCTGCATGTCGTATGGAGCATCGAAGGAGCTCTATCGTTCGGGTCGAGCGCTAGGTTCAGATGGATTGAGCTCGGTTCAATTGGATCTGGTGCTAACGGCTGCTCTGACCCAACAACTCTGGGCACGTCTTGTCGCTATGATTAGACTACAAGGTCGTGTATCGAAGGTATGGTCTGGATCGCGAGCTGCGGGTGCGGAGAGGAGCTCACCTCATTCTTTGCCCGGATATCGTTTCTGATGTTGCGGGTCCCCGTCACCCACCCACACGGGCGGCTGCAACTGCACCACAGATACGCAAGCCTGTTCTTTGTTGCAGGGATCGATGTCGACGACAACGAGCTGATTGTTCTGGAGGTCATCCACCGATACGTCGAGGTTCTGGACAAGTGGTTCCTGAATGTGTGCGAGCTCGACATCATCTTCAACTTCCAGCAAGCTTACATGATCATGGGTGGGTGCGCCTGTGCCTAAGGCTGATGATGGTGCAAATGCTGATCCGGATCGAGACCAGTGGAAGAAATATCTGCGATGCTCATCTGACAGCCGACCTGCTACTGTCTGACAACTTCAAATCCGCGACAGACGAGATCTTGATCGGAGGTGAGCAGCATGTCTGTGTATCGAGTGCATGGCAGCGGTGTGGGTATAAGTGCGCATGGATGCCTCCGTTGGCTCACAATGCGACTCTTGCTCGCAGGAGAGCTGCAAGACTCGAGTAAACGATCGGTCATCAACTCGCTCAAGCGAATGGAAGAGGTAAGCCATTTTATCCACCCGAACGAACGCAGTGGGTCGAGTGGCGAAGGCTCGGTGACAGCGAGCATGTCCGTGTGGTCTGAGCGGCGGCGGCGTATTTGAACGCGAGCGAAGCGGCCGGGTCTAACACATCATTGCGCTGTCGATCGCAGGCCGAGAAACAGGAAACTGGCCTTGTGCCGATGTAGACCTCAGGGCCGCCACTCCTCTCGAGCCCCGAAAGCAGCGCATCCGAGCGAGCTGTCGTTTTACAGCGTTTCCAAAATGAAATGGGACACCCCCGTTTTGAGCCATGACATATATTTTGGTTCTGGAACCTGAATACACCCACCCACTCATTGCAGTCATGGCCAAGCACAGCACCCTCGATTTCCGCATCGCTGCACTGCGACCGGTGGTCTTCACTCGGAGGGTGGTCTTCACTCGGAGGCTGCCAAAGTGATCTGTTCTATTTCTTATGGCATAGTTAGACGCATGCCATCGCATACTACGCCGACAAATGGGTTGTGGGCAGGTGTCCCATTTCCCTGTCTCGTGAAAGGATAGGCTTTGTGGCCCAGCGACGCTGTTCCCAGGCGCCCGTCGGCGTGCTGACTTGGAGCTGTGACGAACTGTCCTCTGCGCCGCCTCGATCTTCATAGGCCGATCACTTGTGTGCCGCCCCGCCACGGCAATCGCCACTGGTTGCCGTGCGAGTCGCCGGTCTGTTGGTGGCAGTGGAAGCCGGCGACACACAAAACCAGGATGGCGGCGAGAGCGCTCCTGGCATGCCGGCTGGAGCCAGGCTCGAGCCGCGCGATCTATTTTGTTGTTCGTCTCCTCTGGCCGTGGGCAATGTCTGCTGCAACTCGATCAAATGGCCCACATCGCAACCTCACTGGGAGTGCCGTCCAGCTACCGCGACCAGAAATACCTCGTAGGCGCAACGTGCTCTGCATCCTTTGGTCTCGCCTGCTCGATCCTCTGTCCAGTGCAGCCCGCGGGCACCCCGGCTCGGTGTCTGGCATCGGACGGACCGCCTGGCCCGTCGCCTCGAAACTGATGCAGGACGGAGTGGGTGTGGATGGTAACCGCTTCTGCCTCTCGATCCACCTCGCCTCCCGCCGTCTCCAAGGGCACTGCCGATGATCTGGCCCGGGAGTTGGCCGAGTCCGCGACGCTCTATGTTGGCAACCTGTCGTTCTACACCACCGAGGAGCAGATCCACGAGCTCTTTTCCAAGGCCGGAGAAATCAAGCGCATCATCATGGGGCTTGACCGCAATCTGAAAACACCGTGTGGCTTCTGCTTCGTGGAGTATGTGTCTCTGCTGCAAGTATTGGGGCCCGATCGCTCTGGAACGGACGGGCTCACCGTCAACCCGATCGCATCTCTCATCTTGGTCGACCATGCACAGATACTACCATCGCGGCGATGCGCTGGATTGTATGAAGTTTATCAACGGAACCAAGCTCGACGAGCGAATCGTTCGAACAGACATTGATCCAGGATTCCGAGACGGACGGCAGTATGGACGAGGCAAGAGCGGTGGTCAGGTGAGGGTTGAGAGGCCGTCCATCCGATATTTCCGATCCACAAACCCTCATTAGCACGCACGACGCTGATGCATGGAAGCTCATCCGATGTCCATGCGAGTGATGTGGCCATCATGGCGAGGATATTTGCTGTCCATGTCCGTCGCAAGTGGGATCGCAATCTGGTGATTGCCCCCAAACCGACTCGCTCTGCTGACAGCTCCGTATCGCCCACCGCCAACGTCCAGGTCCGTGACGAATACCGCGAGGAATACGATGAAGGGCGAGGCGGATGGGGTCATGCCCGCCAGCGCGAAGAGCAGCAGCGAAGCACATACGAGTCCTTCAGTACGGTGCCGACAGGCGCTCAATCCGACTTTTATGCCAAGCCATCTGGTAGGTGACAGCACGGCTCTTTCGACGCCAAAGTAACAGCGTAATCGGCGCAGGTTCCCCATGTGGCATCGGTGTTAGTGTCGGTTAGGCGCTCTTGTTGCTCCAAGACTGTCTGTAAAGCGAGAGGTCATCATCCCGCCACCAAAGTGACGAACTCAATTGGCCCTCGATCGGCGGCAATGGTCCAATTGTCACAGCTCCAAGCATCGGCGCCGGCTTTGGCGGTGACTTCAAGTCCAAGAGAGGTCGTGACGACAACGAAGAGGCCGACATCGACATCAGCGCCAAGGTGTGTCGACTCTCGGTTCATGCATGCGCCGGGTACTATTGGCGATCCCTGTGGCTTGTGAGGGCGGCATCGGAATCACTCGACCCCTGCATGCACGGCATCGTGACTGTCCCGCAAAACCATTGGTGGATATGACCACTTCGGTCTCTGCGAAAGCGGTCCCTGCGGATTGCTGGCGCAATCCAGCGCCGAGTGTGGTCGTCGCAAATCTGGTCGCAATGTTGGTCGCAAACACAAAGGCTAACAGCAACCTCGATCGCACCCCCGGAAACCACCTCAGAATCCCCGATTCCGCGAGCGAAGCGCCTCACCCGAGGACGAGTAAGGGGACGGGCCCGGGGATGTATCTGTCGGACGCCAAACCGATGGGGTGGCAGCATCCGCGCGTTGTCCGCATGGGTTGGACGGAGCAAGTGCTCTGTCCGAGGCAGCAAATACAGCATGTCCCGAAGGAGCAGTTTCTTGCCGGCCGTCGACGTAGGGTGGCGCCCTCGTTGCCGGCATGCTGCGAGCCAGGCCTGCGCGGATGCGGGTTTGGACCAGGCCTGCAGGCCTGCAGGCACTTGCAGACGATGGTGCGATTCGCGGAGCCAGGCGTGTGTGTGTGTGTGGCTCGCCGGATCTCGTGCGGTCTCGCTGGCCTCTCGGTGGGTGGCCGCTGTGCTGCAGACGCACAGCCTGTGTGTCCTCGCTGCGAGAGCACGCGCCTCGCTCGCCGCCCTGCGCCGCTCTTTCTCGACAGAAAGCCCAGGCCGTTTGCTCATCCATCTCTGCTCTCATCGCTGCATCGACCCCGCATCCAGCGCCCATCCCCCCCGCGGCTGCAAGTCCCTGCTCGTCGTCTGCTCTCGTTCGGCGGTCCCTGTCGATCCCATAGTGACCTCGGCGCTGCTATCGCCTCTCGTCGAATCCTCGCTCCGGCTCAGCCCTCCATCCACACCTAAACGGCCGACTGCCTTGCCCAGCAAATATGTACAGCTACATTCAATACATCCTCGACTGGCTCAGGTCGCTCTTCTTCAAGCAAGGCAAGTCCGGACCTGAACCGATCTTGTCACTGCCGCCCATGCCCACCAGCATCATTCGGGCCCTCTCGGCAAAGCATATCCTGGCTTGGCTTGGCTCGTCTCCCCCCCCTTCCCAACTGGCCACTTGTCGGGCAGTGAGGCTTTGCTGGCTCGAGACAGGAGCCGGCCGTCGCCCAACGAAATATCCAGCCAGGAGACAGCGCGGCCCTCTTGCGGTCTCTTCTCATAGACAGTATCCGCATCTGTGGCGAGCCTGGAGTCATGTGAGACGGAGCTGATACCATATCTCAGATCTATCCTTACTAACTGCGGCCTTATTCTTGGTTCCGGTCACCGCTGCTTGAACATGGCGCTGCCTGATCGACAGAGATGGAGCTGACCCTGGTCGGTCTCCAAAACTCGGGCAAGACAACCCTCGTGAACGTCATCGCCGTGAGTCGCTTGATCGCCGCTGCTGCCACAGTTGTCGTCGCTGCCCGCTGTGGATCTATGGCTTGTGTTCCAGCCGGCAGATGCGGCATCGTGGCCGAGCCGTCATTCCAGGCCCGGCTCTCGAGAGGCCAGCGCTGTGCCTATCTGGATATCTGTTCCAAAGCCTGCCGGTCTTTCTGCAGCCCGTAGCTCTGCTCCCGTTGGCTGTGCCCTGATCTGCGCTCTGTCGATATCTCTGCAGAACGGCCAATTCACCGAAGATATGATTCCCACCGTTGGGTTCAACATGAGGTGCGTGCTTCCAGTCCGTCCCGTTGTCCGCAGCGCATGATCCCCACTTGCCCGGGCCGTCGTCTCGGGCATCCAAAGTGTGTCGCAAGTCTTGTTCGAACTGTCTCGCTACTTTGCTTCATTCATCCTGGCTGCTGCCACCGCGTCTCATTTATCCTGATGCCACTTGCTCTTTTGATCCTTGGTTCCACATATTCTTGTCAACAGGAAGGTCACCAAGGGCTCTGTAAGAATTGTTCCAATGCCAGCGCCAGCGTTGTGTCCCCGCTGCCACCGTTGTCGACGACGAATATCTTGGTGGCTGCAGCAACTTTCATGGGGAGCGAAGGCTGCCTTGCACCGCTTGCTCACGTAGAGCCTCCCCAATCTCTGATAGGTCGTGATGAAGCTGTGGGACTTGGGTGGACAGGCCCGATTCAGAAGCATGTGGGAGCGATACTGCCGAGGAGTCAATGCCATCGTGTAAGTGTCACGGCGCATTGTGAACGGGCTGGGGGCTTCGGACCATATGGGCTAGTGACATTGTGAACATCATCTGCGTGGTTCGGTCTGAAAGCACCCGTCTGGGCTGTGATGTACCCCAGCCGTTGATTTATGCTGTTGCGAGTGCTTTGCGGCGATGTCGGCTTGCACTGTGGTGCGGCGCACTAGCGTGTGAATTACTGGTATTCCGCAACGAAAGGCTAACTGCTCTTTTCTATGCGCGCCCCACACGACCCAGCTTCGTCCTCGACGCTGCTGACCATGCCAAGATCGAGGCAGCCAGGACCGAGCTGCACGGACTCTTGAGCAAGCCCCAGCTGGCTGATATTCCCGTGCTTGTGCTTGGCAACAAGAACGATCTCCCTGAGGCCCTCAACGTCGACCAAGTTATCGACCGGCTGTACGTTGATGCATGCGATTGTGCCTGGCCGGCGACTAGATGGGGCTCTGAGTGGCTGAGAGTTGCATGCTGCTAGGTGTTGCGGTGGCTGAATACCCGCTCAACCACACGAATCTGCGTCTATGCGGAGCGGCAAGCACATTCGCCGGTGGGAGCTCACGCGTGCCGACTGCCTCTTCTCCTGACAGGGGCCTCAAATCCATCACCAACCGCGAGGTCTCGTGCTACTCGATCTCGTCCAAGAACCACGTCAATATCGACATCACACTAAATTGGCTGATCAAGCACGCCAAGGCCGGCGCTAAGAAGACGAGCAACTAAGTTTGCAGCGAGCCGGCTTTCTGTCGACCTGCTCAGGCTGCAAATAAAGGCTCCAGCTTCCTCAGCACCCTCTACCTGTGGACAACGAGCGACCTTTGACCTCTGGCCTTTCGGCGGTCATTGGGAACAGATCGGCTGCCCTTGGGCCCCTGGATGCCGACTCCCACCATGTTGATCCCTGGCCTTCCCTGTTTTGATTTGACACGTTTTGTCCTGTGCTTTAGTTTCCGATTACTTTGGTCGGCCCTCGCTCTTCCCATGTCTTGCCTGTGCCGGTTGTTCTGCCATTCTCTTTTCTTTCTCTCTTTTTGACATACTTGATATACTTTGTTTGCATGTTATGCTCCGACGGCCGTCCCAACAGTTCTCGCAGCCGAGTCGTCGGGGTGGGTCGATGATTTTTTGCAGCAACCGGACCTTCCTCTTGCTCAGTCCATCATCGGGCCTTTGACCGATAACATGAGCTTGGACCCAGAGCCGACTCCTCCAACCGGCTCGCTGTCCACAGCTGTCGTCCAACTGGGCCAGCCCTCTTGTCGAGTCCGCCAGTGTTTCATTCTTCGATTTTTATGTTGTGATCTTCATTCGTGCGCTGCACAGCCCAATTCCGCCTCAATGCTTGCTTCCCCGACCAAGTATCTCATGTATCTGGTTTCGCCCTCGGCTCCGTTGCGCTCAAGGGATAAAAATATATCTTGCTGAAAAATGAGAACGAAAATCAAAACCAAAATGGCGGGCTTTGCCTGTCCCAGAGCCGCGGCGGGACATCCGCCTCGAGTGCATCGTCGGAGATTGATGGCAGCGATGGGGCGGTCGAAAGGCTGCAGCCAAACCAAGCCTGTTGTTTCCTCGGCCCTTGCCTTGCCCTGTCTCTATCATCATTCGCCCCCGCACCATCCCTCTTGAGCCCACGAAGCCATGCTGATTTCTGCAGCTAAAATCGCCGTGAGCTGCTTGACCCTGTTGCTCGTCCGGGTCATCTCGCTGCTCTTCCGGTTCTCCAAGACTCTCCGGAGCGAGAAGGGCCGAACCAGCCCATGCGCAACCTGCATTATCCTTGGATCAGGTTCGAGGTGCTCCCCTCCCCTCCCCTCACTCCGTTTCGCTTGCAGCGCCGCACCTCTTGTACGCAGCTGGCCTTTGGCAGCCTATCGACAGCGAGCTCTTCCCGTCGTCATCCTCATGCCATGTCCAACCCGCTGTCGATCGCGCTCACATTGCTCTGCTCAACTCCCTTGGTCCTTCTGCTGTCTTGAGCAAACCATCAGCGCACTGACATGTTCCCGACTCTGCCTCGCTTCCGTCTGATTCGCTTGACCACTGTTTACTCAGGCGGGCATACCTCAGAAATGTTCCGGCTGCTCAAAGCCCTACCGACGGGCCAGTTTGACCCCCGGATCTACGTGATGGCCCAGAGCGACCATATCAGCGACGCCAAGATGAAAGAGTTTGAGGAAGAGAGGCTGCGCCGCGTGCCGAATGTAAGGTTACTTTTTTTTCCCTGTCCGGTTGGCTCATAGCTGGCCAAAGTCAATTGAGATGGCCGATGGGGGTGGGGGAGGAGATGAATGCCGATCCAGGCCAGAGCCAAGATGCAACATGGCTATTGCCCCCACGCCATGGACAACGCAAAAGCGGCTGTCGATCCACATCCAGCATATATACCGACATGCAACATGAGCATCTTCCCCCCCCCCTCGAACTCACGTTTGCCTCTCTCCCCCCCCCTTCGCACTGGGATAATCTAGGGCATCCGCACAGGAAAGGCCGAGTGCGTTCGCATCCCTCGAGCCAGGGAAGTGGGTCAGCCCTTCTCCACGGTGCTCCCGAGCTTCCTCAGAGCGGTATATGCTTCGTTCGCCATCTTTTGGAAACACGATCCTGAACTGGTAAGCTCCCACGGCACCTCCCTGCAGCGTTTGCGGATCGGACTGCGTGGAGACATGTCTGAATAATGGATATGCATGCCACTGACGATCCTGGTGTCTGCTGAATCCCCTCCATCCCTCCACCCCCCCCCCTCTGCACAATCCAAAACGAAACGCAAGATTATCTGCAATGGGCCCGGCACATGCCTTCCGATCTGCTTGATTGCCTATGCCCTGCGCATCCTCTTTATCCGGCGTGTCCGCATCGTCTATGTCGAGTCCTACGCAAGGGTGTCGACGCTTTCGTTCACCGGCAAGATCATGTACTGGATCGCGGACCGCTTCATCGTCCAGTGGTATCCGCTGCGGGAAAAATACTGGAAGGCCGAGTATTTGGGGCGGCTGGTGTGAGCGCCCGTGGCGGGGAGAGGGAGGGCAGAAGCCCGATGTCCCAGTGAACAGTCTGTTGGATGTCTCGCCCCGATGGGAGCGGCCTGGGACGATCAGTCCGATCATCGGCGGCCCGTTTGGATGTCGATGCATACATCTCAGTAAGTTGGGTGGAGGGCGCTGCCAACAAATGTATTCATGCAAATCGATTCTTCACAGTTCACGGCTTGACAACACATGGTCCACTATAGACCATGGTTCTCCTTGTTTTGTCGCTTGAGTCTGTAGAGCTGGTTCATGAGCGAGGTCGGGAAGGGCGGGCCGGCGATAGTAGGCATCCATGTGACTTTGTTGGTGATTTCCTGCAGCGAATCTAGCGAGCCGTCTGTTTCGAAAGGGCGATGTGGGCCATTAGAGGACAGAGAAGGGGCTTGCAGAGCCGCAGGGAAAGGGGGCCATATTCAAGCACTTGCAGACAGGGGCCACTCGGTGTGGATCGATGCGGCTCGAGACAAGATGGCTTGAGGATGCCCATAAGCCACAGCACAGTGCTGGCTTGCACGGCCTACCTTTCTGACCATCCCAAGGGTTCTTGTCGGGGATGGGAATCAGACTCTGGGAGGCCAGGGTCTCGCGCTGCCACTCAGTGCGGCCCTTGGCGGGGTTGTGAATCAGAACCATTTTGACGTCCGTGGGTTTGCTAGCGACGGAACCGCATCGTGTCAGCTCATCGATGGAGTCGAGCCGTGACAGCGTCGGCGAAATGCCTCTGTTTTTCTTCATCCGGATGATTCCGACGGGCATCATTCATCACAACGGCTCGAGTGATCCACCTGATCCAAATGATTCAAGTGGCCAGGCTCATGCTGCAGCTGCCTGATGTGCGCTCTCTCGGACGCGTGGCTGCGAAGGCAGACTTACTTCAGGATGGGATCAAGCAGGGCAACGTCCTTGTACGAGATGGGCGACTCCATCTGCACTCGGCCACCCTCGGGATATCCGGGGTTGGGCTTGACGTGCTTGATGACCTGAGGAATGGTGAGACCGCGGGCAGAGGCGATCGAGCCAGTTCCCATGAAAGTGGTGAGTGCGGTGCCCACACTTGTGCTTCGACATAACCATAACATCGATGCTGCTGTTTAGTGGTAATGGTGGATCGCCCCATGCAATTTCCAGACGGGCAATCCAGTGGCATCGGAAGTGTGGCTAGAAGAACGAACAACCAAGGACGATCGTTACCAGCTTGCAGCCTTCCACCAGGACGGCATTGTCTCTCTCGAGAACCTTGATGATCTTGCCTTGCTTGCCCAGGTCTTTCATTCCGCCAATGACTTCGACCTGGATTTCGCCCGGTTCGCAAAGTGAGCGGTGGGCAGAGGATAGATAGATAGATTGATATTGGAGCGCAAAGTTGGCCCAGGAGTCAAATATCACGATGGCCAAGACAACGCAGTAGGCGGCGAGACTTTGGCGATGCAATCATCGGTGTCGGCGTGAGTCAGCCGCGGGATCGATGTTATCCGCTCGGTCGGGTGCTGACACCAGGATCATGAGCGTCGTCGCAGAGTCGAATCCGATCCCAATCGAGCAGAGTCCAGAGCCGGACCATATATCGCTGCACAGACATCCATGATGCCGATGGTGGCTCCTGCGACTGCCACCAAACGCATCGCAGCTATCGTGCGTGCTTCTGAGGCACCGCCTCTGGCCTGAGCAACTATTTACCGTGTCGCCAACGTAGATGGGCCACTGCTTGAGACGATCTTTGGGGTGGACCTTGGGCTTGGTGGGCTTGAGCAGGTTTGCTCCTCTGAACTTCATAATCGGCATGGTGGCAGGCGATAGCGAGGGTCAGACTGGTGGCGAGCGGCGGGATGTCTGGGCGACAGATCGGTGCGATCGAGGAGCGAAGGCAGCCGGCAGGGCGATGGCCGTTGGGTCGTGGGTGTTGGTTGTTGGCGACAGGCCAAGTGCGAGGAAAAAAAATGAACAGATTTCCTGTGCGTGTGTGTGTGCGTGTGCGCGTGTGTGTGTGGCGGCTGCAGCCGGATCGAGCCGGGCATGACTGTGGCTTGGAGCCGCTTCTGTGTTTTTTTGCTCTGCGCTTTTGGCCATCCCAGCAGCGGACCAGTCCTGCACCTGTCCTGCTCTGCCAGCATCCGCATCGCCTGCGACGATCGCCACTGTCCCAGTCCGCGCCGCCAGCTACGCTCCCGGAGGATCCACAAGCAAGCATCGAGACATCCCGGCTCGCCTCAACCCAACACCGGCATCCCCTCTGCTCTCCCGACGCATTCCGACCACCCGAGCCAACAGCACCATGTTCCGATCACTGCTGTCGCTGCGATCGCCGATCCTGGCCCACAAATCATCGTATCTGGCACCTGCTCGTCAGCTGTCTTGCGCACGTATCCTGCGGCAAGAAGATTCGTCGGTGCCGCCACTTCCCGGTATGCTCTCTGGCCTTCCCCCGTCGCCAAGCTCAAGGCGTCTGACACCGCGACGATATAATCTGGTGGACGAGCCATCGATTGCAGGATGGAGATCTTGCGTACGCACGCTTGACTGACACCATGAACAATCTTGATCCTTCTTCCATGTCGTGCGACACTTGCGTTCTCTGGCCACTTTTCGTCGCATCGACTTTGACATTCCGCGCTGGACCCATCCTCAAATCCTTACATAACATATGCTCGACTCGCGGAATGCAAACAATCAATCTATCACGCTGGGAACCGGGCATATCTATGGGACACGGCGATGGCTCCATCCTCATTTGCCGGGCATATCGTCACCGGGCCGACATGCATCTGCGACTCCTGCTCGGCTCTGCGGCCTGATGCCATGGCGACCCATGTTTCGCCTCACGGCCTATAGCATCCAGCTGTGCGAAAGGAACAGTGATGAAGGGATTGAATATCCTCAAGGACGGCAAGGATCCCGTGGCCAAGGACGACTCGGAGTATCCCGAGTGGCTGTGGCGCCTGCTTGATCCAAAAACCCCACCCACCGAGCCCCACGAGCGATACAGCCGAAAGAACCTGCGCAAGCTGCAGAAGGCCGGTATCAAGCTGCACAACAAATCCAAGAAGTAACACTGCATTCCGCTGGGAATATACTCGCATGGCAATATTTACTCTCTGTGAATGTGGCTCAAACCATCGTGCGCTGGACTCGGCCATCTTTCGTGTGTCCAAGAGCGCTATTTCTCACTGGAGCAGATAGGATGCAACATGATTGCTGTGGGCAGGCGACTATGGAGACTGGACGGCGATCCACAGCCTTCATTTGGAAGCTCCAAAGCGATGAGGTTTTGCTGCAAACGGCCTCGTTGGATCCAAGCGATCCTATTACTACATGTGCGATTGAAAGAGGACTGTCCCGTTTCTTTCTGGAACCACTGTTGGATCCTACCAGCTGTCTCGGGGCTTTTTGTTTATCCGCGCCCTCGACTCTTTTTCTTTCCGCTCGCGACGCTTCTCTTTCTCGAGATCTTGACTGGCGGTTTGGATATCGCCAAGGACGCCGATGACCACGATATTGTCCGCGGTTTGGTCGACCAAGTTATGTGAGTGTCAATGAGCTGTCGTCCAATTCAGCCGTCCTCCCTCATCATCGCCGTCGACAGGATCGAGAGGCTAGCACGCTGCTCGGCTGTGACTTACAGCTCCTTGACCCGGGCCATCTTCTCCTCAGTCGGACCGAGGGCCACATGCCCGGCCTTGATGATCGTTTCGTAAAGCTTCTCGATGCAGTCGTTCATGTTGGCCATTTGGGTGCGGTGCCGGTCGGAGGTGAATATCATCTGCCCGCTTTTGTTGAGGCGGTTGATGTTCTGTCCGGAGGAAGACAGAGCATTGAACACCGACGAAAGCCCTTGCGTTGTCAGTTCCCACTAGCCGTATGCCCGCAATCGGGTTTGGTCCTGCGGATGTGAGCAGATGGTAGAGGACCGCACCTGTTCCTTGAGCTTGGCTACGACTCCAGGGGGAAGCCAGTCGATTTCCTCGAGGTCGATGCGCAGGTCTGCCTTGGAGCTGACTGCGGGTGCAAACATGCGTTCGAAAACAGGGTCAGCGAGCGGGGCCAAAGAGACCCATGGCAATGCGGACGAGCTGTGCGATCGACGGCATCGACGCCTCCGAGAGTGAGGCAAGTTCACAGAGTATTTCTCTTGGGGTTTCGGAGCATGCCTCGAGATCTCACTTTTGTTGACGTTCTGTCCACCGGGCCCGCTGGCCTTGACGAATGAAATGTAGAGCTTGTCTAGAAGTGACAGCAACGGGGTGTTAGCCAGCCAGCCCGAGTCCAACAACAGCCAACAAAGCCAGCAGCAGTCTGAAGCACGCTGCAATGTCTTGCCGCACGTCCAACCCGAAGACCCATGCGCTGCACCATGTCGGCAATGCGATGGTTATGTAGCATCCCATATCCGCTGGCTAAGGCTATCCTACGTTTTGGAATCATGTCGAGCTTGAAGGTGTTTGCAAAATCAGGAGGAATGGGGGATGCGTCGGAGCTCTTTGCTCGTATTGGCCGGAGGGCCGGCAGGATTAATCGCAAAAGCCCTGCAGATGGCCTTGCAGATGGGACGCATTGGGCCAAAATCGAGGTCATTGCGGACAGCGTCGGAATGAAGACATCGGATCAGAGCGATGATCAAAGTGGATGCTCAAAAACAGCCAGGCGGGATGTGGCAAGAAAGCGTGATCACACTCGATCCACACTCGATCCACACTTGGCGATATCAACCTGGCCGGCCACACTGTGGCTGGCTGCGGAGGTTGGGCGGACGATGACGCATCGTCTGCACGCAAACGACTCATCGTCCGGCCGGAGCGGAGCCAACAAATGACGAATCTGGCGCAAACGAGCCGCGCTGAATCGGATCTGCGGTGGGCGGGTGAGCGAGCAAGTGGGCGAGCGGGTGGGTGGGTGAGTACAGGCCAGTGCCGCACACGGGCCTCTCCAACGACCAGGCGGCATACCCAGCCCGAACGAGCCCTGCTGTGCTGTGGATGCGACGTGCTGGATCTTTTTTCCAACGGCCGGTTGTTGGACGTGCGAGATCTTTTCCAACAACCGGCCTGTCATGCTGGGTCAGATGCTTGGCTGGGCTCGGGCTCGGATGCTGGCTTGGGGGGGGTTGGCAGGGGACGCGCGGTGACTCGATTGTCCATAGATGGCAGGTATTACAGAGTGGCGGCCAATGGGCACGCGCAGGGTCGACGTACTGTGCGCAGTGTAGCACAGTGTGCCCATTGTGGATCAAGCAGCCAGGGGCAGAGCGCGGTGGGCCACGGCAAAGGGAGGGCAAGAGGGGCCACGGCAAGAAAGGCAGGGAAAGAAAGGCAGGGCAGATCGCCGGCCTGCGGCACTCCTGACTCTTCCCTGTTCATCTCGACCGGCCCCGCCGCTGCTTTAAAACGGAGTGCCTCGACCTCATATCCCCCTCCTCACTGCACTCCCCTCTCCTGCCTCATCTGCACTAATGCTGAGATTGTCGCTCGCCTCTGCCTTCGGTTCGTGACTGTGTATCTGCAGGCCTCCCGCCAGGGGAGGAGAGCAACGGCGCTTGGGAGCGAATATGCTGGAGCTGACACCTGCACTCGCACTTGCACTTGCTCTGGATTGGTCCTGTCGACGCTGGCTGCGTCTTGCCGGGCCGGGCCGGGCCGACTTTGTTAACCCGACCCTGTTTATCTGTTCCCGACGCCCATCAGGACGCAAGACCGTCCAAAGGTGAGCAAGCCATTTCAGTGCGGCGCTGGCACACGACAGAGCCTGCTCGGACCCATCTGCATCCGGCTGCGGCTTGGTCCGTTTGGGCATGCCAGCATGAACTTGCACACTGACCCCGGTCTCTCGTCTCCGTCCCCTGACCGTGCCATGGTCTTGCCAGATCCGCGCCCCGTCTGTCCCGCTTCGCCAGCACGATCACAGGTGCCCGCTCTGGCGGGTTCTCCAGCACCTTTGCCTTCCTCTCCGGAGCGGCTTTGGCAGGCGGCCTTGTTTGGTTTGGTAGCAAGGAGGTAGGCACTCGTCGCCGTTGGTGTCGTCGCTGTCGGGATCCGGTTGCCCAAGCACGCCTGTGCACTCCTGGTCGAGCGGTGGTCGCGTTGGTTTCTAACCCGGATCCACTTGTCTCCGGCCACAGAACCCGCTTGCTCTTGATGTCATCAGTGTCTTCTCCAAGAATGCCACACAGAGTGCCATCCCCGCTCCCACCAAGGAGCAGCTCGAGTCTGCCGCCAAGGTCAAGGATGCGGCCGTGTCAATGAAGCCAATGGTGAGCAGCCCGGACGCGCAGTTGGATCTCGATCGGTGTGCTCAATCGCAGCCGGTGACCCATTCTCGCCTGTGGCTGCCATGTGTTGCTAATGGTCCGGCATCCACTTCCCTCCCGCCATGCTTTGCTCAGATCGAAGACACATCGCTCCCAATGCGTACTCGCATGGAGGCCTTCATCCGCAATCTCCAGCTCGAGATTGTTGAGGCCATGGAGTCGCTCGAAGGCCCCACTGGCGCAAAGTTCCTCCGCGATACTTGGGAGCGTCCCAACAAGGAGGAGGGTGGTGGTATCTCCTGCGTCCTGAACCACGGCAAGACCTTTGAGAAGGCCGCTGTTCTCGTCTCGGCCATCCACGGCAGGGCTCCTCCTCAGATCCTCAGCCGCATCCCCGAAGCCAAGCGGGCAAAGATCAAGGGCCCCCTGAAGATGTATGCCACGGGCATGAGTCTCGTCATCCACCCACTCAACCCCATGGCCCCGACCTCGCACTGTAACTATAGGTATATCGAGGTCGTCGACGACCAAGGCAGCGTCATTGATTCGTGGTTTGGCGGTGGCAGCGATCTGGTAAGTTGCCATACCCTAGAGCATGGCACTCGGTTGAATCGCAGCAGAGGATAGTGTAGCAGAGGATAGTGCAGTTGCACCCCAGACCGTTGCCCTGTCTCGGTGTAGAAGCGCTCGCTGACAATCTCGACTCTCGTGTGTCTGCAGACCCCGACCTACGTTATCGAAGAGGACGCTGTTCACTTCCATCGCCTGCTGAAGGACGCCTCTGATCCGTTTGACCCAAGCTACTATCAAAAGTTCAAGGTCGAGGCTGACAAGTACTTCTGGATCCCTCACCGCCAAGAGACCCGTGGCGTCGGCGGTATCTTCTTCGATGACTTCCGCGGCAAGAACCCCGAGCATGCCTTTGCGTTTGTCCGCAGCTGCGGCAGCGCATTTGTCCCCATGTACCAAGACATTGTCGCCAAGCGCAAGGATACCCCCTTCACGGAAGCCGAGAAGGAATGGCAGATGCTTCGCCGCGGCCGGTATGCCGAGTTCAACCTGGTAAGCTCGGTCGCCAAACAGCACTGAGAGCGACTCAGACTCTCGGTGTTGCAGCACGGAGTGGCTGGAAGGCTCCGCTTGCAAATGCAGAAGTGACTGACCGGCCCAACTCCTCCTTCCACAGGTTATCGACAAGGGCGTCAAGTTCGGACTGGTCGTTCCTCAGGCCCGCGTCGAGAGCATTCTGGCTTCCCTCCCCGGCAGCTGCAAGTGGGAGTATATGCACAGCCCTGTTCCTGGCTCCCGCGAGGATGCAACCTTGCAGGTCCTCAAGAACCCTCGCGACTGGGTGTAAGCCCATCCGCAAACCAGTGTGCTGGTCTGCCATCCGACACAGTCCGATTCCAGCCCAGACCAGCTTTATCAATTTCAGTGCCCCTGTCCGGCCTGAGGCCATTCCTCCCTGCCGTGAAATCAGCCAGCCAATGGGCGGCATTCCTCGAGTCAAACTCGCTTCTGAATTCTGTTCTGCATTTCCATATGATGTTTATGTCCGGGTTATATCCGTAATACCTCCTAGAGCGCCAGGCATCGAGCGTGCTTGGCGTCATTTTTTCGCCTCAGTTTCAATTGCCCCACAAAACGAAACGGGATATCCGTTTCTGAAGATGGATGCTGACCTTTTCTGGGTCTTGAATACATACCCATCCGCCATGACCAAACAGTATGCTCAAGGAGATCCACCAATGTGGCTGCCTTTGGGAATGTCTCGGGGAAGCAACGGAAGGGGAAGTGGGCGGAGGAGGGAAGGAGAAGGGATATGCTGTACCAAGTTCACGCAGACTCCGACTGTCCATATGGTCAGATGGTCAGATGGTCAGATGGTCAGATGGTCAGATGGTCAGATGGTCAGATGCATATTCTATCGAGGCTGTTGCAGCAAATCCAATAAAAAACGGGACACCCGTGTTTTTGACCATTCATCGAATATTTTGTTCCCCAATGTTATCGCGCGCTGACACTCCGAGACCAGTGTGCAGGTCGATTGTGGAGACCGGAGAGCGACCGGTGGTATTCACTTGGAGGCTGCCAAAGTGATCTGTTTATTTCTTATGGCTTTGCTTGATGCAAGCACATCACATACTACATGTTCATGGAAACGGCTGTGTTGTCCCGTTTTTTTCTGAATAACGTGTACTTCCCAGACCAACAAGCAGTGCTGAATCGTGAAAGGACGCAAACGGGCACAGTCCTGTCTCGTTCTGAACAAGCTGCAACTGTCGTCGACTCAGCTGCAGATAGCGACGACAGTTTGGCCGTACTTTATGCGCTATGCAACAAGTTCGCACTCTGATCGTTTTGTTGCATACCTGGAGTGACGTCTGCTGTTCTATTCGGCCGCTTACATTTCGACAACGGCATCCAGGCCCAGCACCTCCAGGCCATGCCGCAACACTGCCTTGGCAGCACCCAACACTCTCAGCCGGGCCTGGGCAACCGCCTGGGTCTGCCCCTTGATTCGCATGCCATAGTTGCATGACGAGACTTGGCTTGCAACGTTGACGAGGAATGCAGCCAGCGACGATGCCTCCATATTGAAGATACCCTGGATGAATATCTTGGGATACTGCGCCAGCAAAAGCGCCAACGCCAGGGCTTCAGGCGACTGGGCGAGGGGCTCCAGATCGGCGTCAAGGTCCACAGCCACGCCGCAGTACCGTTCAATTCTGGGAGAGTAGATTGTCCGCCAACGTTACTATGCGTTTGTTCGACCCTCTGACCAGTTGGTTGAGCAAAGTTCTCTTCCGCTCGACAGCGACACCACCGGCTCCAGACTGCACTTACCCGCAGAGCCTTGCATGAGTATACTGGCAATAGACACCAGAGCTACCGTCGTGGTCCAGGAGCTCTGTCCACTCAAACTTGACGCTCCTGGAGCGTTTGAATGATAGGATTTGCATGACGATGACCGAGAGTCCAAGCGACTCCGAAAGCCGTGAGATCTGTGAGAGTCCACCGACGGCGTCGCGGACAGAATCAGACTCTCGGCCACTGTTGGTTGCATCAATGTCGTCGTATGTCCGGTCCATGCAAATGCCGAACATGTGCTTGCTTGCTCGCTCGAGGCAGCCGAACAACCCATCGGCCGCGGTCGTTGGGTGGTCAAACTGCGCCAGAGATGCGAACGCAACATGCGATGGAAGCGCGCGAGGCGTCGATGGAGCTGCTGCGACGGCGTCATTCAATGTTCGAGCAAGCGGCGCCAGAGTTGTTGATTTATGGTACTTGCTGAACAAGTCCGCAGCCTTGGCGCATTGCTTCCAGTAGTACTCCTTACTGTGTTCACAGAGATGAACCCGACGGCTGGCCTTGCTCTGCTGATCGAGCAGTTGGGCGACATCGGCCGCGAACTGAAAGGATGCCGCATCGTCGATATCGTTGGCACTATCGCGCAATACCATCCTACCGAGCCCGTGCGTTGTCATATCCAAGATCAACTTGGACTCGTGCTGGAACACATCGGGCAATTGCTCGAGCCTGGACTGGACTGTCGCGTGGCTGTGAGCGAGAGCATCGGCTTCGATCGAGAGCGAGAGGTTGTATGCACAGAATATGGCTTGTGTCTCGTCCTTCCATCTGCTCCAGAGATGTTCCCAGTGCATACGGGTTTGTACATCGCCGTGGAAGAGGCGACGGAGATACTTCCCAGCGGGGCGCTGCGTCGGCTCGACAGAGGCACTCGGGATGACCACGTTATGGAGCGCCGTCGAGGATTCCGTCGATGGGTCTGTCGTTGAGGGAGCTGAGGCCATGGGCTGATCCAGTTCAGCCAAGAGCACTTCCGTATCGGCGCTCCAGATCTCACATCTTGGTTCGCAGACGACACTGTATCCCATGGCTCGGAGGGCGCGGGCACAGTAGTTGGCCGTAATCCATCCCCTCAGATCGGTGCCGGTTGGTTTGCGGCCAAAGGGTACACTGTATGAAACGAGAAAGGATGTACCAGCAGGCAGCGTCGGGAATCGCAGCGACGGTGGAGTGACCAAGTATGCGGTGGAAGGATCGCAAAACAATCGGATTTCGTTCAGGACCATGTCGATCAGTCGGGCAGGGCTGAGAAAAACGACCACAAGATCATGCCGTCGCTCTGCCGAAAGGATGAGGCCGTCTGGAACAAGCTGTGCCAGGGACGGGAGAGCCGTTGCACATCGGTCTGGCATTAGCATGGTGGGGCACCAAAGATGCAAATGGATCTGTTACTGACGAACAGAGTGTCTACTCACTACCTGCACCAGTGCAGAGGCAAGACCGTCGACCGTTTGCGCCGGGCACTGGCTGGGCTGCTTGGAGAGGTGGTCATGAAGTCTGCAGAGATTGATGGCGAGTTGAGCAGATCCCTTGAGCCGGAGACGCTCCAGGACGCCCGGTGGAAGCTCTTGCAGGCGGACGCAGGCAGCGATTCGGGCAAGCAGATGGGTCCGAATCGAGTCCTCGAGGGGCATCACGATTCCCGATGGCGCGAGATGCAAGGGAGGCGGATCGGGGGAGGGCAACCGAGGCCGCGGCGAGATCGTGAACGAAGATGGATTGCGCGAATGCGACCCGGGACTTGACCGGCATGGTCTTGCTCGGGAGTATTGGTCACCTGTGAGCGCATGCTGGTGGTCAAAGGACAGCTCTTCCACTCCCACAACGCTCTCGAGGCACACCGAGAGCCCGCATCCCAAACCGCACCACACAGGGATATGGGTGAGTTCACCCCGAACGGGACGCTAAGGCAAAAGCCCAATGAACAGACCCATCTGATGGAGAAAAAAGTAAAAAATAGGTGGATTCACGAAGCGTGTTCTTCAAACCAGTTTTTATTGCGGCGCACATGATCATGCATGTTTACACAAGGGTCTCGTAGGGAACGGGAGAGAGGGTCTCGGGGAAGTTGCCAACGGTCGAGACGTGGTGAGCGGCGCGGGGCTGGACAGGAGAGCGCTTGACGACAGCAGTGGCTGAGTGGAGGAGACGGAGAGAACCTACTGGTCAGACACATGCCCGCAATCGCTGCTGTGAAGCGGGTTTCCCGGTATAGATCGAAGCGCAAGCGACTACTTACTGCCGTTCTGGCGAGCAGCGACCTTCTTGGCAGCGTTCTCCTTGACACGCTTCAGGAAGTCGAGGCGGCAGTTCGAGTGCTTGATGTGCTCGATGCGGAGGTTAACGCGCTTCTCCATGTAGCGGTTGCCGACCTGCTTGTGGATGATGACACCGACGGAGCTCTTGGTGACGTTGTAGATGACACCAGTCTTGCTGTTGGCGGCAAATCGACAGAGAATACCGACGGGATGGTCAGCAACAGTTCCGGAGCCAAAAGCACAGCAGAGCGCTTCTAGCGCCATGGCGGGCAAACGTACCCCTGGTAGTACTTGTGGGGCATGCCCTTCTGGACAGCACCGTTGGCCTTGATATCAACAATGTCGCCGACCTTGTAGGTGATAAGGTAGGTGGACAGCTTGATAGGGCCGCCAGTGCGGAAGTCACGCTTGAACAAGTGACGGGTGCGAGCGCGGAGACCTGCGGACATCGGTGGACGACGGAGACGTTAGAGGACGCCGGGTGCCTGGGCGTTTGCGGTTCCACCTCGGTAGTGGACTAAGAGAGGCCAGTCGAGGATCGAGTCGATGTCGAGTGTTGCGGAGGTGCTGGCGGATCCGGGATCAATACGATCGATGCCACTATATTATGCAGTGCCGCGATGTGTGTATTGTCGGATGCGGCTGCAGCTCTTGGTCAGCCGCTGGTTGTGCCGAGATCCGTGTCTTGCGTCGAGCCGCCACTGATCCAGCCATCCGAGGTTCGATCGAAGGCGGCCGGCCTCTCCGTGTCCACAAACTACTTTGACTGCCACAGGATCCGGCTGACGGGGTTTGGTCCAAGATCGAGGGCTGCGGCCGGATACATACCAAAGGAGTGAGGCATCTTCAAAAACTGAAATGCGACATACAGAAACGGAAACAGTCAGGAACCAGCTCTGTCGCTTGCACAGCAGTGTCGCAGTCTCCGAAAACGATGCCCTGTGAATCGACTGCGGATATGGCAGCGCTGGGTCCCGAAAAAGGACACCAATGCCAATGTCTGTGCTGGGAAAGCTGCCACGACGACGGCGACGCATCTCGTCCGCTGCGGGTCCGCTGATATCCGTCCTCCAGTACGATCGCCACAGGGCTCGAGCTCGGTCTCTGGCGCAGCGCATCGGTGGCTTCATCCTGGCCTGCGGCTGCCTCGCAGACGGGCCGTACCTGGTGGAGATAGAGTGACCGTTGACGGTGATCCGAACCAAGGCGATGTTGGTTATGCGGAAGCCAGGGAGGAACAAAAAAGGGAAGAGGAAAGAGGGAGCATCGCAATGGCCGGGCCAAAGACTTTGGTGCTGCGAGACCGAGGCGGCAGGCAGCGAGAAGCCGGTCCTCGCCAGGCCCCCTCGCTGCGCTCTCGCACGGCCCTCGCCAGCCTCGCTGCCGCTCTCGGCCACACTGGCGCCGCCGCGAGAGCGTTCTCGCCGGGCTCGCCCTCGCCGCGAGAAAAAAAACGCCACGCGCCCAAGCCACGGCATGTGCAAGTCAGGTGGCCCGCGTGGCTTGTATCGGACATATTCCCGACAGCCACTCACGGCGCGTGGCGCATTTGCTGCCTCCTTACGTAATGCGTTCTTTTTTCGTGGCCGTCAGTGCAGACGCAGCCAGGCCGGTCGCAGTGGGTAAAAGTGATGGCCTGGGTGCATCCGTCTGCTTTCCCTCCCTTTCCCTTTGCCTAATTCCATTTCTTTTGCTGCAAGAAAGAGGAGGCGACATTCATCATGGTCCACAACTACTCCAAGACCGCCAAGGTCCCCAAGCGTCCCTACGAGGCCGCTCGTCTCGACCAGGAGATCAAGCTCGCCGGTGAATACGGTCTCAAGAGCAAGCGTGAGATCTACCGCATTGGTCTCTCGCTCTCCAACATCCGCCGTGCCGCTCGTGAGCTTCTCACCCTCGACTCCAAGGACCCCAAGCGTCTCTTTGAGGGCAACGCTCTGATCCGCCGTCTCATCCGCATCGGTGTCCTCGACGAGACCAAGGCCCGTCTTGATTACGTGCTTGCCCTCAAGATCGAGGATTTCTTGGAGCGCCGTCTCCAGACCCAGGTCTTCAAGCTCGGTCTTGCCAAGTCCATCCACCACGCCCGTGTCCTGATCCGCCAGAGACACATTCGGTACGGCCTGGCTCCCTCTCTCTCCTCGAATCGCCCGGATTGAGCGACAGCAATCTGCAACAGGATGACGTGGAACCCCGCCCCCCCCCTAGAGTGCGGTTGTGCCCTTTCGGTGATGCGCCGGGTACAGCAGGATAGCGGACGACAACCCGGAGCAAACTTTGAAGTTGGGGCTTCAATCCCTCCCCCTGTCGGTGTGGCATGCTGGTCAAGCGCCGGATGTGGCTTTCGACTTGATACTGATGTCGATTCCTCAACCTTTACCCCTCCCCTTGTGCTGTGCAGTGTTGGCAAGCAGATCGTCAACGTTCCCTCGTTCGTTGTTCGTCTCGACAGGTTGGTTTCGCTGTCGTGCTGGATGTGCAGGGTTAACATCGTGCGACGCAATGACCGGATCACTGCTCTCGCAACTGGCTGACTTGGTTTTTTTTTTTTGCTCGCGCTGCAGCCAAAAGCACATTGACTTTGCCCTCACCTCGCCCTATGGTGGTGGCCGTGCTGGCCGTGTCAAGAGAAAGCGCTCTAAGGCTGCTGCTGGCGTAAGTAGTTGAACCCTTGACTTGATGAGGCCCTGGCAGTTGCATGATCGATCGGACGTGGCCAAACGCAGACACTGATCCCCTGACTCCCTCCACATTCACAGGGTGACGAGGAAGTCGTTGAGAATGATGATTAAACATATCGTGTAACTCGGGAAATACATTCATGCTGACGGCTTTCCCGTATCTGTGTACATTTCAATATCACACCTGTGCATCATCGACGACAGTCGCTTCGTGTCCGTGCACCTCCTGCGTGATTCTGGAGCATCGCTCGCGGGGCGGGTGCTCAGCTGCCAGACCCCATGGCTTTGGCTGGTGCTGGCGCTGGTGCTGTGTGGGCGGCGGATCGGATTCAGACGCGGTGTCCAGAGGGAGCGAATGGCCAAATGCTGGATTTGCCGGGCGCCTGCTGTCGTCGCTCCTTGCCTCTCCATCTCGCTTCGGTCGGATTTCTGCAATGGGCGGAAGCGCTGCATACAACATCAACGCTCAACTCGAGCACTGTGAGTCCCCGCACCGCCCGATGTAGCCGGTGTGCCTCGCATGTCTGCAGTGCGCTTGTGGTGTGCTTGGTATGTCTGGAATGCCTGGCATATCTGGTATGCCTGATCGCTGACCATTCGACTCCGTCCCGCTGCAGTGCAATCCAAGCAGGTCGGAACGGGCCATGCCGACACCACCCGATAGTGAGTGATCCGCCCAGCCCACAGCAAGCCGACCGTCGCATTCGCCCCAGTATCGGATCTGTTCTTGGCTTCTTCTGACTTGTCGTCTATCCTTCGACATCGATATCGATCTCAACACTGCTGCTGGACAACCCATCGGTCTCTGCGGCGATACCACCCAATCGACATGCCATATCAACCGCCTCATCTTCCAGCGAATGGCTCACCAACCAACACCGCGATTCCTACGCCGCATACATCGGCCACAACTCGCTGATCGCCTACATCTCCGTCGCCGAAAACGAGAGCATCGGACGGGCACGATTCAACATGCTGGAGGTGAGCGGGTGGATCTAATCGGGCACGTCGTGGCGATCCTGCTGCTGCCCGAGTTGTCATGCCCTGGATCGTTTGTCTCCGAGACTTGGCGATCGTCCGTCCCTTCCTGCAAAACGCACATTGAGCACGTATCTGATCTCGTCTGATTTCTCCGCATCCAACTTGCCTTGCCAGAAAATGCTGAGACCCTGGTGAGAACCTGCCGAAATTCTTGGCATCCGTCATTTCCTCTCGTCTTTGCTATATCAATTGACTTGTCGATGCGCTCGGATCTCCTGTGCCGTCGGCTCTCGGGCATTAACTCTGGTATCGTCTCCCTTCCCCTGTCGTCAGCGGACCACCACCTGCCCGAGATGACGACGACGAATAGCTCATACCTGTTATATGACCCAGGAGCAGTTGGATGTGGCGGCGAGCCACATCGAGCCGGAGGGCACTCGACTGTGTTTTGTCTGTTCCAGCCCGATCCAGCGTGGTGACGACCAACCCGCCTCACCGTCCCGGATCACTCCTCACCCACATCGTGACTCCATCCAGATTTGCTCATCATTCGGCCATCTTTCCAAGGTGTACGCAATACAATCCGCTTGGTGCTGTCCGACCGATCGTCTCGAGAGTGCTGGCAAGGTGCCGGACTCAGTCATGCAGTGCACACAAAATGAAGCGGGACACCCTGGTTGGAGTCAGAGTCGTCGCTTTCAGGATCCTGAATGCATCCTATCCATCGTCCGTCCTGGCGCCGAGGAACCACACTATGTTCGGAGCTGTCCAGCCGGTCGGATCAATGCACCACGCTCCCGCATCGCGACGTCAATGCAGCCAGAAACATGATCTCAGAATGCGAGTCGATCGCCGCCACAGGAGATGGACGAGTGTATTTGAGACTGCTCCCAAAGCCAAGAACAGCTCGAGACTGGACGCAATCGCATGGCCTGCCCACCAGGACCTACGGACCACTCTGAGGGACACTCAGAGAGCACACTGCCCCGCTTCGTTCTGAACAAACTGTATCTATGGCCAGATGTCAACGCCTCTACTTTTATCCACCTGATTTGATACTTCGTTGGATACTCCTTGCTCGAGACGTATCTTCCCACCGACCAGATCCAGGCGTCTGGCTCTTCACTCTCAAGAAGTACTAGTGCTGCTGAGTTCGAGTACTTCTTGATCAGCAAGACTGTTCGTCGAGAGCTGCTCGAGACCAGCAGTTGCCTCCACGACTCCAGCTTGGACAGAGACGACATTTTCAGGCGGCGATTGAGCTCCAGCCGCACGACGCTTGAAGACAAAGTGATGAGAGATGCCTCCCGACACCTGAGTCTGTTCCAGCCCCGCCTCCGTGGCCATTCCTGCGACTCTCCTTTCATATTCCTCTTTTTGATCGCTGTTCAAGTCGAGAACGAATCTGCGCCAACCAAGCCGGCCACCGGATCGAGAAAGTGCGATGTTGAAGTAGGGTCATCGTGTCCAGAGCCAGTCATTAGCGCACGCCCGAGAGCACCCGGCCATGCCACCAGCTGCGGTACTTGCAGACCAGACATGTACTCACTGCGCATTTTCGACAATCAGGAGGCCGTCTGTGTCCATAAGCTCTGCCAGATGTGGCAGGCGATGAGCCATCAACGCGCCTAAAAATATGCTCCTGAACTTGCGCACAAACTTTTGCTTCTTCTTGAGGAGGTATCCAAAGTCACAGGGCAGAAAATGGATCTGGACGTGGTCCTGGGCCCTGTACATCTTGGCGTCTGTCGCCAGGTCGGGCGTTCAGCCGTTTGAGAGACACTGAGATGAGTCGGGGGCGCTTTTGGTGCCTTTGCATCGGCTCATGGAAGCACCTTGCCGCATGCCATCTCCGGCAGAGACAACCAGCGGCGTGCGCCGTCTCCGAGGGCTGCGTACCCGGATCACTCAGCAGCATGGGCTGTCCCTCCTTGTATTCTGCATTCGTTTCGAGCTCGTACATCATGCCCTTGATGTTGAACTCGGTCACATCGGTCGCCGTCTGTCCGGATCGAGCAGGTTCGCTGTGAGCCTGGGAATCGATGGTGGCTGGTTTTGGGCTGGGACACCGCTCGATTTCTCACAACTGGGCCCGATGGACGTCCTACCTTGGTAAAGACGCCGTTCTTTGTCTTGATCAGGTCTTTGTTTTCGCTGTCGAGTCCAAATGCCACATAGGGACCCATCACAATGTCGCTAAAGTAGCCCCATTTGCTGACCGTCAATCCATCCTAGTCCAGAGCATGCGCGTGAATCTCACTGCCTGCATTTGCAGTTGTCGGTGCGGGTGACTGAAGGCAGATGGCTCGTACGACGATCCGCTGTGAGAGTAGCATCTACCTCTTTCATCCCATCGACGGTCGCCATCGTGCGGTTCGAGTGCTCATGGGAACTCTCGCGGATCTCAAAGCCAATTCCGTGCGATCGCCACTTTAGGTACTCGTGCTTGCTCAGAACCGATTTCTGGAGGTGTCGTGGAAGTGTATCGGCATGGGTGCGTGCGCGACAGGAAATGAGCGGCTGTATCGGACTCTGTCTGTGTGCTCAGTGTCCACTTCGAGCGGATTGAGCACATCCTTCGCCCAAACCCATCCCTCGCTGCTACTCTCACGGCCTCGAGCATTGGATCGAACTTACCCCGCTCTCTGGAATCTTCATGTGATAGTCCCAATCGAATGCATTCTCGCGGTGGTCGAACCGGATGCCAAGATGCCTGCGTACCCGATATTCCCTATGATAGTGACAGGCTTCAGCTGGGTGTCCTGCGCACAGCTGCAGCGGTTGCGGCTCGCTTTGCTGCGGTTTGATTCCGTTCGCTGGCGCCCGTGATCAAGCAATCCGTACCAAAGCTTGCTCGCCTCGTATTTTCGCTTGGGATCCTGCCAAAACTTGAACACAAACTCAAGATCATCGCGCTCCCTAAATCTCAGGTGGTTGAAGGTGAATATCGAGGCGAGAAACCCGGTGCCGTCCGTGACCGCTCTGAGGAGAAATATCGGCGCAATCATTTGCTGTTAGTGTCCGGTGCATCCCTGTGGCGCAAAAGTGACTCCGAGCGCCCTTTGAGAGTAAATCGCCACGTCGACCGATCCATTCAGTAATCGATCCAAAGTCCAGGGCAAGACCATGATGCCAGCACCATATCCGCGGCGAGCAACAGTACCTGATCATTTCGGGTGTTTTGAGCTTGACCCAGTCCGCTGATTTTTCGCGCATCATAGTGTTGCCATAGATATCCATGAAGAGCTCGCACCGCTCTGCCAAAGAGAACAGCAGGCGGTGTTATCTCTCCGACTCCCTCGTGAATGGCAAAGCACAGGTGCTCCACATCAATGCAAGCACCGCGCCATCGACAGTTCGGATCCATACCCTGGAGCCCAAGGTCGTTGGAATGGTCGAGAAAGAGCAGCAGCAACGCCATGTGTCGGGCCAGCTGACAAACGTGTGGCTCCATGACGAAGAACTGGACAAAATGGAAGGGTCAGACGGGTGTATCGCGAGCGCCAGCTCACATCTCCCAACGCTGTGCAGATTCGTTACATTGAGCTTTGTGGGCTCGTGGCGATGCGCCCGGCTAATGGTCTTCATCAAGTGCCTCGAATCGATGCTTCCAATCAGAAGAATGTCGTGACTGCCATCTCGATGCAGTTCATCGTCTACATTGTTTGGAGAAGTGTGTGGGAGTGAGGCAGCGGACTTGGCTCTGTGCTCCTGGGAACAAGCGGCAGACCAGACGCGTGGTTCCCTGTATTTCTCGGGCCGTGACTGGGAACAGACCTCGCCCGGATCGCCCATCGTTTATACTCTGGTAGACATGTTCTTCGTTGATGGAATCTGGGGATAGCGCGAGGTGAGCAGCGATCATCGACGGTGTTTGCTCGGACGCATCGGATGGCGAGTGCCTGCGCGTGTGCCTACCTCGATCTTGCAGATCAATGGATTTGGAGAAGCCCCAGATGCCCACGGATCCGATTCCTTCCATGGCTCTATCGCCGTCCTTGCGGTGCGAAACAGGAGCCAAGCAGTGACCGTGCCGCTGCCGGGGTGCGTCCTCCACGATATCGGCGGGCGTTCCCACGCTTGTCCTCTGTCTGCCCTCGCCCGCTCTCGCCCGCCCTCGCCTGCTCTCGCTCATGGCGGCTCCCCATCCGTCCCGGCCCGCAGGCTCACGTGCGCTCTATTAATTTCATTTCGCGCGGCCTGCTCGCCAGGGCGGTCCGTTTTTTTGCCTTGACGCAGGCCGGCGCTGCCCCGCCTCTGCCTTTGCCCGGTCCAGCCAGCATCCAGCGCCCACCACATATCCAGAGCCATGTCCCGAGTCTTCCGTGCCGCCGCGGCCTTCAAGCCCGTTTTCTTCCGCCCTGCCGCTGCGTCGGTCCGTGGCCCCGTCAGCCTCGCGCAACAATTCAAGTTCACCCCCAGTGTCTTGACCAGACTGTACTCGGCCGGCCCTGCTCCGCTCTCTGTTCAGCAAATCGAGGACCGAGTGATCCTCCTCCTGAAGGACTTTGACAAGGTCGATGGCTCGAAGGTTGGTTGATCGGGCGGGATGCAGGGTGGGTGAGATGTGCGTCTCGGGCGAGATCTGTCAGTGGTTTGCAGCCCCGGGCTTGGGGTTGGGGGCTGGCCTGATCGCCGCGCTGTCAAGCGATCGGGGCGCTCCAGCTTCGGACGGGCAGCCGACGGACCCGAACAGCGTGGATACTCGGCGCGGCTCGGCATCAGTCTCGATGTGATCTGGGGAATGCTGTGCCGCCTAGCTCGAATGTTGTGTTTCGGCATATGGGGCCAAGCTGCTCCAGATGGCGACTGTCGCGATCAGCGTTCGGCCGCGGCGGATGATTGGATATCTCGCTCAGCATTGCCTGTGTGCACGGGTCATGTCTGTTGCGATCTCTGACCGCTGTATGTTATCCTTTTCCTTTCTGAAACCTGGACAACTGCACATCTTGGCTTGGATTTCTGCCTCAGCTCAACCTGGACGCTCACTTTGTGAACGACCTCGGACTCGATTCGCTCGACCAGGTCGAGATCACCATGGCCCTCGAGGACGAGTTCAACATTGAGATCCCGGATCGCGATGCCGAGGAGATTTACACTGTTCGCCAGGCCGTGGAGAAGGTAAGCGCGTGGTGTGCCAAGCAAGCGACCGCCGCTCTCGATGACATGTGCGAGCACCGAGCACTGCGGATTGGATTGGACCAGGGTGGATCCACCGCGGGGCCGGGCTGCTTGTCCTCCTGTGACTCTGTTGACGCGCCGAGATCTCTGCTGCTGCCGATCGCATACTGATGCGTGCGCTGCTGTGTTTCTCTCGCCACCGGCCTGTAGATCTACGCCAACAAGAATGCCATGTAGAGTGTTCCGACTGAAATGCGACTGAGCTGCATATTTATCATTTTGCCTGTACACTTCCAAGAAAAACACGGGACCCCCGAATTTCCGAGCACTCGAGTCGGATGAGAGCCAGTCGTCTGATTGAGAATGAGAGTCATGGGCTGGGGCCTTTTTTTCATGGAGCTGATGCTGATACTGATGGCGTCGGCGATAGATGTGCGGCAGCGTCGACGTTGAGAATGTGTCCGGGTATCACGTTGGATGCGATGCGATGCGATGTGCGTGATGCGATGCGAGCGATGCAGCTGCGTCCACATCACATCGATGTGCGTGAGCCGCGCGGCCTCTCCTCCTGGATCCGATGCCATCGCACGATGCATCAGGGCCGGCGGTGCGAGTGGGTGTTGTTCATGCGCTGCCTGGCACCAAAGCGGTCAATCCCCAGCCAGGAGGGATGTCGTCTGCGCCACGCGCATATTAAGGACTCATTTTGCGTTTTCGAGCGCGCCGCCCCAAGTCGACATATCCTGCTGGCAGCTCGACAGGCAAGAGCATCTTCCTGTGGAGACTCAATCCAGCAACAAGCGATACCGCCGGTAGGATCTATCGCCACGGCGACCGTGCTCGTCTGCATACATTCGCTGCCGCATTGCCGGCTGCGTCGATCGCTGCATTCACAACTCCCGCATCACTCGAGCCTGCGTCGAGACCCTTCCTCGGACCCAATCCTGGTCTTGGGCCGATCCTCACGCCGTGTGCCTCTGCTGCCATCAGCCATGCTGTTCAAACAATCGGTCCTCTCGGCATGCGCTCGCGCCCGAACCCAGGCGCTTCGCCAGCCCATGCCCGCCATGGTCCCTGTTCGTCTTTCCCACCGCAAGTCCCCGCCTCCCCCGAAACACTGGACCAAGCGCGGCATCGATGAGTCCATCCTGAACTCTCTGTGCGATGCCGCCAAGGTTGCCGAGGAGCAGGTGGGTCTCGTGGGGTGTGTCCGATGGGCCACATCGATATCAAGCGTACTCTGCAGCAGGGAGCTCGCCGGTGCTCTATACTGGATACACACGGATCGACCACGAGCAAACCGCGGACGGGGAGGACACCGGATGCACCATCGACCATGGTTTGGATGCTGGCTCCGTTCTCGATTTATTGGATCGCCGTCGGAACGGATGCGTATCAAGGAAGGCTCAGCTCGGAGACCCAGCAGACTGGGCACTGCTGTCTGGACATGCCTGGATTACCAGAGTCCATGGATATCGCTCTTACTGGTAGCCCAGGAGTGTTTCAAAGCGCTTCAAAATCAATTTCAGCTGCTGGACCCTGGACGATAGAATGTTGGAGCCTGTTCTGTTCCTTTCAGCGGGCCTCTGATTTGCGAAAGTCTTAGTTGTCGCGGGACGTCCATGGATCGAGCCCTGCCGGATGCATCCATGCTCGTAGTCCATACGCTGACCGCTCGCAACGGGTGGATGTGGCTTCACAGGTCTATCTGGACTCCAACTATGCTCGGGATCTTCTGCTAGACCAGCGCGACAGGTTCGTTTGCATGCGCTCCTCGCTCCAACCCGCATGGGAAATGAGAGTAATGGGAGACGAATCGCTCTCTGAATTAGCGCTGACAGTCACTGGTGCACTTGCAGATACGAGTTCTTCCTCCAGACATGCGACGAGTTCCAGATCCCCATCGAGTTCAACAGGTGAGCCTCGGTCGGGCTTTCGTGTGTGGCTCTGCGCAGTGTGCCGGTAGATGCACACCGGATCTAGCCCTGCCCCCCAGCTGCTGAAGCAAGACCTTGCCTTGTCCATCAGACGACTGTCCCAGGACCACGCCTCTGGACGCGAGACATCGGACTGGGTTGCTGCCCAGATGGAGCAGCAGGGCCGACTCACTTTCTAGAATATATCAGCGCGACGAGGCGCCAAGCCAGCAACTGTGCTCGAGTGCCTGGTGCCGCCTCCCTGCCTCCTGTTGTTTGGCCGACATCTGGTTTCCGCTCTGGATCAAAATACACCCGGCTCGCCACAACGGTCTCTTGGGATGCAAAGATGCCGGTCGCTTTGCTGGACGAGCGGGGAGAGCACACACGAGCCGTGATAGCGCCGAGGTGACAAAAGTCGGAAGCCTTGCGGGCCATGCCAACCTGGTCTGGCTGGTGCCACTCGGGGCCGGTGTCGCCAGAGGCGATCTTGCTGCGATCTTGCTGCGATCTCTGGCACCGGGCCAACGAGATGCATGGATGCGCAAGGAAGGCACGTTTCTGCCGACAAGGATGTGCCGTGCATTGTCTCCTCCGGCCTGCCGCTGTCTGCCAAGTTTCCAGCAGTCCGGACGAGCAGCGGCCGTCCGGCAAGCGCACGCTGCTGACCCCTGCGGCCGCTCGGGGGGGGGGTACCGGCTGCCGGAAAGCCGCTTGGCTCCTGGAACGATCATGGCTCCTGGTGAATGGGTGTCGCTACTGCTGTCGCCGTCGCTGTTGATGGCGGCTCTGATGGCTATTTGACAGGCACTGTTACCTTGTCGTTACGGACATTGGGTGCTGTTGCTCCCGCACATCGCACATCGCCCATCGGCCAGCACTCGCTCGCTCGCTCGCAGCTCTCCGTCCCATCCCGAGCGACGTCGTCCGCGGCACGCCGTCGTCGGCCCACCAGCGCATCCATCTGTCCTGTCGATGTCGATGTCGGTGTCTGGCTCGGCTCCCCCTTTGCCCCCGCGGTGGCGGCCGGGCTGGTCCTCTCCCTCGTCGTGTGACCATGCCCTCGGCCGCTCGCTTGCTTCTGCCGTCCGCTCTTTGGCCCTGCCTCGACGGCCTGTGCTGTTCCTGCTCCTGGCTCCTGCTGCCGCTGCCTCTCCTGCTGCTCCTGCTGCCTCTGCTGCCTCTGCTTCCGCCTTCTGCGTCTGCGAGTCTCCCCCCGTATTCTTCTCTAACCACCTAGCGCCATGGATCGGTGGTCCGCCAGCGATGTGGCCTCTTGGGCAAGCCAGAACGGCTTTCCTCAACACGCCAGAGACTTCCTGAAGCACGAGATTACCGGCGAACTCCTCGTCCGCGCCGACCACGCAATGCTCAAGGCCCTGGGCATCACCGCAGTCGGCGATCGCATCGTTCTCCTCAACAAGATCTACAACGAAAAAATCAACAGCGGCATCCCGATAGATGAGGACGATTATATTCCGCAACGTAAGCCTGCTCCTTGCCCGTCGTTTTGCCTCCATCCCGCCATCGAGCCCAATCTCCATTGAATTCGTGCTCCCGCATTGGATACTTGCTCTCCTTGGCTTGCCACAGCTTAGGCTGACGGCCTCTATCGTTCACACCGGCCATATCGCCGATTCTACAGATGCTCGCCACATGAAGGTGAGCTCGGGCTGGCCGTCCCGGCCTCGCACCCTCCCAACCGAATCTCGCCCCCGCATTCCTGCGATTCTCTTCGAGGACTCGTGGGCCAACCCGTGCGCTACCACCGCAGCCGCGCTCGCCCTCTCGGAACTTGGCGGAAAACAGCCCTTTGGACCAGTCTCCCGCAAGCCAAAGGGAGGAGGAGGGCATTCCTCTCGCACACGGCTGACACAATCACTCTCGCTCTCGCTCCCGCCATGCAGCCTCTGCCAGAGAGAATGTACGCCGAATTAAGCTTCACCGAGTTCTCCGAAAAGTTGGCTTTCGACGTCCAGCGCCTGGAGCGAATCATCGAGGAAAAGGGTACGAGTGCTGTTGATGCGATCTGCGCGGCTGCAGCGTTATTGCTTGCCAGCCCCCTCCCTTCCCTCCCTTCCCTCCCTTCCCTCCCTTCCCCGCCCGCAACTCCCACCCTGCCGATACTGGCCTTGCCAGCAGTCGCCAGCATCCTTATGCTCGTCGCGCTCGCTGGGCCCCTTTGTCCCGAGCCATAAATCCGGGTGTGCTCGTTGTCGCTTCGAGCTCCTTTCAGCCAGTCCATGGACTCTGGGGCATCGCGGATCGTCGTGCACTTGAGTGGCTTGTCCTTCTTCGGCTCGGGCCAAATGAGCTGTGCGTCCCTCGCACAACACTCCCGGCTGAATTATGCATTCCAACTGCACAGACCACGCCATTCAGTCGCTGTCAGACTCGGTTGGCAAGCTGAGCTTCCAGCTGATGACGCTGCAGGAAGATCTGCAGCCCGTGTGGACTCTGGTCAAGGGATACAAAGTAAGTAACTCTCCTGGCGACCACCGGCTTTGTTTCGAGATACTCTATCGGTACTGCAGTCCGCTCAGCCGATCCTGGAATGATGCTCGATCCCTGAATCAGCATCTCTTGGCGTCCATGTGGAAGCGCGCTTGTCTCAAGTGCCCTTCGCACACCCATGACTGGTGCTAACCTGACCTCATGGCTGCAGAAATTCCAAAAGAAATCCACAGCCACGCCTATCCCGCATGTCGACACGGCGCTGCTCAACCAGCCTCATGAAAGCAGTCTTCTCGCGACATCCGTCCGGCACGGCTCGCCGAACGTAATGGTCACCCCGAGCCTACAAAGCTCGGTGCCGAGCGTCATCTCACCTGGCCAGGTTCGCATCCAACCGTCATAGGAAATATGTTCGCGCTGCGAGCGATTCGGTTGCATTGCTTTCGTGTGGGTCTTGCCGCAATGCCATGGTTTGACCCCCAATCCCGGCCTCCCTCCCCCTTACCATCGGCGTCTGACACATAAGCCGAGCAACTGTATCGGCTCCTTGGTCTAACGCTCCACTTTACTCGATTCTGCAGCAAAAGCAAGAGGATCTCAATGTTATCCGCATCTACATCGACCGGCTACTGGGCCTGACAACTTCAACCTACAAGGTGTGCCGGGTTCGACCGACACACACCTGCGCCTCTATCATCGCACACGTTCTCCGCGATTGCAAAATCAACGACCATTGGCGGGATTTTGCTCTGTGCATGGAATCCAGCGACAGTGCGACGCAGTGTCTGAGCTTCAATGCCACGCCGCTTCAGATCCACCTGGATTTCCTCAACCAGGGCAAAGATGCGCCAAAGTTCACCCTCCGTCACATCAAGCAGAACAAGACCCAGCTCCAGCGCGCTCCTTCGACCCTGCAAAACTCGCAGATGCGTCGAACACCCGAGCCTCTTTCCTCGACTGAGCTGGAGTGTATCGCCATCGGCATCTACGAGTACTCTGCTACACGCGAAGATGAAACCGACATTGCCATCGGTGACAGGCTCAAGATTGTTGCGACTGAAGGTGGCTGGTCTCAGGTGGAGCGCTCAAACGGCCTTTTCTGGGCTCCAAGCGGATGCTTGTGGCTGCCCAAGAACGAAGAGGCCGTGCCGACGACTGGATGGGTACTTTACGACTACTTTCGTGTCTCCAAGAACGAGCTGACTGTTTCTAAAGGCACAAAGCTGCTGATCCACCGCAAGGCCGAGCACTGGCTCCTGGTCAGCGTCGGCGAGCAAAGTGGCTGGGTTCCCAGCTCGTACATATCCACGACTCCACCGGAGGAGCGAGAGCGCAGTATGTGGCCTGATTCCCGATCGTGTTGCAGCCGAGCCGAAGCCGTCTTGCAGGCACCTCCTGGTCTGCCACGAGGACGTCTTCTCTTTGTTTCCAACCATTCATCCGTTTGTTTGGCTAACCCCCTGATTGCCTTCCGTCGGTTTGTCCAGATGACGAAGTTTCGCCGAGGAAGCTGGCGAGTGCCCTCGCCACCACGGTGGGTCTGCTTGGGGGTGGGAGAGATGGCAGTTGGATGCGGGAGTCGTGTCGTTTCAGGACTTGGGCTGGTTGCGGAAGACAGGCTGAGTGGGATGCACTGTGCTGGCCGGCGAGTGGAGTATATTCCTCTTCAGTCAGAGGTCGTGTGTACATTTTGGCTGGTCCTGCGATGCGGGGCCATTTTTCACCGTCAGGCATGTGCCGGCTGAGAACTGTCGTCCATGCCGGCTGAGAACTGTCGTCCAGGCTCCCCAATCCATCACTGACGTACTAACAACTGTGCAACCCATGCCCACCCACAGCCATTGTCGGCGATGGTACGGTCCCGCAATATGGAGTTCAGATCCGACTCGGCCTCGTCTGGACCCCGGTCGGACGGCTCTCCGGCGCTGTCGCTGCCGGCAGATTTCCGGGACGACTCTTCGGCCCCCAACCGCGTGGCAACCGATTCCGCGAAATCGAGATACGCACCGAGCGCCTATTCGACCGCAGTCGACGACAGCCGGTCCCACATCGGCCTCGATGCGCCACTGGTGATCTCCAGCACAGTCGATGATATGACGGCAATCCTGAATCGGCTGAAAGAGCGCCACGCATTCCTGACCGAGCACAGACTGTGGGGCTCGGCCGAGTCGAGCCGAGCGTCCTCGCTGCACAACCTTGGCTACTGCTTCGATTTCTGCAACATTCTGCTGCAAAGTGTCGGCTCCAACCGTGGCAAGGGACTGGTTCTTTCGATCCAAAGCAGCATTGCCCAGAGGCTTCAGACCCTCGTGGACGACAGCACGGCCAAGCTGGAGTCTCTGCACGCACCCAACATTAGCCCCGATCTGATCACCACGCTCCTGCCGGGTTTGATATCCGACATTTTCAAGGCGCTGGAGTCGATTCTCGCCATGTTGACGAGCAACGCCGCCGAAATCTTTGCGACCCCCACGGCCTACGACGGCTTCAGCTACAGCCCTTCCTCTGGGCTCAATGGCGACATGGCACAGTCCGCCGCCGCCTATTTCGCTGCAAAAACGGGTCAGGCGCACTCCTCTGGACCATCTCCCACGAGTCTAGGTTACATGGGGTACTCGGAGTCGCAGCTGCCTCAAGCCAACAAGCCTCTCGGTGCTGGCGGTGCTCCGGCTCCCAAGCTCTCGCACCAGCACAGCTTTGGACGTCTCGACGAAGGTCGCAGCTACAGCGCCAGCTCGCGTGGAACCGTCCCCGTGCCCGCCGATGCTAGTAATGGCGACCACTCGATTGGCTTGCAGGTGGACGGCGTTCCCATGTCCAAGGGCAATAGCGGCGACCCGGCGCTGCGTGGGATTTGGTCCAGCAAGACGAATGACATCCACAAGGAGCTCCAGTCCAAGATCGGCCGACGCAACCAAGCCGAGGAAGACCGGGCTGGCAACCTGTCCGGACCCAACTCACCCAACACGGTTCCGTCACCTCGACTCAAGAAGATCGGCAGCGACGGTGGTGAATCGAGCGCCGCCAGACTGGCAGGAACCGGTGTTGGTGCGCCCGCCGCCATCGCAAAAACCTATGTCTACGATATTCGCCCGTACGAAGACCTGGTCAGCCGCAGGGACCCTGACCTGGACATGGCCAATCTTGAGGTATGTGCATATGTTCGTGGCGGCACACCGATCCCTGCTTTGCACTGGCCCGGCCTCGGCCGGTGCGGCCGGTAATTTGAGTCCAGTCCGCCGGCGTAACTGGTGTGTCTTTGCCCTGCAGCGATATCTGTCCAACGAAGACTGCCAACGACACTTTGGCATGTCGAGGGAAGAACTGCAAAGGCAGCCGCCGTGGAAGATCAGAGACCTGAAAAAGTAGGCAAGCGCAGCGATATGTGCGACTTGGTGATGCGAGGCCAACGGACGGCTGCATTCAGAGACACTCGTGAAAGTCCAGTCGCCAACGCTTCACTTTTCGGCTGACTGATATTTTGTTTTCGGAATCCCTCACAATGCTCCTCCGTCCCCATCCCAGACTGGCCAAGTTATTTTGAGCGACCGAGTCGGGCTGGGACACCCTCGATACCTGTTGATGGCTGTGCTCGCTCTGGCTCCTGAATACATATATGCACCTGTCGAAACAGCCACTGCCGCGCGCCGGACTTGTCTCGCCAGAGACGCACCCTGGGCTGCATACCATACCCATGTCGTCGCTATCGTTTACTATTGCTAGTATACTTCGTATTATTGTTTATATTTCAATTGAAAGCTTTCGAGGCCTGTGGGCCCTAGCAGTACACAAGGGAAGGAGGAAAGCAGGGACCATCCTATCGAGCAGTCCGGGGAGATGAGAGCCATAGGCCCTCGTTATCGTTATCGCCCTCGCTGGCGGCGGCCTGTTCCGTCGCAGCCGGGACACCGCCGTCGCCGGCTCGAACCGCGCGCACACGGCCCCGCAGACAAGGCGCTGCCCTGGCCGACAACCTTTTTCTTGCTCTGCCCCTCTCTGCAGGAGCAAACGTCCAGGACCGCATCAGCCAGGATCCGCATCAGCCAGGACCGGCGTCTACCAGGCTCGCTGCCCCCCCCCGCTGTCTTCTGCAGCCCCGTCGCTCGCCTCCAGCCCGGTCGATCTGCTCCGATCAAAGCATCGCTTTCTGGCTTGGCCATCTCCAGCCCGACCGTCGGACGTGCCAGCCAGCCAGCTCACCCGCCCGCCGTCTCGACTCAGCTCATCCCTTCATCTGGCCACAGACCATCACTGGGCCATCACTGGGCCATCACTGGGCCATCACTGGGCCATCACTGGACCATCGCTGGGCCATCAAGCCGCTTCCATCCAAACTCTACCCTCCGCACTAGCTGAGCCTATTCTGCGCTCGCCCACTGGCCATCCACCCCATCCGCTCTTTTTTCTCGCCCCTCTGTCCCAGCAGCGCATCACAGCGACCACAAGCAGCAGCAATGGCCGACACCCCGTCTGCACAGCAAAACAGCGCCAGCGTCCTCTCCATGCCCAACCTCAGCGACCTCGAGACTGCAGATCTTGGCAGCTCCGAGCACTCTCCGATCAGCGGCGACGCCCTTCCCGAGTCGCCCTATCTCGACTCACCCGAGGAGCAGCCCTACTTCACTTATTCGTACTATACCGAGCGGCGCCACGAATCGCATGGCGCTCCAACACTAACACACCCGTGCCGCACCCAGGCGCCCACCGACTGGAGAATGAAGGAGCGGCTAAAAACCGTCTCGGTCGCTCTGGTCATCTGCCTCAACATCGGCGTCGATCCGCCGGACGTCGTCAAGACCAACCCATGTGCCAAGATGGAGTGCTGGGTCGACCCGTTCTCGCTCCCGCCGCCCAGGGCCCTCGAGAGCATCGGCCGCAATCTGCAGCAGCAGTATGAGGTGTGGCAGCCCCGGTCGCGCTACCGTCTCTCTCTGGATCCGTCTATCGAGGAGACCAAGCGGCTCTGCCTCTCGCTCCGCCGCAACGCAAGGGAGGAGCGCATCCTGTTCCACTACAACGGCCACGGTGTGCCCAAGCCCACCCCCGGCGGCGAAATCTGGGTCTTCAACCGCAACTACACGCAGTATATCCCCATATCCATATACGACATCCAGACCTGGCTGGGCTCGCCGTGCATCTATGTCTACGACTGCTCCAATGCCGGAAACATCCTGCAGTCCTTCAACCGGTTTGCCGAGCAGCGCGATACCGAGGCTCTGCGGCAGGCCGAGGTCAACGGCGCTTCCAACAACGGTGCGCCCCCGACCCCGTACGTCCCGATGCGCGACTGTATCCAGCTGGCTGCCTGTGGCCCCAACGAGATCCTGCCGATGAATCCCGAGTTGCCGGCCGACATCTTCACCTGCTGTCTGACGACCCCCATCGAGATTGGCCTGCGCTGGTTCGTCTCCAACAACCCGCTCCTCACCAACATCACCCCGGATATGATCATGAAGATCCCCGGCCGCCTCAACGACCGCCGCACCCCCCTCGGTGAGCTCAACTGGATCTTCACTGCCATCACGGACACGATCGCCTGGATCGTGCTGCCGCACGATCTGTTCAAGACCCTGTTCCGCCAGGACTTGATGGTCGCGGCCATGTTCCGCAACTTTTTGCTCGCCGATCGCATCATGCGATCCTACCACTGCACGCCCCAGTCGAGCCCCAGCCTGCCGCCGACGCACCAGCACCCCATGTGGGAGGCCTGGGATCTTGCTGCCGACATGTGTCTCTCGCAGCTGCCTGACCTGCTCGCCCAAGAGGAGAACGGGACGGCGGTCGAGTACCAGAGCAGCACCTTCTTTGCCGACCAGCTGACGGCCTTTGAGGTCTGGCTCACCAAGGGCGCCATCTCGCGCGAGCCCCCGGAGCAGCTGCCGATTGTCCTGCAGGTGCTTCTCAGCCAGGCGCATCGCTTGCGCGCCCTGATGCTCCTGAGCAAGTTCCTTGACCTCGGTCCCTGGGCCGTCAACCTGGCCCTGTCCGTCGGCATCTTCCCATATGTCCTGAAGCTGCTGCAGAGCCCCGCGGGCGATCTCAAGTCGGTGCTGGTCTTCATCTGGGCCAAGATCCTCGCCGTCGACCGCTCCTGTCAGAACGACCTGCTCAAGGACAACGGCTTCACCTATTTTTTGAGCATCCTGGTCTCCCACACAGGCATGCCCTTGATCCCAAACATCTCAGAGCACCGCGCCATGTGCGCCTTTATTCTCTCGGTCTTTTGCCACAACTTCCGCAGCGGCCAGCAGGCGTGTCTTCGCAGCGACTTGCTCCCGTCGCTCTCGCTGTACCTCGTCGACCCCGACCCGCTCCTTCGTCAGTGGTCGTGCATTTGCCTCGGCAAGATGTGGCAGGGCTATTCCGAGGCCAAGCGCACGGCCGTGTCGGAGAACGTCCACGAGAAGCTGGCTCCACTTTTGCTCGACCATGTGGCCGAGGTCCGTGCAGCAGCGCTCTTTGCCTTTGGCACACTCCTGGACGAGATCGAGGGCGGCGACCCTGTCATCACCGTCGACGTCGGCACCAACATTGGCATTTCGATCCTGGTGGCGACCTCGGACGCCTCGCATTTGGTCCGCAACGAGCTCGTGGTGACCCTCTCGCACTACGTGCAGCACTACCACTCCAAGTTTGTCAACTGTGCGCTCGAGATGATTGAAGACGATCGCAAGAGGTTCACTGAGGACGTCCGGAGTCAACCAAACGGCCGGCGCTCGGCCTCGCTGGCGGGCATCGACTGGCGATCCACCCAGTCCCAGTTCAAGTCGCCTTCGCACAACAGTATCTACGGATGCATCTGGAAGGTGTTACTGGCCCTTACGGTGGACCCTTTCGAGGGCATCGCGCGCAAGGCCATACGCATCGTCGACCAGATTCACCTGAAGCTGGCCCGGTCGCATTCGCTCGAACTGCCCCTCCACGGCCCGGGTGCTGTTTTGGACGGACTTCAAGCCCCGTCTCCGCTGCCGCTCTCGAGATCGTCGACAATCTACCAGTCGAGTGCCGCCAAAGAATCCCGAGCCACGCTCAAGCGCTCCACTTCCTTTGTCCACTATCTCACCGGCCGAGGCGCCTCTTCCGAGAACCTGCCCGGCGAGCTCAACGGCTCCGCCAATCTTGCCCAGGGCCCGGCCAGCAGTGGCACTAACCCTCCACCCAGTCCCTGGCTTACGGCCGCGAGCAACCTGCTTGTTGCTGGCGAGCGCCGATCTCGAGCCGGTGCAGAGACGCCGCCACCGAGCTCGCACAGCCGGCCTGGATCTCGGGCACCCTCGCCTGTGCCCGGCAGCGGAGCTGATGCCCTGCGCAACCTTCTGGAGAACCCCAGCTTTGAAATCGACACGGTGTCTCTGGAGTCCGAGTTCTTTGAATGGAGCTGCGAGTCCTTTGCCGAGCCGCAGATTCGCGTAAGTACTGTCGGGTGCGATGGGAGGTAGAGTCGGGTCTAGTCAAATCAACTCGAGCCACATCGAGGTGCAAAGCTTGTAGCATGGCGCCATGTGTATCCGCTCGCTCTATGCGTCGCGACATGTTCGCTGCGACGGCCGGCGGTTTGACGAGCTGCATCGACTTGGAAGAGATGGTGGTGGCCTCGGACCGATGGGATGATACTCACGCGGCATGCTCCATCATTTCTGATGCTGCCACAGATGCGGGAGCGAGACGATGCCGGCAGCGATAGTTTCAATGAGCGTCAGTGGCGCAAGCAGCGCAACGACAAGGTTGTTGCAGCCAACCTTCCCTTCTATGAAACGAGCGGTACGTTAAACAACCAGCTGGGATGCTCTAGCTGCGAAGAGGACGATGCACCGGTGAATATGAGAGGACGATGCGCCGGCAAATGCGATCTCCACGGTGTTTCTGACACTTTGGAGGGCGTGCCTGTCGGCTACTCGATGGCAATGCAGGCACGCGCAAGTTTGAAGAGTGTATCAAGATGATAACGACAGAGCAGCCGCCCACGCTGCTCCGCTTCCACCAGTTCGAGCAGCATCTGGCATATGTAGACGAGCGAAATATTGTGAGGTGAGTTGCTGCTGTGTCGCTGGCGGGCGTTTTCGTCGCTCGGACGATGTTGCCGCAGCTCTTGTAGCACCGCCCTGTGCCATGTTCCCCCTTGTTTCATTAGCCTTGTATGCTGAGCTCCGCACTGACCAACTGCCTGGATTGTGGCTCGTTCAGTGTGTACGACTGGGAGGAGAACGTCAAGTTGTCATCCTTCTCAAACAAGAATCCGGCTGGAAGTCGGATCACATCCCTGCGCTTCATCAACGAGGAAGATTACAGCCTGCTGTTTGTGGGATCAAGTATGTGATGCCACAGGAACAGCAGCGATGTGGTGCACGATGGAGCATGATGCAGTATGGAGCATGATGCAGTATGATGCAGCACGATGGAGCCGAGCGCGGTTTGCAACTAACACTTCCGACGTGGCCTCCTTGCTGGGTCTGGAAATGCGGCGTTTTCAGGCGAGGGTGTGGTGCGAATCTACCGAAACTACGAAGAGAAGCGCAAGTACGAGCTTGCAACGTCGTGGCGCGCCCTGACAGACTTGTTTCCCGAGTCGAGTGGACCGGGTCTCATCTCGGACTGGCAGCAGCACACCGGACTGTTGTCGATCTCGGGCGAATCCAAGTTCATCCGTATCTGGGATGCCTACCGCGAAACCTGTGTGCGGGTAAGCATGGACTGCACGTTTTGCTGTCGATCTCGCAGCTGCAGAGACGGACGCCTGACGGTCGCCGACGAAGCTGGTGTGCTTGATGTGGAGCTCCGATACTGACCGACGTCGCTTGGGTGCTCAGGACATTTCAACACAAACGGGCCAGCCGGTGACATCTCTCGCTAGCAACCGACAGAACCCATTCCTGGTCATTGCGGGATTCAACGACGGCGCCATCCGTCTCTACGACCGACGTCAGAGTGGCACGGATTGGTAAGTCGACTGCAAACTATGGACGAGGGTGGCGCGGCACTCATTCGGATGGCATCGGTGTGTCGGCAAAGTGATCCCATGAGGTCGTTGCTGGCCAGGACGTGAGACTCCGCAAGCCGATGGGCATGGCCAGGGCATGGCCAGGGCATGGCCAGGACACGGCTCGTCTGCTGACCGAGAGCCTCCTATCGTCGCTCTAGCCTGGTTCATACAATCAGCGACCATCGACAGCGCATTCTGTCCACCATCTTCCACCACCCCAGCGAGCAGCTGATATCGGCCTCGGCTTCGGGTGAGGTGAGGCTGTGGGATCTACGAAGCACTGGTGCCACGGCCGTTCTCGAAGGAGCAGGCGCCAGCGACATGTCGGCATTCGCCGTGCATGAGCAGGCGCCCCTGATCGTGCGGTAAGTGGGTCTGAACATGGCTACCTGTTGGTTTGTTCCAGGAAATGGATATAACCCCTCGGTCACCCGAGGCTCGAGTCTGCTTGGTTCCTGACAGCGCTCTG
Organism: Polychytrium aggregatum; assembly: GCF_025602895.1. Taxonomy (NCBI): domain Eukaryota; kingdom Fungi; phylum Chytridiomycota; class Chytridiomycetes; order Polychytriales; genus Polychytrium; species Polychytrium aggregatum. The sequence continues at coordinate 516,926 of NW_026516218.1, forward strand.
CCTCCCCCTCTCCCGCTGTGTCTCAGCGGAAGTGCCTCGCATACAATGTGCGTCCAGAACATCGAAGGGCAGATCCTCAGCCAGATCCGGTATCACGAAGGGTACATCCTGGGACAAAAGCCCGGCGCCATCAACCACATTGACTTCCACCCGCACAGCCTTGTGTTTGCTGCTTCTGCGGCTGGAACAAACTCGATCTCGATCTACGGATCCGAGTTGCGAGCCCAGTAGAGCCTCTCTGCCGCCGCCGCCGCCGCCGCCGCCGCTGCTGCTGCTGCTGCTGCTGCTGGATCAAGGTACACCTCAGTCGCCGCAGAACGACCCAGGTCTGGTCGAACAACACCCACAAGCTGCGGGGCTGACCACCGATACAAAAATATGTCTGGAGGGAGCCGCTGCCGGCTCTGCATCCAAACGCAGTACCACGGGTCACGGCCCGGCCAAATGCCACCGTCCGGCCATCAATACAGAGTATCTGAAATTGGACACTGACCATTGGACATGGGGCGCCGGGCGTTGAACGAGCGCCGTTGGCCTATGAAGGACAGCGCCGCCGATTTTGGAACCATGAGCCCGTCTGCGACTGACGACCGGATCTCTGTTGTCGCAAGCAGACGCCCCCGCCCACAAGGACGTCCTCGCACCAGCGCGATGGGTCCATGGGCCTCGGCCGCCCAGTTGGCTGCTCCAGGCCAAGGCCCCACGCCACAGCGCCTTGCAGCCGCGACGCGGAGGCTGAGCACACGCCCCGAAGACGCAAGGCCCGTCCGGTGTGGCGGTGCACCGACCGTGTTTGTGTGACAGCAGACGCTCTCTGCGCACGCACTGTCGCTGTGTCGTGCGCCTCTCTTGGCGCAACACGACCCGAGCCGCGGAGCCACACACACACACGGCCTCCCTGATTTTCTCCCAGCCGCCTGTTGTTCTCGCTCCCTTTCACTCCCTTTCGCTCCCTTTCGCTCTCCTCGGCTCTCGCCTGCTCCGTCCATCCTTCGCTCCTCCGTTTGCCGACTTGCGTCTCGACCGACCCTCGACCAAGCACCATCCTCGCTGCCTCTGGCCTTCCCCCCCCGTCGTCGCTGTCTGTCGATAGCTGCCCCCCATGGCCAGCGCCGAATCCTCCTCCAAGGCCCTTGCCCAGGACTCGCAGCCTCTGCCGTTCATTCCGCCTTCCCGCTACGTCCCCCAGGTACCGTCTTTCCGCCGCAGACCCTGCCGCGGGCGTTTTGCCGGCTCTGGCTCAACCGGCTCAACCGGCTCAACCGGCTCTGGCTCAACTGGCGCTGGCTCAGCCGATCTGTGCTTAGTCTTTTCGATCACGCTCTCATATCCCGCTGTCGCTCTGCACCACCAGGACAAGTACAGCAAATGGACGTTCTTCATTAGCGCCCTCGTCTCGGTGTTCATTATCGCCTTCCAGATCTACATCATCGTCGTCTACTTTGGACTCAACCCCGACGACCTCGACCTATCGTATAGCGATGTCACTTCCGAGATTTTCAGGACAATCATCAACAGCTTCATCATGTACGGCTGCTGCATATCCTGCTGGCCGAAACCGCTTGCCCATTCGTGCGGCGTATCCTGTCTTCTCGCTTGCCATGTGATTCTGTCTGGCTGACTCATCTGCAAACACCCGCTTCTCGTTTTAGGTACCGAGCATGCTTCCTTATCGCCTGCATCTTCGGCTCCATCATGACATGGAGCGCTCTGATCTCCAAGAACATTGTCCAGGTCATCTCCGTTGGCATCTACTACGTTGGCGCTGCTGCCTTTGCCATCATCCAATACGTCCAGTCTCGCCAGTATACATTCACCTCGCTTGATCCCAATTCGGCCGCTGTGAGCCTGGCCGATATTCTCGACAATGGATTCCACTACTCTGGCTTCTCCAAGTTTGCCGAGGTTTGTTTCTAGCCATCGTGGTCCTGGGACGTTCGAGCAATGATTCTGTCCGCTCCGGCCCTGACTCATCCCTCGCTCCTTTCTAGGGCTTTGTCATGTACACCAGTGTCGCCCTGACCCTCTTCCTGTTCGGCATGTCCAACGGAATCGCAAATGAGATCCGATGGTTGCTGTACAAGTACGTCCCTGTCCATCGCACACTCTCGGTCGGCAGCCCCGTTCCACACATATGCTTGCATCCACTTGCACTTTTGTGGCATCCTACCGTCGTGGACGTGCAGCATACCATTCCGCAATGCCTCATGCTGTGTACTAATTCTGGACATGCGATCCCACTCCTGTGACTCACACAATCTTGGCTGCGATCGTGTCAACTGTGCCTTTTCGGACGAACCCGCCGTGCTTCCCCTATCCAGGCGCCTCGGTCCCCGATTGAACTTGCGTAGAGCCTTCCTCAACTACCAGATCTTCATGGCCCTCATCAAATTCAACGCCTTCTTCCTTGTTGTCTACGGCATCCAGGTCACCACTGCCTTCGTGCTCGACCAGACCCTTGCCGTTAATCTGGGCTACGTTCAATCGGCCGCCAGCCAGCAGCTGCTATACAAGCTGCTTCTCGTCTCGATCCCGCTCGTCCTGATCACCATCACCATGGGCTTCGTCGCCGTCCACACCGACCGTGTGCTCTACCTGTGGATCTTTGTCGTCGGATGTGTCGGAACGGTTGCTGGCATCATCTTTGTGATCATCAGGACCAGCTCTTACCAGACTCAGGCCAACGGCATGAACGCCTTCTTCATCATGCGGATCTTCCTCTACTTCTTCTCGGGTCTGTCGCTCCTGTTGACGCTGATCACCATGTCCTTCGGTGTCATCCTCTCCAAGAGCTTTGGATCCAAGCTGGGCCAGTACCTCTACAACCCTTGGAACCCCGAAGTAGAGGAGGAGCCGTCCACCGCTCCGGACGACATTGTTTTGGAGTAGATCCGAGATTCCCCTCCCCCGCTGTGTTTTTTATCTCCTTCAATCCATCTCACGCCGCTCGTCTTTGCCTGTGCTCATCACTGTCTACACCTTACACGACCATTCCCTTCTCAATCATGTACTTGTGGTTGCTGTGCTTGTTTCTCCGCCTCGCCCCCATGACATCAGTTAGATCCACGGCCTGCACCCTGGTCTGTCGGAACATCCAATTGTTTTGGTCACTCTCCTTCGCTCTCTTGCCTAGTTTTTTGTCTGACTAAAAACACGAACAAGAGCCATCTTGCTTGCCGACTCACCGGGCCACACCCGATACAAGTCCAACTTTCCCCGGTCGCATCATGCACAATGGCGACATGCGATCTGACGCCGCGATGCGACCACCATGATTGCGAGACTGACTCGCTGGCATCCATGTTCCCATGAGGCTCGGACTGAATTAAATCTATGGACAAAGACAAGCGGTAGCCCCAGACGAGAGCGCACATTGGGTTTCGGGAATCGATAGATATCAAACCGTCGGTTTACTGGAATAGGCTCTGAAACCAGCACACAGCATAGAATGTCGCCGCGTTCGTCGGGAAGGCCCGGATCGCCGTTGCGCCAGCGCCAGCAAACAGCGTCCGGATACCTTCCTTGGCAATGATCTGTCGCATGCAATCGAACGTTCCACGATAAGCAGGGGCATGCACCGAGGCATCGGGAACTGCAACCAAGGCGAGGGGTCAGTGGTGTAGAGTTCAGGAGGAGGGGCGCATGTTTCGGCCTTCCGTCGCCCATGCGGAGTACCACGCGCCTGTGGTTCCATGCTTGCTCGATACCTCCCCGAGCGACCATCCTACCGGACTGCAACCGAGTCTTGACAACATCGAAGGGATAGGTGATCATCCAGGCCATCTGGAGAGGCAGCAAAATGTCAGATTATCCCATGGATCCTCACTGGCACCGTCGCAGAGCGTCTCGCTGGCCGGCTGTCGGATTATCGGTTCAAGCAGTTGGCTCCCTACCACTCCAGCCATCCCACCGGCAAACAAGAGCCCCGCAGTCGGCTTGTCCAGGGGTGCTCCTTCGGGCACACAGTAGCGGCACAGCAGCTCATAGGATGCAAAATAGACACCGTAGCTTGGGGTTTCGCGAATGAGAGTGCATCCAAATCCTCGATAGAACCCGCGGATGCCCTCGGCTCGGTATATCTTGCTGCAGCAGTCGAGGGGACCGCGATAGTACGGTGCTGATGATCCGCTTGGTGTACTGAACTGATTCTGCAGCCGGATTTTCACTGCACAAGAGCGGCGTCCAGCCAAACCCACACCCACACCAGCCCCCGAGATGATAGCGTGATTAGTTCGATCGTGAATCAAGTGCAGTCGTCTCTCCCCGCACAGAGAAAGAGTCAGCACGTCCATTCATGGATTAGATGCGTTCCTGGCATGACACTTACCGAGCTCCATGGGGCAGCTGGATTTCCGTTTCGCATGCAAATGAACGAAGGCGGCGGGTTTCAGCGAGCGTTTAAACCCTGTCGTCATGCGGAGATTCGATCAATCGGGCCAGATGCATGCCACACAATCGGGCGACACACCACCGCACTGCCGTCGTCGAGCTGTCGACAGATGCTACGCAAGACCATGAACTCAATCGATCTTTTCTCGTCCAAACGATGCCTCTGAGCCCACCTGAAAAATGCATTGACAAAGCCCGATCCGTTTCCTGCCCAGAAGATTGTTGCGATGGAGCTCTCTCGGCCATTATCGAGGTGCCGCAGAAACCAGCCGTAGACGCCAAAGAGCAAGCTGTCGGGGGACGGTTGGCGCCGTAATTGAGTTCGTCGGTAGTCAGATACGTGCAATGAACAGATAGGTCCTTCGAGGAAGTTTTGCTCGATATATACGAGATGTCTCGGCATGCTCGAGCCAACTAGACTCAGCCAAGCCAGGATCCTCCAACGGGGCCAATATTCGCTTTCGTTCCATGCAACTCAGCGGACCATGCGACGCTGCCCGAGCCCACCCAGCAATGGAATTTGACCTCCCCACAAACCTGTTGATGACTGCCACTCCAAACAGCGGCGAAGACATGCCTGGCCGGAAGTAGTACTTTGCATGAATGAGCGAGTTCGCGACCCACAGATACAACCACTGGATCGTGGGCCGATACAGAGCCGCAGCGACAGAAACAAGACCACCCCTGAACCGGCTTGCCTACCTTTGTACAGGCCTGAAATCTGGCAAAGAGGGCGGAGAAATTTCGAGGTGCAAACAAGATTCGTCAGGATGTCGCCATAGATATCATCTGTACGGCCGAACGCACAGCATACGTCTCTGCATCGCAGATCGCCGTCTACCTTCTCCTCCTTGATGATGGTCGCAAAGCAGTCCATCAGATTGCGGTACCGATGCCCGGATATGGCCTGCGATTGCAATCGAACCCTGAGTGTGGACGAATCGTTGATGGTACGGCGCATGAGCGTCATCATCCTCGCTGTGATGGCGACAGACGGGCGGGATAGTAAGGACCTGGGTCCGGAATGAGTCAACTTGAAGCAACTTACTTGATGGTATCCTGTGCGCCATTATTCAGTTCGGTCCACCGACCAGCCGTTGTATGGCGACTTGCAGGGTCAGTAACGGCAATTCTGACGAATTGCAGCATGTTCCAGGCCCAATCCAACCGCACTTTCATAGATCTCGTGCCCTGATGAAAGCATGCACCCGGAACCCACCAGAGGATGGCCTGGCAAGATTCAGGTATGTAGTCCAAGAAAAGTCAGCGCGGAAGCGACAGGGTCCCTGGCATGGCCCCTCCATAAGCAGTAGGAGCAGCAGCACGATACATACCCACCAGGACACCAGAGGTTCTGAAAGAGGAATCCCGGCCAAAACGAGGTCGGGCGCCGTGAATTAGACAGAGCCCGGCAGAGGAAAGGAGAGCAGCTCCGTGACCTTCATACATGGCTCCGGCTGCTCTCACAAGCACGATGCGATCGCTCCGAACGAGGATCGTAGCGCGACAGAACTTACCCTGTGAGCGCACCACGGCAGATGGACAAGCGCAGAGCGGGAGTCGAGTTAACGGAGGCAGGTCGAGCAAACTGCACACGGGTAGGCATGTTGACCGCATCGCAATGGCCACCGAACGAGACTACCTCCAACCACGCCAGCGCCGAAATCGATGGCGATGTGCTTCTGGCTTGGCACTTCAGTCGATGACGAAGACATGGATCGTATGCTGTCTGTTTCTGCTCCTTGTGGCAGATCGAGGGAAGCTTGGTGAGGCGTCGATGCGACTGGATAACTGCTGTGAAGATCCAGAGGCAGCAGATTAGTTGTCGAGCCTGAACCATGCGCTAGCCGTTCGATCCAGCCCATGACAATGCGATTCGTGGCCCAAGGCGTTGCTGGCTGTTAGCTGCGTTGGTATGCCCCAACACGGTTACGCACGAGACCGGGATTGCCAAGATCGGGCGATGTGGGCTCGAGGCTGTGTTGGCAACAGGCGAGCACGAAAGTCGGAAAGAGCCGACAGACCAGATCGAGATGCTCGACGGGGACAAACAGGCGAGGCCCCGACACGGAGCGGCTGCAGCCAACGCATCGAGAAGCAGCGCCTTGCCCCCCGGTCGGAGTCGGGAGGAAGAGTGCCCCACCCCTCGCGGCCGGTCGCCGCCCCGAACAAGCGGCCCACCCCGGGCGCCCAGTTTCGCTCGGGTGGAGCAAGCGCCTCCTCGCTGGGGGTGGGCGAGTGGGGGGCGCATGGGACGACGACGACGACGACGGAGCAGTAGTTTCCACCGAGCCCAAAGAAGTACCTCCGGCTGAGACCAAGGAAGTCGTTTGCACAGAACTCAAGACCGGCTGCTTGGCCGTTCCTTCAGCCCGTCTCGCCTCGCAAAGCAGTCGGCAAACTCGGGTGAGTTGCGCATCAATACCCAGCACCAGCCAGCGCCCTCCCGATCCATGCCGGAAGTGGTCCACCATGTGACGGTTCATGTCAAGACATGGTGCGACACATGGTCTGCTTTGAGGGCGCGCCAGTGCGTTCAGGCTTGGGGTCGTCGTCGGCCACCCCAGATCGGGAGCGCACAGGATGCCAAGTTGATCCACATCTACGGGGCATGCTGAGCCGTGATGCTGCTGCCTCACGCAGCCTCGGTATCGGCAAAGAGCGAGCGAACAAGCAATCACCAGTGCTGCTCAATCATCCCAGTACCTCTTCGTCGTATGTCGCCATCCTGCCTCGTCGTCACTGCCATTGTCGAATCGGCGGGTCTCATCAGACATCTCGGCCAATATCGATAATGGCAGCGGCCCAGACAAGCCCTCAATGGATGCGAATCAGCCGATCGATTGGCAGCACATATTGAGGGAGCACAGGGCATGTGTGTTCGCCCCCCGCAGCTCTGATCCTGCACAGAGGCTGCTGATCGTGTTGACTATCCCTGATTGGAATGAGGTGTTGCTCGTCCACATCTCCTTGAAATTGGTCCCCTGGACCCTCTGGATGCGGTCGTTGCGAGAGCTTTACCAGCTTAGGATATGGCATCGCAACCCGAAAGGACAGGATCGCCTATGCTGGACTCGAGCAAGCCGGCAGTCGCCCCTGCCACCAACACCCACTCGAGTTCGCGGAGCATCACATATCCAGAACGGCCTGTGTGGACTGAAGTGACTATGGACTCACCAGTAGTCGACATCGACAGTCCGGTACCCGTCCCGGACAGCATCGACGAGCCGCTCAAAACAAGCCCTCCCACTACACATTCCCCTAACTACCGCTGGAGCAGCATACTGAATGTTCGTCCCACGCCTGGAGACTTGCGGCAGCTGGCAATTTGCCTATCAGCTTTTCTCGTGGCTGCGGTGACCTATGCCCTTCTACTAGTACCCTGGATATACGTTCGATCTTTGATCCCCGAGTGTGTCAACCAGCTAGATGGCTTTGTCTGCAGCATTCCTCAAAAGCTGCTGTATATCTCCCAGTTCACGCTTCTGTCGGCTTGCATCTGGACCAGGTCTGTTCCTCCGACTGTCGATTCTCGAATGCGGCGTCAGTCGGTCTGCGGACCACTGTGTGCTCTCTGTCCGCGACACTCGTAGAGTCGACATTGATCAGCTCTGCTTTGAACTTGCAGCAATACTACCACGCTCCGCCGCCCCAAGAGCCAGTATACATGGCACATACCCGTCGTCTTTGGAGTGGCATCGCTTTCAACGTGTCTGTCGCCGATCGTCTTTGATTCGCTGTGGAGTATCACACAGCTGGCGCTGTCGTTGGTGATCTATTCGATTTTCCTTGTTGTGGGACTGACGATCGTTCCGCGCAAGGTTCCCCTCAAGACCTTCCTCATCTGGATCCAGCCGCTGATGGCAGGGTACTTTGTGTGTTTCATCGTTCTTGTGGGAATCTTTGGAGTGGCCTGCTGGAGACTCATGGCTTGGTCGGAAAGCATCGCCGCCAACCCAGTTGCCATCGATATCGAGTACAGTCTGGCTCCAGTGGCCCTGGGAGGATGCGGCATCTTGGCCCTCTGGGTGCTTGAAAAGTCGCTGTTGCTGGTCGATCGACACTTTGCTGCGCTCGAGAAGAATCCGCTCCCTGTCAACACAAAGGGCTTCGCAACCCTGCGGGTCATTCATACGAAGAACCTCAGTCGGCCCAGCGGTTGCCGCTCGGCTCTGTCGCGGCGAGGACCAGTCCTCCTCGAGTCTCGCATGGCCACGGGCCGGGAAGTTTGGACGTCGGTTCAGCGGGTGCATCTGACTGCCTTTGTGACATCTGCCTTTGCGGTAAGTGTCTCGGGTGCTTTGGTCGCCCAAGAAGCATGGCAAGGACTTGGCCAGTGTTGAGCCGCTCCCTGGCAGCTACACACTGGTGCATCGCATGAATCGCCATTCAATCCGGAACGTCCGGCTAACCCGCAACGAGTCCTCTAGGGTGTTCAAACGATCCTCACACTCTCCTCAATGTACAGCTCTCCTCGTACATACGTGCTCAATCTAACGTTTACCGTACTATTGAACGGTGGGTATGCAGGCCATCGTATGACCGTGAGCACTTGCAAGACACAAGCGGGTTCGATATCGATACTTGGTTCTTCGACCATAGAGCCAGCAAGTGCCCTCGGCTGAGAAAAGAAACGACAGCGCCGCATGAAGCAGGCATTTGCGTTTCAGCCGAGCCCTTTCAACCTCCCCCCTCCAACCCATGCTGACTGGCCTCGCTTGCTGCTGCCGACTTGCAACACCAGTGCTGGCGCGGACAAACATCGGCCTCAAGTTGATGCACTACACCGGGCTCGAGTTCTCGCTTAGCTCCTTTCTGGAAAAGTCGAGTGTCAGGACGATCTACATTGTGAGTCTGGATGCAGTCGAGCAGTCAGGCGTGCAAGTGCTGCGGCGCGGCTTCTGTGAGGCTTCCATATGCCAGATCAAGATATGAGCCAGCTGCCCATATGCCACCACTCTGCTGTTGCTGAGGTGCCTGTGACACTGAATGAGCAACTTTCGTCGGTACCAGGGTGCCGACATGATTTCGAGTGTGTATCCGCTGATTGTCCTGGCAATGCTCAACATGACAAACTACGCCGGCGTATTCTCGGTGAGCATACTGCAGCACGACAGCGACATGCGAGGCTGTCGTATCGATATAGGACATGGCTTGCTGAGCGATTTCACAGGAATCCTGCATCGACAATGGACCCAATCGGACCAGTGCTGACGCCTCTGCTATTGCGTCGGGAATGCCTCAAGTCCCTTGCCTGCGGTCCGTCCCACGAGCTGTGTCCGTACTTCAAAATCTCTTGGCAGTTCTGGATTGGCCTGTCGCTAACCAGTCTCCTCAGCGCCATTTTGACCGAGTTCATCAGCGTGCGCTTCACCAACCGGGTACTGGGCTGCCAGGGGTATTGCTACGTCTACTCGCCCTTCTGGATGTCGGTGTCAAGGCACTTTTGCTCCATTGGGTTTGCGTATGGAGGGCTTGTCGCTGGGGCGACGGCGATCTTGGCTCGGTCCGGGGCCAACGGATAAGGAGCTTGCACCGGGTTCGCTCCGAAGATGCTGTAATACACTATTGTGGATGCAGGAACAGCCCGGGGCATGGATTATCCTGCATGGCCGATGCGATATGGTCAATGAGGCGCGTGCGGTGGCCCTGGCCCTGGCTTGAGCGGAGCAATCCAGGCCCCAGCATCCGGCCTCGAGGCCGCTGCTCCTTGCCCTGCCGCAAACCACCACCACAAACACCCATCGCAGCGCTCCAGCAGATCGTCTTGTCCGTGTGCGCCGCCCTGGTAATGTCCGAGCAGACGAAGCATACGCCCCTGTCGCTCCTCACGCCCTACTCTGCCGATATCTCGGTGCGATTCAAGGTCGTCGATTTGCTTGTCCAAGTCAAGCTGCCAGGTGAGAGCCGGCCTCGCTTTGGCCTTCCCTTTGCTTGCTCGCTGTTGCAGCCGGCTCGCCATGGGTCTCTGGTTTGCGGCGGGTATGGCTGTGGATGCTCTCCGTTCTCTCGCCTTCCGACGCCGCTCGACCAGGGCCTGACTCTCCCGACGGCATGTTTTCAGCACACACCCCCAAGCAGCACCGAGTCGCCGAGTTCCTGGTCGGCGATGAAAGTGGCATCGCCATTGTGCAAGCCAAAGATGGTGAGGAATGGAACGGCATTGGACGGTGACGCTGGAACCGGAGCGGTCTTACCCATGCTTCGTTTGTCGGGAAGGGGGGGGAGTTGAATGTGGGCCTAACGATCGCAAACCTTTGTGTGTGCCAGACCAGATCGACCGTCTCGTTGTTGGCGAGACCTTTGTGATGAGCCATGCTCGAGCCAAAATGTACGACGGATACCTGCGACTTGTGTCAGATCCCTTCCAAGTCGAAAGTATTGCCCTCGAGACACCACTTGAGATCCAGACCCAGACCGACGCCAGCAGTGTGCTTTGGGAGTACGGCACGCCGATCCAATAGGCCGCATATCGAGGCGATGCATCAGGTCGAGGCGGATCATGTTCGAGAGGACGCAATCGTTGCAATACAGCATTTGAGGACTGCGGTAGATGCTGCCCATTACCCTCGAGGGAAGCCACAACTCCTTCGTCACCACCGACCTCCCAGAACAGCTCGTCCATGAGAACGGCGGATCCATTGCAGCCCCCAGAAACTCTGCGACCATGGAGCAAAAGCTTTGCCGCCGAGGCCATCGACACACAACAGCCAGCATTTTGGGCTCGCGGCGGTTGGAATCGCGGGGGTCGACAAGTCACACTATCCCATTCCTATCACAGAGGCGATCTTCCCTGTCCCCACTCAGTCCGGATCGGCTGAGGCGACAACGTGAACGACAGCGAAAACTATGCCCAACGTGTATTTTGTATTCACATTCAACTCATGGATACAACTGCTTAAGCGTCCTGAGCACGGGCGATCTGAGCAGCAATACTGGAATGGAGCAGCAACAGGTGTGCCAGATGATTAGATCAGAGCGACGCCTACAGGCACATAGACCGATCCCGTCCAAATGCAGATGCAAATGCACATGCAGACACAGCCATGCAGCTTGCTCAACATACCGATCCAGATCCTTCTGGCCATCCTGGGAGATTTGGCGACCGCCGTTGGCGCCCTTCTCAAGAACCTTGATCTTCTCAAGGGACTGCATGACCTTGCGGGCAACGGAGCCGGAGGCCTTGACGGTGTGGTGGGGGCGGGTACCACGGTTGACACGGCCACCGTAGTTCTTCTTGAGGCCACCAACTCCAACACCCTGGCGGAGGTAGATGTGGCGGGCGACGGAAGCTAGAAGGAAACAAAAAGAGGGATCGCAATTGAGCCACCGCAACACCGGCAGCCGGCGATATCATCAAACAAGGCAGCGTGGAAGCACTGGTCTGGTCTGGCTGGGACTTACCGGCACGGACGTAGTACCAGTCGGGGTCGTAGGGAGCGAGCTCCTTCTGGGTGCCGGTCTTGACAAGATCGACCCACTTGGGGACCTCGAGCTTGCCGGTACGCTTGAGGTAAGCAGCGTAGGCCTTGACGAAGGCGTGGGCGTTAACGTCTTTAACAGTGACACCGCTGGACATCTGGAGGGAGGACAGTGGGGTCGGAGCAGTCAAAGAAAGACACGGATCGTCAGAACGGCACATCACTTGGGCATCCTCGGGCACCCAACCCAGGTTTGGGGGCTGGTCATGTCGATCGAACGACCGGCTCGCTTTCGGATCGGGCAAGTGTACGTCTGTCCAGAGAGAATCCAAACAGCTTTGTTGCTGCCGCTGTCCGAGTTCGATAATCCGGCGAGCCAGGAGTGGATCCGCTGGGTCTCGCACGAGCTTGTGAGGCCTCAAAGCCGATCCGACCGGTCGGCTGGAAGGTACACTCTGTTTGCGCTGGCCAGAGCAGAGGCACCTCGCCTCCTGCCCCCTCTCGCGCATCGAGGCGAGGATCGTCTGGGGAATCGTGGCCCGTCGAATCGCTTGCTTGATCCAGCCGACCGATCGATCATCCCGTCCACGGGTCGGGTGCTGCCGCACAGCTACTTCGGATGATGCCCCAGTCGAGGACAGCAACTGACGCCGGTTGGTTTTGCTCGCCGAAGCCAGAAAACAAACCCTGCCCATTTGTTGCCCTCGGCTGCGAGTGTCGCTTCCGCTGCTGGCGGTTGCAGCTTCGACGCCTCGGAATCGGAGGAGCGCCGGCGACTGTCCCGTCTCGCCCAGCAGAGCCCGTTCGACTTTTTCCTTTGCTTCCTTCCTGTCTGTCTTCCAATCGATGGCTCTTGAGCGAGTCGGCTGTCTCGTCGATTCTGGCCAGCAACAGCGGGTGCCACGGTCGGCTCCTTCCTCCCCCAACCGACAGGGCGGCCGATTTCCCAGAAATGAAGGGGGAATCGAGCGGGCGGTGATGGGTTACCTTTAGTGCTGTGTGTTGGCTGAACTCCGTGAAGGATAGGAATTATATAGCCTCGGTTGAGTCAAGAGGAAGAGGAAGAGCACGTATTGCCGTTGGGCCGATGCTTTTGGGACGCTGCTGGCACGCCGGTCTGTGTTGCGTGCTCTGTGTCGGCAGAAAAAACTGCGCCACGCATGTGGCGCACGCATTCTGTGGCGCATGTGTCACGTGTATTGCTGCCTGGGTGGCCTGGCGAGACGAGAAGAGAGCGCAGAGAGAGCACAGAGAGAGCACAGAGAGAGCGCAGGGTCGGTGGGTGGACATGGACATGGACGTGGACGTGGGAATGGGCATGACCATGAGCATGGGCTGCTGTCCAGAGAGTTTACAGAGATGAGCGTCGCAGGGGCGTAGCGTGGTGGCCCGGACTCATACAGACGAGCGCAGATCGGTGTTGCGATGAGCAGGAAGAGGCATCGCCAGCATTGGCGGACTACGACCCCATAAAGTCCTTCGTGAGATCTGCATGTGTCCGTCATGGTCAGTCCGGTACATGGAGCAACGCAGCGCAAACTTGTTTCCAGCGATCCTCCCCTCGCTCGCTCGCTGCACAGCTGGGTGTACAATCTCACTCGCCCCATCGGCACTTGCCAATGTCTTCCAGATGCGTGTTGGTGAGCTTGATGCGCTTGTTGGTCTTCTTTGGTTTGACTTTAACCTTGGTCTGGATTGGCAGTTCTTGCATCAGCACATTTACCAGCCACCATATTGCTATCGCAGTACCGGTCAGGCTCAGCCCGCACTCTCTATTTGCCGAGCAGGAGCCTTGCCATGACGCGAGACTTCCCGAAGGTCAAAGCCCGGCGACTTACCACTGACTTGGGTTTGGTGCTGAATGTATCCATTGATTTGAGTCCGGCTGGTTGTGTGGATGTGATCAGGCTTGGGTATATCACAAGATTGAAGTCGGGGCCGTGCCCAACCGCCGACTCGCTCTCGTGACTGCAACATCGTGCTGCTCTGGCACAGCTGCTCTTGTCATCCCGGACGGTGTCGGATCATGTCAAGTGCTCTCACCTTTCTCCAGCTCCTTCTCGAGGTCGCCTTCAGGAGGCAACTTGATTTGATGCCAGTAGGTCTTGAACTCTGCATCGTACAATGGTCAGAGCCGAATTCTCATCCCGCGGCGTTTCGAGGAGCGCCCAATGGCATCGAGAAGCAAGTGACCTTACCTTCGGACATGTGGACATTGAGCGAGGAGTCGTTGTAGAAGAGCACCCTGGGAACAGCCCCAGCACCTTCCTTGTTCATGAACACGATGATGTCCTCGGACTTTTCCAGCTCCTGCAGGCCGTTCGGCTCCGATGTGAGTTTTGCAGGCGAGGCGTCCTACAGTCCAAAACATGACGGCCCATCGCCCATGGACGACAAGAGAGCCAGTCGATCGAATTGCGAGCGCACCTGAACCGCGGCCTGCCAGTTCGGAAAGGACTCTTTGAACTCGTCGTCGACCTCAAGACCGTGAGAAAGCTTCTGGCTCTCGAGCAGCCTGAGAAGATCGTGTTTGGACTTGATATCAAACTTGGGCTGCGATTCGTCGATGGGGCGGACCACGATAGTGTCGAAGCCACAGACAACGGATGATGATTTGCCCGATTCGAGCATGCCACGAAACGTGCACCGACAAAGAAACGACGAATCGAATTGATTCATTAGAAAGCTTGCTGTCTTCCAGGACCACTTAGTTGCTTCCCTCTCCAACTCGAAAAGCGGCATCTCGGTTGTATCAACTCGGAGTCGCCGAGAGAATGCGCCACGAGCGACACCATCGTCGACCCATGGTACCATTGCCATTGCCACTGCCACTGCCACTGCCATCTGCGATACAGCGAGCCGCCTCCCAACCGAGCGATGAGGCAAGGCGCATACCCGGAACTGGAGTGTCTGTGCTTCAAAATCACTGATGATCTTGAGGTTGGTCCGGATACTCTCGATCAGCTCGTCGTTGGTCGAGCTCGTCAGGTCATATCCAGTCTCTTGGTAAATTTCGTCAAACGAGAAGGGGGAGTCTTTGCTCTGAGAATGGAATCGAAGCGATCCAGACCCGCAGGGAGATGGATTTGGAGACCATGGATGCCGCAGAGACAGGATGAAGAGTGGAAGGGAAACGGAGAGCAGAGTATGAATGAAGTTGCCATAGATCGGATATTGATATCAGTTTGTCGGCACGGTGCGGTGTGTCTCTGCTTAGCTGCGAGCGCATAGCGTTGAGTGGGCAAGGAGAGAGGTGTGGAGACCTCACCTTCAGAATGTTGATGATGAGAAAGAGTTGCTTCGCGACGAGATCGGATGCTTGTGGCGCACTTGCGTATGCTAGAGCGACAGAGGAGCATTGACGTGGATTAAAGGAGAACCCGCAGAATCCACATTCGGACATGCAGTGCTCGAGCTGAATGGGGGGGGGAGCGATCCGTACTGCTGCTAACAAAGGAGGGTCGTTTGGGTTTGCTGACGCTTGGCGGCATGGCTGACGACGAAGCCGGAGCGATCCGCTCGTGCCGAATGACCGGCTGGGCTTGCATGCGCTCCCGGAATGCGGCCTGTGAGTAGCGGCGTTAGGACGATCCAAAGGATATGTGATTTTCCGAGCAGGTCCGCTTGGGTCATCCCAAAATACAGCGAATGAGGCCAGATGGAAATCAACTGCAACAGGGGTACTGGGGAAGTCAAGCCGGGGTTTGCTCATTCGGGCGGCTCGCTGGCCTGATTCTGGGTCCGATGCATCTGGGTTGCAGGGCACTGACCTTGGACTGCTCCATCGTGGCAGGTCGATCGGAGGTTTTGAATACAGTGTCGTGGTTGCTGTTGTTGCAGGAGCCAGATACCGGCCAAGAAGCCAAGAGGGACGTGCTGCTTCTCAAGAGCCTTCGATCGGGATCAGCAACGCGGGGGGAAGGGTTGGGGCTGGGTTGGGGCGGAGCTTGCAGATCTCCGCCTCTGACCGGATTGATTGCAGAATCGCTCTGAGACCAACCGAGGCCATCCTACCAAACATATCTGTATTGGCAACATCAAATCACTTTGAACAGCTGAGGGAAGTGACCACAGAAACAAAAAAAAAAAAACAAGGAAGTGAAATGGGGGAGGGCGAATGGCGGGTGGGAAGAGGTTGTTTGGATGATGGATTTGGCATCATAGAATCCGCAACACCGAGCTCAACGAATTCTACGAGGCCCTGGGATCAGACTGGTCGGAAGGGAGGGGAGAATGGAAGCAGGGAACAGAAAGTTGGTGTGAGGAGGGGAGGGAAGGGGAGCAAACCAAAGGGAGGGGGCAGCCGCAAAGTGGTACGGAGGCAAGCGGCGGAACAGGACGATCATAGAAGGTCGTATTCGACGAAGCACATTCGAAATAGTTTTTTTTTTGTGTTTGTTTCTTTACTAGAACTAGAATCCACGCTTTGGAATCCTGATGCAGGAAGTCAAGGAAGAGGAGGATCGATTCTGGGCTGTTCCACGGTTACCGCAGACGAGGAAGCCGGGAGGATATGCTGGATGGGGGGGGTGAATGATGGCGCTGTGCAAGGGCGAGGGGCCGGAGCAAGAGAAGGAGGGATCGTGGCATGGCACTGAAGAATAAATGGATGAATCGGCAAATAAAAAATAAAAAGTAAAAAAAAAAAACAGAAGGAGTGGGGGACGAAGCAAGGGCAGAATTGACCAGCTATCAGTCAGGATCGGGCCAGAGGGGGAGCAAGCAAGCAAAGGGGCGAGGGAGACAGGGACGCTGGGCTCTAGTGGCATCAGCAGTGTCCACGGACTGGCTTATCGCCGTATCAGCGAATGGCAGTCAGCGACAGGGACGCCGCATATACCCGAGCCATTTTGGGAGCACATACAAGGTTTGTCGCGGGACTTGAAAGAAAATCAAACGAGGGGGAGGGAACCGGGAGAGGGAGTTGGATATGGGAGAGGCGAGGCGGTACCGGCGCGGCGGCATAAAGGCGGTCTAAAATAGGTCGAGGAAAGAAAAAACAACAGCAGGAGGCGAGGAGAGCAGGCGGTCTTCAGGACAGGGGGTTCTGGGAACCTGAGTCTGTTCTTGCGGGCACAACAGCGGCGTTGCTGAGGGCAACGCCGTTAGAGCTCGAGGATCGGACTAACGGCTTCGCGGCGGCGCTGTTTTGTCGGCTGGGTTTACCGGTGAGGGCATTTTTGAGGGCTCTTGCCGCAAAGACGGTCAGTCCCCTGACAATGCATGCCAAGTAAAGCGAATTAGCACACGGCGGCGTATGGGCGGCGGCATGATCGGTCCAAGTAGTGCAGTGTACGTACAAATTGTCCCAGTCGGGGTCGGTCAGTTGTCGCAGATCGCCGATCGTCATGATATCCTGGTTGTGGAGTCGCTGCAGCCACTCGTTTCCTTTCTCCACACCTCGTCCGGCGCCTTCAGCAGTGTCCTTGACAAGCTCGCTCACCAACACGTCATCGGCATATTCTACACGAGAGAGTGTGAGGGGAAGGGGCGTGGGCCATCATTAATGTTGGTCGCTCGCAAGCATAGTCAAGCGGCAGACCGACGGAACTACATCAGAGCGCTACTCCCAATCAAGCGGCCGACACGGGGCTGGCTCCACACGGACATACCTTTTCTGGCAATCTGCTCGTACATCTCGTTGTCCATCTCGTTTTGGGAGGGCTTTCGAGTCAAGGTGCTGTGCTCACTTGACGTTGACGACGGCCTCGAGCCCTCGCGCTGCATGGGGATGACGTCCGGCAGATAGCTGGCCGGAGGGCGCGAGTCGGAGCGGGTCCGCTGCATATCGTCGTCTCGCTCGCCCTGGGAGCGGGCACTTGCGCTTCGGCGGTTGAGACGGGATTCCTCTCGATGGCGATCGTCCTCCAGCATGGGACGTTGTAGCTCCTTCAATATTCGATTGATTTCGGTTGTGATCAGATGCTGGTACCGAGACGAGAGGACCTGCTCGTGGATCATTTCGCTCACAACCTGTTCTGCCGTATCGGTCTCGGCTGGAGGCGACAAAGAGCATAGTCAGCATCATGGCTTATGTCTTTGCATCGTCTCTGGGCGCAGAGCAAATCCACCATCACAGCAAGGGCCGCGTGGCATGGGCGACTCGTCCAAGAAGCCGAGCCCGCGCGCACAGTCACAGCTAGACGAGGCCACGCCAGCGGAGGGGCTAGCGCTCGCATCCGTACCGTTGAACTCAAACTTCAGTCTCGACAGTTTGTCCATATCCTTGAACACCACTTGCATGGAGAGCTGGGTTTTGGTTTCGTTGGCTTCCAGCAGCAACACTTCAGGCTCGATAGCCATGAACGGATGCTCGAGGATCTGCTGAGCAGTGGGCCTGCAAAACGAACGGCAAGTCAATAGCCAGCCAAGCAGTTCAGCTGCGTAGGGCACGGATGTGGTGTCGATAGACGCAGCCCTCATCGTGCATTGCGCAGTCCATTTGCTGGGCACGCCGGGCTGTACCTGTCCTTTTCATCGCCGATGCACTGGTTGATCAAGTCGAGGACTTCCTTTTCCCGAACGCGTGACAGGCAGTTGGGCTTGACTCCCTGAAAACGAGGGCCGGCCGGCTGAATGTGAGTAACGAGGGAGGACAGAAGCAGCGGCCGTGTCGCTGGCACGATGGCGGCGACGAAGGTTATGTTGGACATGTACCTGCGTGACCTTTTTGAAAATCTGAGCGGGGTTGGTGCATTCCTGGTAGGGGTACTCACCCGTGACCTGAGCCGAAGAGGGACGAAGTGGGCCATCAGTGCACTGTGTGCGGTAGCAGAGGGATGTGGCATCAGAACCAGTTGGTTGACTCACCATCTCAAGCAGGGCCATGCCAAAGGCATAGATATCCACGCTTTCGTTGTAGCCGGCCTCGTCGTACATCTCGGGGGCCATGAACTCGGGAGTGCCAATGACGGTGTACTTTTTGCCCCACTTCATCTTGGCGGTTCCCATGTCTCCGATCTTGACCTCGCCGTGTGATCCGTTGATGAAGATGTTGTCGCACTGGAGCAAGACAAACGACCGTGCGGGCGGCATCAGAGACATTTAGCTCGACAGACAACTCGACAGACAACTCGACAGACAGCTCGGCAGACGAATCTTACCTTGATGTCGCGGTGGATGATTGGTGGGTTGTGAGAGTGCAGATATTGCAGACCTCGCAAGATTTGCCGACACCACCGCTTGACCACTCTCACGTTCGGAATGGACAACCGGCGGATATATCTGCGGCGGCATGGTAGGTCGAGCGTGGATGAGCCTCGGTGCATAGACGCTGCACTGAGATCGAGCCGCGAACAGAGGTCGCAGGCGGTGGCGCAAGTGAGAGCCGAGCTTACTCTCGAAGGGTTCCCGAGGTCATCAGTTCCGTGACAAACACAAACTCGGTGTTGTTGTACCAGCAGTCGTAGAACTGGATGATGTTTGGGTGTCGAACCATCTTCAGGATCTCAATCTCCTCGCTGAGCTCGTTGAACTCGGCCTTGGTGGTCTGCAGGCGCCGGCGAGCCAAATGTGGTGAGTGGATTAAGTTGCATGAGCCCAAACATAAGGTGGGGTAAATGAGTCACCGTCGAGATTCTCACGATGGTCGAAAGAGAGGCATGGTAGATACGAGCAGAGCCGTGGGGGGGGGGAGGCAGAGGCTCGAGCTGTTGATCGAGACGTGTGGCGCCGAGGGCCGCCACAGCCGTTGCCACCATAGCAGGCACGACCGTGTCCTGGGTTCGAGGTTGTGGGCTGATCTGAGGAGTGGCTTACCGGACAAGCATTCCACGCCACCTCGATGCCTTCTTCGCGATCAATTGCTTTGTGGACAACCTTGAAGGCGCCGGTGCCGAGGAGATGATTCAGCTGCAGAATTGGACGGTGGGTTGCAGGATAGCATGAGCAAGGGCATGGGGGGGGAATAACACAAGGAGAGGCGAAACAAAAGCAAAAGCAAAAGCAAAAGCAAGCATTAATTGGCGGACGGTAGGAACGGTCGGATCACAGATCGGTGCGTGGAAAGGTGGTCGAGCCATCGACGGAGCATGGCTATGCGACGGCCGGCACAACAATCAGGAGGAGATCAGGAAGGATGGAGACGACGAGGTGCGTCGAGATGATGTGAGGCAGAGGAAGGGCTGATTGCGAATCCAGTCAAGAGAAAGAGAGAGGGGCCTTTGGCTTGCCTTGGCATAGCGATTGTTGGGACTGAGCTCGATGACTCTCTCGGAAACCGAATCCAGATTCAGAGGAGGCGGGTGATCGCCGGAGGAGCTCAAGCCTGTGGAACTTGCGTAGGTGGAGGTGTACTCCGGCGAGCGGGGATTTGAGGGCGGATATGCATCGCTCTTTACACCGCTTGGCCGAGGCAACGACGAATGGGACATGCTGGGTGGGTGTGATGGCTTTAAGTTAAAGGTGATGAGGGCTGCCGTCTGTGGACGACAGGTGCGGCTGTGAGGAAGGGAGGTGGCTGCTGCTGCTGCTGCTGCTGCTGCTTTTTGATCGAAACGCTTTGGAGGTGCTCAATCCGTTTCGAAATCCGCCATCCAGATTGCAGGCTAGAGCGGACGAGAGACAGAGAGACAGAGAGCGAGCGGAGCGTTAGGGTGGCGGCCAACGCAAGAGCAGGGGATCAGGATCCAGCGATGCAGACGTGCACGAGGGGCTTTGGTGGTTGGTGGAATCGCGGGGCAGATGGCGGCGGCGCCTTGCCTCGAATCATGGAACGGGCGGCAGAAGACGACGAGAGCGGGGAGGCGGATGGGGGGCAAATGCGGAGAGGCAGACAGCCAGGTCGTCCCAAGGCCTGTCAATGTCGAGATAGCCGGCGGTGGCGACGACGGCAACGACGAAAGCAATCGGTGGGCTGGCAAGCATGGGCGTGGGGGATTTGGTGGTTGCATTTGGTACTTACGCTGCAAGGACGGGGTGGCCGGATGTCAGGACGGCAGGGAAGTAGCCTGCAGTGGTGGGAAAGCCAGCAGGACGACCAGAGCGAAGAGCGATCAGGACGGGTGCCGAACAACCTCGAAAAAGCACAGGTTTGGGCAGTCTGGGGAAACAAGGGCGGCTACAGCAGCGCGGATGCGGTCGTCGATGCGGGTGGGCAGAGAGCAGGACGAGGCAGGCGGACGGAGACGTCACCTGGGAGGGGGGTTCTATTGGAGATGGTGCAGGCCGGTGCAGGCTTGGTGCAGGCTTGGTGCGCTGGCAGGCTGGATGGCCCTCGGTCTGGGGAGGGTCGCTGGCAGTCGCGATGCTATGTGGGGAGTGGAGTAGACCGGGATGCTCGATGTCGTTGGAGAGACTCGCCGAGGGACTCGCTGGAGGTCTCGGTGCAGAGCTCGCTGCAGAGCTCGCTGGAGGGCTCGCTGGAAGGACCAAGGCCGCCAAAGAGTTTTTTTCTTCTTGTCCAAGGGCGCACGCCGGCGGTGCTGGCCACTGCGAGAGCACACAGACGCTGTCGACAGAGACTGTGGGCGGCGACTGTCTGAGGCGACTCTGTGCAGCGGCAGAGAAGAGAGAGCGAGAGGGACAGAGGGCGAGAGCGAGACAGAGAAGAGAGAGCAGGAGAGAGGAGAGACCGAGAGCGAGACCGAGGGCTTGTTGGGCGGCTGTCTGATCGGGCACCACAAATGCACCAGCGAGGCGCCAGCGAGACGCCAGCGAGGCCATTCTCCTTGCACCCCCCCACGCCTCTCCCCGCGCAGCACAACTCCTGTATCACCGCACCGCGCACAGGCCCTCCAAAACGGTCGGTCTGTATTCTGGGTGCTGTTGGCCCTCTGCTTGGCTCGGCCGTCGCTGGCCACCACCGCCAAACACAAAAAAGAAAGCCGCTTGCAGATGCCGTCCCCGCCTCGAGGCCCGGAGCTGTGCAGTTCGGCCGCGTGGTCGTCCCCGGTCCAGCACAGAAGGGGCCTGGGCTTGCGTTTTGCGGGACGCTTGCTCGCCATCTGCCTCGCGCTGCGTCTGCCCCTCGTGTCCTGCCGGCGCCTCAGACCTGCCCGATTTTGTTTGTGATGGTGCGATAGAGGTCGCCGACGTTGCCCGACCACTTGTCCAAGGCGCTGTAATGGAGCGCATCTGTGCTCCTGCTCACGCAGTCGTCGGCCGAGAGAGAGGGTCGTCAGCAGAGCAATTCCATCGGCGCTGCAAGCACGCTCCCACAGCGCCTGCACCAACTTGACACCACTCCACCATCCAAAAGGCGAAACATGTCCGACAGGGATGCCGGTCGCGTGCGGTATCGCCAAGGCCCAAAGGAAGCCGCTTCTCCTGGCGCTTCCCGCTTTCACACAGCCCCACAACCCCAGCAAATCCGGCAGCTCCAATAGGCCCCAGCCCCTTGTCATGTCTTTCTCCTCCTCCTCCCCCTGTTCGCACCGGCCTGCATTGCCCCCGCCGCCGCCCCGCCGATCCCGTTGCCACAATGTCGCAACATACTCTTGGTGCAGCTCCAGGCGCTGGTTCACTTGGTCGATCTGGCCGTTGACCTTGCCGTCCAGGATCAAGCCCACCAGGATCTCCTCGACATCGGCTGGAGATATGTTGAGTTGCTGCAAGTCGGAAAGAGGATTGCCGGCATGAGGATCCGCAGATTGTCGTCGCGTCGTCATCTCGGTGCACAGCTCTTGGATACCCACGCAGCGACGATGCGCTACGCCGTAGTATGGCCTGCATTGTTTTTCTCTGCCTATCCCGCGGTGCGTCGGCCTACCTTGGAGGCAAACGGAATCTCGATCCGGGTGTACGGCTTGATGAGCTTGAGCAGGACCTGGGTGCGGATGTTCCTGAGCACATCGTCGATGTATGCCCGGATGAAGGGATCACCCATAATGCTTTGCTGGTTGTCTAGATGGATCGCAGTGCATCAGCGTGGGGCCTGGATGCGCCGCCCGTCGTCCTATCGACCGTTCTGCCACAAATCCTGCCACGGAGAGCCTCCCCTCCACGCCGCTATCCAGAACACGGCACCTTTCAGAATCTTTTCAAACTCGCGAATGTCGTTGCGCTGATAGGCGTTGACGAGGTTGGTCATGGCCATCATCTGGGGATCGTTCTTGTATCTGCCGAATCCGAGACAAACCCCGATAGTGTCGAGAACGATCATTGATCTTCGTCAGTCGTTGGCCGCAGTGACTCGCGCTGGATCTACCGATCTGGAATCCTCCTCCTCCCTCCAAAAGGCAAGCGAGCTAGCGGCAGGCGGCAAGCATGCTCACGGTTTGGTTTCCTGAGACTCGAACGGATTGATCTGTGAGTCCATGAGCATGTTGGCGAGTACCAAGTACTTGAGGCACTGCATGCGCTGCGGGCTGCCGGCCTCGTCGTAATTCTTGAATGCCTCGAAAAAGTCGGTCTGGGCCTTTTCCCACTCGTCTGTCGAGTGAGATTGATCGTTAGTCGGGATGGAGCTCTCCCGTGCGAGCCTATCCTTCTCTGGTACTCACTTTCACCCATGTGCATCTTGCCGCCGCATTCTCGGATTACACCTGCAAAGCGTGAGTGGTAGATGGTGAGCAGAGGGGCACATACGACCACGCAGCCACACAAAGTCGATTGTCATAGGAAGCCGTCCCCGTGTGCCTGTAGCGCCTACCCATGATGCGGGGGTGAGGAATGGCGGACTTGACATGGAGGCATTGCTGGTACAGCGCCTATTGATCGAGAGCGGGATCAGCAAAGCTATTATCGGCAGTGTATTGCGATGTCGGCAGCACATCGCGACATTGCAGTACGTCATCATCAGTCTTGGATGAGTGCGTCATCAGCCCGTATCCAAAGGGCAGACACACGACCCCTCGTGCCCGATGAACGGAGGGACGGATGTCGGCCGCCACCTACCTTGAGCTTTTTGTTATTCTTGGTCTCGGTGTACATTTGGATCTCCAGAGCAAAGATCTCCAGGAGCAGCGTGCCCTTCTTCTGGTCATCGGTGCCGTCCGTGTTCTGGCATGAGGCGTGCAGCTGTCGCAGGATCTGATGGTCGATCGAAGCACGACTTGGTGAGTTTACTGGCCAATGATGGACTTGCTGGTCGGTAGTGTACAATGGCATCTTAAATGATTGCGTTCAGGGCAGCTTACCTTGGTCAGACGGCCGTACTCCTTCCGGTCAAGCCATACACGAGCCAGCTTTAGGTTGGTCTTGGTCCACAGTCGCTATGAGCAGCATTCATGGCCACGGTGTCAATGTCGAGAATGACAAGCACGGCGTTCGCCGAGAAACGATCCCCCAAAGATATGACCAGGTAGCGTTTGTCGACGATGGCCAGAATCTTGGTATGACGCATCGCTGCCGTACAAAAAAGGAGGGATTTCCCGATCCCCTGTGCGGCTCCGCACTCACCTCGTTCTTGGCGTCCTCGAGCGCCTTCAGAGTCACGGCATAGAACTCCTCGAGGAAGGCCATCTCCTGGGAGTTTGAGACGTTGTCCAGGATGTTGTTGATGCTCTTTTCGCTGTAGTTCCGAGTCACGGCGCTCTTGATGTAGCCGAGAAGTTCTCGGTAACTGGCCAGGGTCTGCGATACAGAGGAGCACAGTACAGCACAGTACAGCACAGGCAGCACAGGCAGCACAGCACCGCATAGACAACGATTTCAGGATGAGAAGGCCGTTTGCCTGGAACAAGTGGCCAGCACAGCTCCCTTCCTCGTCTTCAAGCCCTGTGGTCTCAAGCAAACTCGCCCGAGTCTCACCTCGCGGTAACGCTGCATCTTGTATGTAAGCTTGATTATTTGCTTCAGCGCCTTGAATCCCCTGGTTGTCGCAAGATGAGCGGATGAGCCTCATTCCCTCCAGCAAAGCAGCAGCAACCGTGCCCAGCCCCGGCATCTCATCAATCCACTTTCTCCTGACACGATCCTCGCCCTGGCTCTTGAGTGCGGGTTCTATCCAAAGCGCTTGGCATGCTGGCTTACCATTCACCACGCTCCATCTCGGCCTCGGTATCGACGACGCTTCGGAACTCTTCGAGTGCAGCCTCGGGCTCGTCGTCCTTTTTGGCTGCACAACAAAA
Source organism: Polychytrium aggregatum (assembly GCF_025602895.1). NCBI lineage: Eukaryota > Fungi > Chytridiomycota > Chytridiomycetes > Polychytriales > Polychytrium > Polychytrium aggregatum. Next base: position 541,746 of record NW_026516218.1, read on the forward strand.
GCAATCGCACATCATCGTCAGACAGGGCCGCTTCCTTGAGTCAGGGAATTTGTTACAGTCAGGCGACGGCGATGGGACGAGATCGGCTCGGGAGAAGCCCCTCGCCAACGATCCGTCCAAACATCCACAGGCTGGCTCCCGACCGATGGGCACGGCCAGAGGTTCGCCACAAGATGTCTCGTCCGGAGGTACTCTTGTTCGGAAGAAAGGGTACCTTTGGCATTATAGTATTTGTTCTCCAGATCGACATCGGGCTCTTCATCTCCATCTTCGTCGTACTCGAACTCAAAGTCCTCCTCGTCGTCCTCAACCTACCGGCCCACGGACTCCAGGTTAGATGGCATTGTCATGGGTTCTGGATGCAGCTCTGTTCGGCGAATGGCTTGACCGACGCTGCCTTTCCCCATCCCCTTCGCCCCCCTTATCTCGTGCGCACTGTGATGGCCTGCCGGGCACTCCCGAAGTGACGCAAGACAAAGATCCTGTCCGAACCATCAGAGACAGCGGCCCCGATCGATCTCCCAACCCACCATAAAGTCATCATCGTCCATGTCCGACATTGCCGCCGATTTTTGGTTCAGGGAAGCGGGAAGGTAGGGGGAGAGGAGTGTGCAGAGCAGAGAATCGGGTGGTGGCTCCGGCTGGGAGCGGGTGGCGAGAGAGAGGGGTGGTCGCCGAGGCAGGACGTTCGCTCTGTTTTTGCCTCCTTCCGCGCCTCGGAGTGCAAGGGTCTCGTTTCTCTTGGGCATGAGCCCACACCGAGACCGAAATCCGAGGAGGCGGCCGAGAAGCCACTCTCGGCCTCGGTCTCGGCCTCGGTCTCGGGAGCTGCCCGTGGAAGCAGGTGACCGCGGCGTGACTCGCCGATACGTCCCGGTTTCATGACCTGGTGCCAGCCTTCGTTGGCCGCTGACATGACCATCTGCCGCACTCTTGGGCTTTCGCGCCGCTGCTCGGCTGTGGAGACCGAAGAAGCAGTATGTCACAAGCTACGCAATCGCAATGAGAGCGGGACAGTGTCCAGCTCGATTCTGAATATAGTGTAATACAGCTCACATCAAAGACAAACACAAGAAACAACAGTAATGAACAGCAATATCGGCGAGCGTTCTTCCACCGTCCCTCCTTCTCCGCCTACCAAACAACACATATACTCGAAGTGCGTGTCTTGTTGGAGTAGGTGTGGCGGCGATCATGTTCGGTTGGGGCTCAAGCCAGGAAAATGTAGCTTCGTCTGGCGTTCTTCCAGGCAAAGTAGACCATGGCCAGAACAACGACCAGGACAAACAAGAACAGGCCGATCAGGTCCACCGGGCGGTTGCGTTCAACGGGCTTCTGGACCGGTGGGGCAACAGGAATGTTGCTGCAGTCGGTCTGGTTTCCGGGGAGCACACGAACGTGAATCTCGTCGCCGTCTCCGGCCGTGGCACTGGTCTGGATAAGAACGACGTTGGACTGATTGCCGCAGTTGATGTAGGTGGCGGGTCCGCTGAGCTCGATGTGGAACCCATCGGGGTAGTGCAGCCTGAACGAAGTAATAGATATTGGATGGTGGAGTTGGTGAGTCTGGCGCTAGATGGGTCAATATGAAGACAGCCACAGCCATCGAAAGTTCGCCGGCGGCAGGGAGATGCGTACTCTTTCTGCACACGGATCACGGTGTTCTGGCCCAGCGTCGACGGCACAACGTTGTACGCCAGATCGAACGTCTTGGTGTTGTCGCTGTACTGCATGAGGGACACGCGCCCGGCAACGGCCTCGGCAAACGGCCGGGACAGGAACTGGGCGTTCTGCTTGTGCACCTCTCCAGTATCGATGATGAAGAGCGAGTCGTTGTAGCCGGTAATGGGGATGTAGCGCTTGTATTCCCAGCTGTGGGCAGGCAGCGGTAGTGTTAGCTCGGAGCAAGTTGACCCCCACTGACCTGCGCAGCACTATTTCCTGGCATTTTGAGGCCGTGGCCGTATCCACTTCTCCACCGACAAATGCAACCTACCCGATCCAGCTCTGCAGATACTTGTCAGCGACCTTGAGCTGATGCAGGAGATCCGGCTGGCCAATGGCAATGTCAAATTCGGTCATCATGAGTCCACAGTTGCCGAGTCGCTTTGCATTCTTGATGCGCTGCTGGATGTGTCTTTCCAGCGAGTGGCGGTTGGGTGCCAGCCAATAGTAGTGGTAGCTGAGCACCGACTTGCTGACATAGGGCTCGCCACCTGCAGGCCCGGGTACCGGAAACAGTCAGCAGCACCCTGTGCGTCGTTTCTCAGGCATGTTTCGGATTTACACATCCGTTCTTCCGTAGCAAGACGGGCTCGTCGAGCTGCTATCTCCAGCACATGCCCCTCATTCACTTACCGGGAGTCTTGGTAAATCCGTTGTAGTTGTCGTCGGTGGTGACCGACTCAAAGAAAATGAGTCCGTCCTGGTCAACCTTGCGAATCTCCTTCTGGATGATGTCGTAGAAGGGCTCGAGGACCTTTGTGGCGGCGTAGCCTTCCTCGAGAATGAGCCGAGGGTCGCTCAGAACGTCGCCACCCAGTGGCTCTGTGCGAAGGCGGGGGAGAGATGCACCATCGGTCCGCTGTCAGCGAATGCGGATCGCGCGGGTCCCATGAGCAAACAACCAGTGATGCGTATCCACGGACACACACAGCTACTCACCATTGATGATTTCGTAGCCGAGGACGTTGGGATAGTCCTTGAATTCGGTAGCAACCCTGGCCCAGAAAGCGGCCATGTCGTCTGCGTAGCCATTGAGGTTATCATATAGGTTTTGGTACGCTCGGGCGGCCGCAAACGAGCCCTGGTAGTCGGGCCAGTTGAACTCGTCGCACTGCTGGCGGCTTGGAGTATGGTCGCCCTTGTGGTTCCATGCCTCGCGAGTAAGCGGCAGTGGGAAGCCTCCGAAGGCACCAGTCGAATTAGCTGCCCAGAGCGGGATGCCTTCGCCACAGTATCGCTCAGAGAGATTGTCTTGGTGCATGTCCAGCAGGACGTAAATGCCCTGCGATAATTCAATGGAGGCCGGAAACGTTGGTGGCTGAAGACAGGCGGATCGCTGGCCCACCGCTGCATGCAGCCGAGCGCATCAAATGTGCTCCTCCTCCGCGCTCGACCAGCCCGCATATCGACATGCTGTCTACACCGGAGCTGCGCCTTATAGGCCTTACATGGCGTTGGCACACCTCGACAATGTCCTTGAGGACCTCAAAGTAGGTCTGATTGTATGTGCCGCGCTCGGGCTCAGCGCCGGGCCACATCACGCCTGAAACAGCAATGGCAACCGCAGCAGCAGAAGAGGCAGTTAGTCAAGCTGCAAGCACGCGGGAGTCGGCCAAATGTGCTGCTCGAGGCTGCTGGCGCTCACCCAGGCGAATGACGTTCATGTTGAGGTCTTCCAAGAACCGGGCATCGTCCTCATTGAAAGAGTACTGAATGTCCCAGAAGCGAGTCTCGGGAAAGTAAGGGAAGGCTGGAGGCGGATGAAACAACAGGCATCGGCAAATGAGTTCAAGTCAGCGGCGCTGTAAAGCTGTACTCTGGGAGCCGGTATGCTGTGGTAGCCAGGCCCCCGGCGAACGGCAGCGGCCAGACCAAGAGAGAGGAAACAAACTGGAGGCCCTGGCCATCGACGCACCTACCTTTGTACACGACGTTGACACCGTGGAAGAAGCGCTGGCGGTCCGTCGCATCGACAAAAACGCCAGACAGATCGATACCGTGGATCCTCGATACGGGCTGGGTCTCGGGCACGGCAAAAGACCATTGCAGGCCAACGGACGAGTCCTGGGCAGGGCTCTTGGCGAGCACGGAGGTAGCAGAGAGCACGCCGATTGCGGCGACGGCGAGCTGGGCGAGCATGGAGTCGAGACGGGAAGGCAGGGCTTGCAGGGCAGCGACGCCGCCCAGAGAGCCCGGCGAGTCGATATATATATATCCTGCATCCACCGCACATCCACCCTGCGTCCTGCCATCTGCAACCCCACACGCGTCGCACCCTGGTGGAGGCCAGGCAACGCACCACGAAACGTGCCGAGATCAGGCGGCTTGGTGGTGGCGTTGCCTGGTGGCGGCCGTCGCTGTGGATTGGGGATCGGGATTTTGCGGCTCGTCCTTGGGTGCTGCATGGACATGGACATGGACATGGATATGGACATATGCACGAAGAGCATGGGATGGGCCGTTTCTTGGAGCAACTCGGCCCACACCACCATCGAGGGTCTCAGCACGACAGATGCGAGAGATGCCAGCGGTGGCCACACTCATGCTGTATTCCACATGTCGCTCACGACCAGCACTCCTGCTGGAACCGCCGCTGCTTCTCCAGCCCGCGCAGATAAGCAAGCGCCTCGTCGTCGGTCATGTTGCCTTCGATCTTGAAGATCTCCTTGAGTGCGTCCTCGACATCGTACGGCATGCGCTTGGCATTACTGGGGTGAGAGGTGGCCATGGCACGGATCAGCTCAGCGAGCCGGCAGTGGCGACGCATGGATGCAGGAAGGCAGGCAGATCGACGATGGCAGCGATTGGGTCGTCGGTAGCGCCGAAGCTTCCCAAGCACCGTCACCACTTACCCTGAGAGGAAGACGAAGCCACCCTTGACTCCGATGAGCTCCCACATGAGCTTGGCTTGCTCCTGAATGCGGTGCTGGACGTAGATCTTCTCGTCCTGGAGGGTTGGACGAGGGTATACGTATCAGAGCGAGTCGAAGACGGCGCAGTCGAGAGGAACAATCCCACGGCTCCAGATGGGTGCGGTGCTGGTGGCGTCGGTGTCTCAGCTACAAACCTGGTCCCGAGAAAACGCCGTGAACACCTTGAGCTGCCCCCTGTTGCAGGCCGCTTGCCATTCAGAGGCGTATACATAGTCTTTGAACTGATTGCGGCAACCAACAAAGAGGACATTATCTGCAAGCAGTGGTTGGTGATGGTCAGGAACCACTCCGAGCGGCGTATTGTATCTGTCGTCGGCCTCACACGTCTGCCAAAAGCCTACCGTGGTGCCCGCGATTGATGCGCTCCTGTATGAACGATCGCATCGGAGCGACGCCTGTGCCTGTAATCCAGATGAACGAGTTCCCGCTTTGTTAACGAGCACTGTCCAGAAGGTCCAAGCCCGCCTGCATTATGTGGCTCTGTATATCAATGTCCCCATCATGCATCAGTGTTCGGAAAGGGACATGACTTGCCTGGGCCAATGAAAATCGCGGGCACGCCGTCGTCTGGGAGCTTCATGGTGCCTCTAGATATGTAGAACGGGACGGAGGCTGGATCGACATTAATGCCTGGCACGGGTCACGATACAATATCAAGATCTCTGCGGGCGGCACATCTGGCGACCGCACACACGCTTACTTCCACACGGCAGGCTGGAGAGCCAGCTGGTGCAAACTCCGGTTCTCGGTTTCTTGAGCTTTGTCGTATAGTTGATGATGCCGACAGTCAGGTCGATTCGGCTGCGGTCGACCTGTCCATGTTGGAATCGGAGATGAGGTCAGGATCGTGGTGCTAAAGCAAACGAATGCTGCTTATCGGGCCACGGGATCCGTCAGATCGTCAATCCCCTCAACCAGCTTCGGAAACGCCACGCAGAGTTGCAGATAACATCGGTCAGCCCACATTCGGAGACGACGCGATGGAGAAGAGACGCGGCCGGAGTTCGGGAATCAGATCCAACAGATATTTCAAGGGGACTTTGGCAGAGTGGAAGTCCTGGAGGACCTCAAAGGTGGTGCGCTTCATCCGATGGCAGTACGAGTAGAGATCGGGCTAGAGAATGAAAATGCGCAGTGTTGGGAGAGCGATGAGGAAACGACGAGCACATGGAGGCAACGGAGCATGCTCACCGCGGTTGAGTCGACAAGCGGTTGAGCCGTCAGGGACGCAATGCAGAGTCTGTACCTGTCCCTCGCTCGAGGCGAACTCGCGCAGCTTCTCGGCATGGTCCAGATCCGTGGAAAAGAAGGAAAGAAGCTCGAAAAAGTACCGCCGCGGATGCCCAAACAGATCCAGATGGCTCTCCAGCAGGATTCGGAGGGTCATGATGGTGCCCCAGTGCTTCGGCCGCTTGGCATCTGGATCGTTAGAAGCCAGGGTGGAAGGGGAAGTGAGTCGACAGTAACTCCCAGCCCAACAGGAATGCGGGTCCACTGCCCATTCGGAAGCAAAGCAGGCAGAGTGACGCACCCTCTCGGACAGGCTTGAGCTGCAGAGGCTTGTCTGCAATGTCCTTCCAGCCAAAGAAGGCCAGTGCTTCCTCAACCAGATCTGGGTCGTTCTTGGGGTAGAGGCCCATGACATCACCGGGATTATAAACAGCGCTGTCGAGCTGCGCCGGTCCATCGATTCGGAAGGAAAGGTGCCGGATGTCCTGGAAATGATCGGCGGCGGTAAGACGCTCGTTGGCAATCAACGTGGCTCTGGGAAGCAAGGCATAGGATGCAGATGGCTCGATGCGATCGGCGTCTTCAAAGGACAGAAACTCGATCTCGAAGCTTGGAGGGGGCGTAGGAAGCCAGGATACCAGTGCGAGTTAAGGATAGGGTGGCACGTTTTCGGCATGTACGAATCACAAAGCGAGATCGAGGGAGGCCGACAACCGGCTCGGCGTGGAAAGGATATAGAACCGTCTCCGAAATGATCTCCATGTTGGGTGGCAGCGGATACAGCGCCATTACGATGGCCCATAGCTCGGACAGCCACGGATCGAGTTCAGTGTCCACTCTGGCGAGAAACGAATGCTGCTTAGCGACTGCTTAGCGACTGCTTAATGCGACCGCCCTGCTGCGATGTGTTGCCAAAATAACACACCCAAGTTTGTGCTGATCGTCGCCGTCGCCTCTTCGGTGTATCGCCTCTGCGCCGAGCTGAATAAGTCGCTTGTAAAGTTTCTTGGCTGGAAAGTTAAACCTGTCCACGATTGCGTAGGGTATATCAGCGACAGCAACCCAAACGCCTGTTGCGACCGGGCTGCGATCGAGGATCCGGACAACACTGCACCTCTGATACGAGCTGTCTCCAAGACCAAATACAGCAAACTTGAGCCCTGCGAGCGAGTCGGCAGGTAGATTCTTCCGCAGCAGGAACTTCCAGAACCGCTGAGGCAGCAGAGCGGCGGGTCAGCTTCATGGCTGGAGTCGACAGACCGAGATTCACACACCGAACTGACGAGTCCATTCCAACTGGCGAGTCCATTCCAACTGGCGAGTCTATTCCAACTGGCGAGTCTATTCCAACTGGCGATCGAAATCATACCTTCATATTATCTGGCTCATCGCCCTGGCCGGTGACAGAGCACACAAAGATCGCCAGCCCTGCTTGCGTCAAGCTGGCCTGCCAAACACATTAAGAAGCAGTGTCCATGTCAACCAAAGCAAGTCACCGGCAGCGTACCCGTGGGTCCGCCGAGTCTGCTGCGATGAGCGGGCCGGAGGGCCATGCAATTAGAAGATGGGGCCAACCAGCGAGGGTCAGAATGCCACTCACCCGCTCGTAATCGTCCATGGCGGAGAGAACAACATGGAAGTGGCGGCGACGGGCCTCTCTTGCGATGCGCTCGGCCACCTCCTGGGCGCAGCCTGTTTGCGAACCGTACAGAACCGTGATGTTCCTTTCCTGCGGCATTGGTAGAGCTGAGGCCGATCGAGGTGAGAGGCGGATGGGTGGCTCTGGCAACTTCGCCAGCACAAAGAGCGCCGACAGATCCGACTGCGCACGCTATCGCCGCCTGACGATTCCGCAACGAAGCTCTGTTCCGTCCAGCCATGCGACACCGCAAGCAGAAATCAAAGACCGGGCGGAATGACATATCAACATGTGTGTCTCTATTCAGGTACCAGACAAAAAGAGATAACAATCCCTGGCAGCCCTCTGTTCCGTTACGATTGTGACTACTGCAAAACTATCATCGGGGGGAAGCGGTCGCCGGGTCGTTGGCTGCCGTGCAAGCCGTTCCCCACAGCCGTCTGGCTTGCATTGGAGCGCCATGTCGCCCAAAGCGCTCTCGGTTCATCCGTGCGGCATTTCACTTTCAAACAAGCCGCCCTATCAGCTTAAGCGTGGCGAGGAGCGATCCAGAATCAGGGTTGCTTTGTGTGCCGAGTCGGTTGGTTGGATGTCCGTCAGAAATCGATTCGGCCACTGCGGGCAAATGCGTTGCATGTCTGCTACTGAGCCTCAGCATCAACCCTGACCTTTTTCTGGTCGCTCTCGGCATCGCCGTCGTTCTTGCCTTCGTCGATCGCGCGCTTCTTTGCTCGGGCCTAAAGATCCGACGAGGAGCAGCAGTGGGTCAGTGCGAGCCCTTTGCAGGCATTCCCAAGCCGGAAATCAGTGCATCAAGTGACGTACCTTGGGGCCCCAGTTCTTGGTCGGGTTGACCTGGTACCGCACCAGCTTGATCTTGCGCGAGGGTGCCTCCATTTCGGGGTGTGGTTCGAAGTTGGCCTCGAAGCTGACACGTTTGGGTACAATGGCGAGAACAGGATTGCGTTAGCGCATGATGCCGCCGCGGTCTGCAGCTCGACAAGGCCACGGAGGATTGCCCAGCATACGCACCTTGGCTCAACCGCCAAAAGCTTAGCCGAGACAGACTGCTCCTCGCCCGACTTGGTCTTGACCGGGTGGAACTTGACCCAACCGCGCATGACATCCCAAACCACCGATGTGGGGGCGTTGGTTTTGATCGAGCCACTACAGGCGTGAGAGACAGATACTTTGTACCCCTTGTGGAGGAGGGCCGAGCTGGGGCCGATCAATGACGTTGATCAGCAAAGAAGGATGATAGCCAAGACTGCAAAGGACTCGCTTGCGACAATGGCAGCGGCACGGCAAGCGAGGGTCGTGCTGACAGGGGAAGTGGAGTGGATCACTGGCTTGGCAAGCTCTGTAAGCAACAACATCCATGGGACTTACAATACGGTGAGCAAGGGCGGCGATGTGCATCGCAGGGAGCCGCTGAGCGAGCTCAGAGAGTAATAAAAGGGAGTCTCCAGTTCCTGGTGGCAAAGATGCGGTGTGTCTCGTGAGCACAGGGCGTCAAAGTCCAGATCATCTCTTGTGGAGAGGGAATCCAGGCTGGCTGCATTACCTCCGAAATGACGGTGAGCATGCCCAGCATCCGACCATTGGTTTTGTACTTGTCCTTATTGTCCTTGACGTGCTGGATGACTTTCTGGAGATAAACGTCGTTGTGGAGCGGTCCAGCCCAGAATGGACCACCGATCTGAAAACACCCCCCCCCAGCTGTGAGTCGTCGGTTCGAGTTGAGCAGTCGGAGAGGGATGTTTGATGTTGTCAACCAGATGGAGCGTCTGTCACCTACCCTGGTTTTTGTTTCGCAGAAGCCGCATGCTTGCGCAGCCAGCGGTCCGTTGGCAGGGCCGCCTTTGACACTGTTGCCGTTTTCGACATACTTTCCAATCGGCTGGGTGACAAACGATCGGCATCCATTGCAGTGATATACCATGGCAGTTTTGCTGGATCGGCCATTGTAGAATGAGCATGGGGCCTGCATACAGCGGAGCTCTCGGCCTGCGACATCCATCCAGCGAGCGGCATCACGACACCGGCTTCAGCGAGCTCGCCAGGGATTCCTCTCTCTGCAAGGGGAGTGGATCCATGCGGTTGAGGCTACTTCAGCGCATGCTGAGACAGTACCTCGCAAGCTTCTTGACCTCCTGTGGAGAGGTGTACACTCGCACAAACATGCGAATGTAAAAGTCGATGCTACAGCTGGCAAGTGGCACAATATATCGCTTGTGTCGGGCAGCTGACGTTTGGATGGTGTGCAGTGCGATGCGCAGACCCTGTTGACAGATTGTGTTATTCAAGCGCATGGAGCCCAAATGGAGGGGGGGGGCAAATCCAGTCCGCTTGTCTCGCCGGAGCTACCGGGTGTACTGATGCAATCGGTAGTGGACTGCGTCGAGTCTGCTCGCAAAAGGATGCGGTTGCATTTTCGTGCTGCGTCCAGCGACTTACCATTTCGTGGCAGTATGGGGCGTTCGGAATGGGCATGCCTCCGTATTTGGCCCAACACGAGTCAGGCTGGCTTCCGGCAAGAACCGCCATATCCGTGCAGGTCACAGCCAGCAGGCCTGGCCACAAGAGCAACTATGTCAGCGTTTAGCTCGGATCGAAGCGATAAGGTTGCACTGCCAGCAACTCGACGCATCGTACCTCCGTCGGCGACAGCTTGGACAGCGGCATCGATGAACGGGGCGGCTGATCCATATGGGTCCTGAAGATGGCAAGGCATACAGCAGGACTCGCTGCGTCAGCTTGATTTTGTCCAGTGGCGACTGTCATTTCCAATAGAGTGAAGCAGCTGTCCCAAATTCATATGTCGTTCGCTCTATCGAACCTACCAGATCGATCATGTCGTACTTTTCGTTTGCAAAAAGCTTCTGGTACATGACGGCACTGGCCGCACGAACAGTCCGAGACATGCGTGAGAACGAGGACACGATTCTTGGGCTGTACATTTGCCGATGGCATGCTCCACGTGGGGTGGGAGCTGGCATCAAGAGCGCTCCTACCATGCATCACCGAGACTTGGAATGATCTTGTCCTCGCAGCCGTTGTGGTTGACATTTCGCTTGATGGTCTCGACAGCGTTCGCATCAAAGTCGTTCGCGGTGATGGACTTGGCATTGGGAATCTCCTTGGCATATCGGATCGATCGCAAGCCCGTGGCCGAGAGTCCCTCGAGAATCGCGACTCCATCAGGCACTGGTAGCGGCACGGCTGTTTTCGTGGTGGAACGATATTGGCCGATAAGCTCGCTCGTTCACACAAAGGTCCACTGTCCGCAGACGGCTCCAGGCTTACCGTTCTGATCCTGCTTTCGCTTTCGAGTGGCTGTAGCTGCCTCCCGCTTTTCCTGCAGGTACATTTCACTCCAGACGTTGATGGCCGCAACCGACTGCATGTGACATCCGTCGCGTGTATGTCAGTCTATGCAATTGTCACAATTCACGGGAACGATTGCGGCTGGGCAGACATCGCCGCGCTGTGTAGATGTTCAAGTGTCGTGGCAATCGAGATTACCATGTCACGATTGAATTCCTGTGGGTAAAGATGTGGCCGCTTGTGTTAGACGAGCTATGCAGCATCAAAAGTCCCGACGGCAGCATCGCTCGAGCAAGCGAGCGGCACTGCGGAGCACCCACCTGAACCGGGTTGTAGAAGACATCGTTGGCATTCGAAAACAGGATCTCGGCCTGGCCTGGTGACGTTGCGATGGTGTTATTTGCTGCCGCGGAGGATCGGATGACAGAGCCGAGAGCGTGCCAAAGATGGAGACTGGGATTCGGGCAACAGACCTTCCTTGATCGCCGTCAGACCGTCGGCAGTGGTATACTGCTCGAAGGTGGGCTGGCTGGGCTCCTCGTCTGGCTCTCCCATGCTGTTGACGGACGGGTCTGCTGCTTGTGCGGAGCTGGATCTGTCTTGTTGTATCTTGGCGGCGGCGTTGTGCTGCTGGGATGCCGCTGATGCTATCACTGATGCCGGTGCCGTTGGTGAAAGTGCCCCTTGGTCTGCGGCCGCATCTGGAGGTCGATTTTGGTCGTCCAGATCGCCGCGAGCCCGTTGGTCGGCGGCACAAAAAAATTTCTTACGTAATGCGCCATTCGCTGGCTCGAGCCAGCCAGCGAGTCCTGGCTGCCCTGATCGCGACCAGGCTTCTCGCTCCAGCTCTGCCTCATCGCAGCGCCCGATCCTCCTCCATCCCCCTCCTCCTCGACAGCAGGGCAGCGACTGTGCGCCAGCCATGTTCTCCAGCTCAAAGAAACGGGTGCAGACCCCGAGCCGTCATACCCCGACACACCGCACCTCGCCCAGCAAGACCAAGCCCGCTGGAAAGGCTGCCGAGCCCGATGTCACGACGGTGATCGACCATCGCGCCTACTCGGTCCGCACGGCTGGCGTGGTACATCCAGAGGTCCAGAAGCTGCTCAGGCGAGAGATTGCCTTCATCAAGGGCGAGAAAGCCCGGTTCAACTATGCGTACTACAAGCCCAAGGTTACTCTGGATCGCATATCCGGGTGGGCGATCTTGGACCTTGCCAACGAATCCAGCCTCTATGTCTGGCAGTTCCAGAAGGTAGGCCGCGAGCGTGGGCAGACGCATATCGCTTCCATCTGCATCACCGATCGAGACGGCCCAGAGGGTGCATTGGATTCTCAAAACAGCGTCTCTTATCCGTCCGACGACCATCCGACGGCCGCCAGAAACTCGCCCTCGGACACAACGTCCAAGAGTTTCCGGCCCCGACCCTCATCAACGACGACTCTCCTGAGCCCAACATGGTCGCAGTCATCCCTTCGCTGACCGAAGACCCGCGGCAGACCGGCCTGCTGATCTGCAATCAGGAGGGCTCATGCCGGTATTATGACAATATGCTCTTTGGGTCGGCGTCGTTCACCGACATCCGGCTTCCGGTCGAGTCGGCGGATGCAAAGTACCTGATCAGCTGCGAGGTAAGTCATGGACGGCAGTTCAGCTTTTGATCAGCACCTGTTCCCACAGTGGTCTCAAAGCGATTGATCGGACGCAGCCCACTGTCCTTGACCTAATCTTCTATCGCGCTTGCCATGGCTCAATCTGACCGGATCTCTGTCGATGCTGCAGCCCTTTGGCTGGATCCTGGCCACGGGCGGCGGGTCATTGTTTCATATTGTGATCAGAAACTCGGGTGGACAGGTGGTCCTCTCGTATGAGTCGCTTGTCAAGCCCCAATCGTTCGCATTCGGCCAGCTCTTTTCGCAGCGGAGCGACAAGCATAAAGTGGTTTCTGTGATATCCGGCCCCAGGAACGACAGCGGCAACTCGCGAGATATATTTGTGCTGACCGACCGATCGCTGATCGTGTGGAACATTTCTCCATCGCGGGGATACCAGGTGAGGAGCAACCGCGGACCAGGCAGGCGAATGGAGGGCAAGCAACTGCCCCAGCCGGGCACGATGCTGCCATCGACTCGTTCGTCACTTGCATGGCTGAATCGAGACTATCTGACGACAACGATCCGGCTGACGAGTGACCGTTGCTGGAAAGTATATTGGAGAGCAAGATATCAAGGCAGATGTTGCGCAGCTACTTGCACAAGTATACCAAAACCGACCTGAGTCGCGGTACCTCTCTACCCACGACGACCTCACGCCCAAATTTGTCGACATGGACTACTCCGAGTGCGTATGCTACTGGACAATCGCTTTCGGCAGCCACGGCCTCGCTCGTTGCTGAGCACGACGGCGATAAGGAGATCGACTAACCACACATCAATCTTGCTTGTGTGAACAACCACAGGGGTGGCTTGGTGGTTCTGGCAACGTTTCTAGCAAACGGCAGTGCTCGCTTCGCCCTGTGCACCCTCTCGTTTGATCCGGTGTCTGGAGCCAGCAGCGCCGCGCAAGCCAAGATCCTGGAGCACAAGTGCAAGCCTCGAGAAGTACGTTGCTGCATCGGCGTGCTGATGAGCAGTGAAGCAGGTGTAAGCGCTTACTGACACCCATGTGTTCATCTTCAGCTTCAGTCCCAGACACACCTCGGAATCACCAACGGTGGACTGATTGCCATGGTGACGTTTCCCGAGATGATTGTCCTCACATCGACAGTGCCCGAGCTTCTCTCTGAAGAGCAAATCTCTCTGAGGCAATCGGGCTCGGATGCCATTATTGGACTGGAGCTCGCCCGAGCTCGCGGCAGCGTTGATGCGGACGACTACGCACTGGTTTTCTCTGCCGAGGCCGGTATTCTGGGCCTGATGGTGAAAACGAAGAGCATCCTTGCCAGGTAAAGAAACGCATCGACTCGGCAAACAAAGCTGTCCAAGAATGTGGTTGGCGCAACATCCTTTTGCTGCGATGCGCGATCTATTCTTACATATCCGTGGATGTTGCTCCCTCAACCATCGGCGGCCTGAAACCGTGGCGACTGTCTTGTCTTAGTAACGCCACCAAAAAGGTATGAATGGTTGCAATTCGCATGGAGTGCGCCAATTGAATGCCTATTCGCGATATGCTGGTATGACTACCAAGCACCGCTAATCCAAGCGGGTTTGTCTAGGACACTACCGAAGTTGGATCCAAGGAAACGGAGCAGCTAATTTCCAAGATGGGACAGTATGTTCTCTACGACGAGGAGCAGGAGGAATACGCTGGTGTAAGTACACCGTCAAGCAACCAAAACAACTGGTCGGCATTGCCGCTGTCCACATCTAGACAGCTCGTCAGTAACAAGTGTCGTCGCAGTCGGGTGATTTTGATTCGGCAGCCATCCACTTGAGCGAGGCAATCCTCAAGGAGGGAAACAGCCTGTTCCCTGCCATCATGGAGCTCGAAGAGCAGCTGAAGCTCAAGCTGTGCTGCCATAAAAGAATCATCAAATTTGTCCACGCTCACGGAGGGCCCCACAACAGGGTGAGTGTTGCCCTGACCCTGACCTCAAACTCTGTCGGCGACCACTTGAGACACTGGATGGACCGGATGGCGCTTGGGCTCATGCTTTATCCTTTACCTCAAGCTCTCGGAAACCACGCGCTTCCAGCTGTATTTCAACACCAGAAAGCTTGCAGCTGCATATCGTCTGTGGCGCCATCAGAACAGCTACGGGTGAGTCGGATACCGGATATCTGTGAACCAACACGAGGGTCCCTTACTGCCATTGCTGTGGGCCATTGTTTTCGCGGAAACAACGGCGTGGAAAAGGTCGCCGGGCTGCGACAACAGCTACATGGGACTGACCACACGACAACACCACAGCCAAAGCGCCGACAGAGCCACGGATGTCCTCAGCGCCGCTATCAAGAACCTCTGGAAGTATCAAGATATTCGCCAGTTTTTCCGCTATAACGTGCGTGTGACTGATGCATATGCCTCTGGATGGCTGCGTGCGCAGTGGAATTTGGTTATTAAGACAACTGGCCCTTAGATCTCGGACATTCACAGTATCATCCAGAGTCTTCGATGTGGTGCCAACGACCCGCCGCAGCGCATCATCGAGCTCAATCGAATTCTCTTGGTAAGCCACGGAATCTCTGGAACCAGCACATCCTCCTTCTTCACCATGGATATACCACACCCGACACTGACACAACTACCCAACGCACAGAACTTTTATGATGATTTTGATGAGCCCGCGGAAGATGTACTTCGTGAATATAATGACGAGCGAGAGGCATACGCCTTGCCAAGACAGTTTCCAGCAGAACCCTGGAGCGGTAGGTTTGCTGCGACGCCTTGAATTCCACATCGGTTTTGTGTCCAACGTCTCACCAGCTTACTCACTGTGGCTGCCAAAACAGCCAGCGAAAGCATCTACACCCTTGTCTCCACCCACTTTGAATCGACTCTGAGATGGCTGAGTACAGCTTTGAAGGATAACGGCCATGCAGGCTACGGCTCCGAGCATCTCGACACTTCTTCGGCGAAAGCGATTCTCGTTGGACAGCTGATCGCCCTCGGAGACGTTCTCCACCGCGTGTGCCGTGATTTGGCCGCGGTCTCCCATCGGTAAGTAGAGACGCCTGTGCGCCAACATATCAGCCCCTGCGCAACTACGCCTATTGTCCCCCAAACTAAACCCTTCGTGGACGCTGCCCGATTGAACTGGCACACTGAAGCCGCGAGAGCGACCGGACACTCTTTGACAATATCCATGCCATGGTCATCAACGGACTATGCACGGTCGATGGGTATTTAGGTGAGCACTGCGCCGAGCATTTTCAGAACTGGATGTGTCGAGCCAAATATGATACCGGCGTCGGTGGTGGTCGCGATCCCATTCACATGAGTCTGGTGGTGGGCGGGGCTGTGTCTGCGGAGCTACATCGAGGGCTGATCTGATTCGATACGACGACCGCATTGGTGCCCCAGCCCATAGCGACAGCTTTCCCAATCTCCATGCCGCGGCATTCAAGCTCTCCGAGCAGTTTGGATACTACCGCACTCTGGCCAAGCTCAGCTATGAAGATGTCAGCCGCAACAACTCGTGGTACAACGCAGAGATCAAGAAGGGGTACCAGGGCCAGATCAGCATTGACGAAACCCAAGCCAGTATCATCGACGGATATGTCAACAAATATGGCTACCTCTTCGCCAGGGAGCTGTTCCAGTTCCAGTTCGAGACGCGTACGTTATGCGCTCCTCGATCACCGACTGCAGCCAACAGTTGCTCAACCGGCTCCGTTGCTGACCCTGCGATGTGTTCCACCGAACAGAGCGATACGCAGACCTGCTGAGCCAGCCCGACAGCTACAACCACCTACTCTTGCAGTACTTGCAGGAGCATCCAATTCCGATGCTTTCGTGGGTACATGATTTCCGAGTCGGCCGATTCCAGGAAGCTGCCGAAACCCTGTTGGCCATCTCCAAAACCGAGAGCTTGACGGAGAAAGCCAAGGTAAGAGCGTGGAGGACGAGTCGGTGGTCCTCTGGCGTCCTGTCCCACCTATCTTTGTGCCTTGCACCTGTCTCAGTGTTCGATATTGTCCCTGATTTTAACTTGGCTGGCTGTCGATTACGTGCAGACTGCCGCGAGCTTGGCTCGACTGTCGCTTCTCTCCTCCGAGTTGCAAGACGAGACCCTGGGACTTGGTAGGTGATGCAAGCCATTCAGATTCAGTCTGTCCAGCTCGGTCGGTCCAGTTCAGTCGGGAGGAGGGCGTGATGAAGACCGATACACATCGGTGATTACAGGGGAAGTGACCATGGTCGCGGCGGATGTTCCCCAAAAGTTTTGGCGCTGTGGTACTTCCGAACCCGTTTGCTGACAAACTTCATGCTCTCTCTGTCCGGACCCTGCGTTGGCTCGCCGCAGAGGTTCAGAACCGCATTCTGCACCTGGAGAGCATCGATGCCATCTCGACCTCGTGGATGAACCGCTATGTGGACGAAGGAAACGCAGCCCGTGCGTTCGCCAAGTGCCGCGAGCACATCCTGATTGTGCTCCGCAACCGACCGGGGCTCAGCTGGTGCTGCGAGCAAGCTCATCGCAAGATCGCCAGTGGGCTTGTGGTCGCACCAGAGGACATTGTCGACCTCCTGACGTTGGTTGATCTCGAGGAGTCTCCGGACAATATGCGCTGGAGACTAGCGCTGGACATTTGCCCGCTCATCAACAACTTGCAGCAGGTATGGCGGATCCCCTTTCGCTTTTCTCCACCCAACCAACCCGGAGCCATCGCACCGTCGTGGGTCACGCGGGCATGAACGGCCCTATGTTTTTACTGACTTCTGTCTGTCTGTTTGTTGGGCTGGGTCGCTGCGCTCACTCGCCGGCATTGCAACCCAATCCCTCGACTTTGTACCGCCATCCGCCTCATGTCAATAGTGGATGAATACTATCATTCGCCGAGCGCTGTTGCAGACCAGGTGAGGGCCGTTGTTGGTTACCAGACTGTGTTATCGCTTTTGGTCGTCAGCGAAGGAACTGAACCATGCTCGTTCCGCGCCTCATTCGCTGGCTATGCTTCGGATTGGCGCACTTCACCAGGTGGGACCAAGCCTGGCTGCAATCGGATCGCGAGTGTCGAGAAGAGCTCCAGACGACACCGATCTTCCATGTGCTCAACACTCTGTGTAAGTACAAGTGTGTGTGCATACCTCTCGCCATACACCCATAGAACCATTCTGTAGGCAAAGCGAGTGATACGATCGGCAAGGCAAAGCACCAAGCATGAATCGGCCGAGCCCTATCTGCTCCACTCTGTACCGACGCCGCTTGTGATGTTGCTGCTCCGCGTCCCTCCTCACCGTTCGCTGCCGACTGTCACTTCCGCAGACAAGGAATCGCCGTTCGCCACCGAGCATCCAAGCATCCCCAACCTTCTGAGCTCCCTCAAAGCCTCGGGCACGCCGGCGATTGAGGAGCACCGCCTTGCGGGGGCACCGCTAGACGTCAAGGGCTGGGTTGAGATGGACCTGAAGAGAGAAGGCCAAGAGCTCCTCCAGCTTCTCTCTCAAGGAACCCACGACATCGAGTACTATCTTCAAGTGTGCATCGGCATTTAATTCATGGCCCGACATGTGGAATGGGATGGCATAACCCGCCTCCGCCTCCGCCGCACATGGGCCGTATGAATCAACAAAATAAACCCCACGAATCGGCACTTGGGTGGCCCATACGCTTCGGTAGATATAGCGCATGGCGGGACACGAACAATCGGCTCGGCCAAAGCACACATCCAGAAACGCGATCATTTGCTCTTGCCCTTGGTCGCTGGCTTGGATGCCTTGCCTGGTGTAGCTGCTCCAGAGGCACCCTTTTTTCCACCACCACCCTTGGCTTTCTTTTGCGGCTTTGCTGCCGCCTGTGGGAGGGCATTGTGCCAGTCAGTCACTGCCAGGGGAACACCAGCATCGCCTCCAGCATCACCTCCAGCACGAGTCACCCACCCGTTTGGCCAGTATCTTCCTCCACCACGACTGGATTCTCATGACGGCAGCTTCGCGGATTTGCTTGATGCGAAGCTCTTCAGCCTCCTTCTCCTTGGCCAGCTTGTCCTCCTCGACGACACGCTCCAACTCTTCATAGGCCGAGACCAGCTCCTCGAAGCGATCGAGATCGGCAGTCCGCTTCTGCTTGAGAGCCTCGAGCTCGTTCGTCTTGGCCTCGGTATCCTCCTCGTACTGCTGCATCCAGTCCTGGATCTGCTTCTCAAGCACTTCGCGCTGGCGGCAGAGAAAGTCGCAGATGGCCTTGTTGGCCTTGACCTCCTCGTCGATCTGCTTGGTGAGCAGCGCCTTTTCTTCGACGAGGGCCGTTTCCTTGGCGATGCACCGTTGCTTGACGCTGCTCTCGCGGGCCTTGGTCTCCTTCTTGATGTACTTTTGCTCGCTGTTGGTCAAGGCATTGATCTCCTGGATCGTGTCCTTGAGCTGCTGGATGACCTGGTTTCGTTCGTTGGTTTCCTCCTCGAGGAGCTTCTTCTCGTTAGCAAGCTCTTTTTGGAGCTCTTTAAGCAACTCGGAGGCCTCGCTCTCCCTTCAGGGCCGCCGGTGGGTCGAGGACGGGATGAGGCAAAGCGTGGGAACCGGATCGTCAGCCCTCTCAACGTGCACCTACGGCCGCCCCGGACCATCCCGGCGGTATCCCCGATGTCAAACCTCGCACCCGAATGGGTCGGTGGATGCACTCGGGCTTACCGGCTGATCGTGTTTTCGAGAGCATTCTTCCGCTTGTGCTCCTCGTCAACGGTGGCGATTAGGCTGGTGAAGCGACAGTCGCGCAGCTCGCGTGCGATTTTGATGAGCAGGACAATGAGGCTGTTGCGCTCCGTCTGGATTTTGAAGAGATTCTGCGAGTAGCTTGGGTGGGTGCGCAGACACTTTGAAAGTGCTGGATCGTAAGAATAATAGAGGGGTCAGTCGGACTTGAGCGGCAGCGGGACAGCGTTGGGATGGGAGGGGGGGGTGGAATGCGATGCTTGACACGGCTCTTGAAACTGCGAACCGGTGTGGAAGCAGCCGTTTCGTACATTGCACGGACTGTTGAAGGTCTTTCTGGATGTTGGCGATGGCTGCTTGGTTGTCTTTGAGACGGGTTTTAAAGTCCGGCAAGTTCTTGATGCGCTCCTGCTCATCCAGCATCTCGATGATGCGACACTCGTGCACCTTTTGCTCCTTGAGCATCTTGGTAATTTCGTCGCTGATCTAGCAAAGGGACCGAGAGCATGATGTGTCAACCAAACAGCGCCTTGCAGCAAAAGCAGTCGAGATGACACGCATCGCGGCAACGATTGCTCCTGGCCGATGTGCCGGCTCGAGGCGACAGCAGAGCGAATGCACTCAACTGGCTTGCCGTCGATTTTGCCTGGATCTGGCGCAATGTCGCTGAGGATCCGGAGCTGCTCGATGGCATCTTCGAGAATCGCGATATAGGCCAGACTCTTTTGGCCGGGTATCATGGTCTGCTCACGGAGCTTGGGATCGTCGACAGAGACGCCTGTGTCATTTTTACCGACGGTTGTTGGGCGCGAGCCCGTCGGAAGAGGAGGGAGGTTGGTGGACATCATTGTGATGAATGCGATACGCGCGAGTGATTTGGGTGAGGGAGAATAGCAACAATATGAGGACGGAGATGGATTCAAGATCGGAGTGAGCCAAGGCCGACGAGGCAGGATGTGGAAGGCAGTGTTGCTGGCCACCAACCGCCGAGCGATTGGAGATAACGGCCGTTCGGCGGGCTGGCCGATTCCCGCTCGAGAGCGAAGCCCAAAGTAACAAGTCTGGTTGTTCACAGGCGACCTTGACGCACTCTTGCATATTCTGCGGGAGAACCACATTCCCATCCTCGTTGAGAACGGCACAAAATCCCAGAACCCAGGCAGCAAGGCCAGCATATACAGTGAAGCGAGAGTATTCATTATTGATAAGGCCAGATGTTGTCGTGCGACATTTCAGTGCGGTTTATTATTGGACAGAGCGATTCATGTCTAGCTCAAATAGCTTAAGCGCGCTTGGTAAGAAGCTCTGTTACAAGAAGCGATGACAGGAGTCGGCGTTAGTGGTACTAAGTAACAACAGCACAAAATAGAGCAGGGGCCAAGAACCGGCTAGTAAAAGCCAGGCCGGCAACGGAACTTACGCTCAATCTCACGGACAGTCTCGTTGAGGATGTTGGTTTGCTGGAAGGAAGGGTCAACACAGAGTCAGCGACAGTGTCCGGTCCGGGCGACGTGGAAATGCCACAGGAACGGAAAGAGAGCTGGCAGCACGAGGGTGGGAATACGTACGACTTTGGGATCGGCAAGAGAGGCCTCGATCTGCTTGATAACATGGGCAGCAAGCTGCTTCTGCTCGCGCTCGCGGATGCTGGCCTCGTGTCGGACCCAGGAGTCAAGGACGCTCTTGACCTCGTGGTTGAAGGTGACGGTCTGCTTGAGCTCATAAGCCTCAGCCTCGAGCTGGGCAATTTCCTGAACATGGCATGCATATATGGGAAGTGGTTACCATGAGAATGAGAATTGCTCGATGGCTGCGGAAGCTTCATAAGGAATGCGTTGGACGAGAGAATACGCACTCGCGAGATCTGGTACAGGCCCTTGGTGACCTCAACGACATCGGAAAGCTTGCTGATGTGAGAGATGCGCTCCTGGACAACGGCCTTGTGGTCCTCACGGGCCTCGTTCAGGACCTTGCGGATGGTCTGCAATCATCGACAAAACGGTCCAAACAAAACCAGAATGAGCAAAGGGCTCCCGGCCACGGCTCCGATCGATTGCAGGACTCTAGCGAGGAAGCACCCGCTCAGGCAACCGGGTGCACGGGGTTCAAAAAGTCACTGGACACGACATTACGTTCTTGCGGTCGGCAAAGTACTCAAAGGCACCGTCCTTGCCACCCTGGAACCAGAGGCCGTAGGCACCGAAGATACAGAGCATCTCAAAGAACTCGTGGTCGACGATGTAGATCTCCTTGGAAACCAGCCAAGCAGCGACGGAGGCGGTCAGGAGGACGGTGCCAGACTTGGAGACGGGGTTGTTGCCGGGGAACTTGTCGAGGATAGCCTTGGCAACCTCCTTGGGCTCGGGGCGCTTGGTCTCTGTTTGAGGCAGCAGTTCAGCCGAGTCAGCCATCAGGGCGAGCAGGCGCACCAACGATAACGATGGGGCTTTGCCGGGTCATCGAATGCAACCGATTGCTTGGCTTTGATAGCAGCCGCATGCCGCCCGGAACGCCGTCGATGATGGAGTCGACAGGGCGACGTCTTGGCGATCCTTACCAGTGGAGTAAGCGCGCAGAGCAGCGCTGGCACTGATGCGGATTGGAGAGATGGGTTGCAATCATGGCGAGCCGCAGGTGAGTGAGCGAGATCATCAGGTGTTGATTCCAGCGTGTCGTCGAGAGGCCGCTCGAATGTCGAAGGCCCGAGGACTCAATGGATACTACATAGCAACAACGTACCCAGCGGTCTGGCTGGGAGCAGCGAGTCTGGCGAAAGCAGGCTTCATGGCTGTATTGCAAACGTAGCAAGGGATTAGCAGCTGGTATCGGCGGCATGACCAAGCCAAACTCGCACCCACCGACTATTGCTGGTCAGACTCAAACCAACACACGGGACCCGACCACCGCGCATCAGATGGGTCTACGGCTGCGGATTGCGCGATACCAACCCGAAGCGTTACGACCCAAAACAGCGCGGAAAGACATGGTTCCTGTGGATGAGCGTTGATGGGTGGCAGAGCAGTCGATTGATTAGAGTCGAATGAGAGAGAATTCGGACGAAGAGAGGAGACAGACGCAAGTTGAAATCGGGAGTGTCCCGAGCCACCATGCATTGGATCGAGCAGCTATCCGGATGGTAGTCGAGCGCGGTCGGGAGTAGTGAGCATTCCAAGGTCCATGTGGTCGATCCCGAGAAATCCGCGACAGAGCGCCATGGCGTCCTGAGTGCATACGCCGAGTGATATCTGTGGGGTAGGCCTCCGCCTCGTCCGCCGCGGGGACATGAGATCTGGCAGCATACATCGGACCTTCAACCAGCCGACCGAGTCCAACATATCGACAGAGCTCGACTCAGTCGGGCGCTCAAGTGACACATGGGCCACCACTAGCCCGAGTCTAGTCGAGTCACAGCACAGCTCGGTTATCGGATATCGGTGTTGATGGAGGCTCGTGGCGTTGATGGACTAGTATCGCTGGCGATAGGCGATGGGCGATGGACTGTCTGGATCCAGAGGATATCTTGGGGCGAGGCCACGACAGCCCACGGCTGGATAGCTGCTGCCGACACGGCGAACAGGAGCGATCGAGCGGGCCAGAGAGGGCGGGAACAGGGACGGGCGGCCAGCCGGGTTACCTTGGAATATGCGGTCTGTCGAAGGCAAGAGCAAACGAAAGAGAGGGACGAGGGGGAGAAGCGACGCCGAGACCTTGCCTTTGAGCACACCAGAGCGAGAGCCACACGCAAGCAAAACGCAAAAAAAAGTGTCTGTGCTCTGTGAGGGCGCCTGCACCGTGCTGGAACCACAGCGCGCGAGGGACGGCATTAATTGCTAATGAATTTCATTTGCCCCCGGCTCGAACGCACTCGAGCCGGCAAGACAGCCGGCACGTGGCGCTTCTGTGGCTCTGCGGTTCTGTGCAGCTGTGTGTGTGTGGCTCGCAGTCATTCTGGCGCGGCTGTACGACGCTGTTCCGCAACCAGCTCCAGCCAGAACCAACACCCAATCAGGGCCACAGCCGGCTCTCGACCACCCGCGTCTGCCGATCTTGCTCCAGCCCGCATCAGGTCCCGCCTCGATTGCAGCCCTCTGATCCCAATCCCAATCCCAATCCCAATCCCAATCCCGAGCCCGGCCAACCCATCCTCCGCCCGAGAAATCAGCCACACAGTATGTCGAGGGCCTCCAAGATTACGTTTTACACGAGCCTGGCGCTGACGACCGCCACCATCATCGGCGTCAATTACTGGAAGGATGTCGAGTTTGTCGTAAGTCGATCAATCGAGGTGCCTGCACAGCCGGCTGCGGGTGCTGTTCCCGTCCTGCATGCGATCGGTGTCGATGACCAACACGGCGGCCCACTTTCGACGGAGCGGCCCCCGCTCCATACTTACTCGAATGTGTTTCGTCCCAGGCCCGTCGTCAGAACATCGAGAAGGATGAAGAGCGTCGTCGGCAGCGGCTCGAGAACCAGCTGGATCTGGAGCGCCAGCAGCGAATTTTTGCAGAGTACGAGAAGGACCAACGAGTCGCCTCGGGCTTCACTGGCCCGGGGTCTCCGGGGATACCGGAAGGCGCCCTCTGAAAGCCACGTTTGACCTCCGAGACATACTCTGGGGCGTGTACGAATCGAGAAGGAACAACACCTGATTTTGAAGCCGGTCCATGCTGCCATTTCCCACCTCTGCAATACACACCCGCAACCACCCGCAACCACCCGCTACGGTGGCCATCCACAAGATCTCGCGAATCCCATGTGGTTGCCTGGTGGCACTTTGAGATGTTCAGCGACTGTCTGAGGAGCTATATTACAGGCAATCCAATAAAAAACGGGACGCCCGTGTTTTTGACCATTCATCGAATATTTTATTACCCAATGTTATCGCGCGCTGGCCATGACCATTCGCCACACATCCGACTTTCGCACCGCCGCATTGCGATGCTACGCCCTCATCCATAGCCTGTGTAAGGTTGCCTCCATCTTCAGTGTGTCCAAGAGCACCATCCATCGCTGGCACTCCGAGACTAGTGTGCAGGTCGATTGTGGAGACCGGAGAGCGACCGGTGGTCTTCACTCGGAGGCTGCCAAAGTGATCTGTTTTATTTTTTATGGCTTTGCTTGACGCGAGCACATCACATACTACCTGTTCATGGAAACGGCTGTGTTGTCCCGGTTTTTTCTGAATAAAGTGTAGCATGCGGTGGCCAGAGCCCGTCCAGCATTTGATTTGTTTGGGCTACTACGCAACCAGCCCATTTTCTGGCATTCAAGCTCGATGATGCACGGAGGTAGATGCGTGTGGCGAAAGCATGTGCTGAGCAACCAGACAGTCAGCACTGCGGTTCTTCTTGGTTGGCACTTCTGGCTCGGTGAGGCCGCGCATGAGTCTGCTGTCGGTAACAAGCCAGGGTCAAAGTGCTACTGGGAGTATCCGTCATAGCACTGTCAAGCCTTGGCCAGCTGGGTGTCGATGTTGGTCAGATAGTTTCGGAGAGCTTCTTGATCATAGTCTTGGTAACGAGCAGCGGCCAGGTTCTTGCGAGTCTGCTTGGCCCACTGACGAAGCGGCGGCACTATCTTGCTGTTGCACGATGACGGCTGAGCCTGCAGCAGGAGGCTGAGGGTTTTTGCGGCATCCTCAAAATGTGCCTGTGGCTCGCTTGTAGACACATACTCGTACAGGATCTGGCACCAGGTCTGCAGCGGGCCGGCAACCAGCAGATCCTCGATGGCCTCGTACTTGGTGCGCAGGTCGAGTTGATCGGGAGACTCCTCCCACATGTTGGTGTCCATGGAGTCGGCCAAGAGAGTCAGGATCTTGCCACGCAGGGCCAAGCTCTTGGGATCAGTGCCGATCGTCTTCCACAGTCGCGAGAGGACCGAGAGGCCGTGGGCGTACGAGTGGAACGACTGGAGGGCATCCCGGTTGGACCGCACCAGCGATCCATATGCGAACAACAGGCGGCTGGTCACCCGGATGGATGGTTCGGTGGCCAGAGCGTTGCTCAAGCTCGAGTAGAGGCTATGCTCGCGAATAAAGTCCTGGACCTTGGGGTTGTTCTGCATTACAGATTGCAGCAGAAAGTCGGATGGTTCAATAGAAATATCGAGCCAGCTGCGGGAGGCAGACTTTCCAGCGATGATACACAGGCCAACGGCTTGGGTCCACTGCGATGGCTGGGCGGCAACGGAGACTGTATGTGCGGTGAGATCGCGGGATCGAGATCCGTTGTTGCTTACCAGCGTCAGCGAGCCCAGGACGAGCGCGGCCTTCTCACGGACGTTTGCATCGGGGTTCTCAAGATATCCTATCATGGCAGGGATTCCGTGCTCGGTCCGTGCAAAATCGTAAGCTGAATACCGCACCACACAGCGAATTAGTGCCCGGGGCTCGTATCGGCGGTTGCGGACGATTCCTGTCTTGGTAATGGCGGAAGCGTACGATCCAACGCTCTCCAGTCAGCGCATGATCCATGACTCACCCCAGTCGATCTGGTGGACGGTCTGTTTCATAACCGGAGGCAGAGACAAAAGTTGGCATATGGCATCCATCAATATCAATATCGATCCATCAATATCGATCCACGGCAGAGAGGCCTCGCCCAAAAGCGAGCAGCCGGGATGTCGGATGAATAATCAGGATATCTGTCCGCGATGTCCCAGCTCCCGAATGTGCAAATCAAGTGCGCTCACATCCTCGATGAATGCCAGGGTTTCGAGGATCTTGGTCGTGTCTTTTGTCTCCTGCAGCTTCACAACCAGATCCTCGAAGGCGTTGCGGCCAGGTACATGCTTGGATCTGGACGAGGTTGAGGAGCTTGGGTCAGACGGATCGGGCCGAGGCTGGGGCGATTGTTGGTGATGGTGCCGCTCGGGTACGGCCTCATCCACTCGCCGGATGGAGCCATCTTGATCAAGGTCAATCGATGCGACGGCGACGGCGGCGTGGTCGTTGGGCTGGTCGTCGGTCTCGGGGACGTATATCTTGGCCTCTTTCAGGCCCGTCTGGAAGTTCATGCGAATGTAGAGCCCTTTGGGCACTTCTTGGTCGTCATGGACTGGCTGAAACTCTGAATGAAGGATCTGCGGTGAGTCTTGGGGCTACGGAGTCCGGCTTGACGA
The DNA here is from genome assembly GCF_025602895.1 of Polychytrium aggregatum. Taxonomy (NCBI): domain Eukaryota; kingdom Fungi; phylum Chytridiomycota; class Chytridiomycetes; order Polychytriales; genus Polychytrium; species Polychytrium aggregatum. The sequence goes on from NW_026516218.1 coordinate 568,039, forward strand.
GAGCATCACTCTGACTGCGAATCAGAGGCAGTGGCAGGCCGGAAGCTGTTTGCCGGAATACGGCCGCATCCGATTCATCACTTGGTAGGCACTGATCCTTACCGTGGGTGGGGAGGAACAGCCTTGGGTAGCATATTTCATTGCCGCTCGCATCTGGTTTGCAAATGAGGTCGCTCTGTGATGCAACCGCAGCCTCGGGCACAGATGCAGATGCAGTCGCTGACCAAACCCCGAGCGAGGCCAAGATCGCCAAGACAGCGAGTGCGGAATGGGTCCTCATCGGTGAGTATTCAAGACGAGTAAAGTTTGAGGCAGGATGCTGTGCACGAAGCTGCTCGGAGCAACGGAGCGATGCTGGCGATCGGCGGTGCTCGGTGTGGTGCAGATCAAATCGAGCCGGATCGCACTGGCCGGTGGGAAGAGAGAGCAGCGGGTGCTGAAAAAGCAAGCCGACAGCCCAATTCCACGTCATGGTCGCGGCCCCAGGGCCGTGTCGGGTGGCGATTGGGCGAGCCAGGGCGAGCCAGGGCGAGCCAGGACACTCCAGCACCGACTTGTCCCGCTGGTGCAGATGGAGGTGGGTCATTGTTCCGCCGCGGGGTTGGGGAAGTGATGGTTTCCTGGCTGGGTTGTCAGCGAGTGTTATCGGTATTTCAGCGGGCACTGAACGAAACAGAAACCAGTCACCCAGATGAATGGTGCTCACGGACCCATCGAGCATGGCGACGGCCATATGCAGTGTTGATAGCGGTGCTATTCGACACATTCGCATGTGAATCCAAGATCCAGACCATGCGGCCGTCGCTATTACGGCACTTGTGGTTGCGGGCAACAGGCATCGCCACCACCTTTGTGTCGTCTCGGCGTCTCTGCTCTCATGTCCCCGCGTCGCATTTCGCCTCCATCCAACCTCGAGCCCTGCAGCCATGGGCGTAACCTCAAGAAAGCTTGTCGTTGTCGGCGACGGCAACGTCGGGAAAACCACGCTACTCACCGTCTTTGCTTATGGTCGCTTCCCTGAGGTCGGTGTCTTTGGTCTGCTGCTCCGTTTGCCCTTGCGCCGCACTCTGCTCGAATCTCGTTTCGAGGAGAAGCCGCTGTCCATCGCCTGCCCACAAGAGGACGGCTGAGAGCCATCAATGCGGCCACAATATCCAGCCAGCCCAGATTTTTCTGAACCTCAGTCTTACCTGCTATCGACATCCTCTCGCTCGCTCTGCAGCACTACATCCCCACGACTTTCGAGAGCTATGTTGCCGAGCTCTCCATCGACGGTCAGGACATTGGGCTTGCCTTGTGGGATACTGCTGGCCAGCCGGAATATGATAGGCTCCGCCCTCTTTCGTATCCCTATTCAGATGTTGCCCTGATCTGCTATGCCGTCGACTCGCCCGAATCGCTCGAGAATATCACTTCCCAGGTGAGTCTTGGCCGCCTGTCGCACTACGAATCCGGCGCTGACGCCGTTGTATGCCGCGCCGCCACCATCAGCGTGCGGCGAAGCACTGATGCATGTGCGTCGTTTCCGTTCTTGTATCGATTGAACTGCGAACGGCCGACTCATCCAACTCCTCCAACCTCTATCCTCAGTGGATCGGTGAGGTCCGCCAGTTCTGCCCTGATGTGCCCGTCATCCTCGTTGCCTGCAAGGTGGATCTCCGAAACGATCCAAACACTCTGCGGGCCCTGGCTGCTCGCAATGAGCATCCCGTCCTTGCCGAAGAGGTACATTCCTGGCAGCTGTCGGCCGGCATCCTCGGTGCCCGTGCATTGGGTGCATTCTGTCGAACTCAGCCACTCGACGGACTGCATTGCGGGGCCACACCCGTATTTGCCCCAATGACACTACCCCATGTTCACCGCTCCGATGCACTCGATCTCACTTACTGCATCGCATCGCTGATGACAGGGCCAAGCAGTGGCAGCCAAAATCGGAGCTTATTGCTACAGTGAAACCTCAGCCAAAAACCTCGAAGGCGTCCGCGAAGTATTTGAGAGTGCCAGCCGTGCGGCGCTGCAAAGGAATCGCTCGCAAGCCGAGCCCCATAAATCCAAGAAGTGCGCGCTGCTTTAAAGCCTTCCGAGCGACAGGGAGCCACGGATAAGGCAAAGAATACATCAAGTGGATTGAATTGGGGACGACGATCTCCACCATTGGTGGTGAATGTGCTGCCCTGGCCATGGATTTGGGTGTGGGGACGCTGCGGCCAATGAGTGCCGAGTGGATCGAGATGCAGCCGAAGTACTCTGTGCATGGAACCGACAAGCCGCTTGCCCACAGTGATCAATCTGATCAAGATGGGGTCCATAGTAGGCCCTACGAAGTGAAACGGGGGATCAAGACTCGACACAATGAAGAAGGGATTGCTGGGGAAGTGGTCAGCATGGTGCTGACTGATATGTAGAAAAGACCGAATATTGAACAGACTGATCGAACGCCGGATGGCAAGTTTGGTCGACGAGACACAACTCTATCTGAAGGCATGGAAACAGATACCCACGGAAGTGGGTGTTTGTAACGAGACGTGCTTGGCTGAGCAGCGCTGTAGGGTGGCATATTCCGTGTTGTTACATCATTACTATCAAGGTATCATCAAGGGATGATCCAAAGATCATGGCCACTGGCCGAGTTCTTGGAGGCTGTCAATGGCCTCTTCAAGACCCTGTTCTGCAGCCTTGCGGTACCAGAAAACGGCGGTGTCGATGTTCCGGGCGATACCCCTGCTCTTAAGGTAGCAGTTGCCGAGCTCATTCTGCCCGTATCGACTGCCCTGCTTGGCCGACTTGCGAAACCACTCGATTGCTTTGGTGGGGCTCATGGCGACTCCCGTCCCGCTGTCATAGCATCGACCAACCATCCATTGAGCATACGAGTGGCCTTGGGCGGCAGCCTTGCTGTAGCACTCGAATGCATTCGAAGACCGGATCGACAGGGAGTCCCTGGGCAGCCGTTGATAGTACCGGCGGCACTGTCCCAGCCAGAACTGGCTGTCGCTGTGACCATTTTTGGCAAGCTGTTCGAAGCTTCTCGATGCCTCTGTCTGATGCTGTGCTTCTCCGGACACTTGGATGAGGCCCACCGCGATCAGATGCTTGCACAGCCAGTCACTGTCCGATCCCAGCTGGCACAGCTCAAAGAACTTGTGCACCGTGAGAGTATCTGGGGAGCTGAGGGATCCCCAAATTGCAGCGAGACATTCTTCTTCCCCAAGTGGGAAATCTTCGGATTTGGTGTCGCGGATGATCTTGACACCCTTCTGTTCGTCGCGCATGGTACCCCGGCCAAGGTAGTGCATCCAGCCGACCATGTGGGTGGCGATGGGTTTGATGACTGGATCGGTAGATTGGGTGCTGACTTCCTGCCAGCGATTGAAGGCATCGACATCGCTCTGTTCGACACCATGGCCGATGAACGAGAACCATCCCCGGAGAAACAAGATGTGGAGTCGGCCGTCTTCGCTGCCCTGGTCGGCGGCCTTGGAATACCACTCGATGGCTGTGTCGTAGTCTTGATCAACACCTTCACCACTCTCATAGCATCGACCGAGGGCAACTTGGGCCTGTGCCACTCCACGGTCCGCAAGACTGCGATACAATTGGATGGCTTTGGTGTGATCTGGGTCGACCCCGAGTCCGTTGCGATAGCAGCCAGCCAGGTGGAACTGTGCCATTGGATGGCTTGTGTTGGCTGCCTTCTCCAGAAGGCGGAAGATGTGCTGGCGCTCGGCACTCCCTTCAAGCTCATCGTCGTTTTCTGATTCTTGGTCAACTTGGAGGATCCGTGCCAGGAAGTACGAGGCCGATGCATTGCCCTGCTCTGCCCGATCTTCCAGCCAGGATCGGTCTGCTGTGGCTTGATCCTCGCAGTGCAGCGAGAGGGCAATCTGGTCGCTCGGTGTGAGTGCGAACCGCAGCTGTCCGTCTGGATTGCACAAGCCTGCATTCTGACACCAGGTGTGGAAGCGAGGCACCTTGGAGCTCAGGAGAGGCCGGGCTTGTTTGCACACTCGGAGGAGGGTTGCGATGGTGGTCAGGTCGAGGGCGAGCTGGAAGCTGTCGTTGAAGCAGATGATGGTGAAGATGTCAGGGTTGTGGTCGTCAATGTCCAGTCGAGCCATGCTGGTCGAATGATGGACACTGGCAGCCATGATGCGATGCAGCGGGTTGGGATGTGATGAGAGTTGCGATGGCGATATCCAGGCGACGAGACGAAACGAGGTGGGGCGAGACGAGATGGGTGGGATGGAACGAGAGTGGCACAGTCACCAAACCAAGAACATGGCTGGATCCACGGATCGAGTGCCAGTCAATCGATGCTTGTCATTCACATTCCCACACAGCTGTCACTCCATCACTCCATCACTCCATCACTCCACCTCATTCAGGCGACCAAATGCATCAACTATAGGAGATCGATCGGCGACATTCAGGAGCGTGCGATGTCGAGGCAACAAAATATATGATCAATGGTCAAAAAAACAGGGTATCCCGTTTCTTTCTGTATTGACTTTAAATTTCTTTCCGCACGAGCGGTGTTCTGGGCTATTTCAAAAGTATTATGGCGTCTAGCGACATCCTGCGCGTAATAAATGAGGAGGACGCGAGCAGAAGAGAAGGGAGGGGGAGGAGGTTGTGGATGAGATTTAGCGGAGAGGTCCCAAGCTTAGTTACCCCAGGCAGAAGTAAGGCTGGAGAGAAGCTCGCCCTTGTAGTCCTCAGAGAGCTCCCAGAACATGGTGCCACTGAAGCCGTTGGACTTGATCCAAGCAGTCTTGGCAGAGATCGAGGTAGTGTCATCGTAGGCAATGAAACGGCTGCCGTCGGTGATGGTGGGGCTCTGGGCAAAGTTCCACCAGGTGCGGGTCCAGCCGGAGCCAGCGGTGGTGGGAGTGGAGAGGACACCCTGGGAGCGGAGGTTGGTGTACATCCAGACACCAGAGACATAGGAGCTGCCGCAAGGATCGGTCCAGAGAGCATCGAGCTGATCACCAGTGATGGGGGGGCAGGCAGTGGCGTTCTTGGGGTCCTGGCCGGCCTTGTTGCAAGCCTGGAAGAGACCGCCGTTAACAGCAGCCTCAGCAGCAGTGATACCCCACGAGCGACCGTAGAAGGCAACACCACCAACGAGCTGGTTCTTGGCAACACCGGCGGCGGCAAAGTTGTTCATGGCAGTGGCAATCGAGAACTGGACGTTGCCGAACTGGAGGTTGCCGGCAGGGCGCTGGGGGTCGCTGGCACCAGGGAGGTTGAGGGGAGAGTTGAAGTCGGTGTAGGGAACCCAGGAACCGTAGAAATCGTAGGTCATGACGGAGATGTAGCTGAGGTACTTGGCATACTGGGTCAGGTAGTTGACGCCGTTGACGGTGTAGCGGTCGGTCTCGGCCGAGGCAGCAATCGAGAGGATGCGGTTGGGGCCAAGAGCCTGGCGAAGGGCAGCCAGGAGGTTGACAAAGTTGGCAGCGTCGTTGGCGTTGACGTGGTTGCAGGGAAGACCGCCACCTCCGGGGTACTCCCAGTCGAGATCGAGACCATCGATCCAGAACTGGTCGAGGAAGGCAACGACCTGGGTGGCAAAGTTCTTGGTAGCAGTGGCGCTGGCAGCAACATCCGAGAAGGTGCCCGAGAGCGACCAGCCACCGACGGTCAGGACAGTGCGGAGGTTGGGGTTGGCAGCGCGGGCAGCCATGAAGTTGGCAATGCCCTTGGTCTTGCCACTGTAGGGGTCAATGGACCAGGGGGCAGTGGCGCTGCTTCCACCGAAATCGGCCCAGGGGTCGAAACTGTAGAGGGTACCATCGGACTTGACACCGAAGAAGGCGTAGTTCAGGGCGTTAACCTTAGAGATGTCGATGGCGTTGGGGTTGTTCTGGGAGCGGGTGTAGATACCCCAGTCGGGCCAGTAACCAACAACACCGACTTTACCACCGTTGGCGTTGGGGGCGGGGCGGGGAACGAAGGTGGGAATGGTGTTGACATCGCAAGCACCAAGGTCCTTCCAGGAACCGCTGGTGCCATCGGGAGTGGTGCCCTTGCTGACGTAGTAGTTGGCCTGGTAGAGGTGGCCGTTGTAGGTGACCTTGGAGCCCTGGGTGTAGTCGACGGTGGAGTCCCAGAGGGTGGTGCAGGGCTGGAGGGTGCCGGTGGGGGAAGCGGAGGCCGAAGTCTTGGAAGGGGTGGTCTTGGAGGGAGTAGTAGTAGTGGTGGTGGTGGTGATGGTAGTGGTGGTGGTAGTGGTGGTAGACTTCTTGGTGGAGCTCGACTTGGCGGGGACAGTGGTGGTGGTCGTAGTGGTGGTGGTGGAGGATTTGGCGGGCTTGGTGGTCTTGGTCTTCTTGGTCTTGGTTGTCTTGACGGGCTTGGTGGTCTTCTTGGCCTTGGTGGTCTTCTTGGCGGCCTCAACGGTGGCCTGGAGGTGGTCCTGGGAGGTGGCCACAACCTCGGCCGAGACCGAGTTGGGGTGGTGGTTGGCTCCGTTGCGGGCAACAACCGACTGGACGGCGGCGGCAGCAAGGATGAGGGTGGCAAGCGACAGCTTCATGGCAGGCAGGCAAGAGATGAGGGAAGGACGGAGCGGGCCGACGACGTTCAGGCAGAGAGCAAAGGTGTTTGCGGACCAGCGGAAACGACGCCGCCGCAACAGGGAGCGGGCCGGGCCGAGGCTTTTATCGTCCAGCAGACAGGATCGGGGCCATCCCCAAGGCAGCAGAGCAAAAGGAGGAAGGGTGGGTGAGGGTGGAAGGAACATTCCCGGGGGGGGAGGGTCAGCCAAGGGCGGGGGGAGCGCACACGGAAGCACGCCCCAGCCAGCAAGGAAGGGACAAGCCGAGGAAGGTCTTGTGGGAACTGGTGGAGTGCGGCATGGAGGCAGGCGACGGCGATCGACGAACAGTGGCAAGGTAGAGAATGCAGCAGAATGCAATGGTGAGCAACAGAATGCAGCAGAATGCAATGGAGAGCAGCGGTGCCTCTTGCGAACAGCCAGGAAGGGGTGGATGGGGACATGCGACCTCGGCGCAAGGCGTGAGATCACAAGAGGGGATGCGCCGCTGGCATTCAGGCAGTTCTGGTGCAAGCACACTGCACAAGGGGGGAAGAGCAGCACGACGCAGGCGACACAGCAAGATGCAAGAGGGAAGAGATGGCAGATGGGGGAGCAAGGCAGACAGGGGACAAGAGGAGACAGGCGACGCGACGACAGGGGCATCAAGGACACGCGACTGCCACGAAGGGAGATGCGCCGTCGCACAGGGCAGCAGCAGACAGAGCTAGCAGAGCAAGCAGAGCAAGCAGAGCAAGCAGAGCAAGCAGATGAGCAAGATCTCGCACAGGCCTTGCACAGGCCTTGCACAGGTCTCGCACAGCAGGCACAGTGCTGTACAGGTGCGAGATGCGAGGCGGAGCGATGGCGATCTCAACCCACAACCCATGCGGATGGACAGCAGCAGACACACAAGCAATCAGCAGCAGACACACGAGCAATCAGCAGCAGATACACGAGCAATCAGCAGCAAATGCCCCCCAGAGCAATTCACAACAACCGCACACCAGAACAACGACCAACACTTGTGCTCGCACAGAGGGGGCTCGCGCGGGCCGGTGCGACCGGACCCTGCACGCCTTGCTTTTCCTTTCCTCTTCCGATCGCGCTGAGGGCGCCTCGGGAGCGCACGAAGGGTCACGCGCAAGGCGGGTGGCCCCGTGGCGGACGGCCCTGTACAAGGCATCGTTACACCGGGCTGACGACCATATATAGACAGGCTGCGCAGGGCAAGGGTGCGGGTTGGGCAGAGTTAGGGCTCAATCAGATGTGGCGCAGTCGTGTGACGTGGAATGACGTCAGCGGGGTCTGACCTGCCACTTGCGTGCTCATCATGAACAGAGGTTGCTGGATTGCATCGTGTCTGCGCTGCTCGGATCGTTCTCTCATGCGCTGTTTCCGCCTTGATCGCGCAACTTCGTGGTGGCGGGCGGCATGCGGGTCGTGTGGATTGAATGATGCTGCGATCAGTGCATGCGCACGCAATCGAGTGCATGGGCCATTGGGGATAGCTCGGATCGTTGGGGGGGGGAGGTGCTTGGGGCCGCTCTGACAAACTCGCCATTGCCGATTCGCCCAGCGAATCCGGAAACCCGCTGTATCTGGGACATGCCCGAGGTCTCTGATTCGCCTGATAAGCCGCAGCACCCGACCGAACCCGACCGAACCCAGCTCGATGACGCAGCCACCTGTGCCGAGCCTTGCCCGATCCGCAGGATGATGCGCTGGCGTTGCTCACCGGCTCCTGCTCGGATCTGCCCGGCTGCTGGTGATTGAGCAGGCGAACGACTGGCCGAAGCCACCGGTGCTGCGCGTTGGGTGCTGGCGGATGCGACGCGGTGCTGGAGCGACCGATTGCGTGCGCGGCGATAGGCGATTGGCGGGTGCGACCGAAGAAGAACAGCGGCGAATGTGCGCCAAGCAACACGCAATGCGATGCGCGTCGACGTGTCAAATGGTGGCCGCGATTGCGCGAAGGTTCGTTTGGGTTCGGTGCGCAGCGCGACCACGCGGACAGCGAGTGGCGCTGGGGCCTCCACGCATCCGCATCAGCAGCATCAGCAGCATCAGCACTGTCGGAGTGCCTGGGGCGGCGAGGGAGACGGCTGTCGGGTGACAGCGCACACGAGCACGGTGGGTGCCCGTTTTGGCGGCCAAGGCGCCTGTGCGCGAGTGTGTGGATGTGCCTCCGTTGTTTGAGTTTGCGTTGTATCCCACAGCACCACAGCGACAGACGGCAACGCGCGCTGACACACACACCCACACACACACACACACACACACACACACACACACACACACACACACACACACACACACACAGACACACACAAACACTGGCCCCCACAGCCGCCAAGCTCCGTGGGGCTCCGGCCCGCTCCTGCGCCGGCTCTTTTGGGGGCAGCGGCCGCCTTCTGCCGCACCCGGCCGCCTTGACGCTTGCGCGAGCCCGACCAACCGCCTCGCCATTCGCTCCCCTCCGCCTCGTTTGGTTCATGTGGGACTGGCCGGATGACCCTCAGATGACCCTATTGTCGCCACTGTCCCCGCAAGCCGTCCGTCTCCGTTAAAAGTCGCCCGCGGCCGCCCTCCTTTGCGCCTTCTCGTTCGGCACCCTCCGTTGACTCCCCTTCGCTCCTGGCCTGCTGCTCTCGCCTCACCCAGAAAACTCTGCCTATATTTCTGGCCTGCCGCCCTCTGCTCTGTGCCGCGCCCGTCTCATCCGCCTTCGACTCTGCCTCTGCGCTTCGCCTTCTCTCCTGTTGTCTCTGGCTGCTTCTCCTCAAGACCGTCGCCTGGCACAGGCCCTCCAGACTCCCACCGCCACCCCCATCCACCTCTTCCACACCATCAACTCCTCCTCACACTCTCCCCTTCAGCCCCCCCTTCCTCGCCGTCTTTATCTGTTAGACCCTCTCTCCCTCTCTCCCTCTGTATTTATTGCGCTCCCTGGCCGCTAATTGGCTGGCTCCCATCGCTTTCTCCTCTTGGACGATCTGTTCTCCCAAGCACGGTCTCTCCTGACTGGCGCTGTCGTCCAACGCTCCTCCGCCTCCTCCTCCTCCTCCGCTGCTCCCGAGCTGCTCGCTACTGCCGCGCTCGAGTCCATCCCTCCGCCCGTCTAAGCTTCTCCGGCGCTTGTTGATTTCGTTTTTCGATTTGCATCCTCCCGAGGTCACTTCGAACAACCTTTTCAACCAAGCCACGATCTGACCTGCTTAGCCCTAATTATTCTTGACCTTGATTTCTTGATATCCTTACGTCTGTTTGCCCAAAGATCATCCACTGCCCAACATGGCTGCCTCCCTCTAAACCCCCCCTCATCCCCCGTACACACGTTTTTTCCTAACGGAGAAAGCATCACTCTTGCCAACCAGAATATGACTGTGATCTTTTCGATACATCACTCATCCGAGGTTCGTGTTGCTGTCCCCTATCGAGGGTCACTGTGGGTGCCATTCTTGCAGACACCTGGCTGTCCTGCTCCGATACCACCATCGCGCCTGCCCGTTCGACTGTGCATCACTTCTACCCGCCCTCTGTTCACCGTCGGCTTCGCATCGGTCGCCCTTATAAACTGCACGTCCTGCTCCTCTGCGTGGCCTGTCGCTGCTGATCAGGCTCCGTGCCTGTTGGTTCTCTCGCTAACCCTCCGCTTCTCTTTTCTTCTGCCCCTCTGTCCTTCGTGATCCGCCTGGCGCTGCGCACACTTGTCCACGCCGTGTCCTTGCCGTCCATCTCCATACTGCCTTCACCACCACCGCCAGCCTCGCCTCAAGGGATCTCCCTTCGCCTTCAATCTCTCTTCACTATAGCCATCATCGCCCTCTTCGGCTCCGTTCTGAATCACACGGCCCCGCAATTTTGAATTCCGAAATCTCTGAAAAAAAAGAACCAACTCTCTTCAAAAAACCGACCGCCCGCTCGCCTTTCTCGCTCATATCGCCTTCCGCCGCATCAGTAATCCCTCCAGAAGCCCCTCCTCCCGTATCTCCAGCCGCATCAGCCATGGACTTTGATCCCACCCTCAAGCTCTCAACCGTGATCGACCAGGGTCGATTGCGCCTCCTCTCCATTCTGGGCTCGGGCTCCTTCGCCATCGTCTACCTCGCCGAGGACACCGAGACCCGCAAGCGCTATGCCGTCAAGTGCCTCTACAAGGAGGGCCTGACCAAGGAGCAGCTCTCTCTCCAGCGCCAAGAAATCGACTTTATGCAAACCGTCGGTCGCCACCCCAGCATTGCCCAGATGATCCGCACCATCGACGATGTCGACTGCCTCTACCTCGTCCTCGAGTACTGCGCCACCGATCTCTACGAGGTCATTTCGGACTTTGGCCCGCTCGATCCTGCCGTCGTCAAGTCCATCTTTGAGCAGCTCGCCAGCGCTCTGCTCTACTGCCATTCGCGCGGCATCTACCACCGCGACATCAAGCCCGAAAACGTCCTCGTCGTCGACCCCGTCCGAAACCACTACGACGACATGTCGGTCCGTCTCACGGATTTTGGACTGGCTGCCACCGAAAAGTACCAGACCGACATTGGCTGCGGCTCGCTGCGCTATATGTCTCCCGAGTGCATCGGCCTGCACGGCTCGACCGGCTACACCTCGGCCGCCAACGATGTCTGGGGAATGGGCATCCTGCTCTTCAACATGGCCACCGGCCGCAATCCCTGGGTCGAGCCCAGCCAGACCGACACGAGCTTCGCGTACGTGCTCGAGCACGGCGTCGGTGCCCTCAAGGAGATGTTTGGTCTCACCGACCAGTTCACCGACATTCTGTGCCAAGTTTTTACATCCGAGTCCAAGCGCTGCTCCTTGTACACACTGCGATCCTTGGTCCGACGGGTGGACCAATTTGTGGAAAACTATGATGACTATGATGAGCTGCAGTTTGCCTTTGAGCAGCACACCATCTCCGAGACCAAGGCTCGCCCCCTGTCGCCCCCTGCCTCCGTCGTGCCTGCCACCGGCGCGACCCTCTGCAGCGCCCCGAGCAACTCGTCCTGGTGGTCCGAGAGCGACGAAATGGACTTTGACACCCTGCCCGTCTTCGAAGACTCGGTCTCCAAGCCCGACGATGTCTCCAGCAGCCCTGCCTCGGCCAGCACCTGCAGCAAGTCCGATGCCCGCATCTCATCCAACAGCGGCAGTGGCGTTTCTCGCCAAGTCCTTGCCGCTCCTGGCTCAACGCCGATTTCGATCGCGACTGCTGCTGCCGTCCCGATCCCCGCGTCGATCTCTGTCTATGATGCTGCCAAGGCCCGCAACGTCTTTGCCGAGACCAGCATGGCTCCCATCGCTTCCTCGCCCGGAAAGAGCCGCCGCCGCCACCGCCACCGCAACAAGGCCAGCAAGAAGGTTGGCGTCGATGCCACAAAGCCCACCGGCGCTGCCCTGGCTGCTCGTGCCCTCAACGAGAGTCTGAGCGGCATCTACTCGTCCGCCGTCTCTGCCGTCCAAACCCTGCATTCGTACATGTTCCGAACCCTGTCCTCGTCCTCGGACTGTCTGAGCCAGTTCAGCGAAGGGTCTGTGGTCGCGAGCACGACCAAGACCCCGATGATGGCCTGTACCATGCGCCTCTGAGACGGTGCCCTGGCCATTTCGCTGGTCTGTGCTTGGCCGCTCCCCCCTGTGGCTTGTTGGACAAGTCGTCTGCATCAACCTACCAACGCTCGACCAGCCTGTCCGGATCCTGTCAGGCTCTCCACTATGCACCACCGCCGGCACCGTCCACTCTTTCTTTCCCATCGTCCTCCCTCACCCCTTCACCCATTCACCGTCTCCCGCCCCCCCCTTTCACCGAGCCGAGCCCGATCAATATACGCACCATAAATGACAATGATCCCATAGTGTTGCCTCTCACCCTCTTTTCTGCTTGTTTCTGTGTTGCTCCCCCCCCCATTTTTTGCTTTGATTTGTTTCGAATGGACCCTTCTCACCTCCTATCTCATACCATAGCCAGATACAGAAAAAAGAAACCGAGAACCGCGTCAGCACATGTCCTGTTCTTCCCTTTCTCTCTTGTCTTATGGTAGCTCCCGTTGCGCTCCCGTTTCTGGTCCGTTTGCTTCCTCTTCGATCATGTGCTTGTGACATACTTTACGTGATTTGTTTTATTTTTGTTTGCCTTGCCTGGCTTCCCTCTCCCCCGGGCTTTTTGCGCTTTTCCAAGTCGGGTTTGGCATCAACTCATCGCATGTGTGTTGAGCCGACCAGACTAACCAACCAATCAACCAAGCAACCAACCAACCCATCAATCAATCAACCAGCCAATCGATGACAAAAAAATGTTCAAGTGTGGAGTTTGCCGATTGCAATATATCGAAAGTTGTGCTGATATTTGACCTGGTGTTCTTATTCTGCGGAGGCGGGTTGGGTGGCCGTGAATCCCACGCCATGCACAGCGCTGATCGGTGGGACAGGCCCCTTGTCTTGGCCAACCCCAGCCAAACCCAGCCCAGGCGCCGGAGGCGCGATGTCTGTATCACCCACGTGGCCAACGGGCCAAGACAGCCAACCTGCAACAGAGGGCCTTTGCAACCCAGCGGGGGCTCCCATGAAGCGGCGAAAACAGGGGTGTGGCAAATCGTGGGTTTTTGTTGCCGCAGTCTCCGTCACAGCGCCGTGGGTCGCGGGCTATATATAGCAAGCTTGGTCGTCCCTCTCCCTCGATATTGCACGTCGGGTCATTCGAACACAAGCGCTATCTTTCAATCCTCGTCGTCCAGCTTGTCCCCGCTCGCCATGTCGCAGCCCCAGTCCAAGGGCACCAAGGCCGCCATGGGATACCATCCCACCACCATCGGCACCCGCTCGCCCAACCCTCTCGGCTTCCTGTTCCTGTCGTGGCTGCTGCCGCTGCTGCGGCTCGGAGCCTCGCGCCCGCTCGTCTTCGAGGACCTCTATTCCATGAAGCCCAAGAGCCGGGCCTCGTCGCTGAGCCAAGCCCTCGAGGCCTCTCTGCGGGCTGCCCCTGGTGCCGCGGATGCATCGCAGCCTCCCTCCAAGACGGCCTACTCCCGTGCCTTCATGAAGTCGTTCCTGCCCCGATGGTGAATGCCACTGCCTCGCATGCTCTTGTTCCGGGGGGGGGATTGCTGAATGCCGGCTGCCACTCACTCATCCACTCGGCCATTCATGCATCCACTCACTCACCCACTTACCCTTGTCTGTTCCCTATCCTTCCCCTTCCCCTCGTTCCGGTTCCGGTCGCTTGACATCCAAGGTTCCTGGGCTTTGTCTTCTCGGCAACCGGCATGCTCGCCACAGTCGCCATCCCGCTCCTCATGCGCCAGATCGTCCTCAATCTCTCGGGACAGCCCACCTTTGTCCAGAACCCGTACGGACTGGCCTTCCTCATGTTCGGATGCACGCTCGCTGCCGCAGTCTGCGCCGCTACCAGCACCCAGATCATGACGGGCATCGCCATCGATGTCCGCACCAGCCTCATTGGCTTGATCTACCAGAAGGCGCTGCGGCTCTCGGTCAAGGCATCCAAGAAGTTTGATGAGGTGCCATACTCGTCGTTCTCTGGTGTTGTGCATCGGATGATTCGGCCTCGCCACATCCAACTACACCGCATGTACCCCCAACGCATCCGTCTGTGTCCTGTCAAGGCTGCTGCCCGGTCCTGGTCGCCCACATCGACTGGATTTTATCGGCCTGCCTGCACACAGACTCGTCCACACAGACTCGCCCGCGGCAACTGACTCGCTCGCGCTCATCGGTTTCTCCAGGGTGCCCAACTTGTCTTTGTCAATGTCGACAGCCAGGCCGTATACGACACCATCATTTACTTTGACTCGTGCATCAACACTACGGTCCAGGTAGAGTTGCATCTCACCATGGATGAGGTCCACGGCTGGATGAGGTCCACGGCTGGCTCGCTGGCCGTGCAATCGGGAGCGATGACCGTCATGATTGACTCGCCGGCTGATGTGGCGCAATCATGCCCTCCCTCTCTCACCCGACGCAGATTGCCCTGGTGATCTACTTCATATACACCCTGATCGGACACTACATCCTGATTTCCGTCTATGTGATGCTCGGCGCCCTAGTCCTGCTTGCGGCTTGCACCGTCTTTCTGACGCAAAGCCAGAAGAAGATGCTCGCCAACAACGACGACCGCCTCAATCTCATCCGCGAGGTGTTCATGAACATCAAGATGATCAAGCTGCGCGGATGGGAGCTCATCTTCGAGTCCAAGATCGACGTTATCCGGTATGCCCCAGCTCTGACCATTCGTTTCTCTCCACCGTGCCCAAATATGCGCATCGCTGATCCACCTGCGCGTGCTCCCTCGATTCCCCTCCCATCGATCAGCGAGAAGATGATGCGAGGCATCAGCGCGTACTTGATCAGCACTCTGCTTCTGATCGCTGTCATTATTGTAAGCGAAGCCGTGCTGGGTTAGGTCAAACAAGAGCTTTCGACTGTCTCCGGCTGGCAGTCACAGAGCCATTCACCCCAGATATCGCTGGCTGCGGTGTGGTAATGTCCCAGTCCCATTCAAGGTGCTGCACGCCTCTAACCAGCTCACTCCCTTGTTGCTCTCAGGCAGTTCCGCTTCTTTTGCCCGTCATTACTTTCATCGTCTACTCGGTAAGTGTGTTTATTGTGCTTGCTGCGAGCCTTTCTGCGACGATTGTTTATGCCAATACACTCCGTCAGCCATCAGCCACTCACAGTCACCTGTTCCACTGCAGATGAATGGCAATCCTATGCTTCCAGAAGTTGTCTTCCCGACCTTGACATTCTTTGTCATGCTCATCGCCCCTCTCGACATTCTCCCGTTCAGCTATGGGTATGTCGCTGCAATCGTGCGTCGCAGCTCTGTTCTTGCATGATGTGTTCTCCGCGTTATCGATGCGGACTTCATTCTGGATTGTGCTGACCATGCCGACTTGGATCCGCAATCGATCCACCTGCGTCGCTCTGATGCTGCTTCTCCGACGATCAGTAAATTTGCCCAGGGCCTTGTCTCCTGGAATCGACTCGTGGCTTTCTTCAATGCCGAGGAGTCGTCTGGTGACTCGGCTCCGCTGCTGGCTGCCGATGTTTCCACGAACATATCCGCGGCCATCGCACTCAAGGACTGCACCTTCCGTTGGGAGACCAGCGAAGAACCCAGCACGAAGGACGACGCAAAGAAGAGTTTTGGGTTCAACAAGAGCAAGCGCGACCCCAAAGAAGAGTCTGTGCAGGACAGCAACCTTGATTCTCCGTTGACCCAGGGGGCTGATGATGCACCCGCGACTAAGCCTGCGTTCTCGTTCGAGGGCCTTGACGTTGAAATCGCCCGTGGATCTCTGACCGCTATCGTTGGCCGCGTTGGCTCGGGCAAGTCGTCCCTCCTGACGGCTGTCTCTGGACAGATGACCAAGGTCCAGGGCACCGTCCATGTCAACGGCAAGCTCGCCTACTGCAGCCAGCAGCCCTGGATCCAGGCCGCCAGCATCCGCGCCAACATCCAGTTTGTGTCTCCCGAGTACGACGAGAAGCGCATGGCCGAGGTCATCACCGCATGTGGCCTCGAAGCCGACATGGCCCAGCTTGCCGGCGGCATCGACACCCAGATCGGCGAAAAGGGCATCAATCTCTCTGGTGGCCAGAATGCCCGAGTTGCCCTGGCCCGTGCCGTGTACAGCGACGCCGACATCTACCTGCTCGACGATCCCCTCGGTAAGTCGCCACACGATGCCAGTGGATTGCCCAAGCTCATGCTGCTGTCTGTGCTGCTCATGTGGTTGTTCGCATCGCTGCCCATGTGGCTCGATGGCGTCCACCCACTCTTGCATCGACACCATCCTGCACACTATCGCCATGGTTCCTGCCCACCCCCCACACACGTACTCATCATCACTGTTCATCGACCCGATGTCTCTCTCCGCATCGATACCGATCCGTCCAGCCGCACTCGACTCCCATGTCGGCAAACATGTGTTTGACAAGTGCATCGGCCCCAAGGGCATGCTCTCCAGCAAGACACGAGTGCTCGTCACCCACCAGCTCCACGTTCTGCCCTCGGTCGATCGCATCATCGTCTTTGACAATGGCCGCATCGTCGAGTCTGGAAGATACTCGGAGCTCCTTGCCAAGCCCGAGGGACACCTCAAAGAGATGGTCCAAGACCACAAGGTGTGCATCTGCATCCGGGCTTTGTGATCTTGCTGTGGGTGATGGCGAGGCAACAGGTCCCGATGATGATGTTTGGCATGTACGACAGACTACCGCCCGTTGCTGACGATTATCTCTGCTGCTTGACGATTGTCTCTGCTGCTCAGTTTGACTCTGACGACGAGCAGGAGCAAGAAGATACCAAGGCCGCTCAGTCAAAGGAGACGAAGGAGAAGACAGAGGCTGGAGAGGCCAAGGATCTGATCGAGGAGGAGGAGATCGAGACGGGCGACGTCCGTGGAAAGACCTATGTAAGTTGACTGGACCAGCAAATACTTTGAACGCATCGATCTGCTCACAGCCCAATAACGCTCTCTGGCGCGCTCAGGTGGACTTTTTCAGATACTCTGGCCGATACTGGGCCGTCTCACTCATGGCACTTCTGTTAGCCATGTTCACTGGATTCGGATTGGCGGGAATGATCTACCTCAAGTAAGCGACTGCTCTTGTCCTCTCAGCGGTACCACTGGGTAGAAAACTGCAATCGGGTTTCTTGGAGGATACGCTGACACAGCCATCTGCTCCGCCCTGTCGCATCTCACAGCCAGTGGATCCTCGATTCAGCGAATGGCATCGATAGCATCTACCGAACCCTTTACATCATTATGTCGCTGCTTGAGACTTTCAGCTGCAGTAAGATGCGATTTGCATGTATGATGCCCGTCATACATCGAGGTTGACTTGTTGCTGACAGTTTGTCCTCCCCTGGCATTGCTCCAGTTTCTTACTACTTTGTCGGTGGCTTCAAGTAGGTTTGACTTGTACAGGAGGTGCTCCGGGGAATGATTCGGCGGCGCCGACGGCAACGTGACACTGACATCTCGCCCACAGCTCCATCGTTGGATCGCGCAAGATTCACAAGCTGGTCATCAAGAAGCTGCTCAACTTTCCGATGCACTTTTTCGAGACCCAGGTGCGTTTGACACTGCCCACTGGATCCCTGTGAGACCTGGCAAGTGCTTTGCGATCCCCGAGCCGACCCATGGTCTCACCCTCCACTTTATCCCATCGCTCAGCCGCTCGGCAGAATCCTCAACAGACTCAGCAAGGACATTGAGATGCTCGATCAAAGTAGGTTGATCTGCTCTGTTAGTCGGTATGATGTAGAGTTATCTGGCCCGTTGCACTCGGGTACGGAAGTTGAAAGTCGACACTGACTCCAAGGCTTTCCACAGCACTCTGGAACATTGTTCAGGGCGTGTGTATCATGGGCATTCTTGTTCTCAGAGGTTCGGTAATCACCGCCTATGCCACCCCATGGATCATCAGTAAGCATCTCGCGATGTATTGCATCTGTGCTCGAGTGGTCTGCCCATGCGCTCTAACTCCGCACTTGTTGATCCCGTGCTCCAGTCGAGCTTGTGATCCTGGTGGTTGCTGTCTACTACATCTTCAAGTTCTACCGGTACGACTCGCGCGTCTCGAATAGCTGTGGCAGAGTGATATCAGTGCGGTGCTAATCCTGGCTTCTCCCCGGCCAACAGTGCATCGGTCCGCCAGCTCAAGCGCCTCGATTCCAACATGGTGAGTAGCACCACATCGCCACGCATGTTTGGCGCTGTTCTGTGGTGTCGTTCATAGCCCACTCGACTCGCTGCATTCGTGATTCTGGCTACATACGCTGTGGCAACTCACACACTACTCGCCTATGCCACTCATCTCTCGCCAATACGCCATGCTGTCCGCCAATCCCCCATGTCTCGGCTTGCTTGCAACAGAGGAGCCCGCTCTATGCGTTCATCTCCGAGTCCTTCAGCGGCGTCTCGGTCATCCGTGCCTTCCATGTATGTGTCCATGCCGAAATGTATCGCCCGCTCTGCCTGTCATGGATCGTGCTTGTCATGGATCGCGCTTGTCATGGATCGTGTCTGTCCTGTATCGCGTCCATCCCAAGACCATGCCAAGCACAGCCCAGTGCTGACTCTCTTTGCCTTTGTCGCAGGCCCAAGAGACCTTCATCGAGCGACAGCACCGCTTGATCGACGACTCGAATGCACCATTCTATCTCAACCAGCTGTGCGCCATCTGGCTCCGTGTGTGGATTGCGGTGAGCATGGTGCACTCTGGGTCGCGTGTGTTTGGCGCAGGTCCATCGATAGGTCGATCCATTGCACTCCGGCAACTGACGCCTGTTTCATCCCACGCCAGTCATCCATGTCTTTGATCACGCTCGCAACTATCCTGATTGCTATCGGAACCAAAGTTCCTCCTTCGACCGTGGCTCTCGCCTTGTCGTGTGCTGTGGATATTCCCAGTCAGCTCATTGTGAGTACTCGAGTTTGACGATGTCCTGTGCCTGCTACTGAGGCCGCTTCCCACATTGCTGTACTATGCAAGCGTCCCTCCTTTCTCCATTTTGCGACGCCGTCCCGCCTCGCGTCGCTGCGCAAATCGCTGCTTGGGTGCGTCTGCGTTTGACACGAGTGTGACTGGATCCATCTTGGTCGACTTGCCAGAACTTTGGCCAGGCTTTCAGTCTGTTTGAACAAGGCATGAACACCATCGAGCGCCTGGTCCACTACATCGAGAACATTGACGGCGAGGCCCCAAGAAAGTGTGAGGCCGTCGATCCCCCGTCCGAGTGGCCCAGCAAGGGCGAGATCCAGATCAAGGACCTTGCCGTGGCCTACCCGAGCCATCCCGATCGGCTTGTTCTGAAGAACCTGAGCCTCGAGATCAAGGCAGGCGAGAAGATTGGCGTCGTTGGACGCACCGGCAGTGGCAAGAGCACCCTGCTGACGGTCCTGTTCCGTCTGCTGGATCCCGTCGGCGGCGAGATCACCATCGATGGATTCAGTACGTCCCTGCACCATGCCGATATGCAATTGCGCATCTCCCGCAACTGTCCAGCTCTGGTTGCGCGTTAGAGAGCAATCTGCACACTGCAGATCGCCTCTGGTCACCCTCTGCATATGGAGACTCACCTTGCACTCGAGGCTGTGCTTTGGTGCGCAATCGTCGCTCGCGCCACACCAGCCGATCGGGAATGCAAAATACTCACTGCCATCCTTGCCATCCAGAAACGGGCAACATTGGCCTGCACACGCTCCGCCAGCGCCTCCAGATCATTCCGCAAGAGCCCATCCTGTTCTCGGGCACCATCCGCTCCAACATCGACATCGAGGGCAAGTTTGGCGATGCCGAGATCTGGGAGTCGATTGGGGTATGTGACACTTCTGAGCGCGGTGCTGGTGCCGTGCTGCATGGCCATCCCGCAGGACTGATTGTGTCGGAGCAACTCGTACTCACCCAGCGATGCGACCGCCACCGTGGCTGTTGCCTTTAGTTTGTCGGCTTGACCGACTACATCTCCAGTCTGCCCGAGAAGCTCGACTCTGCCGTCACGACGGGTGGCCAGGTGGGTGTGCTTGATGAGCGCTGGGAACGCAACGCTGGTCCGGGAGTCGATGGGATGTGGACTGCACAAAGCGGGCAGGAGAAGCGGCCGCCTCCTCCCGTTGGACCATGAGCAGTTGCCTTCTCACGCTCACCGCATATATGGCTCGTGCTGGGGAAGTGTGTCTGCTCTCTGACCAATCATACTGACTGATTCTCACCTCGTCACGACAGAACCTCTCCGTGGGCCAGAGACAGCTGCTCTGTCTGGCCCGTGCCATCATCTGCAAGCCCAAGATCCTGGTCATGGACGAAGCCTCGAGTGCCGTCGACGCCATGTCAGACACCTTGATCCAGAAGGCCATCAAGAGCAACTTTGCCGATTCGACCGTGATCAGCATCGCGCACCGACGTAAGTACAGGCACACTTGCTCATCGAGACAAGGCAGGGTCGCAAGCGACAGGGGCTTGCCGTTGCGACCGAGGGATGGTCGGAATCGATGGACAGCTGCTGACGCCTCGCTGGTTCACTCGCATGCATCCCCGCGGACTCGGAGCAGTGAATACCATCGCCGACTTTGACCGCATCATTGTGCTCGATGCGGGCAACATTGCCGAGATGGGCACGCCGCACGAACTACTCGCCAAGGAAGGCGGTCTGTTTGCTGAGATGGCCAATGCAACGGGTCCGTCGAACGTGCTCAGGCTCCAGGAAGTCGCTGCCCAGCACTCGCACTCGACCCTGAACGAGCTGTGATGGCGGCGCAAATGTCGCTGTCCGGGCGTGCTGGGATAGCTCGGCGACAGAAACCAGTGCTGCATTCTCCGTTGCCCATCGCCGTCGCCAGCAGCGTCATCCTGTGCATGCTGGTAATATGAAGATCGATTCCACAGCTGCGTCGATCACCTTTGAACAAGGCTACACTCGCTCTGATCTCGTCGATGGAGCCCCCCATCTTGGCATATGTTCCTGGGATTGACGGATTGGTGATTCAGGTGTGGGAACATTTCATGTTTGATTGAGCGTTTCTATGGGGGGGGGCTGAACTCATGTTGGTGTTCACCAGGACGAGCCGGATGTATTAGGTCAAAGAGGCGGACGAGCCGCTGAGTCGGTTGTCTTGAATGCCAGAGAGTGTCGCCGACCAACTCCCATCCATTGATGTTGCAAGCTTGCATATTCCCTGTCGTGACTTGGTCGCTGTTGAGATACGGGCAGGAAGCAACGATTCAAACTTCAAGCCCACTCGTCGAGACTTGAGAATGTTGACCGCCATTGATGAAGCTGGTCGACGGACTTGAGGCGCTTGGGAGTAGTCATAGTTATGGCTGACCCGGCGATTCTCTGTCCATAGTGATTGCATGCTCGACGAATGGGAGGAAGTGGCGACTGATGTATTCAAGTCGGTGGAGCGACAACACTGCTCGATCGTCACCGTGCTATGCCGATCCACATCTTCCTAACAACTAACACTAGCTCAAGCTGTCACTTGATTCAATCCCCTTGTCCAGTTCGATAGAGAAGTATTTCATTTGCTGAAGGTATGGATGATCGGGAGCACGCTCGAGAAGGATATCAATGGCTTTGGTTGTGGAATCCCGAGCAGCATCAAACTGCTTCCTGGATCTTTGAATGGTTGCAATGCCATGGAGAGCTTGAGGAATGATCATGGGGTTTGAAGGCTGTCGAAGTCGCTTCACCATATCCATGGCATCCCTGTAGAGGATGAGGGCATCGTCGCCGTTTCCTTGGAGTCGACGAAGGTCACCCAACCAACACAGTGCATGGGCTACCGAGGCATTATCGGTCGTGGAGTGGATGGTTCTGAGAAGCTCGAGTGATTTCTCGAGTTTGGATTGGGCATCGTCGAGTCGCCCGAGTTGGATCAGGTCTGCACCGCAGCCAATTTGGGATTCGGCCTCTTGAGCTCCTGTTGAGTCGTTTGAGATACGAGTAACAATATCGAGGGCCTCTGTGTGGTATTCGAGTACTTTGGGAAAGTCAGATTGAAGAAAGTGAATCCATCCAAACTCATCTAGGATGTTAGGCACGTAAGAGTGTTCACGAGTACCACATAGCTTGAGATATATTTATAGACACTGATCGGCGTATCGGAGAGCCTGTGAGGTGCAACCCAGAAGTCGTGAGCAATAGGACATACTGCTCAGGATCTGTCCAATGTCACCTCGTTCGAGAGTGCCACCGATATTAATACTGATATCGGGCGACTCTTGGTAGAATGCAAGTGCATCGTCCAGGTGTCCTTGGGATATTGATACCTCACCCATGTTGTTGAGGACTGAAGCAACATCGGGATGCTCGCGGGTCCCATAGAACACGACACTTCGCCTCAAGTTCCTCCTGAACTTCTCCATTGCCTAGGTGTAGAGTGGCTTCTCTTGGGCCAATTTGGCAATTTGGTACTCGATTCGGCTATGCAGTTGCTTGGTGTAAACTTCTGGCACTATCTTCTCGGCGTATTGGTCAAGATGCTCCGCAAATTGTTGTGCCTTGAGATCCATCGAGTCAGTCAGCTTGATCAACACTTCACCAGTTGCATCATCGATTCCTTCGACATTCAGTTCATCGTGTGCTTGGACATACTCTCGAGCCACCTGCTGGGTGAGCGAGTGGGCCGAGTACTGTCCCTCGGCTCCACTTCGGAGGAGACCGCTCTGGACCACCATCTTGATCAGATCGGCCACTGTGGACAGATGGACTGGTCAGTTCCATGTATAAACACCATCAACTGCACTTCGATCCACTCGCAACTCACCTTCGGTCTTGAGCTCCAACTGCTCTGCAATCTCCTTGATCAACTCAAACTGCATGTTGGCCGGCGCCACCAGACTGAGGGCACCGAACAGCCTGGATGCCTCGATGCCTTCAACTCCTCGCTTCATAATCGAGTCCATCGACAGATCCACAATCACCTTGAGCGACGACTACGTGTCGTCCTCGCCATCCTGCAACTCCAATGCTCCTGCAAACGTGGCCTCGAGCTCCGACAGTGGAGTGTCGTAGTTCTCGGCAAACGTCATGAATGTCTGGATGACGAGTGGATATCCGCTGATCTTGGCCACGATGCTGTCGAGGGACTTCTTGGTCTCGTCCGACACAAGTCTCTCGACAATCATTGGCGACGACGACAGGATATATTCGAGTGTGGTGGTGTCGTCCCAGTTGCCGAGACGGAGCAGATCGTGCTGGAAGCTCGGTGCCTTGGTCTCAAGAGCACTGGTGAATACACCAGGAGGCAGCGAGGCCAGCCGAGTCGTCACCACCACATCGCCGCTGAACCCGACCGACTTGGAGTGCTCAAACACAGAATCGGCCACGCTGATGTCATCGATATTGTCGAGCATCAGGAGATAGCCGTGGGTGTTGGCGAGGAACCTCGAGGCATGCTCCTTGACCTTCTCTGGATCGGCACCATCGAACATCTCGCACAGCCCATCGATGGCAGTCGACTCGGTCGAGCAGTTGACCCAGAAGACCTGGGGGTACTGTGGCTTGATGCCAATGGTCTCGGCTTTGATGACATGGAGGTCTTCCTTGTTGCTCGCATTCATAATGTCCATCATGAAGAACAGGATCTGGACGGCGAGGACGGACTTGCCCATGCCACCCATGCCGGAGATGACAGCGCGGCCAGTCAGGGTGAGCTGCTTGAGCAGGGTGACCGAAAGATCCAAGTGGTCCGGGATGCTCGGGCATTGTCAAGATGTGTATTCAGTACACGGCATCATACGGTTATCCACAGCATTAAAGCCACTCTGAGAGAAGACCAGGTTGGGATTCCGTCATCCGGATGTGTTTGCAATGAGATGTGCTTGCCTGCTTCGCTTGCTTGTTCGGTGTTGGCCAAGGACAGTGATATTTGGGAGTTCAGGGGATCACAGCTCTCGACCGAGATACTTGAGGCTGTCGATGGAATCTTGGAAACCCTGTTCTGCAGCCTTGCGATACCAGAAAACGGCGGTGCCGACGTTCTTGGGGACACCTCGGCCTAGCCAGTAGCATTCACCGAGCCAATCTTGTCCGTATCGATTGTCCTGCCCGGCCGACTTGCGAAACCACTCGATTGCCTTGGGTTGGTCCTTGGCGACTCCGTATCCCCAGAAGAAGCACGTTCCAATCCCACATTGACCGTAAGAGTTGCCTTGGTCAGCCGACTTGCGAAACCACTCGAATGCCTTCGTGTAGTCTGTCGATACTCCCCCGCCATAGCAGTAGCAATCTCCGATCCAGAACTGGCTGTCGCTGTGGCCCTCGTCGGCGAGTTGTTCAAAGGTGCCAGCCGCCTTCTCCAGGTCCCGAGTGGTTCCGAATCCATGGAACACACACACAGCCTCGAGATGTCTGCAAATCCAGTCTCGGTCCGACCCTATCTGACAGAGATCGAAGAACTTCCGGGCTGCGGGTGAGTCGGAGTCGGACGAGTTCCAATTGGCCAGACATTCGTCCTCTCCGAAAGGGAACTCATCCGATCTGTTCTCCCGGATGATCTTGACACCCTTCTGTTCGTCGCGCATGGTTCCCCGGCCAAGGTAGTGCATCCAGCCAACCATGTGGGTGGCGATGGGTTTGATGACTGGATCAGTGGATTGGGTGCTGACTTCGTGCCAGTGGTTAAAGGCATCGATGTCGCTCTGTTCGACATCATGGCCGATGAACGAGAACCATCCCCGGAGAAACAAGATGTGGAGTCGACCGTCTTCGCTGCCCTGGTCGGCGGCCTTGGAATACCACTCGATGGCTGTGTCGTAGTCTTGGTCGACACCCTTGCCATTCTCAAAGCATCCACCGAGGGCAACTTGGGCCTGTGCCACTCCACGGTCCGCAAGACTGCGATACAATTGGATGGCTTTGGTGTGATCTGGGTCGACCCCGAGTCCGTTGCGATAGCAGCCAGCCAGGTGGAACTGTGCCATTGGATGGCTTGTGTTGGCTGCCTTCTCCAGAAGGCGGAAGATATGCTGGCGCTCGGCACTCCCCTCAAGCTCATCGTCGTTTTCTGATTCTTGGTCAACTTGGAGGATCCGTGCCAGGAAGTACGAGGCCGATGCATTGCCCTGCTCTGCCCGATCTTCCAGCCAGGATCGGTCTGCTGTGGCTTGATCCTCGCAGTGCAGCGAGAGGGCAATCTGGTCGCTCGGTGTGAGTGCGAACCGCAGCTGTCCGTCTGGATTGCACAAGCCTGCATTCTGACACCAGGTGTGGAAGCGAGGCACCTTGGAGCTCAGGAGAGGCCGGGCTTGTTTGCACACTCGGAGGAGGGTTGCGATGGTGGTCAGGTCGAGGGCGAGCTGGAAGCTGTCGTTGAAGCAGATGATGGTGAAGATGTCAGGGTTGTGGTCGTCAATGTCCAGTCGAGCCATGCTGGTCGAATGATGGACACTGGCAGCCATGATGCGATGCAGCGGGTTGGGATGTGATGAGAGTTGCGATGGCGATATCCAGGCGACGAGACGAAACGAGGTGGGGCGAGACGAGATGGGTGGGATGGAACGAGAGTGGCACAGTCACCAAACCAAGAACATGGCTGGATCCACGGATCGAGTGCCAGTCAATCGATGCTTGTCATTCACATTCCCACACAGCTGTCACTCCATCGCTCCATCACTCCATCACTCCATCGCTCCATCGCTCCAGCCCAGTCGATCCGGATGGGAAACTCGCCTCAGTTTCTCAAGGCCGCTGCTGACCGCGGCAACCTCAAAGTGTGCTTCAACCTTGCCATGCTTCCACCTCACCGGCGAGGGGATTCACCAAGACTATCGCAGCAACCGACAAGTAAACGCCCATCAACGGACTGGGCTGTGACGCTCGAGCTCGGAGCAACATCAATGTGGGATTGGGGTGGTGTTTGATTTCAGCGTACATGCACGGCCTTTGCACTCCCATAAGTTGGTCCCGGTATATTTCCCAACTTTGATTTTGCGTGGCTATCAGCGGACAGACTCGGGCGGCAAGAAAACGACTGGCACAGCAATACGAAAGATTGACACAATATGCAACAAAGGGAATCATTGATACCGGCCGGACATCAATGAAGGTCGAGTCGAACGCACTTCTCGGCTGAGTCATGTCGATCATTGGTTTTTGGGGCCGCTTGAGCTGATCAGCGACGCAATCTTGGGGGCCATGCGATACCGGATCTGGTGCGCTGTTGAGTGGCCAAGGACAGCAAATCCGTAGCATCCCAGGCCAACCCAAACTAGATCCTCCAGGATAGCGCCGCTGGTAGTGAGCGTCGATGACCAGTAAAATATGGCCATGATGACCGGTAGGACATAGACCCGGCGCCCCAGCGACTGGTAGCCGCCGAGGACAAAGAGGCCGAGATGGTACGGACTCAGATACAAGCGCATTTGCTTGGCGATCGGATGGCAGGCTCGCACAACAGCGGTTAGGTCGCCAGACCAGACCATGCTGCTGACGCGGTTGGCAAACGACTCGGGGTCTGGGAGTGACGCAACAAGCGCAGCGACGGATTGGTAGAGCTCGGCGATGGTGAGGCCGATCTGGGATAATCCAGGACCGCCAGAGGCACTTTCCAGCGGAACCTTCATTTGGGCAGCTTCTTCTGGCAGGAAGTAACTTGTGAGGCTGATGGAAATATGAGCCAGGGCGTTGAGGACTGTGACGTAATAGACAATGTATCCCACCCAGCAGATGATCTGGGCAGAGCCTAGATTGATCGTTGCAGTTGAAGAGCGAGTTGAACAGCAACCAGAGGCCGACCGGAGATACAGACCGAGTCAGGGGGGGGGAGCGAGGAAAGATGGCAAATGATAAGCAAGTAGTCGTCCAAGGCTCAAGTCGGTGCGAGTGGCTGATCTGGGCATCAACGTGTTGCGTCATGAGATGGCAAGAACGTATCCATCAAGTCCAACAGCCAGCTACACAGACAGCCGAAGCGGTCACGCACCAATGTCGACAAGCACAACTGCACACTCACCAAAGGTAACGTCGTCGTAGAACGTCGTAATCCACGAGTAGTTCGTATGACAAACCTCACAGCGGAGCCGACCCGTGGGTGCTCCGCACGCCAGTCTCCATTGTCGCAGACAATCCGCGTGGATGAACCGGGCCGAGCCGGAGCATTTGCATGGTGCTATCAATGACTCTGCACAGTCCTCGCCAAGACAGACTCTGCAGGTCTCGAGCGGCGCATTTCTTGTGAAGGGATGTCGCTGCACCGATTGGCTGTGCTGCAAGTGGACTGACACAGCCTCTCGGGTCACTGCGGACACGGCCGTTGGAGCGATGGTTTCTGCGCTTGGACGTGCATCCACAGGCGACGGATGACTCGCTTTGAGCCCCGATGATTTCCATGAGCGTCCGTGAGACTGGGAGAAAAATGCTTGAACAGGAACGTAGGTGGCGGGAGCGTTGGGATCGGCCGCATCAGGGCAGCTCTGAAGCGCAGGCAAAGATGCCGGCCCCAGCTCCGAGTCACATTCAGAAGCGTCATCGTCGTGCAGGAAGAACGAGGGCTGGATTTGCGACAGCGTCGGGTTGAGAGATTGCAGCTCCATAGCGAGTGTCTCGCTGATATCGTCGGGGACCTCCGCATCCTCATCGGATTCATCCATATCGATCACTGGTCGCCCATGTGGGAGCTTTAGCTGTTGTCTCTGCTGCTGTCTCAGCGGCGACGGCGACCGAGACGACAGAGGCGACGGTGGGGACGCCAGAGATGGCGATGGCGAAGGTGGTGACAGCGCCGCGAGACGATGGATTGCCGGTGACGACGGACGGCTCCTGATTCTCTGGAATCGGAAGCGCTCCGACAGCAGCTGCGAAGCGGCATCGGTAATTGATCGGCTGGCGCCTTCGGCAAGAGAAAGCAGGGACGGAGCCGAGAACGAGCGATGCAGCGGGTCGTCCTCCTGTCGGGACAAGCAGTCGGCGACGGCTGGAGCTGACGATTTTGCTCCGGGTTGGTAGGACGGCTGCGATGCCAGCACATCGACGGCCGAATCCTGCGGACATCGGTTGACCAGCAGATGGCAGAGATGTTTGCATGCGTGCTGCATTGTGGCGGCCTCTGGGCGATACTGCTGGTTCTGCACATCGCATCCAGGCAACCAACATTGGTCAAGAGGAAGGGGGCCAAAGGTGTCAGCCGAGTAACCAGACAAGCAACGGTGCTCACATGCCGAGCGAACATTATCGGAACTTGGTAATGGGATGCTCCTGCAGGGTATCCCATCAACTCCATTCCTCGAAGCCAAGCACGAATGAATGGTGCGAGCCCGGGAGCACAGGCGCTGTTGGCATATCTCCACGGCCCCGACGTTTTGACCTGCCTTGTTTGAGAAGCGAGCTGGGCGGTCCACTTTGGTGGGCTGTTGGGATTGAGACAGTGCTGGAGAAGGCACCGACGGGCAGGTTAGCTGCGAGAGAGAGAGCAGCAAATGTTGGAGGGTGCGGGGCAGATGGGGATTGAGACGGGAAAGCGGATTGATGCCGGGCCAGGCGACCACTTGACCACCCGACCATTTGACCAGTGGGCCGGCTGACCGATGTGGCTCAGGTGACCCAGCACCATGGCGAGGACGAGTTGCTGGATGGATGCACTCAACACATGAGCAAATGGGACGCCATCCCGATTGAAATGAACATGTAGTCTATGATGAGAATGAGTCCAACAGAGCCGTTTGCGATATAACCGTTTACCTCCGATGCTCTCCGGTTTCCACAATCGACCTACACTGCTCAAAGTATCAAGCAAGCCGCTGCCTTTGGGGATTGGATGGACAACCCTTGCCTTGACGCCATGACAGATTGCCAAAGGAGATGACGACCTCGGTCTCCTTGGACACACTGTTTGGCCGTGGTTGTGATGGTTTGTGTGTGTATGTATTCAGGTCCCAGAAAACAACAACAGGGTGTCCCGTTTCCAAACGGGTACGCTGTATGGATAGCCGTCGGTCCCCATTGCAGCAAATGCAACATTATGGTGTAGACAGCGGCTGCTCAAGACAGACACGGTCTCTCTGCGCATATCCAGCTGGGACAGCGTCGGTCACTTTCGAGAGTGGATGCGGGTGATCGCGAGGTTGCCCTGCTGCTCGTCAAAGAGGAGCGAGCGGGTCTTTGGGATCATGTCGCGGGCTACGTCTGTGCGTTGGATGAGCTGCAAGCGCGACCGTCAATAAGAGTGACGATCGACAGTGTTAGTTCCTTGAACAGATGCGGAGGCGCCTCGAGCTATGCTTTGAATCCGAAGTACGCCGTTATCGGGATCTCCCAGTCATAGGGCTTGGACTCACCTTGAACAGCCCGGTGCCGATTCCCATGGGCTGGCCCATGATGATGCACTCGGATACGCCCATGATTTCGTCCTTCTTTCCAAAGAAAGATGCGTCGAACAGATGGTCCGTGGTCTTTTCGAACGACGCCAGCATAAGCACACTGTCGCGCATCTTGGCGATGCCGAATCGAGTGATGCCCAGAACTTCGCCCTGGAAAGAATCGGTCGGGTATCAGCCGTCTCGTTCGCTTGCCTCGCCGTCGCTGTGCTGTAGCTCCATCAATCCATAAAACGGCAGCCCAACACGGCGCAACGCACCAGCTGCTGGTGCTTACCTTGAAGGTCATCAGATCGCTCAAAAGCATGACGTGTCGTGGATCGATGGTCATGCCGTGGCTCGACATTGTGAACATGATTTCCTTGATGATTGTCAGGCTGTTGCCGGTCGCAGGTACGTCTTTCGATCAGCATCGTGTCGGGTGGTGCCGCCAAGGTCGTCCCGAGATCGATACAGGTGTTGGTGTTGGTGTTGGTGCTAGTGCGTGACTTACCGAGCAGCTTCGATACCAAGGGTTTTGAACACCTCAAGGGTGTGGTTGGATTTGGTCTTGAGGCCATCGACACCGTCGGTGCCCATGACCTCCATAAGTCCATATCCCTCAACGAGGAGCTGATACTCTTTGGGTTTCTTGCCCTCCGCCTCGCTGATGATGGCGCGATTTACCGTCCGGATGCCCTGGTGTACAGCCAGGCATGCATCGGTATTGGGGGAAGGGGTCTGTCAGTTTGGCATCACGCATGGCAAGCCTGATATCACCCCTTCCTCTGATCACACCGACAGACTGCGACTGTGGAGCACAGGGTTGACATTCCTACCTTCACGACCACCTTGGGAAGGGCCCGCTTGAGAACCTGCATCTCGTGGAAGATGGATGCCTCGTTCTTGCCCTCAGAGACACGGACGCGGAGTGCCCACTCGCCATCAAAGGCGATGTTCTAGATGCAGACATCGAGTCGGTCAGTCGCGCTGGATCTACGGGATCGAGCCGGGGCCTCTGAATGAGGCCATCAAGGGATGGATTCAGGCTGCTTACTGCGGACGAGATCTTGAGCTTGGGGGCGCGAACGATGGCGTCGCAAACGGAGGCGACATCGAGATCCAGCTGAGAAGGCCGAGAAAATATTGGTTAGAAGGGCGACTATGCTCTTCACTTTGTAACCCGAAGCGACTATGCTCTTCACTTTGTAACCCGAAGTGACTATGCTCTTCACTTTGTAACCCGAAGCGACTGATCGGGCTTGGGAGGCGCATCGGCATGTCATGCAAGACGGACGTCCCGAGCGCATACAGCAAAGCGAGCCGCACCTGAAGCCGATGGATGGTGCCTTCGTCCAGCTTGATGCGCAAGTAGCACTCCTGAGCCGAGACAATCTCCTGGATGTACTCTGAGATCTGTGGGGGAGGGGGAGGCGCAAATCGGGATAGCTGGTCAGCACGCAAGCGTTGGCTGTGCGCTGCAGCGCTTGTATATGCTCAGCGGCACACGATTCATGAACGAAGATGGGCACGACATATGTACATCTTCAAGGCGAGTCTTTTCAACACGGCCCTTGACGACACGAGCAGCACTCTCGCTGCACGCCGTCTTGGGATTGAGAATGGCCGTAATGATGGGCGTTGAGATGGTCTTGGCGGCGTTGATGATTTCTTTGATTCGCGGCACACCGAGGGTGACGTTCATACTGGCGACACCGGCAAAGTGGAAAGTTTTGAGGGTCATCTGGGTGCCAGGCTCACCGATACTCTGGGCTCCGACGGCACCAACAGCCGTCCCTGTGCGCGAACAATGTAAGTCAGCATCTTGCAAGAGTATGTGCAGGGAGCGCGGTTGCTGTTAATCTGTCGCCTCGTCGCCGGGTTTTCACACATGCAACTTGACGGTACCTGGCTCGATCACAGCTCGGGCGTACTTGGTGGCACAGATATCTAGGAAGCACTCGAGCTGCTTCTTGGTGATGCGGGTCTTGATCTGGTTGGCGTCTTCAACAGCGCGACGTGGATGGTAAGCCATCTTCTGACCGGGATCGTGTCGGCCCACACTTGCACATCTCGACTGCCTCAAGTAACCGCTCAGCGGGGTCTTACCTCCACCGTGCTTCTTGGATTTGCTGCCGGATTCCAGGCCTGTCCCAAGACCGTGTTTGCCGCGGACAGAAGCCAGATGATTCATTGTGTCGCTGATGAACGCCCTGAGAGTCTTGATGTACTCATCGGAGCAGATCTGCTTGAAACGGGGCTCGTCCAGGGCCTTGTTGACGTGCTGCTCAACCTCATAGGGCAGCAGACCCTTGTCGCGCGGGTCGTTGAAGAGGGACTGTGGACAAGGTGCAACGGCAGTTGCAGCAACAGCCGCAAGAGCAGCAGCGTGAGTGGCGACTGGATGAGGGAGAGAGACCCGCGCAATCACGACAAGTGAAAGATGGTTGCGTACCCGAGAGTGCTGGAGGTTTCGAACAAACTCAACAGGTTGCTGGGCACCCTCGATGCTGGCAGGATCCAGTCCGTCATCGCCATAGACGAACTGCACGACACCTCCGGAGGCATTTCGAACCGATCGGTCGTAGTGGGCCGTCAAATCC